>NC_133578.1:44877291-45548957 GCF_964106895.1 Numenius arquata
GAGTTAGGGTTAGGTTTAGGGTTACGGTAAGGGGTTAGTGTTAGGGTTTAGGGTTAGGGTTAGCCATTAGGGTTACGGTTAGTGATAGCCGGTTAGAGTTAGGGTTAGGGTTTAGGGTTAGGGTTAGCCATTAGGGTTACGGTTAGTGATAGCCGGTTAGAGTTAGGGTTAGGGTTTAGGGTTAGGGTTAGCCATTAGGGTTACGGTTAGTGATAGCCGGTTAGAGTTAGGGTTAGGGTTAGGGTTAGGGTTAGCCATTAGGGTTACGGTTAGTGATAGCCGGTTAGAGTTAGGGTTAGGGTTAAGGTTAGGGTTTAGGGTTAGGGTTAGCCATTAGGGTTACGGTTATTGATAGGCGGTTAGGGTTAGGGTTAGGGATGTTCTGCTGCCACCTGGGTTGTGGAGTCAGCTCCTAACGTTTGGAATTTTTGGAGGCCGGTGCTGGGAAGAGGTGAAAAAAAGGTGCTTGTGAGGATAGAGTGGCCAGGAAAGCTCGCAGCCCCAAAGTCTGGGTGGCAATGCAAGTAGTTCCCAGAGACCTAGGAAGAAAGCAAGAGTTGTTCTGGCTGCTAACTTGCGTGTAGGACTCAGCTCCGGACATTCGGCAAATGTGAGGCCTGTGCTGGGAAAAAGTGAAAAAAAGGTTAGGGTTAGGGTTAGGGTTTAGGGTTAGAGTTAGCCATTAGGGTAACGGTTAGTGATAGCCGGTTAGAGTTAGGGTTAGGTTTAGGGTTAGGGTAAGGGGTTAGGGTTAGGGTTTAGGGTTAGGGTTACGGTTTAGGGTTAGAGTTAGCCATTAGGGTTACGGTTAGTGATAGCCGGTTAGAGTTACGGTTAGGTTTAGGGTTAGGGTAAGGGGTTAGGGTTAGGGTTTAGGGTTAGGGTTAGCCATTAGGGTTACGGTTAGTGATAGCCGGTTAGAGTTAGGGTTAGGGTTTAGGGTTAGGGTTAGCCATTAGGGTTACGGTTAGTGATAGCCGGTTAGAGTTAGGGTTAGGGTTAAGGTTAGGGTTTAGGGTTAGAGTAAGCCATTAGGGTTACGGTTAGTGATAGCCGGTTAGGGTTAGGGTTAGGGTTAGGGTTAGGGTTAGCGGTTAGGGTTAGGGTTTAGGGTTAGAGTAAGCCATTAGGGTTACGGTTAGTGATAGCCGGTTAGAGTTAGGGTTAGGTTTAGGGTTACGGTAAGGGGTTAGTGTTAGGGTTTAGGGTTAGGGTTAGCCATTAGGGTTACGGTTAGTGATAGCCGGTTAGAGTTAGGGTTAGGGTTAGGGTTAGGGTTAGCCATTAGGGTTACGGTTAGTGATAGCCGGTTAGAGTTAGGGTTAGGGTTAAGGTTAGGGTTTAGGGTTAGGGTTAGCCATTAGGGTTACGGTTAGTGATAGGCGGTTAGGGTAGGGATGTTCTGCTGCCACCTGGGTTGTGGAGTCAGCTCCTAACGTTTGGAATTTTTGGAGGCCGGTGCTGGGAAGAGGTGAAAAAAAGGTGCTTGTGAGGATAGAGTGGCCAGGAAAGCTCGCAGCCCCAAAGTCTGGGTGGCAATGCAAGTAGTTCCCAGAGACCTAGGAAGAAAGCAAGAGTTGTTCTGGCTGCTAACTTGCGTGTAGGACTCAGCTCCGGACATTCGGCAAATGTGAGGCCTGTGCTGGGAAAAAGTGAAAAAAAGGTTAGGGTTAGGGTTAGGGTTTAGGGTTAGAGTTAGCCATTAAAGTTACGGTTAGTGATAGCTGGTTAGGGTTAGGGTTAGGGTTAGGTTTAGGGGTTAAGGTTAGGGTTTAGGGTTAGGGTTAGCCATTAGGGTTACGGTTAGTGATAGGCGGTTAGGGTAGGGATGTTCTGCTGCCACCTGGGTTGTGGAGTCAGCTCCTAACGTTTGGAATTTTTGGAGGCCGGTGCTGGGAAGAGGTGAAAAAAAGGTGCTTGTGAGGATAGAGTGGCCAGGAAAGCTCGCAGCCCCAAAGTCTGGGTGGCAATGCAAGTAGTTCCCAGAGACCTAGGAAGAAAGCAAGAGTTGTTCTGGCTGCTAACTTGCGTGTAGGACTCAGCTCCGGACATTCGGCAAATGTGAGGCCTGTGCTGGGAAAAAGTGAAAAAAAGGTTAGGGTTAGGGTTAGGGTTTAGGGTTAGAGTTAGCCATTAGGGTTACGGTTAGTGATAGCCGGTTAGGGTTATGGTTAGGGTTAGGGTTAGGGTTAGGGTTAGGGTTTAGGGTTAGAGTTAGCCATTAGGGTTACGGTTAGTGATAGCCGGTTAGAGTTAGGGTTAGGGTTTAGGGTTAGGGTTAGCCATTAGGGTTACGGTTAGTGATAGCCGTTTAGAGTTAGGGTTAGGGTTAGGGTTAGGGTTAGCCACTAGGGTTACGGTTAGTGATAGCCGGTTAGAGTTAGGGTTAGGGTTAAGGTTAGGGTATAGGGTTAGGGTTAGCCATTAGGGTTACGGTTAGTGATAGGCGGTTAGGGTTAGGGTTAGGGTTAGGGATGTTCTGCTGCCACCTGGGTTGTGGAGTCAGCTCCTAACGTTTGGAATTTTTGGAGGCCGGCGCTGGGAAGAGGTGAAAAAAAGGTGCTTTTGAGGATAGAGTGGCCAGGAAAGGCCGCAGCCCCAAAGTCTGGGTGGCAATGCAAGTAGTTCCCAGAGACCTAGGAAGAAAGCAAGAGTTGTTCTGGCTGCTAACTTGCGTGTAGGACTCAGCTCCGGACATTCGGCAAATGTGAGGCCTGTGCTGGGAAAAAGTGAAAAAAAGGTTAGGGTTAGGGTTAGGGTTTAGGGTTAGAGTTAGCCATTAGGGTAACGGTTAGTGATAGCCGGTTAGAGTTAGGGTTAGGTTTAGGGTTAGGGTAAGGGGTTAGGGTTAGGGTTTAGGGTTAGGGTTACGGTTTAGGGTTAGAGTTAGCCATTAGGGTTACGGTTAGTGATAGCCGGTTAGAGTTAGGGTTAGGTTTAGGGTTAGGGTAAGGGGTTAGGGTTAGGGTTTAGGGTTAGGGTTAGCCATTAGGGTTACGGTTAGTGATAGCCGGATAGAGTTAGTGTTAGGGTTTAGGGTTAGGGTTAGCCATTAGGGTTACGGTTAGTGATAGCCGGTTAGAGTTAGGGTTAGGGTTAGGGTTAGGGTTAGCCACTAGGGTTACGGTTAGTGATAGCCGGTTAGAGTTAGGGTTAGGGTTAAGGTTAGGGTTTAGGGTTAGGGTTAGCCATTAGGGTTACGGTTAGTGATAGGCGGTTAGGGTTAGGGTTAGGGTTAGGGATGTTCTGCTGCCACCTGGGTTGTGGAGTCAGCTCCTAACGTTTGGAATTTTTGGAGGCCTGTGCTGGGAAAAAGTGAAAAAAAGGTGCTTGTGAGGCTAGAGTGGCCAGGAAAGCCCGCAGCCCCAAAGTCTGGGTGGCAATGCAAGTAGTTCCCAGAGACCTTGGAAGAAAGCAAGAGTTGTTCTGGCTGCCACCTTGCATGTAGGACTCGGCTCCGGACGTTCGGCAAATGTGAGGCCTGTGCTGGGAAAAAGTTAAAAAAAGGTTAGGGTTAGGATTAGGGTTAGGGGTTAGGGTTAGGATTAGGGTTAGGGTTTAGGGTTAGAGTAAGCCATTAGGGTTACGGTTAGTGATAGCCGGTTAGAGTTAGGGTTAGGGTTAAGGTTAGGGTTTAGGGTTAGGGTTAGCCATTAGGGTTACGGTTAGTGATAGGCGGTTAGGGTTAGGGTTAGGGATGTTCTGCTGCCACCTGGGTTGTGGAGTCAGCTCCTAACGTTTGGAATTTTTGGAGGCCGGTGCTGGGAAGAGGTGAAAAAAAGGTGCTTGTGAGGATAGAGTGGCCAGGAAAGCTCGCAGCCCCAAAGTCTGGGTGGCAATGCAAGTAGTTCCCAGAGACCTAGGAAGAAAGCAAGAGTTGTTCTGGCTGCTAACTTGCGTGTAGGACTCAGCTCCGGACATTCGGCAAATGTGAGGCCTGTGCTGGGAAAAAGTGAAAAAAAGGTTAGGGTTAGGGTTAGGGTTTAGGGCTAGAGTTAGCCATTAGGGTAACGGTTAGTGATAGCCGGTTAGAGTTAGGGTTAGGTTTAGGGTTAGGGTAAGGGGTTAGGGTTAGGGTTTAGGGTTAGGGTTACGGTTTAGGGTTAGAGTTAGCCATTAGGGTTACGGTTAGTGATAGCCGGTTAGAGTTACGGTTAGGTTTAGGGTTAGGGTAAGGGGTTAGGGTTAGGGTTTAGGGTTAGGGTTAGCCATTAGGGTTACGGTTAGTGATAGCCGGTTAGAGTTAGGGTTAGGGTTTAGGGTTAGGGTTAGCCATTAGGGTTATGGTTAGTGATAGCCGGTTAGAGTTAGGGTTAGGGTTAAGGTTAGGGTTTAGGGTTAGAGTAAGCCATTAGGGTTACGGTTAGTGATAGCCGGTTAGGGTTAGGGTTAGGGTTAGGGTTAGGGTTAGCGGTTAGGGTTAGGGTTTAGGGTTAGAGTAAGCCATTAGGGTTACGGTTAGTGATAGCCGGTTAGAGTTAGGGTTAGGTTTAGGGTTACGGTAAGGGGTTAGTGTTAGGGTTTAGGGTTAGGGTTAGCCATTAGGGTTACGGTTAGTGATAGCCGGTTAGAGTTAGGGTTAGGGTTAGGGTTAGGGTTAGCCATTAGGGTTACGGTTAGTGATAGCCGGTTAGAGTTAGGGTTAGGGTTAAGGTTAGGGTTTAGGGTTAGGGTTAGCCATTAGGGTTACGGTTAGTGATAGGCGGTTAGGGTTAGGGATGTTCTGCTGCCACCTGGGTTGTGGAGTCAGCTCCTAACGTTTGGAATTTTTGGAGGCCGGTGCTGGGAAGAGGTGAAAAAAAGGTGCTTGTGAGGATAGAGTGGCCAGGAAAGCTCGCAGCCCCAAAGTCTGGGTGGCAATGCAAGTAGTTCCCAGAGACCTAGGAAGAAAGCAAGACTTGTTCTGGCTGCTAACTTGCGTGTAGGACTCAGCTCCGGACATTCGGCAAATGTGAGGCCTGTGCTGGGAAAAAGTGAAAAAAAGGTTAGGGTTAGGGTTAGGGTTTAGGGTTAGAGTTAGCCATTAGGGTTACGGTTAGTGATAGCCGGTTAGGGTTAGGGTTAGGGTTAGGGGTTAGGGTTAGGGTTTAGGGTTAGAGTTAGCCATTAGGGTTACGGTTAGTGATAGCCGGTTAGAGTTAGGGTTAAGGTTTAGGGTTAGGGTTAGCCATTAGGGTTACGGTTAGTGATAGCCGGTTAGAGTTAGGGTTAGGGTTTATGGTTAGGGTTAGCCATTAGGGTTACGGTTAGTGATAGCCGGTTAGAGTTAGGGTTAGGGTTAGGGTTAGGGTTAGCCACTAGGGTTACGGTTAGTGATAGCCGGTTAGAGTTAGGGTTAGGGTTAAGGTTAGGGTTTAGGGTTAGCCACTAGGGTTACGGTTAGTGATAGCCGGTTAGAGTTAGGGTTAGGGTTAAGGTTAGGGTTTAGGGTTAGGGTTAGCCATTAGGGTTACGGTTAGTGATAGGCGGTTAGGGTTAGGGTTAGGGTTAGGGATGTTCTGCTGCCACCTGGGTTGTGGAGTCAGCTCCTAACGTTTGGAATTTTTGGAGGCCGGTGCTGGGAAGAGGTGAAAAAAAGGTGCTTGTGAGGATAGAGTGGCCAGGAAAGCTCGCAGCCCCAAAGTCTGGGTGGCAATGCAAGTAGTTCCCAGAGACCTAGGAAGAAAGCAAGAGTTGTTCTGGCTGCTAACTTGCGTGTAGGACTCAGCTCCGGACATTCGGCAAATGTGAGGCCTGTGCTGGGAAAAAGTTAAAAAAAGGTTAGGGTTAGGGTTAGGGTTTAGGGTTAGAGTTAGCCATTAGGGTAACGGTTAGTGATAGCCGGTTAGAGTTAGGGTTAGGTTTAGGGTTAGGGTAAGGGGTTAGGGTTAGGGTTTAGGGTTAGGGTTACGGTTTAGGGTTAGAGTTAGCCATTAGGGTTACGGTTAGTGATAGCCGGTTAGAGTTAGGGTTAGGTTTAGGGTTAGGGTAAGGGGTTAGGGTTAGGGTTTAGGGTTAGGGTTAGCCATTAGGGTTACGGTTAGTGATAGCCGGTTAGAGTTAGGGTTAGGGTTTAGGGTTAGGGTTAGCCATTAGGGTTACGGTTAGTGATAGCCGGTTAGAGTTAGGGTTAGGGTTAGGGTTAGGGTTAGCCACTAGGGTTACGGTTAGTGATAGCCGGTTAGAGTTAGGGTTAGGGTTAAGGTTAGGGTTTAGGGTTAGGGTTAGCCATTAGGGTTACGGTTAGTGATAGGCGGTTAGGGTTAGGGTTAGGGTTAGGGATGTTCTGCTGCCACCTGGGTTGTGGAGTCAGCTCCTAACGTTTGGAATTTTTGGAGGCCTGTGCTGGGAAAAAGTGAAAAAAAGGTGCTTGTGAGGCTAGAGTGGCCAGGAAAGCCCGCAGCCCCAAAGTCTGGGTGGCAATGCAAGTAGTTCCCAGAGACCTTGGAAGAAAGCAAGAGTTGTTCTGGCTGCCACCTTGCATGTAGGACTCGGCTCCGGACGTTCGGCAAATGTGAGGCCTGTGCTGGGAAAAAGTTAAAAAAAGGTTAGGGTTAGGATTAGGGTTAGGGGTTAGGGTTAGGATTAGGGTTAGGGTTTAGGGTTAGAGTAAGCCATTAGGGTTACGGTTAGTGATAGCCGGTTAGAGTTAGGGTTAGGGTTAGTCATTAGGGTTACGGTTAGTGATAGCCGGTTAGACTTAGGGTTAGGGTTAAGGTTAGGGTTTAGGGTTAGGGTTAGCCATTAGGGTTACGGTTAGTGATAGCCGGTTAGAGTTAGGGTTAGTGTTAGGGTTAGCCATTAGGGTTACGGTTAGTGATAGCCGGTTAGAGTTAGGGTTAGGGTTAAGGTTAGGGTTTAGGGTTAGGGTTAGCCATTAGGGTTACGGTTAGTGATAGGCGGTTAGGGTTAGGGTTAGGGTTAGGGTTAGGGATGTTCTGCTGCCACCTGGGTTGTGGAGTCAGCTCCTAACGTTTGGAATTTTTGGAGGCCGGTGCTGGGAAGAGGTGAAAAAAAGGTGCTTGTGAGGATAGAGTGGCCAGGAAAGCTCTCAGACCCAAAGTCTGGGTGGCAATGCAAGTAGTTCCCAGAGACCTTGAAAACAAGCAAGACTTGGTCTGGCTGACGCCTTGGCTGTGGGAGCCAGGCCAGGACGTTAGGCATTTTTGGAGGCCTGTGCTGGGAAAAAGTGAAAAAAAGGTGCTTTTGAGGCTAGAGTGGCCAGGAAAGCCCGCAGCCCCAAAGTCTGGGTGGCAATGCAAGTAGTTCCCAGAGACCTTGGAAGAAAGCAAGAGTTGTTCTGGCTGCCACCTTGCATGTAGGACTCGGCTCCGGACGTTCGGCAAATGTGAGGCCTGTGCTGGGAAAAAGTTAAAAAAAGGTTAGGGTTAGGGTTAGGATTAGGGTTAGGGTTTAGGGTTAGAGTAAGCCATTAGGGTTACGGTTAGTGATAGCCGGTTAGGGTTAGGGTTAGGGTTAGGGTTAGGGGTTAGGGTTAGGGTTTAGGGTTAGAGTTAGCCATTAGGGTTACGGTTAGTGATAGCCGGTTAGAGTTAGGGTTAGGTTTAGGGTTATGGTAAGGGGTTAGTGTTAGGGTTTAGGGTTAGGGTTAGCCATTAGGGTTACGGTTAGTGATAGCCGGTTAGAGTTAGGGTTAGGGTTTAGGGTTAGGGTTAGCCATTAGGGTTACGGTTAGTGATAGCCGGTTAGAGTTAGGGTTAGGGTTTAGGGTTAGGGTTAGCCATTAGGGTTACGGTTAGTGATAGCCGGTTAGAGTTAGGGTTAGGGTTAAGGTTAGGGTTTAGGGTTAGGGTTAGCCATTAGGGTTACGGTTAGTGATAGGCGGTTAGGGTTAGGGTTAGGGTTAGGGATGTTCTGCTGCCACCTGGGTTGTGGAGTCAGCTCCTAACGTTTGGAATTTTTGGAGGCCGGCGCTGGGAAGAGGTGAAAAAAAGGTGCTTGTGAGGATAGAGTGGCCAGGAAAGCTCGCAGCCCCAAAGTCTGGGTGGCAATGCAAGTAGTTCCCAGAGACCTAGGAAGAAAGCAAGAGTTGTTCTGGCTGCTAACTTGCGTGTAGGACTCAGCTCCGGACATTCGGCAAATGTGAGGCCTGTGCTGGGAAAAAGTGAAAAAAAGGTTAGGGTTAGGGTTAGGGTTTAGGGTTAGAGTTAGCCATTAGGGTAACGGTTAGTGATAGCCGGTTAGAGTTAGGGTTAGGTTTAGGGTTAGGGTAAGGGGTTAGGGTTAGGGTTTAGGGTTAGGGTTACGGTTTAGGGTTAGAGTTAGCCATTAGGGTTACGGTTAGTGATAGCCGGTTAGAGTTAGGGTTAGGTTTAGGGTTAGGGTAAGGGGTTAGGGTTAGGGTTTAGGGTTAGGGTTAGCCATTAGGGTTACGGTTAGTGATAGCCGGTTAGAGTTAGGGTTAGGGTTTAGGGTTAGGGTTAGCCATTAGGGTTACGGTTAGTGATAGCCGGTTAGAGTTAGGGTTAGGGTTTAGGGTTAGGGTTAGCCATTAGGGTTACGGTTAGTGATAGCCGGTTAGAGTTAGGGTTAGGGTTAAGGTTAGGGTTTAGGGTTAGGGTTAGCCATTAGGGTTACGGTTAGTGATAGGCGGTTAGGGTTAGGGTTAGGGTTAGGGATGTTCTGCTGCCACCTGGGTTGTGGAGTCAGCTCCTAACGTTTGGAATTTTTGGAGGCCGGCGCTGGGAAGAGGTGAAAAAAAGGTGCTTGTGAGGATAGAGTGGCCAGGAAAGCTCGCAGCCCCAAAGTCTGGGTGGCAATGCAAGTAGTTCCCAGAGACCTAGGAAGAAAGCAAGAGTTGTTCTGGCTGCTAACTTGCGTGTAGGACTCAGCTCCGGACATTCGGCAAATGTGAGGCCTGTGCTGGGAAAAAGTGAAAAAAAGGTTAGGGTTAGGGTTAGGGTTTAGGGTTAGAGTTAGCCATTAGGGTAACGGTTAGTGATAGCCGGTTAGAGTTAGGGTTAGGTTTAGGGTTAGGGTAAGGGGTTAGGGTTAGGGTTTAGGGTTAGGGTTACGGTTTAGGGTTAGAGTTAGCCATTAGGGTTACGGTTAGTGATAGCCGGTTAGAGTTAGGGTTAGGTTTAGGGTTAGGGTAAGGGGTTAGGGTTAGGGTTTAGGGTTAGGGTTAGCCATTAGGGTTACGGTTAGTGATAGCCGGTTAGAGTTAGGGTTAGGGTTTAGGGTTAGGGTTAGCCATTAGGGTTACGGTTAGTGATAGCCGGTTAGAGTTAGGGTTAGGGTTAGGGTTAGGGTTAGCCATTAGGGTTACGGTTAGTGATAGCCGGTTAGAGTTAGGGTTAGGGTTAAGGTTAGGGTTTAGGGTTAGGGTTAGCCATTAGGGTTACGGTTAGTGATAGGCGGTTAGGGTTAGGGTTAGGGTTAGGGATGTTCTGCTGCCACCTGGGTTGTGGAGTCAGCTCCTAACGTTTGGAATTTTTGGAGGCCTGTGCTGGGAAAAAGTGAAAAAAAGGTGCTTGTGAGGCTAGAGTGGCCAGGAAAGCCCGCAGCCCCAAAGTCTGGGTGGCAATGCAAGTAGTTCCCAGAGACCTTGGAAGAAAGCAAGAGTTGTTCTGGCTGCCACCTTGCATGTAGGACTCGGCTCCGGACGTTCGGCAAATGTGAGGCCTGTGCTGGGAAAAAGTTAAAAAAAGGTTAGGGTTAGGATTAGGGTTAGGGGTTAGGGTTAGGATTAGGGTTAGGGTTTAGGGTTAGAGTAAGCCATTAGGGTTACGGTTAGTGATAGCCGGTTAGAGTTAGGGTTAGGGTTAGTCATTAGGGTTACGGTTAGTGATAGCCGGTTAGAGTTAGGGTTAGGGTTAAGGTTAGGGTTTAGGGTTAGGGTTAGCCATTAGGGTTACGGTTAGTGATAGCCGGTTAGAGTTAGGGTTAGGGTTAGGGTTAGGGTTAGCCATTAGGGTTACGGTTAGTGATAGCCGGTTAGAGTTAGGGTTAGGGTTAAGGTTAGGGTTTAGGGTTAGGGTTAGCCATTAGGGTTACGGTTAGTGATAGGCGGTTAGGGTTAGGGTTAGGGTTAGGGTTAGGGATGTTCTGCTGCCACCTGGGTTGTGGAGTCAGCTCCTAACGTTTGGAATTTTTGGAGGCCGGTGCTGGGAAGAGGTGAAAAAAAGGTGCTTGTGAGGATAGAGTGGCCAGGAAAGCTCTCAGACCCAAAGTCTGGGTGGCAATGCAAGTAGTTCCCAGAGACCTTGAAAACAAGCAAGACTTGGTCTGGCTGACGCCTTGGCTGTGGGAGCCAGGCCAGGACGTTAGGCATTTTTGGAGGCCTGTGCTGGGAAAAAGTGAAAAAAAGGTGCTTTTGAGGCTAGAGTGGCCAGGAAAGCCCGCAGCCCCAAAGTCTGGGTGGCAATGCAAGTAGTTCCCAGAGACCTTGGAAGAAAGCAAGAGTTGTTCTGGCTGCCACCTTGCATGTAGGACTCGGCTCCGGACGTTCGGCAAATGTGAGGCCTGTGCTGGGAAAAAGTTAAAAAAAGGTTAGGGTTAGGGTTAGGATTAGGGTTAGGGTTTAGGGTTAGAGTAAGCCATTAGGGTTACGGTTAGTGATAGCCGGTTAGGGTTAGGGTTAGGGTTAGGGTTAGGGTTAGGGGTTAGGGTTAGGGTTTAGGGTTAGAGTTAGCCATTAGGGTTACGGTTAGTGATAGCCGGTTAGAGTTAGGGTTAGGTTTAGGGTTATGGTAAGGGGTTAGTGTTAGGGTTTAGGGTTAGGGTTAGCCATTAGGGTTACGGTTAGTGATAGCCGGTTAGAGTTAGGGTTAGGGTTTAGGGTTAGGGTTAGCCATTAGGGTTACGGTTAGTGATAGCCGGTTAGAGTTAGGGTTAGGGTTTAGGGTTAGGGTTAGCCATTAGGGTTACGGTTAGTGATAGCCGGTTAGAGTTAGGGTTAGGGTTAAGGTTAGGGTTTAGGGTTAGGGTTAGCCATTAGGGTTACGGTTAGTGATAGCCGGTTAGGGTTAGGGTTAGGGTTAGGGACGTTCTGCTGCCACCTGGGTTGTGGAGTCAGCTCCTAACGTTTGGAATTTTTGGAGGCCGGCGCTGGGAAGAGGTGAAAAAAAGGTGCTTGTGAGGATAGAGTGGCCAGGAAAGCTCGCAGCCCCAAAGTCTGGGTGGCAATGCAAGTAGTTCCCAGAGACCTAGGAAGAAAGCAAGAGTTGTTCTGGCTGCTAACTTGCGTGTAGGACTCAGCTCCGGACATTCGGCAAATGTGAGGCCTGTGCTGGGAAAAAGTGAAAAAAAGGTTAGGGTTAGGGTTAGGGTTTAGGGTTAGAGTTAGCCATTAGGGTAACGGTTAGTGATAGCCGGTTAGAGTTAGGGTTAGGTTTAGGGTTAGGGTAAGGGGTTAGGGTTAGGGTTTAGGGTTAGGGTTACGGTTTAGGGTTAGAGTTAGCCATTAGGGTTACGGTTAGTGATAGCCGGTTAGAGTTACGGTTAGGTTTAGGGTTAGGGTAAGGGGTTAGGGTTAGGGTTTAGGGTTAGGGTTAGCCATTGGGGTTACGGTTAGTGATAGCCGGTTAGAGTTAGGGTTAGGGTTTAGGGTTAGGGTTAGCCATTAGGGTTACGGTTAGTGATAGCCGGTTAGAGTTAGGGTTAGGGTTAGGGTTAGGGTTAGCCACTAGGGTTACGGTTAGTGATAGCCGGTTAGAGTTAGGGTTAGGGTTAAGGTTAGGGTTTAGGGTTAGGGTTAGCCATTAGGGTTACGGTTAGTGATAGGCGGTTAGGGTTAGGGTTAGGGTTAGGGATGTTCTGCTGCCACCTGGGTTGTGGAGTCAGCTCCTAACGTTTGGAATTTTTGGAGGCCTGTGCTGGGAAAAAGTGAAAAAAAGGTGCTTGTGAGGCTAGAGTGGCCAGGAAAGCCCGCAGCCCCAAAGTCTGGGTGGCAATGCAAGTAGTTCCCAGAGACCTAGGAAGAAAGCAAGAGTTGTTCTGGCTGCCACCTTGCATGTAGGACTCGGCTCCGGACGTTCGGCAAATGTGAGGCCTGTGCTGGGAAAAAGTTAAAAAAAGGTTAGGGTTAGGATTAGGGTTAGGGGTTAGGGTTAGGATTAGGGTTAAGGTTAGGGTTAGAGTAAGCCATTAGGGTTACGGTTAGTGATAGCCGGTTAGGGTTAGGGTTAGGGTTAGGGTTAGGGGTTAGGGTTAGGGTTTAGGGTTAGTGTAAGCCATTAGGGTTACGGTTAGTGATAGCCGGTTAGAGTTAGGGTTAGGTTTAGGGTTACGGTAAGGGGTTAGTGTTAGGGTTTAGGGTTAGGGTTAGCCATTAGGGTTACGGTTAGTGATAGCCGGTTAGAGTTAGGGTTAGGGTTAGGGTTAGGGTTAGCCACTAGGGTTACGGTTAGTGATAGCCGGTTAGAGTTAGGGTTAGGGTTAAGGTTAGGGTTTAGGGTTAGGGTTAGCCATTAGGGTTACGGTTAGTGATAGGCGGTTAGGGTTAGGGTTAGGGTTAGGGATGTTCTGCTGCCACCTGGGTTGTGGAGTCAGCTCCTAACGTTTGGAATTTTTGGAGGCCGGTGCTGGGAAGAGGTGAAAAAAAGGTGCTTGTGAGGATAGAGTGGCCAGGAAAGCTCGCAGCCCCAAAGTCTGGGTGGCAATGCAAGTAGTTCCCAGAGACCTAGGAAGAAAGCAAGAGTTGTTCTGGCTGCTAACTTGCGTGTAGGACTCAGCTCCGGACATTCGGCAAATGTGAGGCCTGTGCTGGGAAAAAGTGAAAAAAAGGTTAGGGTTAGGGTTAGGGTTTAGGGTTAGAGTTAGCCATTAGGGTAACGGTTAGTGATAGCCGGTTAGAGTTAGGGTTAGGTTTAGGGTTAGGGTAAGGGGTTAGGGTTAGGGTTTAGGGTTAGGGTTACGGTTTAGGGTTAGAGTTAGCCATTAGGGTTACGGTTAGTGATAGCCGGTTAGAGTTAGGGTTAGGTTTAGGGTTAGGGTAAGGGGTTAGGGTTAGGGTTTAGGGTTAGGGTTAGCCATTAGGGTTACGGTTAGTGATAGCCGGTTAGAGTTAGTGTTAGGGTTTAGGGTTAGGGTTAGCCATTAGGGTTACGGTTAGTGATAGCCGGTTAGAGTTAGGGTTAGGGTTAGGGTTAGGGTTAGCCACTAGGGTTACGGTTAGTGATAGCCGGTTAGAGTTAGGGTTAGGGTTAAGGTTAGGGTTTAGGGTTAGGGTTAGCCATTAGGGTTACGGTTAGTGATAGGCGGTTAGGGTTAGGGTTAGGGTTAGGGATGTTCTGCTGCCACCTGGGTTGTGGAGTCAGCTCCTAACGTTTGGAATTTTTGGAGGCCTGTGCTGGGAAAAAGTGAAAAAAAGGTGCTTGTGAGGCTAGAGTGGCCAGGAAAGCCCGCAGCCCCAAAGTCTGGGTGGCAATGCAAGTAGTTCCCAGAGACCTTGGAAGAAAGCAAGAGTTGTTCTGGCTGCCACCTTGCATGTAGGACTCGGCTCCGGACGTTCGGCAAATGTGAGGCCTGTGCTGGGAAAAAGTTAAAAAAAGGTTAGGGTTAGGATTAGGGTTAGGGGTTAGGGTTAGGATTAGGGTTAGGGTTTAGGGTTAGAGTAAGCCATTAGGGTTACGGTTAGTGATAGCCGGTTAGAGTTAGGGTTAGGGTTAGTCATTAGGGTTACGGTTAGTGATAGCCGGTTAGACTTAGGGTTAGGGTTAAGGTTAGGGTTTAGGGTTAGGGTTAGCCATTAGGGTTACGGTTAGTGATAGCCGGTTAGAGTTAGGGTTAGGGTTAGGGTTAGGGTTAGCCATTAGGGTTACGGTTAGTGATAGCCGGTTAGAGTTAGGGTTAGGGTTAAGGTTAGGGTTTAGGGTTAGGGTTAGCCATTAGGGTTACGGTTAGTGATAGGCGGTTAGGGTTAGGGTTAGGGTTAGGGTTAGGGATGTTCTGCTGCCACCTGGGTTGTGGAGTCAGCTCCTAACGTTTGGAATTTTTGGAGGCCGGTGCTGGGAAGAGGTGAAAAAAAGGTGCTTGTGAGGATAGAGTGGCCAGGAAAGCTCTCAGACCCAAAGTCTGGGTGGCAATGCAAGTAGTTCCCAGAGACCTTGAAAACAAGCAAGACTTGGTCTGGCTGACGCCTTGGCTGTGGGAGCCAGGCCAGGACGTTAGGCATTTTTGGAGGCCTGTGCTGGGAAAAAGTGAAAAAAAGGTGCTTTTGAGGCTAGAGTGGCCAGGAAAGCCCGCAGCCCCAAAGTCTGGGTGGCAATGCAAGTAGTTCCCAGAGACCTTGGAAGAAAGCAAGAGTTGTTCTGGCTGCCACCTTGCATGTAGGACTCGGCTCCGGACGTTCGGCAAATGTGAGGCCTGTGCTGGGAAAAAGTTAAAAAAAGGTTAGGGTTAGGGTTAGGATTAGGGTTAGGGTTTAGGGTTAGAGTAAGCCATTAGGGTTACGGTTAGTGATAGCCGGTTAGGGTTAGGGTTAGGGTTAGGGTTAGGGGTTAGGGTTAGGGTTTAGGGTTAGAGTTAGCCATTAGGGTTACGGTTAGTGATAGCCGGTTAGAGTTAGGGTTAGGTTTAGGGTTATGGTAAGGGGTTAGTGTTAGGGTTTAGGGTTAGGGTTAGCCATTAGGGTTACGGTTAGTGATAGCCGGTTAGAGTTAGGGTTAGGGTTTAGGGTTAGGGTTAGCCATTAGGGTTACGGTTAGTGATAGCCGGTTAGAGTTAGGGTTAGGGTTTAGGGTTAGGGTTAGCCATTAGGGTTACGGTTAGTGATAGCCGGTTAGAGTTAGGGTTAGGGTTAAGGTTAGGGTTTAGGGTTAGGGTTAGCCATTAGGGTTACGGTTAGTGATAGGCGGTTAGGGTTAGGGTTAGGGTTAGGGATGTTCTGCTGCCACCTGGGTTGTGGAGTCAGCTCCTAACGTTTGGAATTTTTGGAGGCCGGCGCTGGGAAGAGGTGAAAAAAAGGTGCTTGTGAGGATAGAGTGGCCAGGAAAGCTCGCAGCCCCAAAGTCTGGGTGGCAATGCAAGTAGTTCCCAGAGACCTAGGAAGAAAGCAAGAGTTGTTCTGGCTGCTAACTTGCGTGTAGGACTCAGCTCCGGACATTCGGCAAATGTGAGGCCTGTGCTGGGAAAAAGTGAAAAAAAGGTTAGGGTTAGGGTTAGGGTTTAGGGTTAGAGTTAGCCATTAGGGTAACGGTTAGTGATAGCCGGTTAGAGTTAGGGTTAGGTTTAGGGTTAGGGTAAGGGGTTAGGGTTAGGGTTTAGGGTTAGGGTTACGGTTTAGGGTTAGAGTTAGCCATTAGGGTTACGGTTAGTGATAGCCGGTTAGAGTTAGGGTTAGGTTTAGGGTTAGGGTAAGGGGTTAGGGTTAGGGTTTAGGGTTAGGGTTAGCCATTAGGGTTACGGTTAGTGATAGCCGGTTAGAGTTAGGGTTAGGGTTTAGGGTTAGGGTTAGCCATTAGGGTTACGGTTAGTGATAGCCGGTTAGAGTTAGGGTTAGGGTTAGGGTTAGGGTTAGCCACTAGGGTTACGGTTAGTGATAGCCGGTTAGAGTTAGGGTTAGGGTTAAGGTTAGGGTTTAGGGTTAGGGTTAGCCATTAGGGTTACGGTTAGTGATAGGCGGTTAGGGTTAGGGTTAGGGTTAGGGATGTTCTGCTGCCACCTGGGTTGTGGAGTCAGCTCCTAAGGTTTGGAATTTTTGGAGGCCTGTGCTGGGAAAAAGTGAAAAAAAGGTGCTTGTGAGGCTAGAGTGGCCAGGAAAGCCCGCAGCCCCAAAGTCTGGGTGGCAATGCAAGTAGTTCCCAGAGACCTTGGAAGAAAGCAAGAGTTGTTCTGGCTGCCACCTTGCATGTAGGACTCGGCTCCGGACGTTCGGCAAATGTGAGGCCTGTGCTGGGAAAAAGTTAAAAAAAGGTTAGGGTTAGGATTAGGGTTAGGGGTTAGGGTTAGGATTAGGGTTAGGGTTTAGGGTTAGAGTAAGCCATTAGGGTTACGGTTAGTGATAGCCGGTTAGACTTAGGGTTAGGGTTAAGGTTAGGGTTTAGGGTTAGGGTTAGCCATTAGGGTTACGGTTAGTGATAGCCGGTTAGAGTTAGGGTTAGGGTTAGGGTTAGGGTTAGCCATTAGGGTTACGGTTAGTGATAGCCGGTTAGAGTTAGGGTTAGGGTTAAGGTTAGGGTTTAGGGTTAGGGTTAGCCATTAGGGTTACGGTTAGTGATAGGCGGTTAGGGTTAGGGTTAGGGTTAGGGTTAGGGATGTTCTGCTGCCACCTGGGTTGTGGAGTCAGCTCCTAACGTTTGGAATTTTTGGAGGCCGGTGCTGGGAAGAGGTGAAAAAAAGGTGCTTGTGAGGATAGAGTGGCCAGGAAAGCTCTCAGACCCAAAGTCTGGGTGGCAATGCAAGTAGTTCCCAGAGACCTTGAAAACAAGCAAGACTTGGTCTGGCTGACGCCTTGGCTGTGGGAGCCAGGCCAGGACGTTAGGCATTTTTGGAGGCCTGTGCTGGGAAAAAGTGAAAAAAAGGTGCTTTTGAGGCTAGAGTGGCCAGGAAAGCCCGCAGCCCCAAAGTCTGGGTGGCAATGCAAGTAGTTCCCAGAGACCTTGGAAGAAAGCAAGAGTTGTTCTGGCTGCCACCTTGCATGTAGGACTCGGCTCCGGACGTTCGGCAAATGTGAGGCCTGTGCTGGGAAAAAGTTAAAAAAAGGTTAGGGTTAGGGTTAGGATTAGGGTTAGGGTTTAGGGTTAGAGTAAGCCATTAGGGTTACGGTTAGTGATAGCCGGTTAGGGTTAGGGTTAGGGTTAGGGGTTAGGGTTAGGGTTTAGGGTTAGAGTTAGCCATTAGGGTTACGGTTAGTGATAGCCGGTTAGAGTTAGGGTTAGGTTTAGGGTTATGGTAAGGGGTTAGTGTTAGGGTTTAGGGTTAGGGTTAGCCATTAGGGTTACGGTTAGTGATAGCCGGTTAGAGTTAGGGTTAGGGTTTAGGGTTAGGGTTAGCCATTAGGGTTACGGTTAGTGATAGCCGGTTAGAGTTAGGGTTAGGGTTTAGGGTTAGGGTTAGCCATTAGGGTTACGGTTAGTGATAGCCGGTTAGAGTTAGGGTTAGGGTTAAGGTTAGGGTTTAGGGTTAGGGTTAGCCATTAGGGTTACGGTTAGTGATAGCCGGTTAGGGTTAGGGTTAGGGTTAGGGTTAGGGTTAGCGGTTAGGGTTAGGGTTTAGGGTTAGAGTAAGCCATTAGGGTTACGGTTAGTGATAGCCGGTTAGAGTTAGGGTTAGGTTTAGGGTTACGGTAAGGGGTTAGTGTTAGGGTTTAGGGTTAGGGTTAGCCATTAGGGTTACGGTTAGTGATAGCCGGTTAGAGTTAGGGTTAGGGTTAGGGTTAGGGTTAGCCATTAGGGTTACGGTTAGTGATAGCCGGTTAGAGTTAGGGTTTAGGGTTAAGGTTAGGGTTTAGGGTTAGGGTTAGCCATTAGGGTTACGGTTAGTGATAGGCGGTTAGGGTTAGGGATGTTCTGCTGCCACCTGGGTTGTGGAGTCAGCTCCTAACGTTTGGAATTTTTGGAGGCCGGTGCTGGGAAGAGGTGAAAAAAAGGTGCTTGTGAGGATAGAGTGGCCAGGAAAGCTCGCAGCCCCAAAGTCTGGGTGGCAATGCAAGTAGTTCCCAGAGACCTAGGAAGAAAGCAAGAGTTGTTCTGGCTGCTAACTTGCGTGTAGGACTCAGCTCCGGACATTCGGCAAATGTGAGGCCTGTGCTGGGAAAAAGTGAAAAAAAGGTTAGGGTTAGGGTTAGGGTTTAGGGTTAGAGTTAGCCATTAGGGTTACGGTTAGTGATAGCCGGTTAGGGTTAGGGTTAGGGTTAGGGTTAGGGGTTAGGGTTAGGGTTTAGGGTTAGAGTTAGCCATTAGGGTTACGGTTAGTGATAGCCGGTTAGAGTTAGGGTTAAGGTTTAGGGTTAGGGTTAGCCATTAGGGTTACGGTTAGTGATAGCCGGTTAGAGTTAGGGTTAGGGTTTACGGTTAGGGTTAGCCATTAGGGTTACGGTTAGTGATAGCCGGTTAGAGTTAGGGTTAGGGTTAGGGTTAGGGTTAGCCATTAGGGTTACGGTTAGTGATAGCCGGTTAGAGTTAGGGTTAGGGTTAAGGTTAGGGTTTAGGGTTAGGGTTAGCCATTAGGGTTACGGTTAGTGATAGGCGGTTAGGGTTAGGGTTAGGGTTAGGGTTAGGGATGTTCTGCTGCCACCTGGGTTGTGGAGTCAGCTCCTAACGTTTGGAATTTTTGGAGGCCGGTGCTGGGAAGAGGTGAAAAAAAGGTGCTTGTGAGGATAGAGTGGCCAGGAAAGCTCGCAGCCCCAAAGTCTGGGTGGCAATGCAAGTAGTTCCCAGAGACCTAGGAAGAAAGCAAGAGTTGTTCTGGCTGCTAACTTGCGTGTAGGACTCAGCTCCGGACATTCGGCAAATGTGAGGCCTGTGCTGGGAAAAAGTGAAAAAAAGGTTAGGGTTAGGGTTAGGGTTTAGGGTTAGAGTTAGCCATTAGGGTAACGGTTAGTGATAGCCGGTTAGAGTTAGGGTTAGGTTTAGGGTTAGGGTAAGGGGTTAGGGTTAGGGTTTAGGGTTAGGGTTACGGTTTAGGGTTAGAGTTAGCCATTAGGGTTACGGTTAGTGATAGCCGGTTAGAGTTAGGGTTAGGTTTAGGGTTAGGGTAAGGGGTTAGGGTTAGGGTTTAGGGTTAGGGTTAGCCATTAGGGTTACGGTTAGTGATAGCCGGTTAGAGTTAGTGTTAGGGTTTAGGGTTAGGGTTAGCCATTAGGGTTACGGTTAGTGATAGCCGGTTAGAGTTAGGGTTAGGGTTAGGGTTAGCCACTAGGGTTACGGTTAGTGATAGCCGGTTAGAGTTAGGGTTAGGGTTAAGGTTAGGGTTTAGGGTTAGGGTTAGCCATTAGGGTTACGGTTAGTGATAGGCGGTTAGGGTTAGGGTTAGGGTTAGGGTTAGGGATGTTCTGCTGCCACCTGGGTTGTGGAGTCAGCTCCTAACGTTTGGAATTTTTGGAGGCCTGTGCTGGGAAAAAGTGAAAAAAAGGTGCTTGTGAGGCTAGAGTGGCCAGGAAAGCCCGCAGCCCCAAAGTCTGGGTGGCAATGCAAGTAGTTCCCAGAGACCTTGGAAGAAAGCAAGAGTTGTTCTGGCTGCCACCTTGCATGTAGGACTCGGCTCCGGACGTTCGGCAAATGTGAGGCCTGTGCTGGGAAAAAGTTAAAAAAAGGTTAGGGTTAGGATTAGGGTTAGGGGTTAGGGTTAGGATTAGGGTTAGGGTTTAGGGTTAGAGTAAGCCATTAGGGTTACGGTTAGTGATAGCCGGTTAGAGTTAGGGTTAGGGTTAGTCATTAGGGTTACGGTTAGTGATAGCCGGTTAGACTTAGGGTTAGGGTTAAGGTTAGGGTTTAGGGTTAGGGTTAGCCATTAGGGTTACGGTTAGTGATAGCCGGTTAGAGTTAGGGTTAGGGTTAGGGTTAGGGTTAGCCATTAGGGTTACGGTTAGTGATAGCCGGTTAGAGTTAGGGTTAGGGTTAAGGTTAGGGTTTAGGGTTAGGGTTAGCCATTAGGGTTACGGTTAGTGATAGGCGGTTAGGGTTAGGGTTAGGGTTAGGGTTAGGGATGTTCTGCTGCCACCTGGGTTGTGGAGTCAGCTCCTAACGTTTGGAATTTTTGGAGGCCGGTGCTGGGAAGAGGTGAAAAAAAGGTGCTTGTGAGGATAGAGTGGCCAGGAAAGCTCTCAGACCCAAAGTCTGGGTGGCAATGCAAGTAGTTCCCAGAGACCTTGAAAACAAGCAAGACTTGGTCTGGCTGACGCCTTGGCTGTGGGAGCCAGGCCAGGACGTTAGGCATTTTTGGAGGCCTGTGCTGGGAAAAAGTGAAAAAAAGGTGCTTTTGAGGCTAGAGTGGCCAGGAAAGCCCGCAGCCCCAAAGTCTGGGTGGCAATGCAAGTAGTTCCCAGAGACCTTGGAAGAAAGCAAGAGTTGTTCTGGCTGCCACCTTGCATGTAGGACTCGGCTCCGGACGTTCGGCAAATGTGAGGCCTGTGCTGGGAAAAAGTTAAAAAAAGGTTAGGGTTAGGGTTAGGATTAGGGTTAGGGTTTAGGGTTAGAGTAAGCCATTAGGGTTACGGTTAGTGATAGCCGGTTAGGGTTAGGGTTAGGGTTAGGGTTAGGGGTTAGGGTTAGGGTTTAGGGTTAGAGTTAGCCATTAGGGTTACGGTTAGTGATAGCCGGTTAGAGTTAGGGTTAGGTTTAGGGTTGTGGTAAGGGGTTAGTGTTAGGGTTTAGGGTTAGGGTTAGCCATTAGGGTTACGGTTAGTGATAGCCGGTTAGAGTTAGGGTTAGGGTTTAGGGTTAGGGTTAGCCATTAGGGTTACGGTTAGTGATAGCCGGTTAGAGTTAGGGTTAGGGTTTAGGGTTAGGGTTAGCCATTAGGGTTACGGTTAGTGATAGCCGGTTAGAGTTAGGGTTAGGGTTAAGGTTAGGGTTTAGGGTTAGGGTTAGCCATTAGGGTTACGGTTAGTGATAGGCGGTTAGGGTTAGGGTTAGGGTTAGGGATGTTCTGCTGCCACCTGGGTTGTGGAGTCAGCTCCTAACGTTTGGAATTTTTGGAGGCCGGCGCTGGGAAGAGGTGAAAAAAAGGTGCTTGTGAGGATAGAGTGGCCAGGAAAGCTCGCAGCCCCAAAGTCTGGGTGGCAATGCAAGTAGTTCCCAGAGACCTAGGAAGAAAGCAAGAGTTGTTCTGGCTGCTAACTTGCGTGTAGGACTCAGCTCCGGACATTCGGCAAATGTGAGGCCTGTGCTGGGAAAAAGTGAAAAAAAGGTTAGGGTTAGGGTTAGGGTTTAGGGTTAGAGTTAGCCATTAGGGTAACGGTTAGTGATAGCCGGTTAGAGTTAGGGTTAGGTTTAGGGTTAGGGTAAGGGGTTAGGGTTAGGGTTTAGGGTTAGGGTTACGGTTTAGGGTTAGAGTTAGCCATTAGGGTTACGGTTAGTGATAGCCGGTTAGAGTTAGGGTTAGGTTTAGGGTTAGGGTAAGGGGTTAGGGTTAGGGTTTAGGGTTAGGGTTAGCCATTAGGGTTACGGTTAGTGATAGCCGGTTAGAGTTAGGGTTAGGGTTTAGGGTTAGGGTTAGCCATTAGGGTTACGGTTAGTGATAGCCGGTTAGAGTTAGGGTTAGGGTTAGGGTTAGGGTTAGCCACTAGGGTTACGGTTAGTGATAGCCGGTTAGAGTTAGGGTTAGGGTTAAGGTTAGGGTTTAGGGTTAGGGTTAGCCATTAGGGTTACGGTTAGTGATAGGCGGTTAGGGTTAGGGTTAGGGTTAGGGTTAGGGTTAGGGATGTTCTGCTGCCACCTGGGTTGTGGAGTCAGCTCCTAACGTTTGGAATTTTTGGAGGCCGGTGCTGGGAAGAGGTGAAAAAAAGGTGCTTGTGAGGATAGAGTGGCCAGGAAAGCTCTCAGACCCAAAGTCTGGGTGGCAATGCAAGTAGTTCCCAGAGACCTTGAAAACAAGCAAGACTTGGTCTGGCTGACGCCTTGGCTGTGGGAGCCAGGCCAGGACGTTAGGCATTTTTGGAGGCCTGTGCTGGGAAAAAGTGAAAAAAAGGTGCTTTTGAGGCTAGAGTGGCCAGGAAAGCCCGCAGCCCCAAAGTCTGGGTGGCAATGCAAGTAGTTCCCAGAGACCTTGGAAGAAAGCAAGAGTTGTTCTGGCTGCCACCTTGCATGTAGGACTCGGCTCCGGACGTTCGGCAAATGTGAGGCCTGTGCTGGGAAAAAGTTAAAAAAAGGTTAGGGTTAGGGTTAGGATTAGGGTTAGGGTTTAGGGTTAGAGTAAGCCATTAGGGTTACGGTTAGTGATAGCCGGTTAGAGTTAGGGTTAGGTTTAGGGTTATGGTAAGGGGTTAGTGTTAGGGTTTAGGGTTAGGGTTAGCCATTAGGGTTACGGTTAGTGATAGCCGGTTAGAGTTAGGGTTAGGGTTTAGGGTTAGGGTTAGCCATTAGGGTTACGGTTAGTGATAGCCGGTTAGAGTTAGGGTTAGGGTTTAGGGTTAGGGTTAGCCATTAGGGTTACGGTTAGTGATAGCCGGTTAGAGTTAGGGTTAGGGTTAAGGTTAGGGTTTAGGGTTAGGGTTAGCCATTAGGGTTACGGTTAGTGATAGGCGGTTAGGGTTAGGGTTAGGGTTAGGGATGTTCTGCTGCCACCTGGGTTGTGGAGTCAGCTCCTAACGTTTGGAATTTTTGGAGGCCGGCGCTGGGAAGAGGTGAAAAAAAGGTGCTTGTGAGGATAGAGTGGCCAGGAAAGCTCGCAGCCCCAAAGTCTGGGTGGCAATGCAAGTAGTTCCCAGAGACCTAGGAAGAAAGCAAGAGTTGTTCTGGCTGCTAACTTGCGTGTAGGACTCAGCTCCGGACATTCGGCAAATGTGAGGCCTGTGCTGGGAAAAAGTGAAAAAAAGGTTAGGGTTAGGGTTAGGGTTTAGGGTTAGAGTTAGCCATTAGGGTAACGGTTAGTGATAGCCGGTTAGAGTTAGGGTTAGGTTTAGGGTTAGGGTAAGGGGTTAGGGTTAGGGTTTAGGGTTAGGGTTACGGTTTAGGGTTAGAGTTAGCCATTAGGGTTACGGTTAGTGATAGCCGGTTAGAGTTAGGGTTAGGTTTAGGGTTAGGGTAAGGGGTTAGGGTTAGGGTTTAGGGTTAGGGTTAGCCATTAGGGTTACGGTTAGTGATAGCCGGTTAGAGTTAGGGTTAGGGTTTAGGGTTAGGGTTAGCCATTAGGGTTACGGTTAGTGATAGCCGGTTAGAGTTAGGGTTAGGGTTAGGGTTAGGGTTAGCCACTAGGGTTACGGTTAGTGATAGCCGGTTAGAGTTAGGGTTAGGGTTAAGGTTAGGGTTTAGGGTTAGGGTTAGCCATTAGGGTTACGGTTAGTGATAGGCGGTTAGGGTTAGGGTTAGGGATGTTCTGCTGCCACCTGGGTTGTGGAGTCAGCTCCTAAGGTTTGGAATTTTTGGAGGCCTGTGCTGGGAAAAAGTGAAAAAAAGGTGCTTGTGAGGCTAGAGTGGCCAGGAAAGCCCGCAGCCCCAAAGTCTGGGTGGCAATGCAAGTAGTTCCCAGAGACCTTGGAAGAAAGCAAGAGTTGTTCTGGCTGCCACCTTGCATGTAGGACTCGGCTCCGGACGTTCGGCAAATGTGAGGCCTGTGCTGGGAAAAAGTTAAAAAAAGGTTAGGGTTAGGATTAGGGTTAGGGGTTAGGGTTAGGATTAGGGTTAGGGTTTAGGGTTAGAGTAAGCCATTAGGGTTACGGTTAGTGATAGCCGGTTAGAGTTAGGGTTAGGGTTAGTCATTAGGGTTACGGTTAGTGATAGCCGGTTAGACTTAGGGTTAGGGTTAAGGTTAGGGTTTAGGGTTAGGGTTAGCCATTAGGGTTACGGTTAGTGATAGCCGGTTAGAGTTAGGGTTAGGGTTAGGGTTAGGGTTAGCCATTAGGGTTACGGTTAGTGATAGCCGGTTAGAGTTAGGGTTAGGGTTAAGGTTAGGGTTTAGGGTTAGGGTTAGCCATTAGGGTTACGGTTAGTGATAGGCGGTTAGGGTTAGGGTTAGGGTTAGGGTTAGGGATGTTCTGCTGCCACCTGGGTTGTGGAGTCAGCTCCTAACGTTTGGAATTTTTGGAGGCCGGTGCTGGGAAGAGGTGAAAAAAAGGTGCTTGTGAGGATAGAGTGGCCAGGAAAGCTCTCAGACCCAAAGTCTGGGTGGCAATGCAAGTAGTTCCCAGAGACCTTGGAAGAAAGCAAGAGTTGTTCTGGCTGCCACCTTGCATGTAGGACTCGGCTCCGGACGTTCGGCAAATGTGAGGCCTGTGCTGGGAAAAAGTTAAAAAAAGGTTAGGGTTAGGGTTAGGATTAGGGTTAGGGTTTAGGGTTAGAGTAAGCCATTAGGGTTACGGTTAGTGATAGCCGGTTAGGGTTAGGGTTAGGGTTAGGGGTTAGGGTTAGGGTTTAGGGTTAGAGTTAGCCATTAGGGTTACGGTTAGTGATAGCCGGTTAGAGTTAGGGTTAGGTTTAGGGTTATGGTAAGGGGTTAGTGTTAGGGTTTAGGGTTAGGGTTAGCCATTAGGGTTACGGTTAGTGATAGCCGGTTAGAGTTAGGGTTAGGGTTTAGGGTTAGGGTTAGCCATTAGGGTTACGGTTAGTGATAGCCGGTTAGAGTTAGGGTTAGGGTTTAGGGTTAGGGTTAGCCATTAGGGTTACGGTTAGTGATAGCCGGTTAGAGTTAGGGTTAGGGTTAAGGTTAGGGTTTAGGGTTAGGGTTAGCCATTAGGGTTACGGTTAGTGATAGGCGGTTAGGGTTAGGGTTAGGGTTAGGGATGTTCTGCTGCCACCTGGGTTGTGGAGTCAGCTCCTAACGTTTGGAATTTTTGGAGGCCGGCGCTGGGAAGAGGTGAAAAAAAGGTGCTTGTGAGGATAGAGTGGCCAGGAAAGCTCGCAGCCCCAAAGTCTGGGTGGCAATGCAAGTAGTTCCCAGAGACCTAGGAAGAAAGCAAGAGTTGTTCTGGCTGCTAACTTGCGTGTAGGACTCAGCTCCGGACATTCGGCAAATGTGAGGCCTGTGCTGGGAAAAAGTGAAAAAAAGGTTAGGGTTAGGGTTAGGGTTTAGGGTTAGAGTTAGCCATTAGGGTAACGGTTAGTGATAGCCGGTTAGAGTTAGGGTTAGGTTTAGGGTTAGGGTAAGGGGTTAGGGTTAGGGTTTAGGGTTAGGGTTACGGTTTAGGGTTAGAGTTAGCCATTAGGGTTACGGTTAGTGATAGCCGGTTAGAGTTAGGGTTAGGTTTAGGGTTAGGGTAAGGGGTTAGGGTTAGGGTTTAGGGTTAGGGTTAGCCATTAGGGTTACGGTTAGTGATAGCCGGTTAGAGTTAGGGTTAGGGTTAGCCATTAGGGTTACGGTTAGTGATAGCCGGTTAGAGTTAGGGTTAGGGTTAGGGTTAGGGTTAGCCACTAGGGTTACGGTTAGTGATAGCCGGTTAGAGTTAGGGTTAGGGTTAAGGTTAGGGTTTAGGGTTAGGGTTAGCCATTAGGGTTACGGTTAGTGATAGGCGGTTAGGGTTAGGGTTAGGGATGTTCTGCTGCCACCTGGGTTGTGGAGTCAGCTCCTAAGGTTTGGAATTTTTGGAGGCCTGTGCTGGGAAAAAGTGAAAAAAAGGTGCTTGTGAGGCTAGAGTGGCCAGGAAAGCCCGCAGCCCCAAAGTCTGGGTGGCAATGCAAGTAGTTCCCAGAGACCTTGGAAGAAAGCAAGAGTTGTTCTGGCTGCCACCTTGCATGTAGGACTCGGCTCCGGACGTTCGGCAAATGTGAGGCCTGTGCTGGGAAAAAGTTAAAAAAAGGTTAGGGTTAGGATTAGGGTTAGGGGTTAGGGTTAGGATTAGGGTTAGGGTTTAGGGTTAGAGTAAGCCATTAGGGTTACGGTTAGTGATAGCCGGTTAGAGTTAGGGTTAGGGTTAGTCATTAGGGTTACGGTTAGTGATAGCCGGTTAGACTTAGGGTTAGGGTTAAGGTTAGGGTTTAGGGTTAGGGTTAGCCATTAGGGTTACGGTTAGTGATAGCCGGTTAGAGTTAGGGTTAGGGTTAGGGTTAGGGTTAGCCATTAGGGTTACGGTTAGTGATAGCCGGTTAGAGTTAGGGTTAGGGTTAAGGTTAGGGTTTAGGGTTAGGGTTAGCCATTAGGGTTACGGTTAGTGATAGGCGGTTAGGGTTAGGGTTAGGGTTAGGGTTAGGGATGTTCTGCTGCCACCTGGGTTGTGGAGTCAGCTCCTAACGTTTGGAATTTTTGGAGGCCGGTGCTGGGAAGAGGTGAAAAAAAGGTGCTTGTGAGGATAGAGTGGCCAGGAAAGCTCTCAGACCCAAAGTCTGGGTGGCAATGCAAGTAGTTCCCAGAGACCTTGAAAACAAGCAAGACTTGGTCTGGCTGACGCCTTGGCTGTGGGAGCCAGGACAGGACGTTAGGCATTTTTGGAGGCCTGTGCTGGGAAAAAGTGAAAAAAAGGTGCTTTTGAGGCTAGAGTGGCCAGGAAAGCCCGCAGCCCCAAAGTCTGGGTGGCAATGCAAGTAGTTCCCAGAGACCTTGGAAGAAAGCAAGAGTTGTTCTGGCTGCCACCTTGCATGTAGGACTCGGCTCCGGACGTTCGGCAAATGTGAGGCCTGTGCTGGGAAAAAGTTAAAAAAAGGTTAGGGTTAGGGTTAGGATTAGGGTTAGGGTTTAGGGTTAGAGTAAGCCATTAGGGTTACGGTTAGTGATAGCCGGTTAGGGTTAGGGTTAGGGTTAGGGGTTAGGGTTAGGGTTTAGGGTTAGAGTTAGCCATTAGGGTTACGGTTAGTGATAGCCGGTTAGAGTTAGGGTTAGGTTTAGGGTTATGGTAAGGGGTTAGTGTTAGGGTTTAGGGTTAGGGTTAGCCATTAGGGTTACGGTTAGTGATAGCCGGTTAGAGTTAGGGTTAGGGTTTAGGGTTAGGGTTAGCCATTAGGGTTACGGTTAGTGATAGCCGGTTAGAGTTAGGGTTAGGGTTTAGGGTTAGGGTTAGCCATTAGGGTTACGGTTAGTGATAGCCGGTTAGAGTTAGGGTTAGGGTTAAGGTTAGGGTTTAGGGTTAGGGTTAGCCATTAGGGTTACGGTTAGTGATAGGCGGTTAGGGTTAGGGTTAGGGTTAGGGACGTTCTGCTGCCACCTGGGTTGTGGAGTCAGCTCCTAACGTTTGGAATTTTTGGAGGCCGGCGCTGGGAAGAGGTGAAAAAAAGGTGCTTGTGAGGATAGAGTGGCCAGGAAAGCTCGCAGCCCCAAAGTCTGGGTGGCAATGCAAGTAGTTCCCAGAGACCTAGGAAGAAAGCAAGAGTTGTTCTGGCTGCTAACTTGCGTGTAGGACTCAGCTCCGGACATTCGGCAAATGTGAGGCCTGTGCTGGGAAAAAGTTAAAAAAAGGTTAGGGTTAGGGTTAGGGTTTAGGGTTAGAGTTAGCCATTAGGGTAACGGTTAGTGATAGCCGGTTAGAGTTAGGGTTAGGTTTAGGGTTAGGGTAAGGGGTTAGGGTTAGGGTTTAGGGTTAGGGTTACGGTTTAGGGTTAGAGTTAGCCATTAGGGTTACGGTTAGTGATAGCCGGTTAGAGTTAGGGTTAGGTTTAGGGTTAGGGTAAGGGGTTAGGGTTAGGGTTTAGGGTTAGGGTTAGCCATTAGGGTTACGGTTAGTGATAGCCGGTTAGAGTTAGGGTTAGGGTTTAGGGTTAGGGTTAGCCATTAGGGTTACGGTTAGTGATAGCCGGTTAGAGTTAGGGTTAGGGTTAGGGTTAGGGTTAGCCACTAGGGTTACGGTTAGTGATAGCCGGTTAGAGTTAGGGTTAGGGTTAAGGTTAGGGTTTAGGGTTAGGGTTAGCCATTAGGGTTACGGTTAGTGATAGGCGGTTAGGGTTAGGGTTAGGGTTAGGGATGTTCTGCTGCCACCTGGGTTGTGGAGTCAGCTCCTAACGTTTGGAATTTTTGGAGGCCTGTGCTGGGAAAAAGTGAAAAAAAGGTGCTTGTGAGGCTAGAGTGGCCAGGAAAGCCCGCAGCCCCAAAGTCTGGGTGGCAATGCAAGTAGTTCCCAGAGACCTAGGAAGAAAGCAAGAGTTGTTCTGGCTGCCACCTTGCATGTAGGACTCGGCTCCGGACGTTCGGCAAATGTGAGGCCTGTGCTGGGAAAAAGTTAAAAAAAGGTTAGGGTTAGGATTAGGGTTAGGGGTTAGGGTTAGGATTAGGGTTAGGGTTTAGGGTTAGAGTAAGCCATTAGGGTTACGGTTAGTGATAGCCGGTTAGGGTTAGGGTTAGGGTTAGGGTTAGGGGTTAGGGTTAGGGTTTAGGGTTAGAGTAAGCCATTAGGGTTACGGTTAGTGATAGCCGGTTAGAGTTAGGGTTAGGTTTAGGGTTACGGTAAGGGGTTAGTGTTAGGGTTTAGGGTTAGGGTTAGCCATTAGGGTTACGGTTAGTGATAGCCGGTTAGAGTTAGGGTTAGGGTTAGGGTTAGGGTTAGCCATTAGGGTTACGGTTAGTGATAGCCGGTTAGAGTTAGGGTTAGGGTTAAGGTTAGGGTTTAGGGTTAGGGTTAGCCATTAGGGTTACGGTTAGTGATAGGCGGTTAGGGTTAGGGTTAGGGTTAGGGATGTTCTGCTGCCACCTGGGTTGTGGAGTCAGCTCCTAACGTTTGGAATTTTTGGAGGCCGGTGCTGGGAAGAGGTGAAAAAAAGGTGCTTGTGAGGATAGAGTGGCCAGGAAAGCTCGCAGCCCCAAAGTCTGGGTGGCAATGCAAGTAGTTCCCAGAGACCTAGGAAGAAAGCAAGAGTTGTTCTGGCTGCTAACTTGCGTGTAGGACTCAGCTCCGGACATTCGGCAAATGTGAGGCCTGTGCTGGGAAAAAGTGAAAAAAAGGTTAGGGTTAGGGTTAGGGTTTAGGGTTAGAGTTAGCCATTAGGGTTACGGTTAGTGATAGCCGGTTAGGGTTAGGGTTAGGGTTAGGGTTAGGGGTTAGGGTTAGGGTTTAGGTTTAGAGTTAGCCATTAGGGTTACGGTTAGTGATAGCCGGTTAGAGTTAGGGTTAGGGTTTAGGGTTAGGGTTAGCCATTAGGGTTACGGTTAGTGATAGCCGGTTAGAGTTAGGGTTAGGGTTTATGGTTAGGGTTAGCCATTAGGGTTACGGTTAGTGATAGCCGGTTAGAGTTAGGGTTAGGGTTAGGGTTAGGGTTAGCCACTAGGGTTACGGTTAGTGATAGCCGGTTAGAGTTAGGGTTAGGGTTAAGGTTAGGGTTTAGGGTTAGGGTTAGCCATTAGGGTTACGGTTAGTGATAGGCGGTTAGGGTTAGGGTTAGGGTTAGGGATGTTCTGCTGCCACCTGGGTTGTGGAGTCAGCTCCTAACGTTTGGAATTTTTGGAGGCCGGTGCTGGGAAGAGGTGAAAAAAAGGTGCTTGTGAGGATAGAGTGGCCAGGAAAGCTCTCAGACCCAAAGTCTGGGTGGCAATGCAAGTAGTTCCCAGAGACCTATGAAGAAAGCAAGAGTTGTTCTGGCTGCTAACTTGCGTGTAGGACTCAGCTCCGGACATTCGGCAAATGTGAGGCCTGTGCTGGGAAAAAGTGAAAAAAAGGTTAGGGTTAGGGTTAGGGTTTAGGGTTAGAGTTAGCCATTAGGGTAACGGTTAGTGATAGCCGGTTAGAGTTAGGGTTAGGTTTAGGGTTAGGGTAAGGGGTTAGGGTTAGGGTTTAGGGTTAGGGTTACGGTTTAGGGTTAGAGTTAGCCATTAGGGTTACGGTTAGTGATAGCCGGTTAGAGTTAGGGTTAGGTTTAGGGTTAGGGTAAGGGGTTAGGGTTAGGGTTTAGGGTTAGGGTTAGCCATTAGGGTTACGGTTAGTGATAGCCGGTTAGAGTTAGGGTTAGGGTTTAGGGTTAGGGTTAGCCATTAGGGTTACGGTTAGTGATAGCCGGTTAGAGTTAGGGTTAGGGTTTAGGGTTAGGGTTAGCCATTAGGGTTACGGTTAGTGATAGCCGGTTAGAGTTAGGGTTAGGGTTAGGGTTAGGGTTAGCCACTAGGGTTACGGTTAGTGATAGCCGGTTAGAGTTAGGGTTAGGGTTAAGGTTAGGGTTTAGGGTTAGGGTTAGCCATTAGGGTTACGGTTAGTGATAGGCGGTTAGGGTTAGGGGTTAGGGTTAGGATTAGGGTTAGGGTTTAGGGTTAGAGTAAGCCATTAGGGTTACGGTTAGTGATAGCCGGTTAGTGTTAGGGTTAGGGTTAGGGTTAGGGGTTAGGGTTAGGGTTTAGGGTTAGAGTAAGCCATTAGGGTTACGGTTAGTGATAGCCGGTTAGAGTTAGGGTTAGGTTTAGGGTTACGGTAAGGGGTTAGGGTTAGGGTTTAGGGTTAGGGTTAGCCATTAGGGTTACGGTTAGTGATAGCCGGTTAGAGTTAGGGTTAGGGTTAGGGTTAGGGTTAGCCATTAGGGTTACGGTTAGTGATAGCCGGTTAGAGTTAGGGTTAGGGTTAAGGTTAGGGTTTAGGGTTAGGGTTAGCCATTAGGGTTACGGTTAGTGATAGGCGGTTAGGGTTAGGGTTAGGGTTAGGGATGTTCTGCTGCCACCTGGGTTGTGGAGTCAGCTCCTAACGTTTGGAATTTTTGGAGGCCGGTGCTGGGAAGAGGTGAAAAAAAGGTGCTTGTGAGGATAGAGTGGCCAGGAAAGCTCGCAGCCCCAAAGTCTGGGTGGCAATGCAAGTAGTTCCCAGAGACCTAGGAAGAAAGCAAGAGTTGTTCTGGCTGCTAACTTGCGTGTAGGACTCAGCTCCGGACATTCGGCAAATGTGAGGCCTGTGCTGGGAAAAAGTGAAAAAAAGGTTAGGGTTAGGGTTAGGGTTTAGGGTTAGAGTTAGCCATTAGGGTTACGGTTAGTGATAGCCGGTTAGGGTTAGGGTTAGGGTTAGGGTTAGGGGTTAGGGTTAGGGTTTAGGTTTAGAGTTAGCCATTAGGGTTACGGTTAGTGATAGCCGGTTAGAGTTAGGGTTAGGGTTTAGGGTTAGGGTTAGCCATTAGGGTTACGGTTAGTGATAGCCGGTTAGAGTTAGGGTTAGGGTTTATGGTTAGGGTTAGCCATTAGGGTTACGGTTAGTGATAGCCGGTTAGAGTTAGGGTTAGGGTTAGGGTTAGGGTTAGCCACTAGGGTTACGGTTAGTGATAGCCGGTTAGAGTTAGGGTTAGGGTTAAGGTTAGGGTTTAGGGTTAGGGTTAGCCATTAGGGTTACGGTTAGTGATAGGCGGTTAGGGTTAGGGTTAGGGTTAGGGATGTTCTGCTGCCACCTGGGTTGTGGAGTCAGCTCCTAACGTTTGGAATTTTTGGAGGCCGGTGCTGGGAAGAGGTGAAAAAAAGGTGCTTGTGAGGATAGAGTGGCCAGGAAAGCTCTCAGACCCAAAGTCTGGGTGGCAATGCAAGTAGTTCCCAGAGACCTATGAAGAAAGCAAGAGTTGTTCTGGCTGCTAACTTGCGTGTAGGACTCAGCTCCGGACATTCGGCAAATGTGAGGCCTGTGCTGGGAAAAAGTGAAAAAAAGGTTAGGGTTAGGGTTAGGGTTTAGGGTTAGAGTTAGCCATTAGGGTAACGGTTAGTGATAGCCGGTTAGAGTTAGGGTTAGGTTTAGGGTTAGGGTAAGGGGTTAGGGTTAGGGTTTAGGGTTAGGGTTACGGTTTAGGGTTAGAGTTAGCCATTAGGGTTACGGTTAGTGATAGCCGGTTAGAGTTAGGGTTAGGTTTAGGGTTAGGGTAAGGGGTTAGGGTTAGGGTTTAGGGTTAGGGTTAGCCATTAGGGTTACGGTTAGTGATAGCCGGTTAGAGTTAGTGTTAGGGTTTAGGGTTAGGGTTAGCCATTAGGGTTATGGTTAGTGATAGCCGGTTAGAGTTAGGGTTAGGGTTAGGGTTAGGGTTAGCCACTAGGGTTACGGTTAGTGATAGCCGGTTAGAGTTAGGGTTAGGGTTAAGGTTAGGGTTTAGGGTTAGGGTTAGCCATTAGGGTTACGGTTAGTGATAGGCGGTTAGGGTTAGGGTTAGGGTTAGGGATGTTCTGCTGCCACCTGGGTTGTGGAGTCAGCTCCTAACGTTTGGAATTTTTGGAGGCCTGTGCTGGGAAAAAGTGAAAAAAAGGTGCTTGTGAGGCTAGAGTGGCCAGGAAAGCCCGCAGCCCCAAAGTCTGGGTGGCAATGCAAGTAGTTCCCAGAGACCTTGGAAGAAAGCAAGAGTTGTTCTGGCTGCCACCTTGCATGTAGGACTCGGCTCCGGACGTTCGGCAAATGTGAGGCCTGTGCTGGGAAAAAGTTAAAAAAAGGTTAGGGTTAGGGTTAGGATTAGGGTTAGGGTTTAGGGTTAGAGTAAGCCATTAGGGTTACGGTTAGTGATAGCCGGTTAGGGTTAGGGTTAGGGTTAGGGTTAGGGGTTAGGGTTAGGGTTTAGGGTTAGAGTTAGCCATTAGGGTTACGGTTAGTGATAGCCGGTTAGAGTTAGGGTTAGGTTTAGGGTTATGGTAAGGGGTTAGTGTTAGGGTTTAGGGTTAGGGTTAGCCATTAGGGTTACGGTTAGTGATAGCCGGTTAGAGTTAGGGTTAGGGTTTAGGGTTAGGGTTAGCCATTAGGGTTACGGTTAGTGATAGCCGGTTAGAGTTAGGGTTAGGGTTTAGGGTTAGGGTTAGCCATTAGGGTTACGGTTAGTGATAGCCGGTTAGAGTTAGGGTTAGGGTTAAGGTTAGGGTTTAGGGTTAGGGTTAGCCATTAGGGTTACGGTTAGTGATAGCCGGTTAGGGTTAGGGTTAGGGTTAGGGATGTTCTGCTGCCACCTGTGTTGTGGAGTCAGCTCCTAACGTTTGGAATTTTTGGAGGCCGGCGCTGGGAAGAGGTGAAAAAAAGGTGCTTGTGAGGATAGAGTGGCCAGGAAAGCTCGCAGCCCCAAAGTCTGGGTGGCAATGCAAGTAGTTCCCAGAGACCTAGGAAGAAAGCAAGAGTTGTTCTGGCTGCTAACTTGCGTGTAGGACTCAGCTCCGGACATTCGGCAAATGTGAGGCCTGTGCTGGGAAAAAGTGAAAAAAAGGTTAGGGTTAGGGTTAGGGTTTAGGGTTAGAGTTAGCCATTAGGGTAACGGTTAGTGATAGCCGGTTAGAGTTAGGGTTAGGTTTAGGGTTAGGGTAAGGGGTTAGGGTTAGGGTTTAGGGTTAGGGTTACGGTTTAGGGTTAGAGTTAGCCATTAGGGTTACGGTTAGTGATAGCCGGTTAGAGTTAGGGTTAGGTTTAGGGTTAGGGTAAGGGGTTAGGGTTAGGGTTTAGGGTTAGGGTTAGCCATTAGGGTTACGGTTAGTGATAGCCGGTTAGAGTTAGGGTTAGGGTTTAGGGTTAGAGTTAGCCATTAGGGTTACGGTTAGTGATAGCCGGTTAGAGTTAGGGTTAGGGTTAGGGTTAGGGTTAGCCACTAGGGTTACGGTTAGTGATAGCCGGTTAGAGTTAGGGTTAGGGTTAAGGTTAGGGTTTAGGGTTAGGGTTAGCCATTAGGGTTACGGTTAGTGATAGCCGGTTAGGGTTAGGGTTAGGGATGTTCTGCTGCCACCTGGGTTGTGGAGTCAGCTCCTAACGTTTGGAATTTTTGGAGGCCGGCGCTGGGAAGAGGTGAAAAAAAGGTGCTTGTGAGGATAGAGTGGCCAGGAAAGCTCGCAGCCCCAAAGTCTGGGTGGCAATGCAGGTAGTTCCCAGGGACCTAGGAAGAAAGCAAGAGTTGTTCTGGCTGCTAACTTGCGTGTAGGACTCAGCTCCGGACATTCGGCAAATGTGAGGCCTGTGCTGGGAAAAAGTGAAAAAAAGGTTAGGGTTAGGGTTAGGGTTTAGGGTTAGAGTTAGCCATTAGGGTAACGGTTAGTGATAGCCGGTTAGAGTTAGGGTTAGGTTTAGGGTTAGGGTAAGGGGTTAGGGTTAGGGTTTAGGGTTAGGGTTACGGTTTAGGGTTAGAGTTAGCCATTAGGGTTACGGTTAGTGATAGCCGGTTAGAGTTAGGGTTAGGTTTAGGGTTAGGGTAAGGGGTTAGGGTTAGGGTTTAGGGTTAGGGTTAGCCATTAGGGTTACGGTTAGTGATAGCCGGTTAGAGTTAGGGTTAGGGTTTAGGGTTAGGGTTAGCCATTAGGGTTACGGTTAGTGATAGCCGGTTAGAGTTAGGGTTAGGGTTAGGGTTAGGGTTAGCCACTAGGGTTACGGTTAGTGATAGCCGGTTAGAGTTAGGGTTAAGGTTAGGGTTTAGGGTTAGGGTTAGCCATTAGGGTTACGGTTAGTGATAGGCGGTTAGGGTTAGGGTTAGGGTTAGGGATGTTCTGCTGCCACCTGGGTTGTGGAGTCAGCTCCTAACGTTTGGAATTTTTGGAGGCCTGTGCTGGGAAAAAGTGAAAAAAAGGTGCTTGTGAGGCTAGAGTGGCCAGGAAAGCCCGCAGCCCCAAAGTCTGGGTGGCAATGCAAGTAGTTCCCAGAGACCTTGGAAGAAAGCAAGAGTTGTTCTGGCTGCCACCTTGCATGTAGGACTCGGCTCCGGACGTTCGGCAAATGTGAGGCCTGTGCTGGGAAAAAGTGAAAAAAAGGTTAGGGTTAGGATTAGGGTTAGGGGTTAGGGTTAGGATTAGGGTTAGGGTTTAGGGTTAGAGTAAGCCATTAGGGTTACGGTTAGTGATAGCCGGTTAGAGTTAGGGTTAGGGTTAGTCATTAGGGTTACGGTTAGTGATAGCCGGTTAGAGTTAGGGTTAGGGTTAAGGTTAGGGTTTAGGGTTAGGGTTAGCCATTAGGGTTACGGTTAGTGATAGCCGGTTAGAGTTAGGGTTAGGGTTAGGGTTAGGGTTAGCCATTAGGGTTACGGTTAGTGATAGCCGGTTAGAGTTAGGGTTAGGGTTAAGGTTAGGGTTTAGGGTTAGGGTTAGCCATTAGGGTTACGGTTAGTGATAGGCGGTTAGGGTTAGGGTTAGGGTTAGGGTTAGGGATGTTCTGCTGCCACCTGGGTTGTGGAGTCAGCTCCTAACGTTTGGAATTTTTGGAGGCCGGTGCTGGGAAGAGGTGAAAAAAAGGTGCTTGTGAGGATAGAGTGGCCAGGAAAGCTCTCAGACCCAAAGTCTGGGTGGCAATGCAAGTAGTTCCCAGAGACCTTGAAAACAAGCAAGACTTGGTCTGGCTGACGCCTTGGCTGTGGGAGCCAGGCCAGGACGTTAGGCATTTTTGGAGGCCTGTGCTGGGAAAAAGTGAAAAAAAGGTGCTTTTGAGGCTAGAGTGGCCAGGAAAGCCCGCAGCCCCAAAGTCTGGGTGGCAATGCAAGTAGTTCCCAGAGACCTTGGAAGAAAGCAAGAGTTGTTCTGGCTGCCACCTTGCATGTAGGACTCGGCTCCGGACGTTCGGCAAATGTGAGGCCTGTGCTGGGAAAAAGTTAAAAAAAGGTTAGGGTTAGGGTTAGGATTAGGGTTAGGGTTTAGGGTTAGAGTAAGCCATTAGGGTTACGGTTAGTGATAGCCGGTTAGGGTTAGGGTTAGGGTTAGGGGTTAGGGTTAGGGTTTAGGGTTAGAGTTAGCCATTAGGGTTACGGTTAGTGATAGCCGGTTAGAGTTAGGGTTAGGGTTTAGGGTTAGGGTTAGCCATTAGGGTTACGGTTAGTGATAGCCGGTTAGAGTTAGGGTTAGGGTTAAGGTTAGGGTTTAGGGTTAGGGTTAGCCATTAGGGTTACGGTTAGTGATAGGCGGTTAGGGTTAGGGTTAGGGTTAGGGATGTTCTGCTGCCACCTGGGTTGTGGAGTCAGCTCCTAACGTTTGGAATTTTTGGAGGCCGGCGCTGGGAAGAGGTGAAAAAAAGGTGCTTGTGAGGATAGAGTGGCCAGGAAAGCTCGCAGCCCCAAAGTCTGGGTGGCAATGCAAGTAGTTCCCAGAGACCTAGGAAGAAAGCAAGAGTTGTTCTGGCTGCTAACTTGCGTGTAGGACTCAGCTCCGGACATTCGGCAAATGTGAGGCCTGTGCTGGGAAAAAGTGAAAAAAAGGTTAGGGTTAGGGTTAGGGTTTAGGGTTAGGGTTAGGATTAGGGTTAGGGTTTAGGGTTAGAGTAAGCCATTAGGGTTACGGTTAGTGATAGCCGGTTAGAGTTAGGGTTAGGGTTAGTCATTAGGGTTACGGTTAGTGATAGCCGGTTAGAGTTAGGGTTAGGGTTAAGGTTAGGGTTTAGGGTTAGGGTTAGCCATTAGGGTTACGGTTAGTGATAGCCGGTTAGAGTTAGGGTTAGGGTTAGGGTTAGGGTTAGCCATTAGGGTTACGGTTAGTGATAGCCGGTTAGAGTTAGGGTTAGGGTTAAGGTTAGGGTTTAGGGTTAGGGTTAGCCATTAGGGTTACGGTTAGTGATAGGCGGTTAGGGTTAGGGTTAGGGTTAGGGATGTTCTGCTGCCACCTGGGTTGTGGAGTCAGCTCCTAACGTTTGGAATTTTTGGAGGCCGGTGCTGGGAAGAGGTGAAAAAAAGGTGCTTGTGAGGATAGAGTGGCCAGGAAAGCTCTCAGACCCAAAGTCTGGGTGGCAATGCAAGTAGTTCCCAGAGACCTTGAAAACAAGCAAGACTTGGTCTGGCTGACGCCTTGGCTGTGGGAGCCAGGCCAGGACGTTAGGCATTTTTGGAGGCCTGTGCTGGGAAAAAGTGAAAAAAAGGTGCTTGTGAGGCTAGAGTGGCCAGGAAAGCCCGCAGCCCCAAAGTCTGGGTGGCAATGCAAGTAGTTCCCAGAGACCTTGGAAGAAAGCAAGAGTTGTTCTGGCTGCCACCTTGCATGTAGGACTCGGCTCCGGACGTTCGGCAAATGTGAGGCCTGTGCTGGGAAAAAGTGAAAAAAAGGTTAGGGTTAGGATTAGGGTTAGGGGTTAGGGTTAGGATTAGGGTTAGGGTTTAGGGTTAGAGTAAGCCATTAGGGTTACGGTTAGTGATAGCCGGTTAGAGTTAGGGTTAGGGTTAGTCATTAGGGTTACGGTTAGTGATAGCCGGTTAGAGTTAGGGTTAGGGTTAAGGTTAGGGTTTAGGGTTAGGGTTAGCCATTAGGGTTACGGTTAGTTATAGCCGGTTAGAGTTAGGGTTAGGGTTAGGGTTAGGGTTAGCCATTAGGGTTACGGTTAGTGATAGCCGGTTAGAGTTAGGGTTAGGGTTAAGGTTAGGGTTTAGGGTTAGGGTTAGCCATTAGGGTTACGGTTAGTGATAGGCGGTTAGGGTTAGGGTTAGGGTTAGGGTTAGGGATGTTCTGCTGCCACCTGGGTTGTGGAGTCAGCTCCTAACGTTTGGAATTTTTGGAGGCCGGTGCTGGGAAGAGGTGAAAAAAAGGTGCTTGTGAGGATAGAGTGGCCAGGAAAGCTCTCAGACCCAAAGTCTGGGTGGCAATGCAAGTAGTTCCCAGAGACCTTGAAAACAAGCAAGACTTGGTCTGGCTGACGCCTTGGCTGTGGGAGCCAGGACAGGACGTTAGGCATTTTTGGAGGCCTGTGCTGGGAAAAAGTGAAAAAAAGGTGCTTGTGAGGCTAGAGTGGCCAGGAAAGCCCGCAGCCCCAAAGTCTGGGTGGCAATGCAAGTAGTTCCCAGAGACCTTGGAAGAAAGCAAGAGTTGTTCTGGCTGCCACCTTGCATGTAGGACTCGGCTCCGGACGTTCGGCAAATGTGAGGCCTGTGCTGGGAAAAAGTTAAAAAAAGGTTAGGGTTAGGGTTAGGATTAGGGTTAGGGTTTAGGGTTAGAGTAAGCCATTAGGGTTACGGTTAGTGATAGCTGGTTAGGGTTAGGGTTAGGGTTAGGGTTAGGGGTTAGGGTTAGGGTTTAGGGTTAGAGTTAGCCATTAGGGTTACGGTTAGTGATAGCCGGTTAGAGTTAGGGTTAGGTTTAGGGTTATGGTAAGGGGTTAGTGTTAGGGTTTAGGGTTAGGGTTAGCCATTAGGGTTACGGTTAGTGATAGCCGGTTAGAGTTAGGGTTAGGGTTCAGGGTTAGGGTTAGCCATTAGGGTTACGGTTAGTGATAGCCGGTTAGAGTTAGGGTTAGGGTTTAGGGTTAGGGTTAGCCATTAGGGTTACGGTTAGTGATAGCCGGTTAGAGTTAGGGTTAGGGTTAAGGTTAGGGTTTAGGGTTAGGGTTAGCCATTAGGGTTACGGTTAGTGATAGGCGGTTAGGGTTAGGGTTAGGGTTAGGGATGTTCTGCTGCCACCTGGGTTGTGGAGTCAGCTCCTAACGTTTGGAATTTTTGGAGGCCGGCGCTGGGAAGAGGTGAAAAAAAGGTGCTTGTGAGGATAGAGTGGCCAGGAAAGCTCGCAGCCCCAAAGTCTGGGTGGCAATGCAAGTAGTTCCCAGAGACCTAGGAAGAAAGCAAGAGTTGTTCTGGCTGCTAACTTGCGTGTAGGACTCAGCTCCGGACATTCGGCAAATGTGAGGCCTGTGCTGGGAACTAGTGAAAAAAAGGTTAGGGTTAGGGTTAGGGTTTAGGGTTAGAGTTAGCCATTAGGGTAACGGTTAGTGATAGCCGGTTAGAGTTAGGGTTAGGTTTAGGGTTAGGGTAAGGGGTTAGGGTTAGGGTTTAGGGTTAGGGTTACGGTTTAGGGTTAGAGTTAGCCATTAGGGTTACGGTTAGTGATAGCCGGTTAGAGTTAGGGTTAGGTTTAGGGTTAGGGTAAGGGGTTAGGGTTAGGGTTTAGGGTTAGGGTTAGCCATTAGGGTTACGGTTAGTGATAGCCGGTTAGAGTTAGGGTTAGGGTTTAGGGTTAGGGTTAGCCATTAGGGTTACGGTTAGTGATAGCCGGTTAGAGTTAGGGTTAGGGTTAGGGTTAGGGTTAGCCACTAGGGTTACGGTTAGTGATAGCCGGTTAGAGTTAGGGTTAGGGTTAAGGTTAGGGTTTAGGGTTAGGGTTAGCCATTAGGGTTACGGTTAGTGATAGCCGGTTAGGGTTAGGGTTAGGGATGTTCTGCTGCCACCTGGGTTGTGGAGTCAGCTCCTAACGTTTGGAATTTTTGGAGGCCGGCGCTGGGAAGAGGTGAAAAAAAGGTGCTTGTGAGGATAGAGTGGCCAGGAAAGCTCGCAGCCCCAAAGTCTGGGTGGCAATGCAAGTAGTTCCCAGAGACCTAGGAAGAAAGCAAGAGTTGTTCTGGCTGCTAACTTGCGTGTAGGACTCAGCTCCGGACATTCGGCAAATGTGAGGCCTGTGCTGGGAAAAAGTGAAAAAAAGGTTAGGGTTAGGGTTAGGGTTTAGGGTTAGAGTTAGCCATTAGGGTAACGGTTAGTGATAGCCGGTTAGAGTTAGGGTTAGGTTTAGGGTTAGGGTAAGGGGTTAGGGTTAGGGTTTAGGGTTAGGGTTACGGTTTAGGGTTAGAGTTAGCCATTAGGGTTACGGTTAGTGATAGCTGGTTAGAGTTAGGGTTAGGTTTAGGGTTAGGGTAAGGGGTTAGGGTTAGGGTTTAGGGTTAGGGTTAGCCATTAGGGTTACGGTTAGTGATAGCCGGTTAGAGTTAGTGTTAGGGTTTAGGGTTAGGGTTAGCCATTAGGGTTACGGTTAGTGATAGCCGGTTAGAGTTAGGGTTAGGGTTAGGGTTAGGGTTAGCCACTAGGGTTACGGTTAGTGATAGCCGGTTAGAGTTAGGGTTAGGGTTAAGGTTAGGGTTTAGGGTTAGGGTTAGCCATTAGGGTTACGGTTAGTGATAGGCGGTTAGGGTTAGGGTTAGGGTTAGGGATGTTCTGCTGCCACCTGGGTTGTGGAGTCAGCTCCTAACGTTTGGAATTTTTGGAGGCCTGTGCTGGGAAAAAGTGAAAAAAAGGTGCTTGTGAGGCTAGAGTGGCCAGGAAAGCCCGCAGCCCCAAAGTCTGGGTGGCAATGCAAGTAGTTCCCAGAGACCTAGGAAGAAAGCAAGAGTTGTTCTGGCTGCCACCTTGCATGTAGGACTCGGCTCCGGACGTTCGGCAAATGTGAGGCCTGTGCTGGGAAAAAGTGAAAAAAAGGTTAGGGTTAGGATTAGGGTTAGGGGTTAGGGTTAGGATTAGGGTTAGGGTTAGAGTAAGCCATTAGGGTTACGGTTAGTGATAGCCGGTTAGAGTTAGGGTTAGGGTTAGTCATTAGGGTTACGGTTAGTGATAGCCGGTTAGAGTTAGGGTTAGGGTTAAGGTTAGGGTTTAGGGTTAGGGTTAGCCATTAGGGTTACGGTTAGTGATAGCCGGTTAGAGTTAGGGTTAGGGTTAGGGTTAGGGTTAGCCATTAGGGTTACGGTTAGTGATAGCCGGTTAGAGTTAGGGTTAGGGTTAAGGTTAGGGTTTAGGGTTAGGGTTAGCCATTAGGGTTACGGTTAGTGATAGGCGGTTAGGGTTAGGGTTAGGGTTAGGGTTAGGGATGTTCTGCTGCCACCTGGGTTGTGGAGTCAGCTCCTAACGTTTGGAATTTTTGGAGGCCGGTGCTGGGAAGAGGTGAAAAAAAGGTGCTTGTGAGGATAGAGTGGCCAGGAAAGCTCTCAGACCCAAAGTCTGGGTGGCAATGCAAGTAGTTCCCAGAGACCTTGAAAACAAGCAAGACTTGGTCTGGCTGACGCCTTGGCTGTGGGAGCCAGGCCAGGACGTTAGGCATTTTTGGAGGCCTGTGCTGGGAAAAAGTGAAAAAAAGGTGCTTTTGAGGCTAGAGTGGCCAGGAAAGCCCGCAGCCCCAAAGTCTGGGTGGCAATGCAAGTAGTTCCCAGAGACCTTGGAAGAAAGCAAGAGTTGTTCTGGCTGCCACCTTGCATGTAGGACTCGGCTCCGGACGTTCGGCAAATGTGAGGCCTGTGCTGGGAAAAAGTTAAAAAAAGGTTAGGGTTAGGGTTAGGATTAGGGTTAGGGTTTAGGGTTAGAGTAAGCCATTAGGGTTACGGTTAGTGATAGCCGGTTAGGGTTAGGGTTAGGGTTAGGGTTAGGGGTTAGGGTTAGGGTTTAGGGTTAGAGTTAGCCATTAGGGTTACGGTTAGTGATAGCCGGTTAGAGTTAGGGTTAGGTTTAGGGTTATGGTAAGGGGTTAGTGTTAGGGTTTAGGGTTAGGGTTAGCCATTAGGGTTACGGTTAGTGATAGCCGGTTAGAGTTAGGGTTAGGGTTTAGGGTTAGGGTTAGCCATTAGGGTTACGGTTAGTGATAGCCGGTTAGAGTTAGGGTTAGGGTTTAGGGTTAGGGTTAGCCATTAGGGTTACGGTTAGTGATAGCCGGTTAGAGTTAGGGTTAGGGTTAAGGTTAGGGTTTAGGGTTAGGGTTAGCCATTAGGGTTACGGTTAGTGATAGGCGGTTAGGGTTAGGGTTAGGGTTAGGGATGTTCTGCTGCCACCTGGGTTGTGGAGTCAGCTCCTAACGTTTGGAATTTTTGGAGGCCGGCGCTGGGAAGAGGTGAAAAAAAGGTGCTTGTGAGGATAGAGTGGCCAGGAAAGCTCGCAGCCCCAAAGTCTGGGTGGCAATGCAAGTAGTTCCCAGAGACCTAGGAAGAAAGCAAGAGTTGTTCTGGCTGCTAACTTGCGTGTAGGACTCAGCTCCGGACATTCGGCAAATGTGAGGCCTGTGCTGGGAAAAAGTGAAAAAAAGGTTAGGGTTAGGGTTAGGGTTTAGGGTTAGAGTTAGCCATTAGGGTAACGGTTAGTGATAGCCGGTTAGAGTTAGGGTTAGGTTTAGGGTTAGGGTAAGGGGTTAGGGTTAGGGTTTAGGGTTAGGGTTACGGTTTAGGGTTAGAGTTAGCCATTAGGGTTACGGTTAGTGATAGCCGGTTAGAGTTAGGGTTAGGTTTAGGGTTAGGGTAAGGGGTTAGGGTTAGGGTTTAGGGTTAGGGTTAGCCATTAGGGTTACGGTTAGTGATAGCCGGTTAGAGTTAGGGTTAGGGTTTAGGGTTAGGGTTAGCCATTAGGGTTACGGTTAGTGATAGCCGGTTAGAGTTAGGGTTAGGGTTAGGGTTAGGGTTAGCCACTAGGGTTACGGTTAGTGATAGCCGGTTAGAGTTAGGGTTAGGGTTAAGGTTAGGGTTTAGGGTTAGGGTTAGCCATTAGGGTTACGGTTAGTGATAGGCGGTTAGGGTTAGGGTTAGGGTTAGGGATGTTCTGCTGCCACCTGGGTTGTGGAGTCAGCTCCTAACGTTTGGAATTTTTGGAGGCCGGCGCTGGGAAGAGGTGAAAAAAAGGTGCTTGTGAGGATAGAGTGGCCAGGAAAGCTCGCAGCCCCAAAGTCTGGGTGGCAATGCAAGTAGTTCCCAGAGACCTAGGAAGAAAGCAAGAGTTGTTCTGGCTGCTAACTTGCGTGTAGGACTCAGCTCCGGACATTCGGCAAATGTGAGGCCTGTGCTGGGAAAAAGTGAAAAAAAGGTTAGGGTTAGGGTTAGGGTTTAGGGTTAGAGTTAGCCATTAGGGTAACGGTTAGTGATAGCCGGTTAGAGTTAGGGTTAGGTTTAGGGTTAGGGTAAGGGGTTAGGGTTAGGGTTTAGGGTTAGGGTTACGGTTTAGGGTTAGAGTTAGCCATTAGGGTTACGGTTAGTGATAGCCGGTTAGAGTTAGGGTTAGGTTTAGGGTTAGGGTAAGGGGTTAGGGTTAGGGTTTAGGGTTAGGGTTAGCCATTAGGGTTACGGTTAGTGATAGCCGGTTAGAGTTAGTGTTAGGGTTTAGGGTTAGGGTTAGCCATTAGGGTTACGGTTAGTGATAGCCGGTTAGAGTTAGGGTTAGGGTTAGGGTTAGGGTTAGCCACTAGGGTTACGGTTAGTGATAGCCGGTTAGAGTTAGGGTTAGGGTTAAGGTTAGGGTTTAGGGTTAGGGTTAGCCATTAGGGTTACGGTTAGTGATAGGCGGTTAGGGTTAGGGTTAGGGTTAGGGATGTTCTGCTGCCACCTGGGTTGTGGAGTCAGCTCCTAACGTTTGGAATTTTTGGAGGCCGGCGCTGGGAAGAGGTGAAAAAAAGGTGCTTGTGAGGATAGAGTGGCCAGGAAAGCTCGCAGCCCCAAAGTCTGGGTGGCAATGCAAGTAGTTCCCAGAGACCTAGGAAGAAAGCAAGAGTTGTTCTGGCTGCTAACTTGCGTGTAGGACTCAGCTCCGGACATTCGGCAAATGTGAGGCCTGTGCTGGGAAAAAGTGAAAAAAAGGTTAGGGTTAGGGTTAGGGTTTAGGGTTAGAGTTAGCCATTAGGGTAACGGTTAGTGATAGCCGGTTAGAGTTAGGGTTAGGTTTAGGGTTAGGGTAAGGGGTTAGGGTTAGGGTTTAGGGTTAGGGTTACGGTTTAGGGTTAGAGTTAGCCATTAGGGTTACGGTTAGTGATAGCCGGTTAGAGTTAGGGTTAGGTTTAGGGTTAGGGTAAGGGGTTAGGGTTAGGGTTTAGGGTTAGGGTTAGCCATTAGGGTTACGGTTAGTGATAGCCGGTTAGAGTTAGTGTTAGGGTTTAGGGTTAGGGTTAGCCATTAGGGTTACGGTTAGTGATAGCCGGTTAGAGTTAGGGTTAGGGTTAGGGTTAGGGTTAGCCACTAGGGTTACGGTTAGTGATAGCCGGTTAGAGTTAGGGTTAGGGTTAAGGTTAGGGTTTAGGGTTAGGGTTAGCCATTAGGGTTACGGTTAGTGATAGGCGGTTAGGGTTAGGGTTAGGGTTAGGGATGTTCTGCTGCCACCTGGGTTGTGGAGTCAGCTCCTAACGTTTGGAATTTTTGGAGGCCTGTGCTGGGAAAAAGTGAAAAAAAGGTGCTTGTGAGGCTAGAGTGGCCAGGAAAGCCCGCAGCCCCAAAGTCTGGGTGGCAATGCAAGTAGTTCCCAGAGACCTTGGAAGAAAGCAAGAGTTGTTCTGGCTGCCACCTTGCATGTAGGACTCGGCTCCGGACGTTCGGCAAATGTGAGGCCTGTGCTGGGAAAAAGTGAAAAAAAGGTTAGGGTTAGGATTAGGGTTAGGGGTTAGGGTTAGGATTAGGGTTAGGGTTTAGGGTTAGAGTAAGCCATTAGGGTTACGGTTAGTGATAGCCGGTTAGAGTTAGGGTTAGGGTTAGTCATTAGGGTTACGGTTAGTGATAGCCGGTTAGAGTTAGGGTTAGGGTTAAGGTTAGGGTTTAGGGTTAGGGTTAGCCATTAGGGTTACGGTTAGTGATAGCCGGTTAGAGTTAGGGTTAGGGTTAGGGTTAGGGTTAGCCATTAGGGTTACGGTTAGTGATAGCCGGTTAGAGTTAGGGTTAGGGTTAAGGTTAGGGTTTAGGGTTAGGGTTAGCCATTAGGGTTACGGTTAGTGATAGGCGGTTAGGGTTAGGGTTAGGGTTAGGGTTAGGGATGTTCTGCTGCCACCTGGGTTGTGGAGTCAGCTCCTAACGTTTGGAATTTTTGGAGGCCGGTGCTGGGAAGAGGTGAAAAAAAGGTGCTTGTGAGGATAGAGTGGCCAGGAAAGCTCTCAGACCCAAAGTCTGGGTGGCAATGCAAGTAGTTCCCAGAGACCTTGAAAACAAGCAAGACTTGGTCTGGCTGACGCCTTGGCTGTGGGAGCCAGGCCAGGACGTTAGGCATTTTTGGAGGCCTGTGCTGGGAAAAAGTGAAAAAAAGGTGCTTTTGAGGCTAGAGTGGCCAGGAAAGCCCGCAGCCCCAAAGTCTGGGTGGCAATGCAAGTAGTTCCCAGAGACCTTGGAAGAAAGCAAGAGTTGTTCTGGCTGCCACCTTGCATGTAGGACTCGGCTCCGGACGTTCGGCAAATGTGAGGCCTGTGCTGGGAAAAAGTTAAAAAAAGGTTAGGGTTAGGGTTAGGATTAGGGTTAGGGTTTAGGGTTAGAGTAAGCCATTAGGGTTACGGTTAGTGATAGCCGGTTAGGGTTAGGGTTAGGGTTAGGGTTAGGGGTTAGGGTTAGGGTTTAGGGTTAGAGTTAGCCATTAGGGTTACGGTTAGTGATAGCCGGTTAGAGTTAGGGTTAGGTTTAGGGTTATGGTAAGGGGTTAGTGTTAGGGTTTAGGGTTAGGGTTAGCCATTAGGGTTACGGTTAGTGATAGCCGGTTAGAGTTAGGGTTAGGGTTTAGGGTTAGGGTTAGCCATTAGGGTTACGGTTAGTGATAGCCGGTTAGAGTTAGGGTTAGGGTTAGGGTTAGGGTTAGCCACTAGGGTTACGGTTAGTGATAGCCGGTTAGAGTTAGGGTTAGGGTTAAGGTTAGGGTTTAGGGTTAGGGTTAGCCATTAGGGTTACGGTTAGTGATAGGCGGTTAGGGTTAGGGTTAGGGTTAGGGATGTTCTGCTGCCACCTGGGTTGTGGAGTCAGCTCCTAACGTTTGGAATTTTTGGAGGCCGGCGCTGGGAAGAGGTGAAAAAAAGGTGCTTGTGAGGATAGAGTGGCCAGGAAAGCTCGCAGCCCCAAAGTCTGGGTGGCAATGCAAGTAGTTCCCAGAGACCTAGGAAGAAAGCAAGAGTTGTTCTGGCTGCTAACTTGCGTGTAGGACTCAGCTCCGGACATTCGGCAAATGTGAGGCCTGTGCTGGGAACTAGTGAAAAAAAGGTTAGGGTTAGGGTTAGGGTTTAGGGTTAGAGTTAGCCATTAGGGTAACGGTTAGTGATAGCCGGTTAGAGTTAGGGTTAGGTTTAGGGTTAGGGTAAGGGGTTAGGGTTAGGGTTTAGGGTTAGGGTTACGGTTTAGGGTTAGAGTTAGCCATTAGGGTTACGGTTAGTGATAGCCGGTTAGAGTTAGGGTTAGGTTTAGGGTTAGGGTAAGGGGTTAGGGTTAGGGTTTAGGGTTAGGGTTAGCCATTAGGGTTACGGTTAGTGATAGCCGGTTAGAGTTAGGGTTAGGGTTTAGGGTTAGGGTTAGCCATTAGGGTTACGGTTAGTGATAGCCGGTTAGAGTTAGGGTTAGGGTTAGGGTTAGGGTTAGCCACTAGGGTTACGGTTAGTGATAGCCGGTTAGAGTTAGGGTTAGGGTTAAGGTTAGGGTTTAGGGTTAGGGTTAGCCATTAGGGTTACGGTTAGTGATAGCCGGTTAGGGTTAGGGTTAGGGTTAGGGATGTTCTGCTGCCACCTGGGTTGTGGAGTCAGCTCCTAACGTTTGGAATTTTTGGAGGCCGGCGCTGGGAAGAGGTGAAAAAAAGGTGCTTGTGAGGATAGAGTGGCCAGGAAAGCTCGCAGCCCCAAAGTCTGGGTGGCAATGCAAGTAGTTCCCAGAGACCTAGGAAGAAAGCAAGAGTTGTTCTGGCTGCTAACTTGCGTGTAGGACTCAGCTCCGGACATTCGGCAAATGTGAGGCCTGTGCTGGGAAAAAGTGAAAAAAAGGTTAGGGTTAGGGTTAGGGTTTAGGGTTAGAGTTAGCCATTAGGGTAACGGTTAGTGATAGCCGGTTAGAGTTAGGGTTAGGTTTAGGGTTAGGGTAAGGGGTTAGGGTTAGGGTTTAGGGTTAGGGTTACGGTTTAGGGTTAGAGTTAGCCATTAGGGTTACGGTTAGTGATAGCCGGTTAGAGTTAGGGTTAGGTTTAGGGTTAGGGTAAGGGGTTAGGGTTAGGGTTTAGGGTTAGGGTTAGCCATTAGGGTTACGGTTAGTGATAGCCGGTTAGAGTTAGTGTTAGGGTTTAGGGTTAGGGTTAGCCATTAGGGTTACGGTTAGTGATAGCCGGTTAGAGTTAGGGTTAGGGTTAGGGTTAGGGTTAGCCACTAGGGTTACGGTTAGTGATAGCCGGTTAGAGTTAGGGTTAGGGTTAAGGTTAGGGTTTAGGGTTAGGGTTAGCCATTAGGGTTACGGTTAGTGATAGGCGGTTAGGGTTAGGGTTAGGGTTAGGGATGTTCTGCTGCCACCTGGGTTGTGGAGTCAGCTCCTAACGTTTGGAATTTTTGGAGGCCTGTGCTGGGAAAAAGTGAAAAAAAGGTGCTTGTGAGGCTAGAGTGGCCAGGAAAGCCCGCAGCCCCAAAGTCTGGGTGGCAATGCAAGTAGTTCCCAGAGACCTTGGAAGAAAGCAAGAGTTGTTCTGGCTGCCACCTTGCATGTAGGACTCGGCTCCGGACGTTCGGCAAATGTGAGGCCTGTGCTGGGAAAAAGTGAAAAAAAGGTTAGGGTTAGGATTAGGGTTAGGGGTTAGGGTTAGGATTAGGGTTAGGGTTTAGGGTTAGAGTAAGCCATTAGGGTTACGGTTAGTGATAGCCGGTTAGAGTTAGGGTTAGGGTTAGTCATTAGGGTTACGGTTAGTGATAGCCGGTTAGAGTTAGGGTTAGGGTTAAGGTTAGGGTTTAGGGTTAGGGTTAGCCATTAGGGTTACGGTTAGTGATAGCCGGTTAGAGTTAGGGTTAGGGTTAGGGTTAGGGTTAGCCATTAGGGTTACGGTTAGTGATAGCCGGTTAGAGTTAGGGTTAGGGTTAAGGTTAGGGTTTAGGGTTAGGGTTAGCCATTAGGGTTACGGTTAGTGATAGGCGGTTAGGGTTAGGGTTAGGGTTAGGGTTAGGGATGTTCTGCTGCCACCTGGGTTGTGGAGTCAGCTCCTAACGTTTGGAATTTTTGGAGGCCGGTGCTGGGAAGAGGTGAAAAAAAGGTGCTTGTGAGGATAGAGTGGCCAGGAAAGCTCTCAGACCCAAAGTCTGGGTGGCAATGCAAGTAGTTCCCAGAGACCTTGAAAACAAGCAAGACTTGGTCTGGCTGACGCCTTGGCTGTGGGAGCCAGGCCAGGACGTTAGGCATTTTTGGAGGCCTGTGCTGGGAAAAAGTGAAAAAAAGGTGCTTTTGAGGCTAGAGTGGCCAGGAAAGCCCGCAGCCCCAAAGTCTGGGTGGCAATGCAAGTAGTTCCCAGAGACCTTGGAAGAAAGCAAGAGTTGTTCTGGCTGCCACCTTGCATGTAGGACTCGGCTCCGGACGTTCGGCAAATGTGAGGCCTGTGCTGGGAAAAAGTTAAAAAAAGGTTAGGGTTAGGGTTAGGATTAGGGTTAGGGTTTAGGGTTAGAGTAAGCCATTAGGGTTACGGTTAGTGATAGCCGGTTAGGGTTAGGGTTAGGGTTAGGGTTAGGGTTAGGGTTAGGGGTTAGGGTTAGGGTTTAGGGTTAGAGTTAGCCATTAGGGTTACGGTTAGTGATAGCCGGTTAGAGTTAGGGTTAGGTTTAGGGTTATGGTAAGGGGTTAGTGTTAGGGTTTAGGGTTAGGGTTAGCCATTAGGGTTACGGTTAGTGATAGCCGGTTAGAGTTAGGGTTAGGGTTTAGGGTTAGGGTTAGCCATTAGGGTTACGGTTAGTGATAGCCGGTTAGAGTTAGGGTTAGGGTTTAGGGTTAGGGTTAGCCATTAGGGTTACGGTTAGTGATAGCCGGTTAGAGTTAGGGTTAGGGTTAAGGTTAGGGTTTAGGGTTAGGGTTAGCCATTAGGGTTACGGTTAGTGATAGGCGGTTAGGGTTAGGGTTAGGGTTAGGGATGTTCTGCTGCCACCTGGGTTGTGGAGTCAGCTCCTAACGTTTGGAATTTTTGGAGGCCGGCGCTGGGAAGAGGTGAAAAAAAGGTGCTTGTGAGGATAGAGTGGCCAGGAAAGCTCGCAGCCCCAAAGTCTGGGTGGCAATGCAAGTAGTTCCCAGAGACCTAGGAAGAAAGCAAGAGTTGTTCTGGCTGCTAACTTGCGTGTAGGACTCAGCTCCGGACATTCGGCAAATGTGAGGCCTGTGCTGGGAAAAAGTGAAAAAAAGGTTAGGGTTAGGGTTAGGGTTTAGGGTTAGAGTTAGCCATTAGGGTAACGGTTAGTGATAGCCGGTTAGAGTTAGGGTTAGGTTTAGGGTTAGGGTAAGGGGTTAGGGTTAGGGTTTAGGGTTAGGGTTACGGTTTAGGGTTAGAGTTAGCCATTAGGGTTACGGTTAGTGATAGCCGGTTAGAGTTAGGGTTAGGTTTAGGGTTAGGGTAAGGGGTTAGGGTTAGGGTTTAGGGTTAGGGTTAGCCATTAGGGTTACGGTTAGTGATAGCCGGTTAGAGTTAGTGTTAGGGTTTAGGGTTAGGGTTAGCCATTAGGGTTACGGTTAGTGATAGCCGGTTAGAGTTAGGGTTAGGGTTAGGGTTAGGGTTAGCCACTAGGGTTACGGTTAGTGATAGCCGGTTAGAGTTAGGGTTAGGGTTAAGGTTAGGGTTTAGGGTTAGGGTTAGCCATTAGGGTTACGGTTAGTGATAGGCGGTTAGGGTTAGGGTTAGGGTTAGGGATGTTCTGCTGCCACCTGGGTTGTGGAGTCAGCTCCTAACGTTTGGAATTTTTGGAGGCCTGTGCTGGGAAAAAGTGAAAAAAAGGTGCTTGTGAGGCTAGAGTGGCCAGGAAAGCCCGCAGCCCCAAAGTCTGGGTGGCAATGCAAGTAGTTCCCAGAGACCTTGGAAGAAAGCAAGAGTTGTTCTGGCTGCCACCTTGCATGTAGGACTCGGCTCCGGACGTTCGGCAAATGTGAGGCCTGTGCTGGGAAAAAGTGAAAAAAAGGTTAGGGTTAGGATTAGGGTTAGGGGTTAGGGTTAGGATTAGGGTTAGGGTTTAGGGTTAGAGTAAGCCATTAGGGTTACGGTTAGTGATAGCCGGTTAGAGTTAGGGTTAGGGTTAGTCATTAGGGTTACGGTTAGTGATAGCCGGTTAGAGTTAGGGTTAGGGTTAAGGTTAGGGTTTAGGGTTAGGGTTAGCCATTAGGGTTACGGTTAGTGATAGCCGGTTAGAGTTAGGGTTAGGGTTAGGGTTAGGGTTAGCCATTAGGGTTACGGTTAGTGATAGCCGGTTAGAGTTAGGGTTAGGGTTAAGGTTAGGGTTTAGGGTTAGGGTTAGCCATTAGGGTTACGGTTAGTGATAGGCGGTTAGGGTTAGGGTTAGGGTTAGGGTTAGGGATGTTCTGCTGCCACCTGGGTTGTGCAGTCAGCTCCTAACGTTTGGAATTTTTGGAGGCCGGTGCTGGGAAGAGGTGAAAAAAAGGTGCTTGTGAGGATAGAGTGGCCAGGAAAGCTCTCAGACCCAAAGTCTGGGTGGCAATGCAAGTAGTTCCCAGAGACCTTGAAAACAAGCAAGACTTGGTCTGGCTGACGCCTTGGCTGTGGGAGCCAGGCCAGGACGTTAGGCATTTTTGGAGGCCTGTGCTGGGAAAAAGTGAAAAAAAGGTGCTTTTGAGGCTAGAGTGGCCAGGAAAGCCCGCAGCCCCAAAGTCTGGGTGGCAATGCAAGTAGTTCCCAGAGACCTTGGAAGAAAGCAAGAGTTGTTCTGGCTGCCACCTTGCATGTAGGACTCGGCTCCGGACGTTCGGCAAATGTGAGGCCTGTGCTGGGAAAAAGTTAAAAAAAGGTTAGGGTTAGGGTTAGGATTAGGGTTAGGGTTTAGGGTTAGAGTAAGCCATTAGGGTTACGGTTAGTGATAGCCGGTTAGGGTTAGGGTTAGGGTTAGGGTTAGGGGTTAGGGTTAGGGTTTAGGGTTAGAGTTAGCCATTAGGGTTACGGTTAGTGATAGCCGGTTAGAGTTAGGGTTAGGTTTAGGGTTATGGTAAGGGGTTAGTGTTAGGGTTTAGGGTTAGGGTTAGCCATTAGGGTTACGGTTAGTGATAGCCGGTTAGAGTTAGGGTTAGGGTTTAGGGTTAGGGTTAGCCATTAGGGTTACGGTTAGTGATAGCCGGTTAGAGTTAGGGTTAGGGTTAGGGTTAGGGTTAGCCACTAGGGTTACGGTTAGTGATAGCCGGTTAGAGTTAGGGTTAGGGTTAAGGTTAGGGTTTAGGGTTAGGGTTAGCCATTAGGGTTACGGTTAGTGATAGGCGGTTAGGGTTAGGGTTAGGGTTAGGGATGTTCTGCTGCCACCTGGGTTGTGGAGTCAGCTCCTAACGTTTGGAATTTTTGGAGGCCGGCGCTGGGAAGAGGTGAAAAAAAGGTGCTTGTGAGGATAGAGTGGCCAGGAAAGCTCGCAGCCCCAAAGTCTGGGTGGCAATGCAAGTAGTTCCCAGAGACCTAGGAAGAAAGCAAGAGTTGTTCTGGCTGCTAACTTGCGTGTAGGACTCAGCTCCGGACATTCGGCAAATGTGAGGCCTGTGCTGGGAAAAAGTGAAAAAAAGGTTAGGGTTAGGGTTAGGGTTTAGGGTTAGAGTTAGCCATTAGGGTAACGGTTAGTGATAGCCGGTTAGAGTTAGGGTTAGGTTTAGGGTTAGGGTAAGGGGTTAGGGTTAGGGTTTAGGGTTAGGGTTACGGTTTAGGGTTAGAGTTAGCCATTAGGGTTACGGTTAGTGATAGCCGGTTAGAGTTAGGGTTAGGTTTAGGGTTAGGGTAAGGGGTTAGGGTTAGGGTTTAGGGTTAGGGTTAGCCATTAGGGTTACGGTTAGTGATAGCCGGTTAGAGTTAGGGTTAGGGTTTAGGGTTAGGGTTAGCCATTAGGGTTACGGTTAGTGATAGCCGGTTAGAGTTAGGGTTAGGGTTAGGGTTAGGGTTAGCCACTAGGGTTACGGTTAGTGATAGCCGGTTAGAGTTAGGGTTAGGGTTAAGGTTAGGGTTTAGGGTTAGGGTTAGCCATTAGGGTTACGGTTAGTGATAGGCGGTTAGGGTTAGGGTTAGGGTTAGGGATGTTCTGCTGCCACCTGGGTTGTGGAGTCAGCTCCTAACGTTTGGAATTTTTGGAGGCCGGCGCTGGGAAGAGGTGAAAAAAAGGTGCTTGTGAGGATAGAGTGGCCAGGAAAGCTCGCAGCCCCAAAGTCTGGGTGGCAATGCAAGTAGTTCCCAGAGACCTAGGAAGAAAGCAAGAGTTGTTCTGGCTGCTAACTTGCGTGTAGGACTCAGCTCCGGACATTCGGCAAATGTGAGGCCTGTGCTGGGAAAAAGTGAAAAAAAGGTTAGGGTTAGGGTTAGGGTTTAGGGTTAGAGTTAGCCATTAGGGTAACGGTTAGTGATAGCCGGTTAGAGTTAGGGTTAGGTTTAGGGTTAGGGTAAGGGGTTAGGGTTAGGGTTTAGGGTTAGGGTTACGGTTTAGGGTTAGAGTTAGCCATTAGGGTTACGGTTAGTGATAGCCGGTTAGAGTTAGGGTTAGGTTTAGGGTTAGGGTAAGGGGTTAGTGTTAGGGTTTAGGGTTAGGGTTAGCCATTAGGGTTACGGTTAGTGATAGCCGGTTAGAGTTAGGGTTAGGGTTTAGGGTTAGGGTTAGCCATTAGGGTTACGGTTAGTGATAGCCGGTTAGAGTTAGGGTTAGGGTTAGGGTTAGGGTTAGCCACTAGGGTTACGGTTAGTGATAGCCGGTTAGAGTTAGGGTTAGGGTTAAGGTTAGGGTTTAGGGTTAGGGTTAGCCATTAGGGTTACGGTTAGTGATAGGCGGTTAGGGTTAGGGTTAGGGTTAGGGATGTTCTGCTGCCACCTGGGTTGTGGAGTCAGCTCCTAACGTTTGGAATTTTTGGAGGCCGGCGCTGGGAAGAGGTGAAAAAAAGGTGCTTGTGAGGATAGAGTGGCCAGGAAAGCTCGCAGCCCCAAAGTCTGGGTGGCAATGCAAGTAGTTCCCAGAGACCTAGGAAGAAAGCAAGAGTTGTTCTGGCTGCTAACTTGCGTGTAGGACTCAGCTCCGGACATTCGGCAAATGTGAGGCCTGTGCTGGGAAAAAGTGAAAAAAAGGTTAGGGTTAGGGTTAGGGTTTAGGGTTAGAGTTAGCCATTAGGGTAACGGTTAGTGATAGCCGGTTAGAGTTAGGGTTAGGTTTAGGGTTAGGGTAAGGGGTTAGGGTTAGGGTTTAGGGTTAGGGTTACGGTTTAGGGTTAGAGTTAGCCATTAGGGTTACGGTTAGTGATAGCCGGTTAGAGTTAGGGTTAGGTTTAGGGTTAGGGTAAGGGGTTAGGGTTAGGGTTTAGGGTTAGGGTTAGCCATTAGGGTTACGGTTAGTGATAGCCGGTTAGAGTTAGGGTTAGGGTTTAGGGTTAGGGTTAGCCATTAGGGTTACGGTTAGTGATAGCCGGTTAGAGTTAGGGTTAGGGTTAGGGTTAGGGTTAGCCACTAGGGTTACGGTTAGTGATAGCCGGTTAGAGTTAGGGTTAGGGTTAAGGTTAGGGTTTAGGGTTAGGGTTAGCCATTAGGGTTACGGTTAGTGATAGCCGGTTAGGGTTAGGGTTAGGGTTAGGGATGTTCTGCTGCCACCTGGGTTGTGGAGTCAGCTCCTAACGTTTGGAATTTTTGGAGGCCGGCGCTGGGAAGAGGTGAAAAAAAGGTGCTTGTGAGGATAGAGTGGCCAGGAAAGCTCGCAGCCCCAAAGTCTGGGTGGCAATGCAAGTAGTTCCCAGAGACCTAGGAAGAAAGCAAGAGTTGTTCTGGCTGCTAACTTGCGTGTAGGACTCAGCTCCGGACATTCGGCAAATGTGAGGCCTGTGCTGGGAAAAAGTGAAAAAAAGGTTAGGGTTAGGGTTAGGGTTTAGGGTTAGAGTTAGCCATTAGGGTAACGGTTAGTGATAGCCGGTTAGAGTTAGGGTTAGGTTTAGGGTTAGGGTAAGGGGTTAGGGTTAGGGTTTAGGGTTAGGGTTACGGTTTAGGGTTAGAGTTAGCCATTAGGGTTACGGTTAGTGATAGCCGGTTAGAGTTAGGGTTAGGTTTAGGGTTAGGGTAAGGGGTTAGGGTTAGGGTTTAGGGTTAGGGTTAGCCATTAGGGTTACGGTTAGTGATAGCCGGTTAGAGTTAGTGTTAGGGTTTAGGGTTAGGGTTAGCCATTAGGGTTACGGTTAGTGATAGCCGGTTAGAGTTAGGGTTAGGGTTAGGGTTAGGGTTAGCCATTAGGGTTACGGTTAGTGATAGCCGGTTAGAGTTAGGGTTAGGGTTAAGGTTAGGGTTTAGGGTTAGGGTTAGCCATTAGGGTTACGGTTAGTGATAGGCGGTTAGGGTTAGGGTTAGGGTTAGGGATGTTCTGCTGCCACCTGGGTTGTGGAGTCAGCTCCTAACGTTTGGAATTTTTGGAGGCCTGTGCTGGGAAAAAGTGAAAAAAAGGTGCTTGTGAGGCTAGAGTGGCCAGGAAAGCCCGCAGCCCCAAAGTCTGGGTGGCAATGCAAGTAGTTCCCAGAGACCTTGGAAGAAAGCAAGAGTTGTTCTGGCTGCCACCTTGCATGTAGGACTCGGCTCCGGACGTTCGGCAAATGTGAGGCCTGTGCTGGGAAAAAGTGAAAAAAAGGTTAGGGTTAGGATTAGGGTTAGGGGTTAGGGTTAGGATTAGGGTTAGGGTTTAGGGTTAGAGTAAGCCATTAGGGTTACGGTTAGTGATAGCCGGTTAGAGTTAGGGTTAGGGTTAGTCATTAGGGTTACGGTTAGTGATAGCCGGTTAGAGTTAGGGTTAGGGTTAAGGTTAGGGTTTAGGGTTAGGGTTAGCCATTAGGGTTACGGTTAGTGATAGCCGGTTAGAGTTAGGGTTAGGGTTAGGGTTAGGGTTAGCCATTAGGGTTACGGTTAGTGATAGCCGGTTAGAGTTAGGGTTAGGGTTAAGGTTAGGGTTTAGGGTTAGGGTTAGCCATTAGGGTTACGGTTAGTGATAGGCGGTTAGGGTTAGGGTTAGGGTTAGGGTTAGGGATGTTCTGCTGCCACCTGGGTTGTGGAGTCAGCTCCTAACGTTTGGAATTTTTGGAGGCCGGTGCTGGGAAGAGGTGAAAAAAAGGTGCTTGTGAGGATAGAGTGGCCAGGAAAGCTCTCAGACCCAAAGTCTGGGTGGCAATGCAAGTAGTTCCCAGAGACCTTGAAAACAAGCAAGACTTGGTCTGGCTGACGCCTTGGCTGTGGGAGCCAGGCCAGGACGTTAGGCATTTTTGGAGGCCTGTGCTGGGAAAAAGTGAAAAAAAGGTGCTTTTGAGGCTAGAGTGGCCAGGAAAGCCCGCAGCCCCAAAGTCTGGGTGGCAATGCAAGTAGTTCCCAGAGACCTTGGAAGAAAGCAAGAGTTGTTCTGGCTGCCACCTTGCATGTAGGACTCGGCTCCGGACGTTCGGCAAATGTGAGGCCTGTGCTGGGAAAAAGTTAAAAAAAGGTTAGGGTTAGGGTTAGGATTAGGGTTAGGGTTTAGGGTTAGAGTAAGCCATTAGGGTTACGGTTAGTGATAGCCGGTTAGGGTTAGGGTTAGGGTTAGGGTTAGGGTTAGGGGTTAGGGTTAGGGTTTAGGGTTAGAGTTAGCCATTAGGGTTACGGTTAGTGATAGCCGGTTAGAGTTAGGGTTAGGTTTAGGGTTATGGTAAGGGGTTAGTGTTAGGGTTTAGGGTTAGGGTTAGCCATTAGGGTTACGGTTAGTGATAGCCGGTTAGAGTTAGGGTTAGGGTTTAGGGTTAGGGTTAGCCATTAGGGTTACGGTTAGTGATAGCCGGTTAGAGTTAGGGTTAGGGTTTAGGGTTAGGGTTAGCCATTAGGGTTACGGTTAGTGATAGCCGGTTAGAGTTAGGGTTAGGGTTAAGGTTAGGGTTTAGGGTTAGGGTTAGCCATTAGGGTTACGGTTAGTGATAGGCGGTTAGGGTTAGGGTTAGGGTTAGGGATGTTCTGCTGCCACCTGGGTTGTGGAGTCAGCTCCTAACGTTTGGAATTTTTGGAGGCCGGCGCTGGGAAGAGGTGAAAAAAAGGTGCTTGTGAGGATAGAGTGGCCAGGAAAGCTCGCAGCCCCAAAGTCTGGGTGGCAATGCAAGTAGTTCCCAGAGACCTAGGAAGAAAGCAAGAGTTGTTCTGGCTGCTAACTTGCGTGTAGGACTCAGCTCCGGACATTCGGCAAATGTGAGGCCTGTGCTGGGAAAAAGTGAAAAAAAGGTTAGGGTTAGGGTTTAGGGTTAGAGTTAGCCATTAGGGTAACGGTTAGTGATAGCCGGTTAGAGTTAGGGTTAGGTTTAGGGTTAGGGTAAGGGGTTAGGGTTAGGGTTTAGGGTTAGGGTTACGGTTTAGGGTTAGAGTTAGCCATTAGGGTTACGGTTAGTGATAGCCGGTTAGAGTTAGGGTTAGGTTTAGGGTTAGGGTAAGGGGTTAGGGTTAGGGTTTAGGGTTAGGGTTAGCCATTAGGGTTACGGTTAGTGATAGCCGGTTAGAGTTAGGGTTAGGGTTTAGGGTTAGGGTTAGCCATTAGGGTTACGGTTAGTGATAGCCGGTTAGAGTTAGGGTTAGGGTTAGGGTTAGGGTTAGCCACTAGGGTTACGGTTAGTGATAGCCGGTTAGAGTTAGGGTTAGGGTTAGGGTTAGGGTTAGCCATTAGGGTTACAGTTAGTGATAGCCGGTTAGAGTTAGGGTTAGGGTTAAGGTTAGGGTTTAGGGTTAGGGTTAGCCATTAGGGTTACGGTTAGTGATAGGCGGTTAGGGTTAGGGTTAGGGTTAGGGATGTTCTGCTGCCACCTGGGTTGTGGAGTCAGCTCCTAACGTTTGGAATTTTTGGAGGCCTGTGCTGGGAAAAAGTGAAAAAAAGGTGCTTTTGAGGCTAGAGTGGCCAGGAAAGCCCGCAGCCCCAAAGTCTGGGTGGCAATGCAAGTAGTTCCCAGAGACCTTGGAAGAAAGCAAGAGTTGTTCTGGCTGCTAACTTGCGTGTAGGACTCAGCTCCGGACATTCGGCAAATGTGAGGCCTGTGCTGGGAAAAAGTGAAAAAAAGGTTAGGGTTAGGGTTAGGGTTTAGGGTTAGAGTTAGCCATTAGGGTAACGGTTAGTGATAGCCGGTTAGAGTTAGGGTTAGGTTTAGGGTTAGGGTAAGGGGTTAGGGTTAGGGTTTAGGGTTAGGGTTACGGTTTAGGGTTAGAGTTAGCCATTAGGGTTACGGTTAGTGATAGCCGGTTAGAGTTAGGGTTAGGTTTAGGGTTAGGGTAAGGGGTTAGGGTTAGGGTTTAGGGTTAGGGTTAGCCATTAGGGTTACGGTTAGTGATAGCCGGTTAGAGTTAGTGTTAGGGTTTAGGGTTAGGGTTAGCCATTAGGGTTACGGTTAGTGATAGCCGGTTAGAGTTAGGGTTAGGGTTAGGGTTAGGGTTAGCCACTAGGGTTACGGTTAGTGATAGCCGGTTAGAGTTAGGGTTAGGGTTAAGGTTAGGGTTTAGGGTTAGGGTTAGCCATTAGGGTTACGGTTAGTGATAGGCGGTTAGGGTTAGGGTTAGGGTTAGGGATGTTCTGCTGCCACCTGGGTTGTGGCGTCAGCTCCTAACGTTTGGAATTTTTGGAGGCCTGTGCTGGGAAAAAGTGAAAAAAAGGTGCTTGTGAGGCTAGAGTGGCCAGGAAAGCCCGCAGCCCCAAAGTCTGGGTGGCAATGCAAGTAGTTCCCAGAGACCTTGGAAGAAAGCAAGAGTTGTTCTGGCTGCCACCTTGCATGTAGGACTCGGCTCCGGACGTTCGGCAAATGTGAGGCCTGTGCTGGGAAAAAGTGAAAAAAAGGTTAGGGTTAGGATTAGGGTTAGGGGTTAGGGTTAGGATTAGGGTTAGGGTTTAGGGTTAGAGTAAGCCATTAGGGTTACGGTTAGTGATAGCCGGTTAGAGTTAGGGTTAGGGTTAGTCATTAGGGTTACGGTTAGTGATAGCCGGTTAGAGTTAGGGTTAGGGTTAAGGTTAGGGTTTAGGGTTAGGGTTAGCCATTAGGGTTACGGTTAGTGATAGCCGGTTAGAGTTAGGGTTAGGGTTAGGGTTAGGGTTAGCCATTAGGGTTACGGTTAGTGATAGCCGGTTAGAGTTAGGGTTAGGGTTAAGGTTAGGGTTTAGGGTTAGGGTTAGCCATTAGGGTTACGGTTAGTGATAGGCGGTTAGGGTTAGGGTTAGGGTTAGGGTTAGGGATGTTCTGCTGCCACCTGGGTTGTGGAGTCAGCTCCTAACGTTTGGAATTTTTGGAGGCCGGTGCTGGGAAGAGGTGAAAAAAAGGTGCTTGTGAGGATAGAGTGGCCAGGAAAGCTCTCAGACCCAAAGTCTGGGTGGCAATGCAAGTAGTTCCCAGAGACCTTGAAAACAAGCAAGACTTGGTCTGGCTGACGCCTTGGCTGTGGGAGCCAGGCCAGGACGTTAGGCATTTTTGGAGGCCTGTGCTGGGAAAAAGTGAAAAAAAGGTGCTTTTGAGGCTAGAGTGGCCAGGAAAGCCCGCAGCCCCAAAGTCTGGGTGGCAATGCAAGTAGTTCCCAGAGACCTTGGAAGAAAGCAAGAGTTGTTCTGGCTGCCACCTTGCATGTAGGACTCGGCTCCGGACGTTCGGCAAATGTGAGGCCTGTGCTGGGAAAAAGTTAAAAAAAGGTTAGGGTTAGGGTTAGGATTAGGGTTAGGGTTTAGGGTTAGAGTAAGCCATTAGGGTTACGGTTAGTGATAGCCGGTTAGGGTTAGGGTTAGGGTTAGGGTTAGGGTTAGGGGTTAGGGTTAGGGTTTAGGGTTAGAGTTAGCCATTAGGGTTACGGTTAGTGATAGCCGGTTAGAGTTAGGGTTAGGTTTAGGGTTATGGTAAGGGGTTAGTGTTAGGGTTTAGGGTTAGGGTTAGCCATTAGGGTTACGGTTAGTGATAGCCGGTTAGAGTTAGGGTTAGGGTTTAGGGTTAGGGTTAGCCATTAGGGTTACGGTTAGTGATAGCCGGTTAGAGTTAGGGTTAGGGTTTAGGGTTAGGGTTAGCCATTAGGGTTACGGTTAGTGATAGCCGGTTAGAGTTAGGGTTAGGGTTAAGGTTAGGGTTTAGGGTTAGGGTTAGCCATTAGGGTTACGGTTAGTGATAGGCGGTTAGGGTTAGGGTTAGGGTTAGGGATGTTCTGCTGCCACCTGGGTTGTGGAGTCAGCTCCTAACGTTTGGAATTTTTGGAGGCCGGCGCTGGGAAGAGGTGAAAAAAAGGTGCTTGTGAGGATAGAGTGGCCAGGAAAGCTCGCAGCCCCAAAGTCTGGGTGGCAATGCAAGTAGTTCCCAGAGACCTAGGAAGAAAGCAAGAGTTGTTCTGGCTGCTAACTTGCGTGTAGGACTCAGCTCCGGACATTCGGCAAATGTGAGGCCTGTGCTGGGAAAAAGTGAAAAAAAGGTTAGGGTTAGGGTTTAGGGTTAGAGTTAGCCATTAGGGTAACGGTTAGTGATAGCCGGTTAGAGTTAGGGTTAGGTTTAGGGTTAGGGTAAGGGGTTAGGGTTAGGGTTTAGGGTTAGGGTTACGGTTTAGGGTTAGAGTTAGCCATTAGGGTTACGGTTAGTGATAGCCGGTTAGAGTTAGGGTTAGGTTTAGGGTTAGGGTAAGGGGTTAGGGTTAGGGTTTAGGGTTAGGGTTAGCCATTAGGGTTACGGTTAGTGATAGCCGGTTAGAGTTAGGGTTAGGGTTTAGGGTTAGGGTTAGCCATTAGGGTTACGGTTAGTGATAGCCGGTTAGAGTTAGGGTTAGGGTTAGGGTTAGGGTTAGCCACTAGGGTTACGGTTAGTGATAGCCGGTTAGAGTTAGGGTTAGGGTTAAGGTTAGGGTTTAGGGTTAGGGTTAGCCATTAGGGTTACGGTTAGTGATAGGCGGTTAGGGTTAGGGTTAGGGTTAGGGATGTTCTGCTGCCACCTGGGTTGTGGAGTCAGCTCCTAACGTTTGGAATTTTTGGAGGCCTGTGCTGGGAAAAAGTGAAAAAAAGGTGCTTGTGAGGCTAGAGTGGCCAGGAAAGCCCGCAGCCCCAAAGTCTGGGTGGCAATGCAAGTAGTTCCCAGAGACCTTGGAAGAAAGCAAGAGTTGTTCTGGCTGCCACCTTGCATGTAGGACTCGGCTCCGGACGTTCGGCAAATGTGAGGCCTGTGCTGGGAAAAAGTTAAAAAAAGGTTAGGGTTAGGATTAGGGTTAGGGGTTAGGGTTAGGATTAGGGTTAGGGTTTAGGGTTAGAGTAAGCCATTAGGGTTACGGTTAGTGATAGCCGGTTAGAGTTAGGGTTAGGGTTAGTCATTAGGGTTACGGTTAGTGATAGCCGGTTAGAGTTAGGGTTAGGGTTAAGGTTAGGGTTTAGGGTTAGGGTTAGCCATTAGGGTTACGGTTAGTGATAGCCGGTTAGAGTTAGGGTTAGGGTTAGGGTTAGCCATTAGGGTTACGGTTAGTGATAGCCGGTTAGAGTTAGGGTTAGGGTTAAGGTTAGGGTTTAGGGTTAGGGTTAGCCATTAGGGTTACGGTTAGTGATAGGCGGTTAGGGTTAGGGTTAGGGTTAGGGTTAGGGATGTTCTGCTGCCACCTGGGTTGTGGAGTCAGCTCCTAACGTTTGGAATTTTTGGAGGCCGGTGCTGGGAAGAGGTGAAAAAAAGGTGCTTGTGAGGATAGAGTGGCCAGGAAAGCTCTCAGACCCAAAGTCTGGGTGGCAATGCAAGTAGTTCCCAGAGACCTTGAAAACAAGCAAGACTTGGTCTGGCTGACGCCTTGGCTGTGGGAGCCAGGCCAGGACGTTAGGCATTTTTGGAGGCCTGTGCTGGGAAAAAGTGAAAAAAAGGTGCTTTTGAGGCTAGAGTGGCCAGGAAAGCCCGCAGCCCCAAAGTCTGGGTGGCAATGCAAGTAGTTCCCAGAGACCTTGGAAGAAAGCAAGAGTTGTTCTGGCTGCCACCTTGCATGTAGGACTCGGCTCCGGACGTTCGGCAAATGTGAGGCCTGTGCTGGGAAAAAGTTAAAAAAAGGTTAGGGTTAGGGTTAGGATTAGGGTTAGGGTTTAGGGTTAGAGTAAGCCATTAGGGTTACGGTTAGTGATAGCCGGTTAGGGTTAGGGTTAGGGTTAGGGTTAGGGGTTAGGGTTAGGGTTTAGGGTTAGAGTTAGCCATTAGGGTTACGGTTAGTGATAGCCGGTTAGAGTTAGGGTTAGGGTTTAGGGTTAGGGTTAGCCATTAGGGTTACGGTTAGTGATAGCCGGTTAGAGTTAGGGTTAGGGTTAAGGTTAGGGTTTAGGGTTAGGGTTAGCCATTAGGGTTACGGTTAGTGATAGGCGGTTAGGGTTAGGGTTAGGGTTAGGGATGTTCTGCTGCCACCTGGGTTGTGGAGTCAGCTCCTAACGTTTGGAATTTTTGGAGGCCGGCGCTGGGAAGAGGTGAAAAAAAGGTGCTTGTGAGGATAGAGTGGCCAGGAAAGCTCGCAGCCCCAAAGTCTGGGTGGCAATGCAAGTAGTTCCCAGAGACCTAGGAAGAAAGCAAGAGTTGTTCTGGCTGCTAACTTGCGTGTAGGACTCAGCTCCGGACATTCGGCAAATGTGAGGCCTGTGCTGGGAAAAAGTGAAAAAAAGGTTAGGGTTAGGGTTAGGGTTTAGGGTTAGAGTTAGCCATTAGGGTAACGGTTAGTGATAGCCGGTTAGAGTTAGGGTTAGGTTTAGGGTTAGGGTAAGGGGTTAGGGTTAGGGTTTAGGGTTAGGGTTACGGTTTAGGGTTAGAGTTAGCCATTAGGGTTACGGTTAGTGATAGCCGGTTAGAGTTAGGGTTAGGTTTAGGGTTAGGGTAAGGGGTTAGGGTTAGGGTTTAGGGTTAGGGTTAGCCATTAGGGTTACGGTTAGTGATAGCCGGTTAGAGTTAGGGTTAGGGTTTAGGGTTAGGGTTAGCCATTAGGGTTACGGTTAGTGATAGCCGGTTAGAGTTAGGGTTAGGGTTAGGGTTAGGGTTAGCCACTAGGGTTACGGTTAGTGATAGCCGGTTAGAGTTAGGGTTAGGGTTAAGGTTAGGGTTTAGGGTTAGGGTTAGCCATTAGGGTTACGGTTAGTGATAGGCGGTTAGGGTTAGGGTTAGGGTTAGGGATGTTCTGCTGCCACCTGGGTTGTGGAGTCAGCTCCTAACGTTTGGAATTTTTGGAGGCCTGTGCTGGGAAAAAGTGAAAAAAAGGTGCTTGTGAGGCTAGAGTGGCCAGGAAAGCCTGCAGCCCCAAAGTCTGGGTGGCAATGCAAGTAGTTCCCAGAGACCTTGGAAGAAAGCAAGAGTTGTTCTGGCTGCCACCTTGCATGTAGGACTCGGCTCCGGACGTTCGGCAAATGTGAGGCCTGTGCTGGGAAAAAGTGAAAAAAAGGTTAGGGTTAGGATTAGGGTTAGGGGTTAGGGTTAGGATTAGGGTTAAGGTTTAGGGTTAGAGTAAGCCATTAGGGTTACGGTTAGTGATAGCCGGTTAGAGTTAGGGTTAGGGTTAGTCATTAGGGTTACGGTTAGTGATAGCCGGTTAGAGTTAGGGTTAGGGTTAAGGTTAGGGTTTAGGGTTAGGGTTAGCCATTAGGGTTACGGTTAGTGATAGCCGGTTAGAGTTAGGGTTAGGGTTAGGGTTAGGGTTAGCCATTAGGGTTACGGTTAGTGATAGCCGGTTAGAGTTAGGGTTAGGGTTAAGGTTAGGGTTTAGGGTTAGGGTTAGCCATTAGGGTTACGGTTAGTGATAGGCGGTTAGGGTTAGGGTTAGGGTTAGGGATGTTCTGCTGCCACCTGGGTTGTGGAGTCAGCTCCTAACGTTTGGAATTTTTGGAGGCCTGTGCTGGGAAAAAGTGAAAAAAAGGTGCTTGTGAGGCTAGAGTGGCCAGGAAAGCCCGCAGCCCCAAAGTCTGGGTGGCAATGCAAGTAGTTCCCAGAGACCTTGGAAGAAAGCAAGAGTTGTTCTGGCTGCCACCTTGCATGTAGGACTCGGCTCCGGACGTTCGGCAAATGTGAGGCCTGTGCTGGGAAAAAGTTAAAAAAAGGTTAGGGTTAGGGTTAGGATTAGGGTTAGGGTTTAGGGTTAGAGTAAGCCATTAGGGTTACGGTTAGTGATAGCCGGTTAGGGTTAGGGTTAGGGTTAGGGTTAGGGGTTAGGGTTAGGGTTTAGGGTTAGAGTTAGCCATTAGGGTTACGGTTAGTGATAGCCGGTTAGAGTTAGGGTTAGGGTTTAGGGTTAGGGTTAGCCATTAGGGTTACGGTTAGTGATAGCCGGTTAGAGTTAGGGTTAGGGTTAAGGTTAGGGTTTAGGGTTAGGGTTAGCCATTAGGGTTACGGTTAGTGATAGGCGGTTAGGGTTAGGGTTAGGGTTAGGGATGTTCTGCTGCCACCTGGGTTGTGGAGTCAGCTCCTAACGTTTGGAATTTTTGGAGGCCGGCGCTGGGAAGAGGTGAAAAAAAGGTGCTTGTGAGGATAGAGTGGCCAGGAAAGCTCGCAGCCCCAAAGTCTGGGTGGCAATGCAAGTAGTTCCCAGAGACCTAGGAAGAAAGCAAGAGTTGTTCTGGCTGCTAACTTGCGTGTAGGACTCAGCTCCGGACATTCGGCAAATGTGAGGCCTGTGCTGGGAAAAAGTGAAAAAAAGGTTAGGGTTAGGGTTAGGGTTTAGGGTTAGAGTTAGCCATTAGGGTAACGGTTAGTGATAGCCGGTTAGAGTTAGGGTTAGGTTTAGGGTTAGGGTAAGGGGTTAGGGTTAGGGTTTAGGGTTAGGGTTACGGTTTAGGGTTAGAGTTAGCCATTAGGGTTACGGTTAGTGATAGCCGGTTAGAGTTAGGGTTAGGTTTAGGGTTAGGGTAAGGGGTTAGGGTTAGGGTTTAGGGTTAGGGTTAGCCATTAGGGTTACGGTTAGTGATAGCCGGTTAGAGTTAGGGTTAGGGTTTAGGGTTAGGGTTAGCCATTAGGGTTACGGTTAGTGATAGCCGGTTAGAGTTAGGGTTAGGGTTAGGGTTAGGGTTAGCCACTAGGGTTACGGTTAGTGATAGCCGGTTAGAGTTAGGGTTAGGGTTAAGGTTAGGGTTTAGGGTTAGGGTTAGCCATTAGGGTTACGGTTAGTGATAGGCGGTTAGGGTTAGGGTTAGGGTTAGGGATGTTCTGCTGCCACCTGGGTTGTGGAGTCAGCTCCTAACGTTTGGAATTTTTGGAGGCCTGTGCTGGGAAAAAGTGAAAAAAAGGTGCTTGTGAGGCTAGAGTGGCCAGGAAAGCCTGCAGCCCCAAAGTCTGGGTGGCAATGCAAGTAGTTCCCAGAGACCTTGGAAGAAAGCAAGAGTTGTTCTGGCTGCCACCTTGCATGTAGGACTCGGCTCCGGACGTTCGGCAAATGTGAGGCCTGTGCTGGGAAAAAGTGAAAAAAAGGTTAGGGTTAGGATTAGGGTTAGGGGTTAGGGTTAGGATTAGGGTTAAGGTTTAGGGTTAGAGTAAGCCATTAGGGTTACGGTTAGTGATAGCCGGTTAGAGTTAGGGTTAGGGTTAGTCATTAGGGTTACGGTTAGTGATAGCCGGTTAGAGTTAGGGTTAGGGTTAAGGTTAGGGTTTAGGGTTAGGGTTAGCCATTAGGGTTACGGTTAGTGATAGCCGGTTAGAGTTAGGGTTAGGGTTAGGGTTAGGGTTAGCCATTAGGGTTACAGTTAGTGATAGCCGGTTAGAGTTAGGGTTAGGGTTAAGGTTAGGGTTTAGGGTTAGGGTTAGCCATTAGGGTTACGGTTAGTGATAGGCGGTTAGGGTTAGGGTTAGGGTTAGGGATGTTCTGCTGCCACCTGGGTTGTGGAGTCAGCTCCTAACGTTTGGAATTTTTGGAGGCCTGTGCTGGGAAAAAGTGAAAAAAAGGTGCTTGTGAGGCTAGAGTGGCCAGGAAAGCCCGCAGCCCCAAAGTCTGGGTGGCAATGCAAGTAGTTCCCAGAGACCTTGGAAGAAAGCAAGAGTTGTTCTGGCTGCCACCTTGCATGTAGGACTCGGCTCCGGACGTTCGGCAAATGTGAGGCCTGTGCTGGGAAAAAGTGAAAAAAAGGTTAGGGTTAGGATTAGGGTTAGGGGTTAGGGTTAGGATTAGGGTTAGGGTTTAGGGTTAGAGTAAGCCATTAGGGTTACGGTTAGTGATAGCCGGTTAGAGTTAGGGTTAGGGTTAGTCATTAGGGTTACGGTTAGTGATAGCCGGTTAGAGTTAGGGTTAGGGTTAAGGTTAGGGTTTAGGGTTAGGGTTAGCCATTAGGGTTACGGTTAGTGATAGCCGGTTAGAGTTAGGGTTAGGGTTAGGGTTAGGGTTAGCCATTAGGGTTACGGTTAGTGATAGCCGGTTAGAGTTAGGGTTAGGGTTAAGGTTAGGGTTTAGGGTTAGGGTTAGCCATTAGGGATACGGTTAGTGATAGGCGGTTAGGGTTAGGGTTAGGGTTAGGGTTAGGGATGTTCTGCTGCCACCTGGGTTGTGGAGTCAGCTCCTAACGTTTGAAATTTTTGGAGGCCGGTGCTGGGAAGAGGTGAAAAAAAGGTGCTTGTGAGGATAGAGTGGCCAGGAAAGCTCTCAGACCCAAAGTCTGGGTGGCAATGCAAGTAGTTCCCAGAGACCTTGAAAACAAGCAAGACTTGGTCTGGCTGACGCCTTGGCTGTGGGAGCCAGGCCAGGACGTTAGGCATTTTTGGAGGCCTGTGCTGGGAAAAAGTGAAAAAAAGGTGCTTTTGAGGCTAGAGTGGCCAGGAAAGCCCGCAGCCCCAAAGTCTGGGTGGCAATGCAAGTAGTTCCCAGAGACCTTGGAAGAAAGCAAGAGTTGTTCTGGCTGCCACCTTGCATGTAGGACTCGGCTCCGGACGTTCGGCAAATGTGAGGCCTGTGCTGGGAAAAAGTTAAAAAAAGGTTAGGGTTAGGGTTAGGATTAGGGTTAGGGTTTAGGGTTAGAGTAAGCCATTAGGGTTACGGTTAGTGATAGCCGGTTAGGGTTAGGGTTAGGGTTAGGGGTTAGGGTTAGGGTTTAGGGTTAGAGTTAGCCATTAGGGTTACGGTTAGTGATAGCCGGTTAGAGTTAGGGTTAGGTTTAGGGTTATGGTAAGGGGTTAGTGTTAGGGTTTAGGGTTAGGGTTAGCCATTAGGGTTACGGTTAGTGATAGCCGGTTAGAGTTAGGGTTAGGGTTAGGGTTAGGGTTAGCCACTAGGGTTACGGTTAGTGATAGCCGGTTAGAGTTAGGGTTAGGGTTAAGGTTAGGGTTTAGGGTTAGGGTTAGCCATTAGGGTTACGGTTAGTGATAGGCGGTTAGGGTTAGGGTTAGGGATGTTCTGCTGCCACCTGGGTTGTGGAGTCAGCTCCTAACGTTTGGAATTTTTGGAGGCCTGTGCTGGGAAAAAGTGAAAAAAAGGTGCTTGTGAGGCTAGAGTGGCCAGGAAAGCCCGCAGCCCCAAAGTCTGGGTGGCAATGCAAGTAGTTCCCAGAGACCTTGGAAGAAAGCAAGAGTTGTTCTGGCTGCCACCTTGCATGTAGGACTCGGCTCCGGACGTTCGGCAAATGTGAGGCCTGTGCTGGGAAAAAGTGAAAAAAAGGTTAGGGTTAGGATTAGGGTTAGGGGTTAGGGTTAGGATTAGGGTTAGGGTTTAGGGTTAGAGTAAGCCATTAGGGTTACGGTTAGTGATAGCCGGTTAGAGTTAGGGTTAGGGTTAGTCATTAGGGTTACGGTTAGTGATAGCCGGTTAGACTTAGGGTTAGGGTTAAGGTTAGGGTTTAGGGTTAGGGTTAGCCATTAGGGTTACGGTTAGTGATAGCCGGTTAGAGTTAGGGTTAGGGTTAGGGTTAGGGTTAGCCATTAGGGTTACGGTTAGTGATAGCCGGTTAGAGTTAGGGTTAGGGTTAAGGTTAGGGTTTAGGGTTAGGGTTAGCCATTAGGGTTACGGTTAGTGATAGGCGGTTAGGGTTAGGGTTAGGGTTAGGGTTAGGGATGTTCTGCTGCCACCTGGGTTGTGGAGTCAGCTCCTAACGTTTGGAATTTTTGGAGGCCGGTGCTGGGAAGAGGTGAAAAAAAGGTGCTTGTGAGGATAGAGTGGCCAGGAAAGCTCTCAGACCCAAAGTCTGGGTGGCAATGCAAGTAGTTCCCAGAGACCTTGAAAACAAGCAAGACTTGGTCTGGCTGACGCCTTGGCTGTGGGAGCCAGGCCAGGACGTTAGGCATTTTTGGAGGCCTGTGCTGGGAAAAAGTGAAAAAAAGGTGCTTTTGAGGCTAGAGTGGCCAGGAAAGCCCGCAGCCCCAAAGTCTGGGTGGCAATGCAAGTAGTTCCCAGAGACCTTGGAAGAAAGCAAGAGTTGTTCTGGCTGCCACCTTGCATGTAGGACTCGGCTCCGGACGTTCGGCAAATGTGAGGCCTGTGCTGGGAAAAAGTTAAAAAAAGGTTAGGGTTAGGGTTAGGATTAGGGTTAGGGTTTAGGGTTAGAGTAAGCCATTAGGGTTACGGTTAGTGATAGCCGGTTAGGGTTAGGGTTAGGGTTAGGGGTTAGGGTTAGGGTTTAGGGTTAGAGTTAGCCATTAGGGTTACGGTTAGTGATAGCCGGTTAGAGTTAGGGTTAGGTTTAGGGTTATGGTAAGGGGTTAGTGTTAGGGTTTAGGGTTAGGGTTAGCCATTAGGGTTACGGTTAGTGATAGCCGGTTAGAGTTAGGGTTAGGGTTTAGGGTTAGGGTTAGCCATTAGGGTTACGGTTAGTGATAGCCGGTTAGAGTTAGGGTTAGGGTTTAGGGTTAGGGTTAGCCATTAGGGTTACGGTTAGTGATAGCCGGTTAGAGTTAGGGTTAGGGTTAAGGTTAGGGTTTAGGGTTAGGGTTAGCCATTAGGGTTACGGTTAGTGATAGGCGGTTAGGGTTAGGGTTAGGGTTAGGGTTAGGGATGTTCTGCTGCCACCTGGGTTGTGGAGTCAGCTCCTAACGTTTGGAATTTTTGGAGGCCGGCGCTGGGAAGAGGTGAAAAAAAGGTGCTTGTGAGGATAGAGTGGCCAGGAAAGCTCGCAGCCCCAAAGTCTGGGTGGCAATGCAAGTAGTTCCCAGAGACCTAGGAAGAAAGCAAGAGTTGTTCTGGCTGCTAACTTGCGTGTAGGACTCAGCTCCGGACATTCGGCAAATGTGAGGCCTGTGCTGGGAAAAAGTGAAAAAAAGGTTAGGGTTAGGGTTAGGGTTTAGGGTTAGAGTTAGCCATTAGGGTAACGGTTAGTGATAGCCGGTTAGAGTTAGGGTTAGGTTTAGGGTTAGGGTAAGGGGTTAGGGTTAGGGTTTAGGGTTAGGGTTACGGTTTAGGGTTAGAGTTAGCCATTAGGGTTACGGTTAGTGATAGCCGGTTAGAGTTAGGGTTAGGTTTAGGGTTAGGGTAAGGGGTTAGGGTTAGGGTTTAGGGTTAGGGTTAGCCATTAGGGTTACGGTTAGTGATAGCCGGTTAGAGTTAGGGTTAGGGTTTAGGGTTAGGGTTAGCCATTAGGGTTACGGTTAGTGATAGCCGGTTAGAGTTAGGGTTAGGGTTAGGGTTAGGGTTAGCCACTAGGGTTACGGTTAGTGATAGCCGGTTAGAGTTAGGGTTAGGGTTAAGGTTAGGGTTTAGGTTTAGGGTTAGCCATTAGGGTTACGGTTAGTGATAGGCGGTTAGGGTTAGGGTTAGGGTTAGGGATGTTCTGCTGCCACCTGGGTTGTGGAGTCAGCTCCTAACGTTTGGAATTTTTGGAGGCCGGCGCTGGGAAGAGGTGAAAAAAAGGTGCTTGTGAGGATAGAGTGGCCAGGAAAGCTCGCAGCCCCAAAGTCTGGGTGGCAATGCAAGTAGTTCCCAGAGACCTAGGAAGAAAGCAAGAGTTGTTCTGGCTGCTAACTTGCGTGTAGGACTCAGCTCCGGACATTCGGCAAATGTGAGGCCTGTGCTGGGAAAAAGTGAAAAAAAGGTTAGGGTTAGGGTTAGGGTTTAGGGTTAGAGTTAGCCATTAGGGTAACGGTTAGTGATAGCCGGTTAGAGTTAGGGTTAGGTTTAGGGTTAGGGTAAGGGGTTAGGGTTAGGGTTTAGGGTTAGGGTTACGGTTTAGGGTTAGAGTTAGCCATTAGGGTTACGGTTAGTGATAGCCGGTTAGAGTTAGGGTTAGGTTTAGGGTTAGGGTAAGGGGTTAGGGTTAGGGTTTAGGGTTAGGGTTAGCCATTAGGGTTACGGTTAGTGATAGCCGGTTAGAGTTAGGGTTAGGGTTTAGGGTTAGGGTTAGCCATTAGGGTTACGGTTAGTGATAGCCGGTTAGAGTTAGGGTTAGGGTTAGGGTTAGGGTTAGCCACTAGGGTTACGGTTAGTGATAGCCGGTTAGAGTTAGGGTTAGGGTTAAGGTTAGGGTTTAGGGTTAGGGTTAGCCATTAGGGTTACGGTTAGTGATAGGCGGTTAGGGTTAGGGTTAGGGTTAGGGATGTTCTGCTGCCACCTGGGTTGTGGAGTCAGCTCCTAACGTTTGGAATTTTTGGAGGCCTGTGCTGGGAAAAAGTGAAAAAAAGGTGCTTGTGAGGCTAGAGTGGCCAGGAAAGCCCGCAGCCCCAAAGTCTGGGTGGCAATGCAAGTAGTTCCCAGAGACCTTGGAAGAAAGCAAGAGTTGTTCTGGCTGCCACCTTGCATGTAGGACTCGGCTCCGGACGTTCGGCAAATGTGAGGCCTGTGCTGGGAAAAAGTGAAAAAAAGGTTAGGGTTAGGATTAGGGTTAGGGGTTAGGGTTAGGATTAGGGTTAGGGTTTAGGGTTAGAGTAAGCCATTAGGGTTACGGTTAGTGATAGCCGGTTAGAGTTAGGGTTAGGGTTAGTCATTAGGGTTACGGTTAGTGATAGCCGGTTAGAGTTAGGGTTAGGGTTAAGGTTAGGGTTTAGGGTTAGGGTTAGCCATTAGGGTTACGGTTAGTGATAGCCGGTTAGGGTTAGGGTTAGGGTTAGGGTTAGGGTTAGGGATGTTCTGCTGCCACCTGGGTTGTGGAGTCAGCTCCTAACGTTTGGAATTTTTGGAGGCCGGTGCTGGGAAGAGGTGAAAAAAAGGTGCTTGTGAGGATAGAGTGGCCAGGAAAGCTCTCAGACCCAAAGTCTGGGTGGCAATGCAAGTAGTTCCCAGAGACCTTGAAAACAAGCAAGACTTGGTCTGGCTGACGCCTTGGCTGTGGGAGCCAGGACAGGACGTTAGGCATTTTTGGAGGCCTGTGCTGGGAAAAAGTGAAAAAAAGGTGCTTTTGAGGCTAGAGTGGCCAGGAAAGCCCGCAGCCCCAAAGTCTGGGTGGCAATGCAAGTAGTTCCCAGAGACCTTGGAAGAAAGCAAGAGTTGTTCTGGCTGCCACCTTGCATGTAGGACTCGGCTCCGGACGTTCGGCAAATGTGAGGCCTGTGCTGGGAAAAAGTTAAAAAAAGGTTAGGGTTAGGGTTAGGATTAGGGTTAGGGTTTAGGGTTAGAGTAAGCCATTAGGGTTACGGTTAGTGATAGCCGGTTAGGGTTAGGGTTAGGGTTAGGGTTAGGGGTTAGGGTTAGGGTTTAGGGTTAGAGTTAGCCATTAGGGTTACGGTTAGTGATAGCCGGTTAGAGTTAGGGTTAGGGTTTAGGGTTAGGGTTAGCCATTAGGGTTACGGTTAGTGATAGCCGGTTAGAGTTAGGGTTAGGGTTAAGGTTAGGGTTTAGGGTTAGGGTTAGCCATTAGGGTTACGGTTAGTGATAGCCGGTTAGGGTTAGGGTTAGGGTTAGGGATGTTCTGCTGCCACCTGGGTTGTGGGGTCAGCTCCTAACGTTTGGAATTTTTGGAGGCCGGCGCTGGGAAGAGGTGAAAAAAAGGTGCTTGTGAGGATAGAGTGGCCAGGAAAGCTCGCAGCCCCAAAGTCTGGGTGGCAATGCAAGTAGTTCCCAGAGACCTAGGAAGAAAGCAAGAGTTGTTCTGGCTGCTAACTTGCGTGTAGGACTCAGCTCCGGACATTCGGCAAATGTGAGGCCTGTGCTGGGAAAAAGTGAAAAAAAGGTTAGGGTTAGGGTTAGGGTTAGGGTTTAGGGTTAGAGTTAGCCATTAGGGTAACGGTTAGTGATAGCCGGTTAGAGTTAGGGTTAGGTTTAGGGTTAGGGTAAGGGGTTAGGGTTAGGGTTTAGGGTTAGGGTTACGGTTTAGGGTTAGAGTTAGCCATTAGGGTTACGGTTAGTGATAGCCGGTTAGAGTTAGGGTTAGGTTTAGGGTTAGGGTAAGGGGTTAGGGTTAGGGTTTAGGGTTAGGGTTAGCCATTAGGGTTACGGTTAGTGATAGCCGGTTAGAGTTAGGGTTAGGGTTTAGGGTTAGGGTTAGCCATTAGGGTTACGGTTAGTGATAGCCGGTTAGAGTTAGGGTTAGGGTTAGGGTTAGGGTTAGCCACTAGGGTTACAGTTAGTGATAGCCGGTTAGAGTTAGGGTTAGGGTTAAGGTTAGGGTTTAGGGTTAGGGTTAGCCATTAGGGTTACGGTTAGTGATAGGCGGTTAGGGTTAGGGTTAGGGTTAGGGATGTTCTGCTGCCACCTGGGTTGTGGAGTCAGCTCCTAACGTTTGGAATTTTTGGAGGCCTGTGCTGGGAAAAAGTGAAAAAAAGGTGCTTGTGAGGCTAGAGTGGCCAGGAAAGCCCGCAGCCCCAAAGTCTGGGTGGCAATGCAAGTAGTTCCCAGAGACCTTGGAAGAAAGCAAGAGTTGTTCTGGCTGCCACCTTGCATGTAGGACTCGGCTCCGGACGTTCGGCAAATGTGAGGCCTGTGCTGGGAAAAAGTAAAAAAAAGGTTAGGGTTAGGATTAGGGTTAGGGGTTAGGGTTAGGATTAGGGTTAGGGTTTAGGGTTAGAGTAAGCCATTAGGGTTACGGTTAGTGATAGCCGGTTAGAGTTAGGGTTAGGGTTAGTCATTAGGGTTACGGTTAGTGATAGCCGGTTAGAGTTAGGGTTAGGGTTAAGGTTAGGGTTTAGGGTTAGGGTTAGCCATTAGGGTTACGGTTAGTGATAGCCGGTTAGAGTTAGGGTTAGGGTTAGGGTTAGGGTTAGCCATTAGGGTTACGGTTAGTGATAGCCGGTTAGAGTTAGGGTTAGGGTTAAGGTTAGGGTTTAGGGTTAGGGTTAGCCATTAGGGTTACGGTTAGTGATAGGCGGTTAGGGTTAGGGTTAGGGTTAGGGATGTTCTGCTGCCACCTGGGTTGTGGAGTCAGCTCCTAACGTTTGGAATTTTTGGAGGCCGGTGCTGGGAAGAGGTGAAAAAAAGGTGCTTGTGAGGATAGAGTGGCCAGGAAAGCTCTCAGACCCAAAGTCTGGGTGGCAATGCAAGTAGTTCCCAGAGACCTTGAAAACAAGCAAGACTTGGTCTGGCTGACGCCTTGGCTGTGGGAGCCAGGACAGGACGTTAGGCATTTTTGGAGGCCTGTGCTGGGAAAAAGTGAAAAAAAGGTGCTTTTGAGGCTAGAGTGGCCAGGAAAGCCCGCAGCCCCAAAGTCTGGGTGGCAATGCAAGTAGTTCCCAGAGACCTTGGAAGAAAGCAAGAGTTGTTCTGGCTGCCACCTTGCATGTAGGACTCGGCTCCGGACGTTCGGCAAATGTGAGGCCTGTGCTGGGAAAAAGTTAAAAAAAGGTTAGGGTTAGGGTTAGGATTAGGGTTAGGGTTTAGGGTTAGAGTAAGCCATTAGGGTTACGGTTAGTGATAGCCGGTTAGGGTTAGGGTTAGGGTTAGGGTTAGGGGTTAGGGTTAGGGTTTAGGGTTAGAGTTAGCCATTAGGGTTACGGTTAGTGATAGCCGGTTAGAGTTAGGGTTAGGGTTTAGGGTTATGGTAAGGGGTTAGTGTTAGGGTTTAGGGTTAGGGTTAGCCATTAGGGTTACGGTTAGTGATAGCCGGTTAGAGTTAGGGTTAGGGTTTAGGGTTAGGGTTAGCCATTAGGGTTACGGTTAGTGATAGCCGGTTAGAGTTAGGGTTAGGGTTTAGGGTTAGGGTTAGCCATTAGGGTTACGGTTAGTGATAGCCGGTTAGAGTTAGGGTTAGGGTTAAGGTTAGGGTTTAGGGTTAGGGTTAGCCATTAGGGTTACGGTTAGTGATAGGCGGTTAGGGTTAGGGTTAGGGTTAGGGATGTTCTGCTGCCACCTGGGTTGTGGAGTCAGCTCCTAACGTTTGGAATTTTTGGAGGCCGGTGCTGGGAAGAGGTGAAAAAAAGGTGCTTGTGAGGATAGAGTGGCCAGGAAAGCCCGCAGCCCCAAAGTCTGGGTGGCAATGTAAGTAGTTCCCAGAGACCTAGGAAGAAAGCAAGAGTTGTTCTGGCTGCTAACTTGCGTGTAGGACTCAGCTCCGGACATTCGGCAAATGTGAGGCCTGTGCTGGGAAAAAGTGAAAAAAAGGTTAGGGTTAGGGTTAGGGTTTAGGGTTAGAGTTAGCCATTAGGGTAACGGTTAGTGATAGCCGGTTAGAGTTAGGGTTAGGTTTAGGGTTAGGGTAAGGGGTTAGGGTTAGGGTTTAGGGTTAGGGTTACGGTTTAGGGTTAGAGTTAGCCATTAGGGTTACGGTTAGTGATAGCCGGTTAGAGTTAGGGTTAGGTTTAGGGTTAGGGTAAGGGGTTAGGGTTAGGGTTTAGGGTTAGGGTTAGCCATTAGGGTTACGGTTAGTGATAGCCGGTTAGAGTTAGGGTTAGGGTTTAGGGTTAGGGTTAGCCATTAGGGTTACGGTTAGTGATAGCCGGTTAGAGTTAGGGTTAGGGTTAGGGTTAGGGTTAGCCACTAGGGTTACGGTTAGTGATAGCCGGTTAGAGTTAGGGTTAGGGTTAAGGTTAGGGTTTAGGGTTAGGGTTAGCCATTAGGGTTACGGTTAGTGATAGGCGGTTAGGGTTAGGGTTAGGGTTAGGGTTAGGGATGTTCTGCTGCCACCTGGGTTGTGGAGTCAGCTCCTAACGTTTGGAATTTTTGGAGGCCTGTGCTGGGAAAAAGTGAAAAAAAGGTGCTTGTGAGGCTAGAGTGGCCAGGAAAGCCCGCAGCCCCAAAGTCTGGGTGGCAATGCAAGTAGTTCCCAGAGACCTAGGAAGAAAGCAAGAGTTGTTCTGGCTGCCACCTTGCATGTAGGACTCGGCTCCGGACGTTCGGCAAATGTGAGGCCTGTGCTGGGAAAAAGTGAAAAAAAGGTTAGGGTTAGGATTAGGGTTAGGGGTTAGGGTTAGGATTAGGGTTAGGGTTTAGGGTTAGAGTAAGCCATTAGGGTTACGGTTAGTGATAGCCGGTTAGGGTTAGGTTTAGGGTTACGGTAAGGGGTTAGTGTTAGGGTTTAGGGTTAGGGTTAGCCATTAGGGTTACGGTTAGTGATAGCCGGTTAGAGTTAGGGTTAGGGTTAGGGTTAGGGTTAGCCATTAGGGTTACGGTTAGTGATAGCCGGTTAGAGTTAGGGTTAGGGTTAAGGTTAGGGTTTAGGGTTAGGGTTAGCCATTAGGGTTACGGTTAGTGATAGGCGGTTAGGGTTAGGGTTAGGGTTAGGGATGTTCTGCTGCCACCTGGGTTGTGGAGTCAGCTCCTAACGTTTGGAATTTTTGGAGGCCGGTGCTGGGAAGAGGTGAAAAAAAGGTGCTTGTGAGGATAGAGTGGCCAGGAAAGCTCTCAGACCCAAAGTCTGGGTGGCAATGCAAGTAGTTCCCAGAGACCTTGAAAACAAGCAAGACTTGGTCTGGCTGACGCCTTGGCTGTGGGAGCCAGGACAGGACGTTAGGCATTTTTGGAGGCCTGTGCTGGGAAAAAGTGAAAAAAAGGTGCTTTTGAGGCTAGAGTGGCCAGGAAAGCCCGCAGCCCCAAAGTCTGGGTGGCAATGCAAGTAGTTCCCAGAGACCTTGGAAGAAAGCAAGAGTTGTTCTGGCTGCCACCTTGCATGTAGGACTCGGCTCCGGACGTTCGGCAAATGTGAGGCCTGTGCTGGGAAAAAGTTAAAAAAAGGTTAGGGTTAGGGTTAGGATTAGGGTTAGGGTTTAGGGTTAGAGTAAGCCATTAGGGTTACGGTTAGTGATAGCCGGTTAGGGTTAGGGTTAGGGTTAGGGTTAGGGGTTAGGGTTAGGGTTTAGGGTTAGAGTTAGCCATTAGGGTTACGGTTAGTGATAGCCGGTTAGAGTTAGGGTTAGGGTTTAGGGTTATGGTAAGGGGTTAGTGTTAGGGTTTAGGGTTAGGGTTAGCCATTAGGGTTACGGTTAGTGATAGCCGGTTAGAGTTAGGGTTAGGGTTTAGGGTTAGGGTTAGCCATTAGGGTTACGGTTAGTGATAGCCGGTTAGAGTTAGGGTTAGGGTTTAGGGTTAGGGTTAGCCATTAGGGTTACGGTTAGTGATAGCCGGTTAGAGTTAGGGTTAGGGTTAAGGTTAGGGTTTAGGGTTAGGGTTAGCCATTAGGGTTACGGTTAGTGATAGGCGGTTAGGGTTAGGGTTAGGGTTAGGGTTAGGGATGTTCTGCTGCCACCTGGGTTGTGGAGTCAGCTCCTAACGTTTGGAATTTTTGGAGGCCGGTGCTGGGAAGAGGTGAAAAAAAGGTGCTTGTGAGGATAGAGTGGCCAGGAAAGCCCGCAGCCCCAAAGTCTGGGTGGCAATGTAAGTAGTTCCCAGAGACCTAGGAAGAAAGCAAGAGTTGTTCTGGCTGCTAACTTGCGTGTAGGACTCAGCTCCGGACATTCGGCAAATGTGAGGCCTGTGCTGGGAAAAAGTGAAAAAAAGGTTAGGGTTAGGGTTAGGGTTTAGGGTTAGAGTAAGCCATTAGGGTAACGGTTAGTGATAGCCGGTTAGAGTTAGGGTTAGGTTTAGGGTTAGGGTAAGGGGTTAGGGTTAGGGTTTAGGGTTAGGGTTACGGTTTAGGGTTAGAGTTAGCCATTAGGGTTACGGTTAGTGATAGCCGGTTAGAGTTAGGGTTAGGTTTAGGGTTAGGGTAAGGGGTTAGGGTTAGGGTTTAGGGTTAGGGTTAGCCATTAGGGTTACGGTTAGTGATAGCCGGTTAGAGTTAGGGTTAGGGTTTAGGGTTAGGGTTAGCCATTAGGGTTACGGTTAGTGATAGCCGGTTAGAGTTAGGGTTAGGGTTAGGGTTAGGGTTAGCCACTAGGGTTACGGTTAGTGATAGCCGGTTAGAGTTAGGGTTAGGGTTAAGGTTAGGGTTTAGGGTTAGGGTTAGCCATTAGGGTTACGGTTAGTGATAGCCGGTTAGGGTTAGGGTTAGGGTTAGGGATGTTCTGCTGCCACCTGGGTTGTGGAGTCAGCTCCTAACGTTTGGAATTTTTGGAGGCCTGTGCTGGGAAAAAGTGAAAAAAAGGTGCTTGTGAGGCTAGAGTGGCCAGGAAAGCCCGCAGCCCCAAAGTCTGGGTGGCAATGCAAGTAGTTCCCAGAGACCTAGGAAGAAAGCAAGAGTTGTTCTGGCTGCCACCTTGCATGTAGGACTCGGCTCCGGACGTTCGGCAAATGTGAGGCCTGTGCTGGGAAAAAGTTAAAAAAAGGTTAGGGTTAGGATTAGGGTTAGGGGTTAGGGTTAGGATTAGGGTTAGGGTTTAGGGTTAGAGTAAGCCATTAGGGTTACGGTTAGTGATAGCCGGTTAGGGTTAGGTTTAGGGTTACGGTAAGGGGTTAGTGTTAGGGTTTAGGGTTAGGGTTAGCCATTAGGGTTACGGTTAGTGATAGCCGGTTAGAGTTAGGGTTAGGGTTAGGGTTAGCCATTAGGGTTACGGTTAGTGATAGCCGGTTAGAGTTAGGGTTAGGGTTAAGGTTAGGGTTTAGGGTTAGGGTTAGCCATTAGGGTTACGGTTAGTGATAGGCGGTTAGGGTTAGGGTTAGGGTTAGGGATGTTCTGCTGCCACCTGGGTTGTGGAGTCAGCTCCTAACGTTTGGAATTTTTGGAGGCCGGTGCTGGGAAGAGGTGAAAAAAAGGTGCTTGTGAGGATAGAGTGGCCAGGAAAGCTCGCAGCCCCAAAGTCTGGGTGGCAATGCAAGTAGTTCCCAGAGACCTAGGAAGAAAGCAAGAGTTGTTCTGGCTGCTAACTTGCGTGTAGGACTCAGCTCCGGACATTCGGCAAATGTGAGGCCTGTGCTGGGAAAAAGTGAAAAAAAGGTTAGGGTTAGGGTTAGGGTTTAGGGTTAGAGTTAGCCATTAGGGTTACGGTTAGTGATAGCCGGTTAGGGTTAGGGTTAGGGTTAGGGTTAGGGTTAGGGGTTAGGGTTAGGGATTAGGGTTAGAGTTAGCCATTAGGGTTACGGTTAGTGATAGCCGGTTAGAGTTAGGGTTAGGGTTTAGGGTTAGGGTTAGCCATTAGGGTTACGGTTAGTGATAGCCGGTTAGAGTTAGGGTTAGGGTTTATGGTTAGGGTTAGCCATTAGGGTTACGGTTAGTGATAGCCGGTTAGAGTTAGGGTTAGGGTTAGGGTTAGCCACTAGGGTTACGGTTAGTGATAGCCGGTTAGAGTTAGGGTTAGGGTTAAGGTTAGGGTTTAGGGTTAGGGTTAGCCATTAGGGTTACGGTTAGTGATAGGCGGTTAGGGTTAGGGTTAGGGTTAGGGATGTTCTGCTGCCACCTGGGTTGTGGAGTCAGCTCCTAACGTTTGGAATTTTTGGAGGCCGGTGCTGGGAAGAGGTGAAAAAAAGGTGCTTGTGAGGATAGAGTGGCCAGGAAAGCTCGCAGCCCCAAAGTCTGGGTGGCAATGCAAGTAGTTCCCAGAGACCTAGGAAGAAAGCAAGAGTTGTTCTGGCTGCTAACTTGCGTGTAGGACTCAGCTCCGGACATTCGGCAAATGTGAGGCCTGTGCTGGGAAAAAGTGAAAAAAAGGTTAGGGTTAGGGTTAGGGTTTAGGGTTAGAGTTAGCCATTAGGGTAACGGTTAGTGATAGCCGGTTAGGGTTAGGGTTAGGGTTAGGGTTAGGGTTAGGGGTTAGGGTTAGGGTTTAGGGTTAGAGTTAGCCATTAGGGTTACGGTTAGTGATAGCCGGTTAGAGTTAGGGTTAGGGTTTAGGGTTAGGGTTAGCCATTAGGGTTACGGTTAGTGATAGCCGGTTAGAGTTAGGGTTAGGGTTTATGGTTAGGGTTAGCCATTAGGGTTACGGTTAGTGATAGCCGGTTAGAGTTAGGGTTAGGGTTAGGGTTAGGGTTAGCCACTAGGGTTACGGTTAGTGATAGCCGGTTAGAGTTAGGGTTAGGGTTAAGGTTAGGGTTTAGGGTTAGGGTTAGCCATTAGGGTTACGGTTAGTGATAGGCGGTTAGGGTTAGGGTTAGGGATGTTCTGCTGCCACCTGGGTTGTGGAGTCAGCTCCTAACGTTTGGAATTTTTGGAGGCCGGTGCTGGGAAGAGGTGAAAAAAAGGTGCTTGTGAGGATAGAGTGGCCAGGAAAGCTCGCAGCCCCAAAGTCTGGGTGGCAATGCAAGTAGTTCCCAGAGACCTAGGAAGAAAGCAAGAGTTGTTCTGGCTGCTAACTTGCGTGTAGGACTCAGCTCCGGACATTCGGCAAATGTGAGGCCTGTGCTGGGAAAAAGTGAAAAAAAGGTTAGGGTTAGGGTTAGGGTTTAGGGTTAGAGTTAGCCATTAGGGTTACGGTTAGTGATAGCCGGTTAGAGTTAGGGTTAGGTTTAGGGTTAGGGTAAGGGGTTAGGGTTAGGGTTTAGGGTTAGCCATTAGGGTTACGGTTAGTGATAGCCGGTTAGAGTTAGTGTTAGGGTTTAGGGTTAGGGTTAGCCATTAGGGTTACGGTTAGTGATAGCCGGTTAGAGTTAGGGTTAGGGTTAGGGTTAGGGTTAGCCACTAGGGTTACGGTTAGTGATAGCCGGTTAGAATTAGGGTTAGGGTTAAGGTTAGGGTTTAGGGTTAGGGTTAGCCATTAGGGTTACGGTTAGTGATAGGCGGTTAGGGTTAGGGTTAGGGTTAGGGATGTTCTGCTGCCACCTGGGTTGTGGAGTCAGCTCCTAACGTTTGGAATTTTTGGAGGCCTGTGCTGGGAAAAAGTGAAAAAAAGGTGCTTGTGAGGCTAGAGTGGCCAGGAAAGCCCGCAGCCCCAAAGTCTGGGTGGCAATGCAAGTAGTTCCCAGAGACCTTGGAAGAAAGCAAGAGTTGTTCTGGCTGCCACCTTGCATGTAGGACTCGGCTCCGGACGTTCGGCAAATGTGAGGCCTGTGCTGGGAAAAAGTGAAAAAAAGGTTAGGGTTAGGATTAGGGTTAGGGGTTAGGGTTAGGATTAGGGTTAGGGTTTAGGGTTAGAGTAAGCCATTAGGGTTACGGTTAGTGATAGCCGGTTAGAGTTAGGGTTAGGGTTAGTCATTAGGGTTACGGTTAGTGATAGCCGGTTAGAGTTAGGGTTAGGGTTAAGGTTAGGGTTTAGGGTTAGGGTTAGCCATTAGGGTTACGGTTAGTGATAGCCGGTTAGAGTTAGGGTTAGGGTTAGGGTTAGGGTTAGCCATTAGGGTTACGGTTAGTGATAGCCGGTTAGAGTTAGGGTTAGGGTTAAGGTTAGGGTTTAGGGTTAGGGTTAGCCATTAGGGTTACGGTTAGTGATAGGCGGTTAGGGTTAGGGTTAGGGTTAGGGATGTTCTGCTGCCACCTGGGTTGTGGAGTCAGCTCCTAACGTTTGGAATTTTTGGAGGCCGGTGCTGGGAAGAGGTGAAAAAAAGGTGCTTGTGAGGATAGAGTGGCCAGGAAAGCTCTCAGACCCAAAGTCTGGGTGGCAATGCAAGTAGTTCCCAGAGACCTTGAAAACAAGCAAGACTTGGTCTGGCTGACGCCTTGGCTGTGGGAGCCAGGCCAGGACGTTAGGCATTTTTGGAGGCCTGTGCTGGGAAAAAGTGAAAAAAAGGTGCTTGTGAGGCTAGAGTGGCCAGGAAAGCCCGCAGCCCCAAAGTCTGGGTGGCAATGCAAGTAGTTCCCAGAGACCTTGGAAGAAAGCAAGAGTTGTTCTGGCTGCCACCTTGCATGTAGGACTCGGCTCCGGACGTTCGGCAAATGTGAGGCCTGTGCTGGGAAAAAGTTAAAAAAAGGTTAGGGTTAGGGTTAGGGTTAGGGTTAGGATTAGGGTTAGGGTTTAGGGTTAGAGTAAGCCATTAGGGTTACGGTTAGTGATAGCCGGTTAGGGTTAGGGTTAGGGTTAGGGGTTAGGGTTAGGGTTAGCCATTAGGGTTACGGTTAGTGATAGCCGGTTAGAGTTAGGGTTAGGGTTAGGGTTAGGGTTAGCCACTAGGGTTACGGTTAGTGATAGCCGGTTAGAGTTAGGGTTAGGGTTAAGGTTAGGGTTTAGGGTTAGGGTTAGCCATTAGGGTTACGGTTAGTGATAGCCGGTTAGAGTTAGGGTTAGGTTTAGGGTTAGGGTAAGGGGTTAGGGTTAGGGTTTAGGGTTAGGGTTAGCCATTAGGGTTACGGTTAGTGATAGCCGGTTAGAGTTAGGGTTAGGGTTTAGGGTTAGGGTTAGCCATTAGGGTTACGGTTAGTGATAGCCGGTTAGAGTTAGGGTTAGGGTTAGGGTTAGGGTTAGCCACTAGGGTTACGGTTAGTGATAGCCGGTTAGAGTTAGGGTTAGGGTTAAGGTTAGGGTTTAGGGTTAGGGTTAGCCATTAGGGTTACGGTTAGTGATAGGCGGTTAGGGTTAGGGTTAGGGTTAGGGATGTTCTGCTGCCACCTGGGTTGTGGAGTCAGCTCCTAACGTTTGGAATTTTTGGAGGCCGGTGCTGGGAAGAGGTGAAAAAAAGGTGCTTGTGAGGATAGAGTGGCCAGGAAAGCTCGCAGCCCCAAAGTCTGGGTGGCAATGCAAGTAGTTCCCAGAGACCTATGAAGAAAGCAAGAGTTGTTCTGGCTGCTAACTTGCGTGTAGGACTCAGCTCCGGACATTCGGCAAATGTGAGGCCTGTGCTGGGAAAAAGTGAAAAAAAGGTTAGGGTTAGGGTTAGGGTTTAGGGTTAGAGTTAGCCATTAGGGTAACGGTTAGTGATAGCCGGTTAGAGTTAGGGTTAGGTTTAGGGTTAGGGTAAGGGGTTAGGGTTAGGGTTTAGGGTTAGGGTTACGGTTTAGGGTTAGAGTTAGCCATTAGGGTTACGGTTAGTGATAGCCGGTTAGAGTTAGGGTTAGGTTTAGGGTTAGGGTAAGGGGTTAGGGTTAGGGTTTAGGGTTAGGGTTAGCCATTAGGGTTACGGTTAGTGATAGCCGGTTAGAGTTAGGGTTAGGGTTTAGGGTTAGGGTTAGCCATTAGGGTTACGGTTAGTGATAGCCGGTTAGAGTTAGGGTTAGGGTTAGGGTTAGGGTTAGCCACTAGGGTTACGGTTAGTGATAGCCGGTTAGAGTTAGGGTTAGGGTTAAGGTTAGGGTTTAGGGTTAGGGTTAGCCATTAGGGTTACGGTTAGTGATAGGCGGTTAGGGTTAGGGTTAGGGTTAGGGATGTTCTGCTGCCACCTGGGTTGTGGAGTCAGCTCCTAACGTTTGGAATTTTTGGAGGCCTGTGCTGGGAAAAAGTGAAAAAAAGGTGCTTGTGAGGCTAGAGTGGCCAGGAAAGCCCGCAGCCCCAAAGTCTGGGTGGCAATGCAAGTAGTTCCCAGAGACCTTGGAAGAAAGCAAGAGTTGTTCTGGCTGCCACCTTGCATGTAGGACTCGGCTCCGGACGTTCGGCAAATGTGAGGCCTGTGCTGGGAAAAAGTGAAAAAAAGGTTAGGGTTAGGATTAGGGTTAGGGGTTAGGGTTAGGATTAGGGTTAGGGTTTAGGGTTAGAGTAAGCCATTAGGGTTACGGTTAGTGATAGCCGGTTAGAGTTAGGGTTAGGGTTAGTCATTAGGGTTACGGTTAGTGATAGCCGGTTAGAGTTAGGGTTAGGGTTAAGGTTAGGGTTTAGGGTTAGGGTTAGCCATTAGGGTTACGGTTAGTGATAGCCGGTTAGAGTTAGGGTTAGGGTTAGGGTTAGGGTTAGCCATTAGGGTTACGGTTAGTGATAGCCGGTTAGAGTTAGGGTTAGGGTTAAGGTTAGGGTTTAGGGTTAGGGTTAGCCATTAGGGTTACGGTTAGTGATAGGCGGTTAGGGTTAGGGTTAGGGTTAGGGATGTTCTGCTGCCACCTGGGTTGTGGAGTCAGCTCCTAACGTTTGGAATTTTTGGAGGCCGGTGCTGGGAAGAGGTGAAAAAAAGGTGCTTGTGAGGATAGAGTGGCCAGGAAAGCTCTCAGACCCAAAGTCTGGGTGGCAATGCAAGTAGTTCCCAGAGACCTTGAAAACAAGCAAGACTTGGTCTGGCTGACGCCTTGGCTGTGGGAGCCAGGACAGGACGTTAGGCATTTTTGGAGGCCTGTGCTGGGAAAAAGTGAAAAAAAGGTGCTTTTGAGGCTAGAGTGGCCAGGAAAGCCCGCAGCCCCAAAGTCTGGGTGGCAATGCAAGTAGTTCCCAGAGACCTTGGAAGAAAGCAAGAGTTGTTCTGGCTGCCACCTTGCATGTAGGACTCGGCTCCGGACGTTCGGCAAATGTGAGGCCTGTGCTGGGAAAAAGTTAAAAAAAGGTTAGGGTTAGGGTTAGGATTAGGGTTAGGGTTTAGGGTTAGAGTAAGCCATTAGGGTTACGGTTAGTGATAGCCGGTTAGGGTTAGGGTTAGGGTTAGGGGTTAGGGTTAGGGTTTAGGGTTAGAGTTAGCCATTAGGGTTACGGTTAGTGATAGCCGGTTAGAGTTAGGGTTAGGTTTAGGGTTATGGTAAGGGGTTAGTGTTAGGGTTTAGGGTTAGGGTTAGCCATTAGGGTTACGGTTAGTGATAGCCGGTTAGAGTTAGGGTTAGGGTTTAGGGTTAGGGTTAGCCATTAGGGTTACGGTTAGTGATAGCCGGTTAGAGTTAGGGTTAGGGTTTAGGGTTAGGGTTAGCCATTAGGGTTACGGTTAGTGATAGCCGGTTAGAGTTAGGGTTAGGGTTAAGGTTAGGGTTTAGGGTTAGGGTTAGCCATTAGGGTTACGGTTAGTGATAGGCGGTTAGGGTTAGGGTTAGGGTTAGGGATGTTCTGCTGCCACCTGGGTTGTGGAGTCAGCTCCTAACGTTTGGAATTTTTGGAGGCCGGCGCTGGGAAGAGGTGAAAAAAAGGTGCTTGTGAGGATAGAGTGGCCAGGAAAGCTCGCAGCCCCAAAGTCTGGGTGGCAATGCAAGTAGTTCCCAGAGACCTAGGAAGAAAGCAAGAGTTGTTCTGGCTGCTAACTTGCGTGTAGGACTCAGCTCCGGACATTCGGCAAATGTGAGGCCTGTGCTGGGAAAAAGTGAAAAAAAGGTTAGGGTTAGGGTTAGGGTTTAGGGTTAGAGTTAGCCATTAGGGTAACGGTTAGTGATAGCCGGTTAGAGTTAGGGTTAGGTTTAGGGTTAGGGTAAGGGGTTAGGGTTAGGGTTTAGGGTTAGGGTTACGGTTTAGGGTTAGAGTTAGCCATTAGGGTTACGGTTAGTGATAGCCGGTTAGAGTTAGGGTTAGGGTTTAGGGTTAGGGTTAGCCATTAGGGTTACGGTTAGTGATAGCCGGTTAGAGTTAGGGTTAGGGTTAGCCACTAGGGTTACGGTTAGTGATAGCCGGTTAGAGTTAGGGTTAGGGTTAAGGTTAGGGTTTAGGGTTAGGGTTAGCCATTAGCGTTACGGTTAGTGATAGGCGGTTAGGGTTAGGGTTAGGGTTAGGGATGTTCTGCTGCCACCTGGGTTGTGGAGTCAGCTCCTAACGTTTGGAATGTTTGGAGGCCTGTGCTGGGAAAAAGTGAAAAAATGGTTCTTGTGAGGCTAGAGTGGCCAGGAAAGCCCGCAGCCCCAAAGTCTGGGTGGCAATGCAAGTAGTTCCCAGAGACCTAGGAAGAAAGCAAGAGTTGTTCTGGCTGCCACCTTGCATGTAGGACTCGGCTCCGGACGTTCGGCAAATGTGAGGCCTGTGCTGGGAAAAAGTTAAAAAAAGGTTAGGGTTAGGATTAGGGTTAGGGGTTAGGGTTAGGATTAGGGTTAGGGTTTAGGGTTAGAGTAAGCCATTAGGGTTACGGTTAGTGATAGCCGGTTAGGGTTAGGGTTAGGGTTAGGGTTAGGGGTTAGGGTTAGGGTTTAGGGTTAGAGTAAGCCATTAGGGTTACGGTTAGTGATAGCCGGTTAGAGTTAGGGTTAGGTTTAGGGTTACGGTAAGGGGTTAGTGTTAGGGTTTAGGGTTAGGGTTAGCCATTAGGGTTACGGTTAGTGATAGCCGGTTAGAGTTAGGGTTAGGGTTAGGGTTAGGGTTAGCCATTAGGGTAACGGTTAGTGATAGCCGGTTAGAGTTAGGGTTAGGTTTAGGGTTAGGGTAAGGGGTTAGGGTTAGGGTTTAGGGTTAGGGTTACGGTTTAGGGTTAGAGTTAGCCATTAGGGTTACGGTTAGTGATAGCCGGTTAGAGTTAGGGTTAGGTTTAGGGTTAGGGTAAGGGGTTAGGGTTAGGGTTTAGGGTTAGGGTTAGCCATTAGGGTTACGGTTAGTGATAGCCGGTTAGAGTTAGGGTTAGGGTTTAGGGTTAGGGTTAGCCATTAGGGTTACGGTTAGTGATAGCCGGTTAGAGTTAGGGTTAGGGTTAGGGTTAGGGTTAGCCACTAGGGTTACGGTTAGTGATAGCCGGTTAGAGTTAGGGTTAGGGTTAAGGTTAGGGTTTAGGGTTAGGGTTAGCCATTAGGGTTACGGTTAGTGATAGGCGGTTAGGGTTAGGGTTAGGGTTAGGGATGTTCTGCTGCCACCTGGGTTGTGGAGTCAGCTCCTAACGTTTGGAATTTTTGGAGGCCTGTGCTGGGAAAAAGTGAAAAAAAGGTGCTTGTGAGGCTAGAGTGGCCAGGAAAGCCCGCAGCCCCAAAGTCTGGGTGGCAATGCAAGTAGTTCCCAGAGACCTTGGAAGAAAGCAAGAGTTGTTCTGGCTGCCACCTTGCATGTAGGACTCGGCTCCGGACGTTCGGCAAATGTGAGGCCTGTGCTGGGAAAAAGTGAAAAAAAGGTTAGGGTTAGGATTAGGGTTAGGGGTTAGGGTTAGGATTAGGGTTAGGGTTTAGGGTTAGAGTAAGCCATTAGGGTTACGGTTAGTGATAGCCGGTTAGAGTTAGGGTTAGGGTTAGTCATTAGGGTTACGGTTAGTGATAGCCGGTTAGAGTTAGGGTTAGGGTTAAGGTTAGGGTTTAGGGTTAGGGTTAGCCATTAGGGTTACGGTTAGTGATAGCCGGTTAGAGTTAGGGTTAGGGTTAGGGTTAGGGTTAGCCATTAGGGTTACGGTTAGTGATAGCCGGTTAGAGTTAGGGTTAGGGTTAAGGTTAGGGTTTAGGGTTAGGGTTAGCCATTAGGGTTACGGTTAGTGATAGGCGGTTAGGGTTAGGGTTAGGGTTAGGGATGTTCTGCTGCCACCTGGGTTGTGGAGTCAGCTCCTAACGTTTGGAATTTTTGGAGGCCGGTGCTGGGAAGAGGTGAAAAAAAGGTGCTTGTGAGGATAGAGTGGCCAGGAAAGCTCTCAGACCCAAAGTCTGGGTGGCAATGCAAGTAGTTCCCAGAGACCTTGAAAACAAGCAAGACTTGGTCTGGCTGACGCCTTGGCTGTGGGAGCCAGGACAGGACGTTAGGCATTTTTGGAGGCCTGTGCTGGGAAAAAGTGAAAAAAAGGTGCTTTTGAGGCTAGAGTGGCCAGGAAAGCCCGCAGCCCCAAAGTCTGGGTGGCAATGCAAGTAGTTCCCAGAGACCTTGGAAGAAAGCAAGAGTTGTTCTGGCTGCCACCTTGCATGTAGGACTCGGCTCCGGACGTTCGGCAAATGTGAGGCCTGTGCTGGGAAAAAGTTAAAAAAAGGTTAGGGTTAGGGTTAGGATTAGGGTTAGGGTTTAGGGTTAGAGTAAGCCATTAGGGTTACGGTTAGTGATAGCCGGTTAGGGTTAGGGTTAGGGTTAGGGGTTAGGGTTAGGGTTTAGGGTTAGAGTTAGCCATTAGGGTTACGGTTAGTGATAGCCGGTTAGAGTTAGGGTTAGGTTTAGGGTTATGGTAAGGGGTTAGTGTTAGGGTTTAGGGTTAGGGTTAGCCATTAGGGTTACGGTTAGTGATAGCCGGTTAGAGTTAGGGTTAGGGTTTAGGGTTAGGGTTAGCCATTAGGGTTACGGTTAGTGATAGCCGGTTAGAGTTAGGGTTAGGGTTTAGGGTTAGGGTTAGCCATTAGGGTTACGGTTAGTGATAGCCGGTTAGAGTTAGGGTTACGGTTAAGGTTAGGGTTTAGGGTTAGGGTTAGCCATTAGGGTTACGGTTAGTGATAGGCGGTTAGGGTTAGGGTTAGGGTTAGGGATGTTCTGCTGCCACCTGGGTTGTGGAGTCAGCTCCTAACGTTTGGAATTTTTGGAGGCCGGCGCTGGGAAGAGGTGAAAAAAAGGTGCTTGTGAGGATAGAGTGGCCAGGAAAGCTCGCAGCCCCAAAGTCTGGGTGGCAATGCAAGTAGTTCCCAGAGACCTAGGAAGAAAGCAAGAGTTGTTCTGGCTGCTAACTTGCGTGTAGGACTCAGCTCCGGACATTCGGCAAATGTGAGGCCTGTGCTGGGAAAAAGTGAAAAAAAGGTTAGGGTTAGGGTTAGGGTTTAGGGTTAGAGTTAGCCATTAGGGTAACGGTTAGTGATAGCCGGTTAGAGTTAGGGTTAGGTTTAGGGTTAGGGTAAGGGGTTAGGGTTAGGGTTTAGGGTTAGGGTTACGGTTTAGGGTTAGAGTTAGCCATTAGGGTTACGGTTAGTGATAGCCGGTTAGAGTTAGGGTTAGGGTTTAGGGTTAGGGTTAGCCATTAGGGTTACGGTTAGTGATAGCCGGTTAGAGTTAGGGTTAGGGTTAGGGTTAGGGTTAGCCACTAGGGTTACGGTTAGTGATAGCCGGTTAGAGTTAGGGTTAGGGTTAAGGTTAGGGTTTAGGGTTAGGGTTAGCCATTAGGGTTACGGTTAGTGATAGGCGGTTAGGGTTAGGGTTAGGGTTAGGGATGTTCTGCTGCCACCTGGGTTGTGGAGTCAGCTCCTAACGTTTGGAATGTTTGGAGGCCTGTGCTGGGAAAAAGTGAAAAAATGGTTCTTGTGAGGCTAGAGTGGCCAGGAAAGCCCGCAGCCCCAAAGTCTGGGTGGCAATGCAAGTAGTTCCCAGAGACCTAGGAAGAAAGCAAGAGTTGTTCTGGCTGCCACCTTGCATGTAGGACTCGGCTCCGGACGTTCGGCAAATGTGAGGCCTGTGCTGGGAAAAAGTTAAAAAAAGGTTAGGGTTAGGATTAGGGTTAGGGGTTAGGGTTAGGATTAGGGTTAGGGTTTAGGGTTAGAGTAAGCCATTAGGGTTACGGTTAGTGATAGCCGGTTAGGGTTAGGGTTAGGGTTAGGGTTAGGGGTTAGGGTTAGGGTTTAGGGTTAGAGTAAGCCATTAGGGTTACGGTTAGTGATAGCCGGTTAGAGTTAGGGTTAGGTTTAGGGTTACGGTAAGGGGTTAGTGTTAGGGTTTAGGGTTAGGGTTAGCCATTAGGGTTACGGTTAGTGATAGCCGGTTAGAGTTAGGGTTAGGGTTAGGGTTAGGGTTAGCCACTAGGGTTACGGTTAGTGATAGCCGGTTAGAGTTAGGGTTAGGGTTAAGGTTAGGGTTTAGGGTTAGGGTTAGCCATTAGGGTTACGGTTAGTGATAGGCGGTTAGGGTTAGGGTTAGGGTTAGGGATGTTCTGCTGCCACCTGGGTTGTGGAGTCAGCTCCTAACGTTTGGAATTTTTGGAGGCCGGTGCTGGGAAGAGGTGAAAAAAAGGTGCTTGTGAGGATAGAGTGGCCAGGAAAGCTCGCAGCCCCAAAGTCTGGGTGGCAATGCAAGTAGTTCCCAGAGACCTAGGAAGAAAGCAAGAGTTGTTCTGGCTGCTAACTTGCGTGTAGGACTCAGCTCCGGACATTCGGCAAATGTGAGGCCTGTGCTGGGAAAAAGTGAAAAAAAGGTTAGGGTTAGGGTTAGGGTTTAGGGTTAGAGTTAGCCATTAGGGTTACGGTTAGTGATAGCCGGTTAGGGTTAGGGTTAGGGTTAGGGTTAGGGTTTAGGGTTAGAGTTAGCCATTAGGGTTACGGTTAGTGATAGCCGGTTAGAGTTAGGGTTAGGTTTAGGGTTACGGTAAGGGGTTAGTGTTAGGGTTTAGGGTTAGGGTTAGCCATTAGGGTTACGGTTAGTGATAGCCGGTTAGAGTTAGGGTTAGGGTTTAGGGTTAGGGTTAGCCATTAGGGTTACGGTTAGTGATAGCCGGTTAGAGTTAGGGTTAGGGTTTAGGGTTAGGGTTAGCCATTAGGGTTACGGTTAGTGATAGCCGGTTAGAGTTAGGGTTAGGGTTAGGGTTAGGGTTAGCCACTAGGGTTACGGTTAGTGATAGCCGGTTAGAGTTAGGGTTAGGGTTAAGTTAGGGTTTAGGGTTAGGGTTAGCCATTAGGGTTACGGTTAGTGATAGGCGGTTAGGGTTAGGGTTAGGGTTAGGGATGTTCTGCTGCCACCTGGGTTGTGGAGTCAGCTCCTAACGTTTGGAATTTTTGGAGGCCGGTGCTGGGAAGAGGTGAAAAAAAGGTGCTTGTGAGGATAGAGTGGCCAGGAAAGCTCGCAGCCCCAAAGTCTGGGTGGCAATGCAAGTAGTTCCCAGAGACCTAGGAAGAAAGCAAGAGTTGTTCTGGCTGCCACCTTGCATGTAGGACTCGGCTCCGGACGTTCGGCAAATGTGAGGCCTGTGCTGGGAAAAAGTTAAAAAAAGGTTAGGGTTAGGATTAGGGTTAGGGGTTAGGGTTAGGATTAGGGTTAGGGTTTAGGGTTAGAGTAAGCCATTAGGGTTACGGTTAGTGATAGCCGGTTAGAGTTAGGGTTAGGGTTAGTCATTAGGGTTACGGTTAGTGATAGCCGGTTAGAGTTAGGGTTAGGGTTAAGGTTAGGGTTTAGGGTTAGGGTTAGCCATTAGGGTTACGGTTAGTGATAGGCGGTTAGGGTTAGGGTTAGGGTTAGGGATGTTCTGCTGCCACCTGGGTTGTGGAGTCAGCTCCTAACGTTTGGAATTTTTGGAGGCCGGTGCTGGGAAGAGGTGAAAAAAAGGTGCTTGTGAGGATAGAGTGGCCAGGAAAGCTCGCAGCCCCAAAGTCTGGGTGGCAATGCAAGTAGTTCCCAGAGACCTAGGAAGAAAGCAAGAGTTGTTCTGGCTGCTAACTTGCGTGTAGGACTCAGCTCCGGACATTCGGCAAATGTGAGGCCTGTGCTGGGAAAAAGTGAAAAAAAGGTTAGGGTTAGGGTTAGGGTTAGGGTAAGGGGTTAGGGTTAGGGTTTGGGGTTTAGGGTTAGGGTTACGGTTTAGGGTTAGAGTTAGCCATTAGGGTTACGGTTAGTGATAGCCGGTTAGAGTTAGGGTTAGGTTTAGGGTTAGGGTAAGGGGTTAGGGTTAGGGTTTAGGGTTAGGGTTAGCCATTAGGGTTACGGTTAGTGATAGCCGGTTAGAGTTAGGGTTAGCCATTAGGGTTACGGTTAGTGATAGCCGGTTAGAGTTAGGGTTAGGGTTAGGGTTAGGGTTAGCCATTAGGGTTACGGTTAGTGATAGCCGGTTAGAGTTAGGGTTAGGGTTAAGGTTAGGGTGTAGGGTTAGGGTTAGCCATTAGGGTTACGGTTAGTGATAGGCGGTTAGGGTTAGGGTTAGGGTTAGGGTTAGGGATGTTCTGCTGCCACCTGGGTTGTGGAGTCAGCTCCTAACGTTTGGAATTTTTGGAGGCCGGTGCTGGGAAGAGGTGAAAAAAAGGTGCTTGTGAGGATAGAGTGGCCAGGAAAGCTCTCAGACCCAAAGTCTGGGTGGCAATGCAAGTAGTTCCCAGAGACCTTGAAAACAAGCAAGACTTGGTCTGGCTGACGCCTTGGCTGTGGGAGCCAGGCCAGGACGTTAGGCATTTTTGGAGGCCTGTGCTGGGAAAAAGTGAAAAAAAGGTGCTTTTGAGGCTAGAGTGGCCAGGAAAGCCCGCAGCCCCAAAGTCTGGGTGGCAATGCAAGTAGTTCCCAGAGACCTTGGAAGAAAGCAAGAGTTGTTCTGGCTGCCACCTTGCATGTAGGACTCGGCTCCGGACATTCGGCAAATGTGAGGCCTGTGCTGGGAAAAAGTTAAAAAAAGGTTAGGGTTAGGGTTAGGATTAGGGTTAGGGTTTAGGGTTAGAGTAAGCCATTAGGGTTACGGTTAGTGATAGCCGGTTAGAGTTAGGGTTAGGTTTAGGGTTAGGGTAAGGGGTTAGGGTTAGGGTTTAGGGTTAGGGTTAGCCATTAGGGTTACGGTTAGTGATAGCCGGTTAGAGTTAGGGTTAGGGTTTAGGGTTAGGGTTAGCCATTAGGGTTACGGTTAGTGATAGCCGGTTAGAGTTAGGGTTAGGGTTAGGGTTAGGGTTAGCCATTAGGGTTACGGTTAGTGATAGCCGGTTAGAGTTAGGGTTAGGGTTAAGGTTAGGGTTTAGGGTTAGGGTTAGCTATTAGGGTTACGGTTAGTGATAGGCGGTTAGGGTTAGGGTTAGGGTTAGGGATGTTCTGCTGCCACCTGGGTTGTGGAGTCAGCTCCTAACGTTTGGAATTTTTGGAGGCCTGGGCTGGGAAAAAGTGAAAAAAAGGTTCTTGTGAGGCTAGAGTGGCCAGGAAAGCCCGCAGCCCCAAAGTCTGGGTGGCAATGCAAGTAGTTCCCAGAGACCTTGGAAGAAAGCAAGAGTTGTTCTGGCTGCCACCTTGCATGTAGGACTCGGCTCCGGACGTTCGGCAAATGTGAGGCCTGTGCTGGGAAAAAGTTAAAAAAAGGTTAGGGTTAGGATTAGGGTTAGGGGTTAGGGTTAGGATTAGGGTTAGGGTTTAGGGTTAGAGTAAGCCATTAGGGTTACGGTTAGTGATAGCCGGTTAGGGTTAGGGTTAGGGTTAGGGTTAGGGGTTAGGGTTAGGGTTTAGGGTTAGAGTAAGCCATTAGGGTTACGGTTAGTGATAGCCGGTTAGAGTTAGGGTTAGGTTTAGGGTTACGGTAAGGGGTTAGTGTTAGGGTTTAGGGTTAGGGTTAGCCATTAGGGTTACGGTTAGTGATAGCCGGTTAGAGTTAGGGTTAGGGTTAGGGTTAGCCATTAGGGTTACGGTTAGTGATAGCCGGTTAGAGTTAGGGTTAGGGTTAAGGTTAGGGTTTAGGGTTAGGGTTAGCCATTAGGGTTACGGTTAGTGATAGGCGGTTAGGGTTAGGGTTAGGGTTAGGGATGTTCTGCTGCCACCTGGGTTGTGGAGTCAGCTCCTAACGTTTGGAATTTTTGGAGGCCGGTGCTGGGAAGAGGTGAAAAAAAGGTGCTTGTGAGGATAGAGTGGCCAGGAAAGCTCGCAGCCCCAAAGTCTGGGTGGCAATGCAAGTAGTTCCCAGAGACCTAGGAAGAAAGCAAGAGTTGTTCTGGCTGCTAACTTGCGTGTAGGACTCAGCTCCGGACATTCGGCAAATGTGAGGCCTGTGCTGGGAAAAAGTGAAAAAAAGGTTAGGGTTAGGGTTAGGGTTTAGGGTTAGAGTTAGCCATTAGGGTTACGGTTAGTGATAGCCGGTTAGGGTTAGGGTTAGGGTTAGGGTTAGGGTTAGGGTTTAGGGTTAGAGTTAGCCATTAGGGTTACGGTTAGTGATAGCCGGTTAGAGTTAGGGTTAGGTTTAGGGTTACGGTAAGGGGTTAGTGTTAGGGTTTAGGGTTAGGGTTAGCCATTAGGGTTACGGTTAGTGATAGCCGGTTAGAGTTAGGGTTAGGGTTTAGGGTTAGGGTTAGCCATTAGGGTTACGGTTAGTGATAGCCGGTTAGAGTTAGGGTTAGGGTTAGGGTTAGGGTTAGCCACTAAGGTTACGGTTAGTGATAGCCGGTTAGAGTTAGGGTTAGGGTTAAGGTTAGGGTTTAGGGTTAGGGTTAGCCATTAGGGTTACGGTTAGTGATAGGCGGTTAGGGTTAGGGTTAGGGTTAGGGATGTTCTGCTGCCATCTGGGTTGTGGAGTCAGCTCCTAACGTTTGGAATTTTTGGAGGCCGGTGCTGGGAAGAGGTGAAAAAAAGGTGCTTGTGAGGATAGAGTGGCCAGGAAAGCTCGCAGCCCCAAAGTCTGGGTGGCAATGCAAGTAGTTCCCAGAGACCTAGGAAGAAAGCAAGAGTTGTTCTGGCTGCCACCTTGCATGTAGGACTCGGCTCCGGACGTTCGGCAAATGTGAGGCCTGTGCTGGGAAAAAGTTAAAAAAAGGTTAGGGTTAGGATTAGGGTTAGGGGTTAGGGTTAGGATTAGGGTTATGGTTTAGGGTTAGAGTAAGCCATTAGGGTTACGGTTAGTGATAGCCGGTTAGAGTTAGGGTTAGGGTTAGTCATTAGGGTTACGGTTAGTGATAGCCGGTTAGAGTTAGGGTTAGGGTTAAGGTTAGGGTTTAGGGTTAGGGTTAGCCATTAGGGTTACGGTTAGTGATAGGCGGTTAGGGTTAGGGTTAGGGTTAGGGATGTTCTGCTGCCACCTGGGTTGTGGAGTCAGCTCCTAACGTTTGGAATTTTTGGAGGCCGGTGCTGGGAAGAGGTGAAAAAAAGGTGCTTGTGAGGATAGAGTGGCCAGGAAAGCTCGCAGCCCCAAAGTCTGGGTGGCAATGCAAGTAGTTCCCAGAGACCTAGGAAGAAAGCAAGAGTTGTTCTGGCTGCTAACTTGCGTGTAGGACTCAGCTCCGGACATTCGGCAAATGTGAGGCCTGTGCTGGGAAAAAGTGAAAAAAAGGTTAGGGTTAGGGTTAGGGTTTAGGGTTAGAGTTAGCCATTAGGGTAACGGTTAGTGATAGCCGGTTAGGGTTAGGGTTAGGGTTAGGGTAAGGGGTTAGGGTTAGGGTTTAGGGTTTAGGGTTAGGGTTACGGTTTAGGGTTAGAGTTAGCCATTAGGGTTACGGTTAGTGATAGCCGGTTAGAGTTAGGGTTAGGTTTAGGGTTAGGGTAAGGGGTTAGGGTTAGGGTTTAGGGTTAGGGTTAGCCATTAGGGTTACGGTTAGTGATAGCCGGTTAGAGTTAGGGTTAGCCATTAGGGTTACGGTTAGTGATAGCCGGTTAGAGTTAGGGTTAGGGTTAGGGTTAGGGTTAGCCATTAGGGTTACGGTTAGTGATAGCCGGTTAGAGTTAGGGTTAGGGTTAGGGTTAGCCATTAGGGTTACGGTTAGTGATAGCCGGTTAGAGTTAGGGTTAGGGTTAAGGTTAGGGTTTAGGGTTAGGGTTAGCCATTAGGGTTACGGTTAGTGATAGGCGGTTAGGGTTAGGGTTAGGGTTAGGGATGTTCTGCTGCCACCTGGGTTGTGGAGTCAGCTCCTAACGTTTGGAATTTTTGGAGGCCGGTGCTGGGAAGAAGTGAAAAAAAGGTGCTTGTGAGGATAGAGTGGCCAGGAAAGCTCTCAGACCCAAAGTCTGGGTGGCAATGCAAGTAGTTCCCAGAGACCTTGAAAACAAGCAAGACTTGGTCTGGCTGACGCCTTGGCTGTGGGAGCCAGGCCAGGACGTTAGGCATTTTTGGAGGCCTGTGCTGGGAAAAAGTGAAAAAAAGGTGCTTGTGAGGCTAGAGTGGCCAGGAAAGCCCGCAGCCCCAAAGTCTGGGTGGCAATGCAAGTAGTTCCCAGAGACCTTGGAAGAAAGCAAGAGTTGTTCTGGCTGCCACCTTGCATGTAGGACTCGGCTCCGGACGTTCGGCAAATGTGAGGCCTGTGCTGGGAAAAAGTGAAAAAAAGGTTAGGGTTAGGATTAGGGTTAGGGGTTAGGGTTAGGATTAGGGTTAGGGTTTAGGGTTAGAGTAAGCCATTAGGGTTACGGTTAGTGATAGCCAGTTAGGGTTAGGGTTAGGGTTAGGGGTTAGGGTTAGGGTTTAGGGTTAGAGTTAGCCATTAGGGTTACGGTTAGTGATAGCCGGTTAGAGTTAGGGTTAGGGTTAAGGTTAGGGTTTAGGGTTAGGGTTTAGGGTTAGGGTTAGCCATTAGGGTTACGGTTAGTGATAGCCGGTTAGAGTTAGGGTTAGGGTTTAGGGTTAGGGTTAGCCATTAGGGTTACGGTTAGTGATAGCCGGTTAGAGTTAGGGTTAGGGTTAGCCATTAGGGTTACGGTTAGTGATAGCCAGTTAGGGTTAGGGTTAGGGTTAGGGTTAGGGGTTAGGGTTAGGGTTTAGGGTTAGAGTTAGCCATTAGGGTTACGGTTAGTGATAGCCGGTTAGAGTTAGGGTTAGGTTTAGGGTTACGGTAAGGGGTTAGGGTTAGGGGTTAGGGTTAGGGTTAGCCATTAGGGTTACGGTTAGTGATAGCCAGTTAGAGTTAGGGTTAGGGTTAAGGTTAGGGTTTAGGGTTAGGGTTAGCCATTAGGGTTACGGTTAGTGATAGGCGGTTAGGGTTAGGGTTAGGGTTAGGGATGTTCTGCTGCCACCTGGGTTGTGGAGTCAGCTCCTAACGTTTGGAATTTTTGGAGGCCGGTGCTGGGAAGAGGTGAAAAAAAGGTGCTTGTGAGGATAGAGTGGCCAGGAAAGCTCGCAGCCCCAAAGTCTGGGTGGCAATGCAAGTAGTTCCCAGAGACCTAGGAAGAAAGCAAGAGTTGTTCTGGCTGCTAACTTGCGTGTAGGACTCAGCTCCGGACATTCGGCAAATGTGAGGCCTGTGCTGGGAAAAAGTGAAAAAAAGGTTAGGGTTAGGGTTAGGGTTAGGGTTTAGGGTTAGAGTTAGCCATTAGGGTAACGGTTAGTGATAGCCGGTTAGAGTTAGGGTTAGGTTTAGGGTTAGGGTAAGGGGTTAGGGTTAGGGTTTAGGGTTAGGGTTACGGTTTAGGGTTAGAGTTAGCCATTAGGGTTACGGTTAGTGATAGCCGGTTAGAGTTAGGGTTAGGTTTAGGGTTAGGGTAAGGGGTTAGGGTTAGGGTTAGGGTTAGGGTTAGCCACTAGGGTTACGGTTAGTGATAGCCGGTTAGAGTTAGGGTTAGGGTTAAGGTTAGGGTTTAGGGTTAGGGTTAGCCATTAGGGTTACGGTTAGTGATAGGCGGTTAGGGTTAGGGTTAGGGTTAGGGATGTTCTGCTGCCACCTGGGTTGTGGAGTCAGCTCCTAACGTTTGGAATTTTTGGAGGCCGGTGCTGGGAAGAGGTGAAAAAAAGGTGCTTGTGAGGATAGAGTGGCCAGGAAAGCTCTCAGACCCAAAGTCTGGGTGGCAATGCAAGTAGTTCCCAGAGACCTTGGAAGAAAGCAAGAGTTGTTCTGGCTGCCACCTTGCATGTAGGACTCGGCTCCGGACGTTCGGCAAATGTGAGGCCTGTGCTGGGAAAAAGTGAAAAAAAGGTTAGGGTTAGGATTAGGGTTAGGGGTTAGGGTTAGGATTAGGGTTAGGGTTTAGGGTTAGGGTTAGCCATTAGGGTTACGGTTAGTGATAGCCGGTTAGAGTTAGGGTTAGGGTTAGGGTTAGCCATTAGGGTTACGGTTAGTGATAGCTGGTTAGAGTTAGGGTTAGGGTTAAGGTTAGGGTTTAGGGTTAGTGTTAGCCATTAGGGTTATGGTTAGTGATAGGCGGTTAGGGTTAGGGTTAGGTTTAGGTTAGTGATAGACGGTTAGAGTTAGGGTTAGGGTTAAGGTTACGGTTTAGGGTTAGGGTTACGGTTTAGGGTTAGAGTTAGCCATTAGGGTTACGGTTAGTGATAGCCGGTTAGAGTTAGGGTTAGGTTTAGGGTTAGGGTAAGGGGTTAGGGTTAGGGTTTAGGGTTAGGGTTAGCCATTAGGGTTACGGTTAGTGATAGCCGGTTAGAGTTAGGGTTAGGGTTCAGGGTTAGGGTTAGCCATTAGGGTTACGGTTAGTGATAGCCGGTTAGAGTTAGGGTTAGGGTTTAGGGTTAGGGTTAGCCATTAGGGTTACGGTTAGTGATAGGCGGTTAGGGTTAGGGTTAGGGTTAGGGATGTTCTGCTGCCACCTGGGTTGTGGAGTCAGCTCCTAACGTTTGGAATTTTTGGAGGCCGGTGCTGGGAAGAGGTGAAAAAAAGGTGCTTGTGAGGATAGAGTGGCCAGGAAAGCTCGCAGCCCCAAAGTCTGGGTGGCAATGCAAGTAGTTCCCAGAGACCTAGGAAGAAAGCAAGAGTTGTTCTGGCTGCTAACTTGCGTGTAGGACTCAGCTCTGGATATTCGGCAAATGTGAGGCCTGTGCTGGGAAAAAGTGAAAAAAAGGTTAGGGTTAGGGTTAGGGTTAGGGTTTAGGGTTAGATTTAGCCATTAGGGTAACGGTTAGTGATAGCCGGTTAGAGTTAGGGTTAGGTTTAGGGTTAGGGTAAGGGGTTAGGGTTAGGGTTTAGGGTTAGCCATTAGGGTTACGGTTAGTGATAGCCGGTTAGAGTTAGGGTTAGCCATTAGGGTTACGGTTAGTGATAGCCGGTTAGAGTTAGGGTTAGGGTTAGGGTTAGCCATTAGGGTTACGGTTAGTAATAGCCGGTTAGAGTTAGGGTTAGGGTTAAGGTTAGGGTTTAGGGTTAGGGTTAGCCATTAGGGTTACGGTTAGTGATAGGCGGTTAGGGTTAGGGTTAGGGATGTTCTGCTGCCACCTGGGTTGTGGAGTCAGCTCCTAACGTTTGGAATTTTTGGAGGCCGGTGCTGGGAAGAGGTGAAAAAAAGGTGCTTGTGAGGATAGAGTGGCCAGGAAAGCTCTCAGACCCAAAGTCTGGGTGGCAATGCAAGTAGTTCCCAGAGACCTTGAAAACAAGCAAGACTTGGTCTGGCTGACGCCTTGGCTGTGGGAGCCAGGCCAGGACGTTAGGCATTTTTGGAGGCCTGTGCTGGGAAAAAGTGAAAAAAAGGTGCTTTTGAGGCTAGAGTGGCCAGGAAAGCCCGCAGCCCCAAAGTCTGGGTGGCAATGCAAGTAGTTCCCAGAGACCTTGGAAGAAAGCAAGAGTTGTTCTGGCTGCCACCTTGCATGTAGGACTCGGCTCCGGACGTTCGGCAAATGTGAGGCCTGTGCTGGGAAAAAGTGAAAAAAAGGTTAGGGTTAGGATTAGGGTTAGGGGTTAGGGTTAGGATTAGGGTTAGGGTTTAGGGTTAGAGTAAGCCATTAGGGTTACGGTTAGGGTTAGGGGTTAGGGTTAGGGTTTAGGGTTAGAGTTAGCCATTAGGGTTACGGTTAGTGATAGCCGGTTAGAGTTAGGGTTAGGTTTAGGGTTACGGTAAGGGGTTAGTGTTAGGGTTTAGGGTTAGGGTTAGCCATTAGGGTTACAGTTAGTGATAGCCGGTTAGAGTTAGGGTTAGGGTTAAGGTTAGGGTTTAGGGTTAGGGTTAGCCATTAGGGTTACGGTTAGTGATAGGCGGTTAGGGTTAGGGATGTTCTGCTGCCACCTGGGTTGTGGAGTCAGCTCCTAACGTTTGGAATTTTTGGAGGCCGGTGCTGGGAAGAGGTGAAAAAAAGGTGCTTGTGAGGATAGAGTGGCCAGGAAAGCTCTCAGACCCAAAGTCTGGGTGGCAATGCAAGTAGTTCCCAGAGACCTTGAAAACAAGCAAGACTTGGTCTGGCTGACGCCTTGGCTGTGGGAGCCCGCGTTACCACCGTGCGCCTCCGAGTGCCTCCGAGCGCTCTCCTGATCTCGCCGCTTCTTCACTCCGTGGTTCGGGCTGCCACCGGGTGCTCTCTCGAGCTCGTCGCGCTACCACCCTGCACCTGCTAGTGCCGCCGGGCACTCTCCTGATATCGCCGCGGTACCACCGCGCGCCTCCGAGTGACGCTGGGCGCTCTCCCGATCTCGCCGCACTACCACCATGCGCATCCAAGAGCCACCGAGCGCTTTCCTGATATCGCCACTCCTTTACAACGTGCGCCGGGGGCCGCCGGGCGCTTTCCTGATATCGCCGCTCCTTCACGTCATGCGTCGCGGTGCCACCGGGCGCTCTCCCGAGATTGCGTGCTACCACCGTGCGCCTCCGAGTGACGCCGAACGCTCTCCTAATATCGCCACGCTACCACCGTGCGCCTCCGGGTGCCGCTGGGGGAACTCGGCATCTCGCCGCGGTAGCACCGTGCGCCTCCGAATGCCGCCGAGCGCTCTCCCGATTTCGCCGCTCCTTCACCCTGCGCGTCGGGGTGCCTCCGGGTGCTCTCCCGATCTAGCCGCGCTACCACCGTGCGCCTCCGTGTGCAGCTGCGTGCCCGCCCGTCCCGACACACGCTCATCACGCTGCTCAGCGTGCCGCCGCACGCTCTCCCAAGCTCGTCGCGCTACCACCCTGCGCCTGCGAGTGCAACCAGGCACTCTGCCGATATAGCCGCGGTACCACCGCGGGCCTCCGAGTGACGCCGGGCGCTCTCCCGATCTCCCCGCGCTACCACCGTGCGCCTCCGAGTGCCGCCTAGCGCTCTCCTTATATCGCCGTTCCTTCACACCGCGCGTCGGGGTGCCGCCAGACTCTCTCCTGATCTCGCTGCGCTACCACCCTGCGCCGCCGAGTGCGTCCGGGTGCTCTCCTGATCTCGCCGCGCTACCACCGCACGCCACCGAGTGCCGCCGAGCGCTCTCCCGATATCGCCGCGCTACGACCGCGCGCCTCCGAGTGCCACCGAATGCTCTTCCGATATCGCCGCTCCACCACCCCTCGCACCGGGTGCCACCGCGTGCTCTCCCGATATCACTGCTCCTTCACCCTGCTTGTCGGGGTGCCGCCCGGCGCTCTCCCGAGCTCGCCGCACTGCCACCGTGCGCCTACGAGTGCCGCCGAGCGCTCTCCAGATATCGCCGCTCGTTCACCCCGCGCGTCGGGGTGTGCCCTAGCGCTCTCCTGATATCGCAGCTTTTTCACCCCGCGCGTTAGGGTGCCGCCTGGCGCTCTCCCGATCTCGCAGTGCTACCACCGTGTGCCTCCGGGTGCCGCCGGGCGCTCTCCCGATCTAGCCGCGCTACAACTGTGCGCCTCCGTGTGCAGCTGCGCGCCCGCCCGTCCCCACACACGCTCATCACACTGCTCCGCGTGCCAACGCACGCTCTCCCGAGCTCGTCGCGCTACTACCCTGTGCCTCCGGGTGTCGCCGGGCACTCTCCCGATCTCCCCGCGCTACCACCATGCGCCTCCGAGCGCTCTCCCGATCTCGCCGCTCCTTCACCCCGCGTGTCGGGGTGGCGCCGGGCGCTCTATCGTGCTTGTCACGCTACCACCCTGCGCCCTGCGAGTGCCGCCGGGCACTCTCCCGATATCACCACACTGCAACCATGAGCCTCCGAGTGCCACCGAGCGCTTTCCTGATATCGCCGCTCCTTCACCTCGTGCGTCGCGGTGCTGCTGGGCGTCTTCCGATCTCGCCGCGGTAGCACCGCGCGCCTACGAGTGCCGCCGAGCGCTCTCCCGATATCGCCGCTCCTTCACCACGGTCGTCAGGGTGCCGCCGGGCGCTCTCCCGATCTCGCCGCGCTACCACCGTGCGCCTCCGGGTGCCGCTGAGCTCTATCCCAATATCGCCGCACCTTCACCCCACGCGTCAGGGTGCCGCCGGACACTCTCCCGATCTCGCCGCTCTACCACCATGTGCCTCCGAGTGCCGCAGGGCACTCTCCCGACATCGCCGCGCTACCACCGTGCGCCTCCGAGTGCCGCCGAGCGCTCTCCCGATCTCGCCGCTCCTTCACTCCGTGGTTCGGGCTGCCGCCGGACGCTTTCTCGAGCTCGTCGCGCTACCACCCTGCGCCTGCAAGTGCCGCCGGGCACTCTCCTGATATCGCCGCGGTACCACTGCGCGCCTCCGAGTGACGCCGGGCCCTCTCCCGATCTCCCCGCGCTACCACCGTGCACCTCCAAGCACTCTCCCGATATCGCCGCTCCTTCACCCCGCGCGTCGGGGTGCCGCCGGGCGCTCTCTCGTGCATGTCGCGCTACAACCCTGCGCCCTGCGAGTGCTGCCGGGCGCTCTCCCGATCTCCCTGCACTACCACCATGCGCCTCCGAGTGCTACCGAGCGCTTTCCCGATATCGCCGCTCGTTTACAATCTACGTCGCGGTGTCCGGGCTCTCTCCCGAGATTGCGCGCTACCACCGTGCGCCTCCGAGTGACGCCGAACGCTCTCGCAATATAGCCGTGCTACCACCGTGCGCCTCCGGGTGCCGCTGCGCCTCCGCTCGATCCGAAGCACGCTCATCCCTCGCGTCGGGGTGCCGCTGGGTGCTCTCCCAATCTCGACGCGCTACCTCTGTGCGCCTCTGGGTGCCGCCGGGGGCACTCGGCATCTCGCCGCGGTACCACCACGCACCTCCAAATGCCGCCAAGCGCTCTCCCGATATCGCCGCACCTTCACCCCGCACGTCGGGGTGCCTCCGGGCGCTCTCCTGATCTAGCCGCGCTACCACCGTGCGCCTCCAGGTGTCGCTGCGCATCCGCCCGACCCGACGCACGCTCATCTCGTGCGTCTGGGTGCCGCCGGGCGCTCTCCCGATCTCACCGCGCTACCACCGTGCATCTCCGGGTGCCGCCGGGCGCTTTCTCAATATCGCCGCGTTGCCACCATGCGCCTCCGAGTGCCGCCGAGCGCTCTCCCGATCTCGCCGCAGTACCAACGTGCACCTCCGAGTGTCGCCGAGCGCTTTCCCGATATCGCCGTTCCTTCACACCGCGCGTCGGGGTGCCGCCAGACTCTCTCCCGATCTCGCTGCACTACCACCGTGCACCTCCGGGTGTCGCTGCATGTCCGCCCGACCCGACGCACGCTCATCTCGCACGTCAGGGTCCCGCCGGGCACTCTCCCGATCTCGCCGCGCTACCACCATGCGCCTCCAAGTGTCGCCGAGCGCTCTCCCGATATTGCCGCTCCTTCACCCCTCGCGCCGGGTGCCGCCGGGCGCTCTCCCGATATCGCTGCTCCTTCACCCCGCTTGTCGAGGTGCCGCCAGGCGCTCTCCCGATATTGCCGCTCCTTCACCCCTCTTGACGGGGTTCCGCCGAGCGCTCTCCCGAGCTCGCCGCTCTACCACCGTGCGCCTCCGAGTGCCGCTGAGCGCTCTCTCACGATCATCCCACGCTACCACCGTGCGCCGCTGTGCCTCCGCTCGACCCGAAGCACGCTCATCCCTCGCGTCGGGGTGCCGCCCGGCGCTCTCCCGAGCTCGCCGTGCTACCACCGTGCACCTCTGGGTGCTGCTGTGCATTCGCCTGTCCCAACGCACGCTCATCCCGCTCCTCGGGGTGCCGCTGGAACCTTTCCCGAGCTTGTCGCGCTACCACCCTGCGCCTGCGAGTGCCGCCGGGCGTCTCCCGATCTCGCCGCGGTAGCACCGCGCGCCTACGAGTGCCGCCGGGCGCTTTCTTGATATCGCCACGGTACCACCTTGTGCCTCCTATGCCGCCGGGCGCTCTCCCGATCTCGCTGCACTACCATCGTGCGCCTCCGAGTGCCGCTGAGCGCTCTCCCGAGCTCGCCGCGGTTCGACCGTGTGCCTCCGAGTGCCACCGAGCGCTCTTCCGATATCGCCGCTCCTTCACCCCTCGCGCCGGGTGCCGCAGGGCGCTCTCCCGATATTGCCGCTCCTTCACCTCGCTTGACGAGGTTCCGCAGAGCGCTCTCCCGATCTCGCCGCGCTACCACCGTGCGCCTCCGGGCACACTCCCGATCTCGCCGCGGTACCACCACGCGCCTCCGAATGCTGCCGAGCGCTCTCCCGATATCGCCGCACCTTCACCCCGCGCGTCACGGTGCCGCCGGACACGCTCCCGATCTCGCCGCTCTAGCACCGTGTGCCTCCGAGTGCCGCAGGGCACTCTCCCGATATCGCCGCGGTACAACCGTGCGCCTCCGAGTGCCGCCGAGCGCTCTCCCGATCTCGCCGCTCTACCACCGTGCGCCTCCGAGTGCCGCCGAGCGCTCTCTCATGATCTCGCCGCGCTACCACCGTGCGCCGCTGCGCCTCCGCTCGACCCGAAGCACGCTCATCCCTCGCGTCGGGGTGCCGCTGGGTGCTCTCCCAATCTCGACGCGCTACCACCGTGCGCCTCCGGGTGCCGCCGAGCGCTCTCCCGATATTGCCACTCCTTCATCGTGCGCATCGGGGTGCTGCCCGGCGCTCTCCCGAGCTCGCCGCACTGCCACCGTGCGCCTACGAGTGCCACCGAGTGCTCTCCCGATATCGCCGCTCGTTCACCCCGCGCGTCGGGGTGTGGCCTAGCGCTCTCCCGATATCGCAGCTTTTTCACCCCGCGCGTCAGGGTGCCTCCGGGCGCTCTCCCGATCTCACCGCGCTACCACCGTGTGCCTCCGTGTGCAGCTGCGCGCCCGCCCGTCCCGACACACGCTCATCCCGCTGCTCGGCATGCCACCGCACGCTCTCCCGAGCTCGTCGCGCTACCACCCTGCACCTGCGAGTGCCACTGGGCACTCTCCCGATATCGCCCCGGTACCACCGTGTGCCTCCGAGTGCCGCCGAGCTCTCTCCCGATCTCGCCGCTCCTTCACTCCGCGGTTCGGGGTGCCGCCGGGTGCTCTCCCGATCTCGCCGCGCTACCACCATGCGCCTTCCGGGAGCCGCCGGGTGCACTCCCAATCTGGCCGCGGTACCACCGCGTGCCTCCGAATGCCGCCGAGCATTCTCCCGATATCGCCGCACCTTCACCCCACGCGTCACGGTGCCTCTGGGCGCTCTCCCGATCTCGCCGTGCTACCACCATGCGCCTCCAAGTGTCGCCGAGCGCTCTCCCGATATTGCCGCACCTTCACCCCGCGCGTCAGGGTGCCTCCGGGCGCTCTCCCGATCTCGCCACGCTACCACCATGCACCTCCAAGTGTCGCCGAGCGCTCTCCCAGCATTGCCGCTTATTCACCCCGCACGTTGGGGTGCTGCCCGGCGCTCTCCCGAGCTCGCCACACTGCCACCGTGCGCCTACGAGTGCCGCCGAGCGCTCTCCAGATATCGCCGCTCGTTCACCCCGCGCGTCGGGGTGTGCCCTAGCGCTCTCCTGATATCGCAGCTTTTTCACCCCGCGCGTTAGGGTGCCGCCTGGCGCTCTCCCGATCTCGCAGTGCTACCACCGTGTGCCTCCGGGTGCCGCCGGGCGCTCTCCCGATCTAGCCGCGCTACAACTGTGCGCCTCCGTGTGCAGCTGCGCGCCCGCCCGTCCCCACACACGCTCATCACACTGCTCCGCGTGCCAACGCACGCTCTCCCGAGCTCGTCGCGCTACTACCCTGTGCCTCCGGGTGTCGCCGGGCACTCTCCCGATCTCCCCGCGCTACCACCATGCGCCTCCGAGCGCTCTCCCGATCTCGCCGCTCCTTCACCCCGCGTGTCGGGGTGGCGCCGGGCGCTCTATCGTGCTTGTCACGCTACCACCCTGCGCCCTGCGAGTGCCGCCGGGCACTCTCCCGATATCACCACACTGCAACCATGAGCCTCCGAGTGCCACCGAGCGCTTTCCTGATATCGCCGCTCCTTCACCTCGTGCGTCGCGGTGCTGCTGGGCGTCTTCCGATCTCGCCGCGGTAGCACCGCGCGCCTACGAGTGCCGCCGAGCGCTCTCCCGATATCGCCGCTCCTTCACCACGGTCGTCAGGGTGCCGCCGGGCGCTCTCCCGATCTCGCCGCGCTACCACCGTGCGCCTCCGGGTGCCGCTGAGCTCTATCCCAATATCGCCGCACCTTCACCCCACGCGTCAGGGTGCCGCCGGACACTCTCCCGATCTCGCCGCTCTACCACCATGTGCCTCCGAGTGCCGCAGGGCACTCTCCCGACATCGCCGCGCTACCACCGTGCGCCTCCGAGTGCCGCCGAGCGCTCTCCCGATCTCGCCGCTCCTTCACTCCGTGGTTCGGGCTGCCGCCGGACGCTTTCTCGAGCTCGTCGCGCTACCACCCTGCGCCTGCAAGTGCCGCCGGGCACTCTCCTGATATCGCCGCGGTACCACTGCGCGCCTCCGAGTGACGCCGGGCCCTCTCCCGATCTCCCCGCGCTACCACCGTGCACCTCCAAGCACTCTCCCGATATCGCCGCTCCTTCACCCCGCGCGTCGGGGTGCCGCCGGGCGCTCTCTCGTGCATGTCGCGCTACAACCCTGCGCCCTGCGAGTGCTGCCGGGCGCTCTCCCGATCTCCCTGCACTACCACCATGCGCCTCCGAGTGCTACCGAGCGCTTTCCCGATATCGCCGCTCGTTTACAATCTACGTCGCGGTGTCCGGGCTCTCTCCCGAGATTGCGCGCTACCACCGTGCGCCTCCGAGTGACGCCGAACGCTCTCGCAATATAGCCGTGCTACCACCGTGCGCCTCCGGGTGCCGCTGCGCCTCCGCTCGATCCGAAGCACGCTCATCCCTCGCGTCGGGGTGCCGCTGGGTGCTCTCCCAATCTCGACGCGCTACCTCTGTGCGCCTCTGGGTGCCGCCGGGGGCACTCGGCATCTCGCCGCGGTACCACCACGCACCTCCAAATGCCGCCAAGCGCTCTCCCGATATCGCCGCACCTTCACCCCGCACGTCGGGGTGCCTCCGGGCGCTCTCCTGATCTAGCCGCGCTACCACCGTGCGCCTCCAGGTGTCGCTGCGCATCCGCCCGACCCGACGCACGCTCATCTCGTGCGTCTGGGTGCCGCCGGGCGCTCTCCCGATCTCACCGCGCTACCACCGTGCATCTCCGGGTGCCGCCGGGCGCTTTCTCAATATCGCCGCGTTGCCACCATGCGCCTCCGAGTGCCGCCGAGCGCTCTCCCGATCTCGCCGCAGTACCAACGTGCACCTCCGAGTGTCGCCGAGCGCTTTCCCGATATCGCCGTTCCTTCACACCGCGCGTCGGGGTGCCGCCAGACTCTCTCCCGATCTCGCTGCACTACCACCGTGCACCTCCGGGTGTCGCTGCATGTCCGCCCGACCCGACGCACGCTCATCTCGCACGTCAGGGTCCCGCCGGGCACTCTCCCGATCTCGCCGCGCTACCACCATGCGCCTCCAAGTGTCGCCGAGCGCTCTCCCGATATTGCCGCTCCTTCACCCCTCGCGCCGGGTGCCGCCGGGCGCTCTCCCGATATCGCTGCTCCTTCACCCCGCTTGTCGAGGTGCCGCCAGGCGCTCTCCCGATATTGCCGCTCCTTCACCCCTCTTGACGGGGTTCCGCCGAGCGCTCTCCCGAGCTCGCCGCTCTACCACCGTGCGCCTCCGAGTGCCGCTGAGCGCTCTCTCACGATCATCCCACGCTACCACCGTGCGCCGCTGTGCCTCCGCTCGACCCGAAGCACGCTCATCCCTCGCGTCGGGGTGCCGCCCGGCGCTCTCCCGAGCTCGCCGTGCTACCACCGTGCACCTCTGGGTGCTGCTGTGCATTCGCCTGTCCCAACGCACGCTCATCCCGCTCCTCGGGGTGCCGCTGGAACCTTTCCCGAGCTTGTCGCGCTACCACCCTGCGCCTGCGAGTGCCGCCGGGCGTCTCCCGATCTCGCCGCGGTAGCACCGCGCGCCTACGAGTGCCGCCGGGCGCTTTCTTGATATCGCCACGGTACCACCTTGTGCCTCCTATGCCGCCGGGCGCTCTCCCGATCTCGCTGCACTACCATCGTGCGCCTCCGAGTGCCGCTGAGCGCTCTCCCGAGCTCGCCGCGGTTCGACCGTGTGCCTCCGAGTGCCACCGAGCGCTCTTCCGATATCGCCGCTCCTTCACCCCTCGCGCCGGGTGCCGCAGGGCGCTCTCCCGATATTGCCGCTCCTTCACCTCGCTTGACGAGGTTCCGCAGAGCGCTCTCCCGATCTCGCCGCGCTACCACCGTGCGCCTCCGGGCACACTCCCGATCTCGCCGCGGTACCACCACGCGCCTCCGAATGCTGCCGAGCGCTCTCCCGATATCGCCGCACCTTCACCCCGCGCGTCACGGTGCCGCCGGACACGCTCCCGATCTCGCCGCTCTAGCACCGTGTGCCTCCGAGTGCCGCAGGGCACTCTCCCGATATCGCCGCGGTACAACCGTGCGCCTCCGAGTGCCGCCGAGCGCTCTCCCGATCTCGCCGCTCTACCACCGTGCGCCTCCGAGTGCCGCCGAGCGCTCTCTCATGATCTCGCCGCGCTACCACCGTGCGCCGCTGCGCCTCCGCTCGACCCGAAGCACGCTCATCCCTCGCGTCGGGGTGCCGCTGGGTGCTCTCCCAATCTCGACGCGCTACCACCGTGCGCCTCCGGGTGCCGCCGAGCGCTCTCCCGATATTGCCACTCCTTCATCGTGCGCATGGGGTGCTGCCCGGCGCTCTCCCGAGCTCGCCGCACTGCCACCGTGCGCCTACGAGTGCCACCGAGTGCTCTCCCGATATCGCCGCTCGTTCACCCCGCGCGTCGGGGTGTGGCCTAGCGCTCTCCCGATATCGCAGCTTTTTCACCCCGCGCGTCAGGGTGCCTCCGGGCGCTCTCCCGATCTCACCGCGCTACCACCGTGTGCCTCCGTGTGCAGCTGCGCGCCCGCCCGTCCCGACACACGCTCATCCCGCTGCTCGGCATGCCACCGCACGCTCTCCCGAGCTCGTCGCGCTACCACCCTGCACCTGCGAGTGCCACTGGGCACTCTCCCGATATCGCCCCGGTACCACCGTGTGCCTCCGAGTGCCGCCGAGCTCTCTCCCGATCTCGCCGCTCCTTCACTCCGCGGTTCGGGGTGCCGCCGGGTGCTCTCCCGATCTCGCCGCGCTACCACCATGCGCCTTCCGGGAGCCGCCGGGTGCACTCCCAATCTGGCCGCGGTACCACCGCGTGCCTCCGAATGCCGCCGAGCATTCTCCCGATATCGCCGCACCTTCACCCCACGCGTCACGGTGCCTCTGGGCGCTCTCCCGATCTCGCCGTGCTACCACCATGCGCCTCCAAGTGTCGCCGAGCGCTCTCCCGATATTGCCGCACCTTCACCCCGCGCGTCAGGGTGCCTCCGGGCGCTCTCCCGATCTCGCCACGCTACCACCATGCACCTCCAAGTGTCGCCGAGCGCTCTCCCAGCATTGCCGCTTATTCACCCCGCACGTTGGGGTGCTGCCCGGCGCTCTCCCGAGCTCGCCACACTGCCACCGTGCGCCTACGAGTGCCGCCGAGCGCTCTCCAGATATCGACGCTCCTTCACCCCGCGCGTTGGGGTGTGGCCGAGCGCTCTCCCGATATCGCAGCTTTTTCACCCCGCACGTCAGGGTGCCGCCGGGCGCTCTCCTGATCTCGCCGCGCTACCACCGTGCGCCTCTCGGTTCCGCCGAGCGCTCTCCCGATCTCGCCGCTCTACCACCGTGCGCCTCCGAGTGCCGCCGAGCGCTATCTCACGATCTCGCCGCGCTACCACCGTGCGCCGCTGCGCCTCCGCTCGACCCGAAGCACGCTCATCCCTCGCGTCGGGGTGCCGCCGGGCGCTCTCCCAATCTCGACGCGCTACCACCGTGCTCCTCCGGGTGCCACCGAGCGCTCTTCCGATATAGCCGCTCCTTCACCCCTCGCGCCGGGTGCCGCCTGGCGCTCTCCCGATATCGACGCTCATTTACACCGCTTGTCGGGGTGCCGCCGGGTGCTCTCCCGAGCTCACTGTGCTACCACCGTGCGCCTCTGTGTGCCGCCGATCGCTCTCCCGATATCGACGCTCATTCACACCGCTTGTCGGGGTGCCGCCGAGCGCTCTCCCGATCTCACCGCGGTACCACCGTGTGCCGCAGAGTGCCGCTGAGCGTCCGCCCGACTGACGCACGATTATCCCGCGCATCGGGGTTCCACCGGGCGCTCCCCCGATATCGCTGCTCCTTCACTCCTCTCGCTGGGTGTTGCCGGGCGCTCTCCCAATATCGCCACTCCTTCACACCGCTTTTCGGGTTGCCGCCGGGCGCTCGCCCGAGCTCGCCGCTCTACCACCGTGCGCCTCCAAGTGCCGCCGAACGCTCTCCCAATATCGCCGCTCCTTCACCCCGCGTGTCGGGGTGCCGCCGGGCGCTCTCTCGAGCTCGCCGCGGTACAAACGTGTGCCTCCAAGTGCTGCCAAGCGCTCTCCCGATATCGCCGTTCCTTCACACCACGCGTCGGGGTGCCGCCGGACTCTGTCCCGATCTCGCTGTGCTACCACCGTGCGCCTCTGGGTGTCGCCGAGCGCTCTCCCGATATTTCCGCTCATTCACCCCGCTTGACGGGGTTCCGCCGAGCTCTCTCCCGATCTCGCTGCGGTACCACCGTGTGCCCCCGAGTGCCGCTGGGCGCTCCCCCGACCTCGCCGCGCTACCACCGTGCGCCGCAGAGTGCCACTGCGCGTCCGCCCGACCCGACACACGCTCAACTCGCGCGTCACTGTCCCGCCGGGCACTCTCCCGATCTCGCCGCGCTACCACCATGCGCCTCCAAGTGTCACCGAGCGCTCTCCCGATACTGCCACTCCTTCACACCGCTTTTCGGGGTGCCGCCGGGCGCTCTCCCGACCTCGCCGCGCTACCACCACGCGCCACCGAGTGCCGCCGAGCGCTCTCCTGATCTCGCCGCGGTACCACCGTGCGCCTCTGTGTGCCGCCGATCGCTCTCTCGATATCGACACTCATTCACACCGCTTGTCGGGGTGCCGCCGGGCGCTCTCTCGTGCTTGTCGCGCTACCACTCTGCGCCCTGCGAGTGCCGCCGGGCACTCTCCCGATATCACCGCACTACCACCATGCGCCTCCGAGTGCCACCGAGCGCTTTCCCGATATCGCCGCTCCTTGACAATGTGCGCCGGTGGCCGCCGGGCACTCTCCCGATATCGCCGCTCCTTACCTCGTGCGTCGCGTTGTCACCGGGCGCTTTCCCGAGCTCGCCGCCCTACCACCGTGTGCCTCCGAGTGCCGCCGAACGCTCTCCCAATATCGCCGCTCCTTCACCCCGCGCGTCGGGGTGCTGCCGGGCGCTCTCTCGAGGTCGCCGCGTTACCACCTCGCGCCTGCGAGTGCCGCCGAGCACTCTCCCGATCTCGCCGCGCTACCACCATGCGCCTCCAAGTGTCGCCGAGCGCTCTCCGATATTGCCGCTCATTCACCCCACGCATCGGGGTGCCGCCGGCACTCTCCCGACCTCGCCGCTCTACCATCCTGCGCCACCGAGTGCAGCCGGGTGCTCTCCCGATCTCGCCGCGCTACCACCGCGTGGCACCGAGTGCCGCCGAGCGCTCTCCCGATCTCACCGCGCTACCACCGTGCGCCTCTGTGTGCCGCTGATCGCTCTCCCGATATCGACGCTCATTCACACCGCTTGTCGGGGTGCCGTCGGGCGCTCTCCCGAGCTCGCCGTGTTACCACCGTGCGCCTCCGGGTGCTGCTGTGCATCCGCCCGTCCCAACGCACGCTCATCCCGCTCCTCGGGGTGCCGCCGGAACCTCTCCCGATCTCGCCGCGGTAGCACCGCCTGCCTACGAGTGCCGCCGGGCGCTTTCTCGATATCGCCGCTCGTTCACCCCGCGCGATGTGGTGCCGCCGAGCGCTCTCCCGATATCGCCGCTCCTTCACCACGGTGCTCGGCGTGCCGCCGGGCGCTCTCCCGATCTCGCCGCGCTACCACCGTGTGCCTCCTATGCAGCCGGGCGCTCCCCCGACCTCGCCGCGCTACCATCGTGCGCCTCCGAGTGCCGCCGAGCGCTCTCCCGAGCTCGCCGCGCTACGACCGTGCGCCTCCGAGTGCCACCGAGCGCTCTCCCGATAACGCTGCTCCTTCACCCCGCTTGTCGGGGAGCCGCCAGGCGCTCTCCCGATATTGCCGCTCCTTCACCCCGCTTGACGGGGTTCCGCCGAGCGCTCTCCCGATCTCGCCGCGGTACCACTGTGCGCCTCTGAGTGCCGCTGGGCGCTCCCCCGACCTCGCCGCGCTACCACCGTGCACCGCAGAGTGCCACCGAGCGTCCGCCCGACTGACGCACGATCATCCCGCGCGTCGAGGTGCCACCGGGCGCTCCCTCGATATCGCTGCTCCTTCACTCCTCTCGCCGGGTGTTGCCGGGCGCTCTCCCGATCTCGCCGCGCTACCACCGTGCACCTGCGATTTCCGCCGGGCGCTCTCCCGATCTCGCCGCGCTACGACCGTGCACCTGCGAGTTCCGCCGGGCCCTCTCCCGAGCTCGCCACGGTACCATTGTTCGCTTTCCTGTGCCGCTGTGCGTCCGCCTGACCCTGACGCACCCTCATCCTGTCCCTCAGGGTGCCGACGGGCGCCTGTCCGACCTGCCTGCGCTGCTCCCCCCGCCACTTGGCGTGCCAACGAATACTCGTCTGATCCGCCCGTGCCCTCAACCCTCTCTTCAGGGTTCTGCTGGGCACTGTCCAAGGTCGCCACGCTACCACCACGTGCCTCCGGGTGCCACTGCGCATCCGCCCGATTATGACGCACCATCAGCCCGCTCTTCGGAATGCCGCCGGGTACTGTCCGAGCTCGCCGCGCTACCGCCGTGCGCCTCCGGGTGCTGCTGCACGTCCGCCCGACCCGACGCACGCTCATCCCGCTCGTCGGGGTGCCGCCGGGCGCTCTCCCGAGCTCGCTGCACTGCCACCGTGCGCCTCCGAGTGCCGCCGAGCACTCTCCCGATCTCGCCGCGCTACCACCGTGCACCTCCGAGTGCCGCCGAGCGCTCTCTCACGATCTCGCCGCGCTACCACCGTGCGCCGCTGCGCCTCCGCTCGACCCGAAGCACGCTCATCCCTCGCGTCAGGGTGCCGCCGGGCGCTCTCCCAATCTCGACGCGCTACCACCGTGCGCCTCCGGGTGCCACCGAGACATGCCTCCGACATGCTTGCTCCGCTCCCCCCGCCCCTTAGGATGCCAACGAGTCTTTGTCCGACCCGCCCGTACTCTCACCTTGCTCTTCGGGGTGCTGTCGGGCACTGTCCGACCCTGCCGTTCCCCCTCCTCACTCTTTGGGGTGTTGACGAGTCTCCGTCCGACCTGCCCGTGGCTCACCCTGCTCTTCGCGGTGCCGCCGGGCACTGTCCGACCCCCACACGCCGCCAGGCGGCTCTTCGGAATGCCACCGAGCGCTCGCCCGACCAGGCCGCTCCTTCACCCCGCTCCTCGGGGTGCCGCTGGGCGCTCTCTGAGCTCGCTGCGCTACCACTGTGTGCCTCCGAGTGCCGCGGCACGTCCGCCCGACCCCAACGCACCCTCATCCCGTCCCTCGGGGTGCCGCCGGGCGCCCGCTTGAACCCACCGAGCCTTAACCCACCCCTTGGGGTGGCGATGAGCGCCCGTCCGACCTGCCCGCTCCACTCCCCCTGACCCTTGGGATGCTGACGAGTCCTCATCCAACCCACCCGTGCCCTCACACTGCTCCTCGGGGTGCCGCCTGGTGCTCTCTCGAGCTCACCGCGCTAACACCGTGCCCCTCCATGTGCCGCAGGGCACTCTCCCGATATCGCCGCGGTACAACCGTGCGCCTCCGAGTGCCGCCGAGCGCTCTCCCGATCTCGCCGCTCCTTCACTCCGCGGTTCGGGGTGCCGCCGGGTGCTCTCCCGATCTCGCCGCGCTACCACCATGCGCCTTCCGGGAGCCGCCGGGCGCACTCCCAATCTGGCCGCGGTACCACCGCGTGCCTCCGAATGCCGCCGAGCATTCTCCCGATATCGCCGCACCTTCACCCAGCGCGTCACGGTGCCTCCGGGCGCTCTCCTGATCTAGCCACGCTACCATCGTGCGCCTCTCGGTTCCGCCGAGCGCTCTCCCGATCTCGCCGCGCTACCACCGTGCACCTCCGAGTGCCGCCGAGCGCTCTCTCACGATCTCGCCGCGCTACCACCGTGCGCCGCTGCGCCTCCGCTCGACCCGAAGCACGCTCATCCCTCGCGTCAGGGTGCCGCCGGGCGCTCTCCCAATCTCGACGCGCTACCACCGTGCGCCTCCGGGTGCCACCGAGCGCTCTCCCAGTATTGCCGCTCATTCACCCCGCGCGTTGGGGTGCTGCCCGGCGCTCTTCCGAGCTCGCCGCACTGCCACCGTGCGCCTACGAGTGCCGCCGAGCGCTCTCCAGATATCGACGCTCGTTCACCCCGCGCGTTGGGGTGTGGCCGAGCGCTCTCCCGATATCGCAGCTTTTTCACCCCGCGCGTCAGGGTGCCGCCGGGCGCTCTCCCGATCTCGCCGCGCTACCACCGTGCGCCTCCGGGTGTTGCCGGGCGCACTCGGCATCTCGCCGTGGTACCACCGCGCGCCTCAGAATGCCGCCGAGCACTCTCCCGATATCGCCGCACCTTCACCCCGCGCGTTACGGTGCCGCCGGACACGCTCCCGATCTCGCCGTTCTACCACCGTGTGCCTCCGAGTGCCGCAGGGCACTCTCCCGATATCGCCGCGGTACAACCGTGCACCTCCGAGTGCCGCCGGGCACTCTCCCGATATCACCGCACTACCACCATGCACCTCCGAGTGCCACCGAGCGCTTTCCCGATATCGCCGATCCTTGACAACGTGCGCCAGCGGCCACCGGGCGCTCTCCCGACCTCGCCGCTCCTTCACCTCGTGCGTCGCGGTGTCGCCGGGCGCTCTCCTGATCTCGCTGCGCTACCACCGTGCGCCTCCGGGTGTCGCTGCACATCCGCCCGACCCGACGCACGCTCATCTCGCGCGTCAGGGTCCCACCGGGCACTCTCCCGATCTCGCCGCGCTACCACCATGCGCCTCCAAGTGTCGCCGAGCGCTCTCCCGATATTCCCGCTCATTCACCCCGCGCGTCGGGGTGCCGCCGGCACCCTCCCGACCTCACCACTCTACCACGCTGCGTCACCGAGTGCGGGTGGGCGCTCTCCCGATCTCGCCGCGCTACCACCGTGCGCCTCTGTGTGCCGCCGATCGCTCTCCCGATATCGACGCTCATTCACACCGCTTGTCGGGGTGCCGCCGGGTGCTCTCCTGAGCTCGCTGTGCTACCACCGTGCGCCTCTGTGTGCCGCCGATCGCTCTCCCGATATCGACGCTCATTCACACCGCTTGTCGGGGTGCCGCCGGGCGCTCTCCCGAGCTCGCCGTTCTACCACCGTGCGCCTCCGGGTGCCGCTGTGCCTCCGCCCGTCCCAACGCACGCTCATCCCGCTCCTCGGGGTGCCGCCGTAACCTCTCCCGAGCTTGTCACGCTACCACCCTGCGCCTGCAAGTGCTGCCCGGTGTCTCCAGATCTCGCCGCGGTTGCACCGCGCGCCTACGAGTGCCGCCGGGCGCTTTCTCGATATCGCCGCTCGTTCACCCCGCGCGACGTGGTGCCGCCGAGCGCTCTCCCGATATCGCCGCTCCTTCACCACGGTGCTCGGCGTGCCGCTTGTCGCTCTCCCTATCTCGCCGCGCTACAACCATGTGCATCCTATGCTGCCGAGCGCTCTTCCGATCTCGCCGCGCTATCATCGTGCGCCTCCGAGTGCCACCGAGCGCTCTCCCGATAACGCTGCTCCTTCACCCCACTTGTCGGGGTGCCGCCAGGCGCTCTCTCGATATTGCCGTTCCTTCACCCCGCTTGACGGGGTTTCCGCCGAGCGCTCTCCCGATCTCGCCGCGGTACCACCGTGTGCCCCCGAGTGCTGCTGGGGGCTCCCCCGACCTCGCCGCGGTACCACCGTGCGCCGCAGAGTGCCGCTGAGCGTCCGCCCGACTGACGCACGATCATCCCGCGCGTCGGGGTTCCGCCGGGCGCTCCCCCGATATCGCTGCTCCTTCACTCCTCTCGCTGGGTGTTGCCGGGCGCTCTCCCGATATCGCCACTCCTTCACACCGCTTTTCGGGGTGCCGCCGGGCGCTCGCCCGAGCTCGCCGCTCTACCACCGTGCGCCTCCAAGTGCCGCCGAACGCTCTCCCAATATCGCCGCTCCTTCACCCCGCGTGTCGGGGTGCCGCCGGGCGCTCTCTCGAGCTCGCCGCGGTACAAACGTGTGCCTCCAAGTGCTGCCAAGCGCTCTCCCGATATCGCCGTTCCTTCACACCGCGCGTTGGGGTGCCGCCGGACTCTGTCCCGATCTCGTTGCGCTACCACCGTGCGCCTCTGGGTGTCGCCGAGCGCTCTCCCGATATTTCCGCTCATTCACCCCGCTTGACGGGGTTCCGCCGAGCTCTCTCCTGATCTCGCCGCGGTACCACCGTGTGCCCCCGAGTGCCGCTGGGCGCTCCCCCGACCTCGCCGCGCTACCACCGTGCGCCGCAGAGTGCCACTGCGCGTCCGCCCGACCCGACACACGCTCAGCTCGCGCATCACTGTCCCGCCGGGCACTCTCCCGATCTCGCCGCGCTACCACCATGCGCCTCCAAGTGTCACCGAGCGCTCTCCCGATACTGCCACTCCTTCACACCGCTTTTCGGGGTGCCGCCGGCACTCTCCCGACCTCGCCGCTCTACCATCCTGCGCCACCGAGTGCAGCCGGGTGCTCTCCCGATCTTGCCGCGCTACCACCGCGTGCCACCGAGTGCCGCCGAGCGCTCTCCCGATCTCACCGCGCTACCACCGTGCGCCTCTGTGTGCCGCCGATCGCTCTCCCGATATCGATGCTCATTCACACCGCTTGTCGGGGTGCCGTCGGGCGCTCTCCCGAGCTCGCCGTGTTACCACCGTGCGCCTCCGGGTGCTGCTGTGCATCCGCCCGTCCCAACGCACGATCATCCCGCTCCTCGGGGTGCCGCCGGAACCTCTCCCGATCTCGCCGCGGTAGCACCGCGCGCCTACGAGTGCCGCCGGGCGCTTTCTCGATATCGCCGCTCGTTCACCCCGCGCGACGTGGTGCCGCCGAGCGCTCTCCCGATATCGCCGCTCCTTCACCACGGTGCTCGGCGTGCCGCCGGGCGCTCTCCCGATCTCGCCGCGCTACCACCGTGTGCCTCCTATGCAGCCGGGCGCTCTCCCGATTTCGCCGCGCTACCATCGTGCGCCTCCGAGTGCCGCCGAGCGCTCTCCCGAGCTCGCCGCGCTACGACCGTGCGCCTCCGAGTGCCACCGAGCACTCTCCCGATATCGCTGCTCCTTCACCCCGCTTGTCGGGGTGCCGCTGGGCACTCTCCCGATATCGCTGCTCCTTCACCCCGCTTGTCGGGGTGCCGCCAGGCGCTCTCCCGATATTGCCGCTCCTTCACCCCGCTTGACGGGGTTCCGCCGAGTGCTCTCCCGATCTCGCCGCGGTACCACTGTGCGCCTCTGAGTGCTGCTGGGCGCTCCCCCGACCTCGCCGCGCTACCACCGTGCACCGCAGAGTGCCACTGAGCGTCCGCCCGACTGACGCACGATCATCCCGCGCGTCGAGGTGCCACCGGGCGCTCCCTCGATATCGCTGCTCCTTCACTCCTCTCGCCGGGTGTTGCCGGGCGCTCTCCCGATCTCGCCGCGCTACCACCGTGCACCTGCGATTTCCGCCGGGCGCTCTCCCGATCTCGCCGCGCTACGACCGTGCACCTGCGAGTTCCGCCGGGCCCTCTCCCGAGCTCGCCACGGTACCATTGTTCGCTTTCCTGTGCCGCTGTGCGTCCGCCTGACCCTGACGCACCCTCATCCTGTCCCTCAGGGTGCCGACGGGCGCCTGTCCGACCTGCCTGCGCTGCTCCCCCCGCCACTTGGCGTGCCAACGAATACTCGTCTGATCCGCCCGTGCCCTCAACCCTCTCTTCAGGGTTCTGCTGGGCACTGTCCAAGGTCGCCGCGCTACCACCACGTGCCTCCGGGTGCCACTGCGCATCCGCCCGATTATGACGCACCATCAGCCCGCTCTTCGGAATGCCGCCGGGTACTGTCCGAGCTCGCCGCGCTACCGCCGTGCGCCTCCGGGTGCTGCTGCACGTCCGCCCGACCCGACGCACGCTCATCCCGCTCGTCGGGGTGCCGCCGGGCGCTCTCCCGAGCTCGCTGCACTGCCACCGTGCGCCTCCGAGTGCCGCCGAGCGCTCTCCCGATATCGCCGCTCCTTCACCCCGCTCTTCGGGGTGCCACCAAGCGCTCGCCCAACCAGGCCGCTCCTTCACCGCGCTCCTTAGGGTGCTGCCGGGTGCTCTCCCGTGCTCGCCGCGCTACCGCCATGCGCCTCCATGTGCCGCTGCACATCCGTCTGACCCCGACGCACCCTCATCCCACCCAGCGGGGTGCTGACTGGTGCTCGTCCGACCCTGCTGAGCCTTAACCACACCCTCGGGGTGCCAAAGGTGCCTGTCCGACATGCTTGCTCTGCTCCCCCCGCCCCTTAGGATGCCAACGAGTCTTTGTCCGACCCGCCCGTACTCTCACCTTGCTCTTCGGGGTGCTGTCGGGCACTGTCCGACCCTGCCGTTCCCCCTCCCCACTCTTTGGGGTGTTGACGAGTCTCCGTCCGACCTGCCCGTGGCTCACCCTGCTCTTCGCGGTGCCGCCGGGCACTGTCCGACCCCCACGCACCGCCAGGCGGCTCTTCGGAATGCCACCGAGCGCTCGCCCGACCAGGCCGCTCCTTCACCCCGCTCCTCGGGGTGCCGCTGGGCGCTCTCTGAGCTCGCTGCGCTACCACTGTGTGCCTCCGAGTGCCGCGGCAAGTCCGTCTGATGCTGACACACCCTCATCTCGCACCTCGGGGTGCCGAAGTGCACCCGTCCGACCTGCCCGCACCGCTCCCCCCGCCCCTTGGGGTGCCGACGAGTCCTCGTCCGACACGCCTGTGCCCTCACCCCGCTCTTCCGAGTGCTGCGGGGCACTGTCCGAGCTTTCTGTGCTACCACCATGCGCCTCCGGGTGCCGCGGCACGTCCGCCCGACCCCAACGCACCCTCATCCTGTCCCTCAGGGTGCCGCCGGGCGCCCGCTTGAACCCACCGAGCCTTAACCCACCCCTTGGGGTGGCGACGAGCGCCCGTCCGACCTGCCCGCTCCACTCCCCCTGACCCTGCTGCTGACGAGTCCTCATCCGACCCACCCGTGCCCTCACACTGCTCCTCGGGGTGCCGCCTGGTGCTCTCTCGAGCTCACCGCGCTACCACCGTGCCCCTCCGTGTGCCGCAGGGCACTCTCCCGATATCGCCGCGGTACAACCGTGCGCCTCCGAGTGCCGCCGAGCGCTCTCCCGATCTCGCCGCTCCTTCACTCCGCGGTTCGGGGTGCCGCCGGGTGCTCTCCCGATCTCGCCGCGCTACCACCATGCGCCTTCCGGGAGCCGCCGGGCGCACTCCCAATCTGGCTGCGGTACCACCGCGTGCCTCCGAATGCCGCCGAGCATTCTCCCGATATCGCCGCACCTTCACCCAGCGCGTCACGGTGCCTCTGGGCGCTCTCCTGATCTCGCTACGCTACCATCGTGCGCCTCTCGGTTCCGCCGAGCGCTCTCCCGATCTCGCCGCTCTACCACCGTGCACCTCCGAGTGCCGCCGAGCGCTCTCTCACGATCTCACCGCGCTACCACCGTGCGCCGCTGCGCCTCCGCTCGACCCGAAGCACGCTCATCCCTCGCGTCGGGGTGCCGCCGGGCGCTCTCCCGACCTCGCCGCTCCTTCACCTCGTGCGTCGCGGTGTCGCCGGGCGCTCTCCTGATCTCGCTGCGCTACCACCGTGCGCCTCCGGGTGTTGCTGCACATCCGCCCGACCCGACGCACGCTCATCTCGCGCGTCAGGGTCCCGCCGGGCACTCTCCCGATCTCGCTGCGCTACCACCATGCGCCTCCAAGTGTCGCCGAGCGCTCTCCCGATATTCCCGCTCATTCACCCCGCGCGTCGGGGTGCCGCCGGCACTCTCCCGACCTCACCACTCTACCACCCTGCGTCACCGAGTGCGGGTGGGCGCTCTCCCGATCTCGCCGTGCTACCACCGTGCGCCTCTGTGTGCCGCCGATCGCTCTCCCGATATCGACGCTCATTCACACCGCTTGTCGGGGTGCCGCCGGGTGCTCTCCCGAGCTCGCTGTGCTACCACCGTGCGCCTCTGTGTGCCGCCGATCGCTCTCCCGATATCGACGCTCATTCACACCGCTTGTCGGGGTGCCGCCGGGCGCTCTCCCGAGCTCGCCGTTCTACCACCGTGCGCCTCCGGGTGCCGCTGTGCCTCCGCCCGTCCCAACGCACGCTCATCCCGCTCCTCGGGGTGCCGCCGTAACCTCTCCCGAGCTTGTCACGCTACCACCCTGCGCCTGCAAGTGCTGCCCGGTGTCTCCAGATCTCGCCGCGGTTGCACCGCACGCCTACGAGTGCCGCCGGGCGCTTTCTCGATATCGCCGCTCGTTCACCCCGCGCGACGTGGTGCCGCCGGGCACTCTCCCGATATCGCCGCTCCTTACCTCGTGCGTCGCGTTGTCGCCGGGCGCTTTCCCGAGCTCGCCGCCCTACCACCGTGTGCCTCCGAGTGCCGCCGAACGCTCTCCCAATATCGCCGCTCCTTCACCCCGCGCGTCGGGGTGCTGCCGGGCGCTCTCTCGAGGTCGCCGCGTTACCACTGCGCGCCTGCGAGTGCCGCCGAGCACTCTCCCGATCTCGCCGCGCTACCACCATGCGCCTCCAAGTGTCGCCGAGCGCTCTCCGATATTGCCGCTCATTCACCCCACGCGTCGGGGTGCCGCCGGCACTCTCCCGACCTCGCCGCTCTACCATCCTGCGCCACCGAGTGCAGCCGGGCGCTCTCCCGATCTCGCCGCGCTACCACCGCGTGCCACCGAGTGCCGCCGAGCGCTCTCCCGATCTCACCGCGCTACCACCGTGCGCCTCTGTGTGCCGCCGATCGCTCTCCCAGTATTGCCGCTCATTCACCCCGCACGTTGGGGTGCTGCCCGGCGCTCTTCCGAGCTCGCCGCACTGCCACCGTGCGCCTACGAGTGCTGCCGAGCGCTCTCCAGATATCGACGCTCGTTCACCCCGCGCGTCGGGGTGTGGCCGAGCGCTCTCCCGATATCGCAGCTTTTTCACCCCGCGCGTCAGGGTGCCGCCGGGCGCTCTCCCGATCTCGCCGCGCTACCACCGTGCGCCTCCGGGTGTTGCCGGGCGCACTCGGCATCTCGCCGCGGTACCACCGCACGCCTCAGAATGCCGCCGAGCGCTCTCCCGATATCGCCGCACCTTCACCCCGCGCGTCACGGTGCCGCCGGACACGCTCCCGATCTCGCCGTTCTACCACCGTGTGCCTGCGAGTGCCGCAGGGCACTCTCCCGATATCGCCGCGGTACAACCGTGCTCCTCCGAGTGCCGCCGAGCGCTCTCCCGATCTCGCCGCTCCTTCACACCGCTTTTCGGGGTCCCACCGGGCGCTCTCCCGACCTCGCCGCGCTACCACCACGTGCCACTGAGTGCTGCTGAGCGCTCTCCTGATCTCGCCGCGGTACCACCATGCGCCTCCGAGTGCCGCCGAGCGGTTTCCCGATATCGCCGCTCCTTGACAACATGCGCCAGCGGCCGCCGGGCGCTCTCCCGACCTCGCCGCTCCTTCACCTCGTGCGTCGCGGTGTCGCCGGGCGCTCTCCTGATCTCGCTGCGCTACCACCGTGCGCCTCCGGGTGTTGCTGCACATCCGCCCGACCCGACGCACGCTCATCTCGCGCGTCAGGGTCCCGCCGGGCACTCTCCCGATCTCGCCGCGCTACCACCATGCGCCTCCAAGTGTCGCCGAGCGCTCTCCCGATATTCCCGCTCATTCACCCCGCGCGTCGGGGTGCCGCCGGCACTCTCCCGACCTCACCACTCTACCATCCTGCGTCACCGAGTGCGGGTGGGCGCTCTCCCGATCTCGCCGCGCTACCATCCTGCGTCACCGAGTGCGGGTGGGCGCTCTCCCGATCTCGCCGCGCTACCACCGTGCGCCTCTGTGTGCCGCCGATCGCTCTCCCGATATCGACGCTCATTCACACCGCTTGTCGGGGTGCCGCCGGGCGCTCTCCCGAGCTCGCCGTTCTACCACCGTGCGCCTCCGGGTGCCGCTGTGCCTCCGCCTGTCCCAATGCACGCTCATCCCGCTCCTCGGGGTGCCGCCGTAACCTCTCCCGAGCTTGTCACGCTACCACCCTGCCCCTGCAAGTGCTGCCCGGTGTCTCCAGATCTCGCCGCGGTTGCACCGCGCGCCTACGAGTGCCGCCGGGCGCTTTCTCGATATCGCCGCTCGTTCACCCCGCGCGACGTGGTGCCGCCGAGCGCTCTCCCGATATCGCCGCTCCTTCACCACGGTGCTCGGCGTGCCGCTTGTCGCTCTCCCTATCTCGCCGCGCTACAACCATGTGCATCCTATGCTGCCGGGCGCTCTCCCGATCTCGCCGCGCTATCATCGTGCGCCTCCGAGTGCCACCGAGCGCTCTCCCGATAACGCTGCTCCTTCACCCCACTTGTCGGGGTGCCGCCAGGCGCTCTCTCGATATTGCTGCTCCTTCACCCCGCTTGACGGGGTTCCGCCGAGCGCTCTCCCGATCTCGCCGCGGTACCACCGTGTGCCCCCGAGTGCTGCTGGGGGCTCCCCCGACCTCGCCGCGGTACCACCGTGCGCCGCAGAGTGCCGCTGAGCGTCCGCCCGACTGACGCACGATCATCCCGCGCGTCGGGGTTCTGCCGGGCGCTCCCCCGATATCGCTGCTCCTTCACTCCTCTCGCTGGGTGTTGCCGGGCGCTCTCCCGATATCGCCACTCCTTCACACCGCTTTTCGGGGTGCCGCCGGGTGCTCTCCCGAGCTCGCCGCTCTACCACCGTGTGCCTCTGAGTGCCGCTGAGCGCTCTCTCACGATCTCGCCGCGCTACCACCGTGCGCCTCCGGGTTCCGCTGCGCCTCCGTTCGACCCGAAGCACGCTCATCCCTCGCGTCGGGGTGCCGCTGGGCGCTCTCCCAATCTCGACGCTCTACCACCGTGCGCCTCCGGGTGCCGCCGAGCGCTCTCCCAATATTGCCACTCCTTCACCTCGCGCGTCGGGGTGCCGCCCGGCGCTGTCCCGAGCTCGCCGCACTGCCACTGTGCACCTACGAGTGCCGCCGAGTGCTCTCACGATATCGCCGCTCGTTCACTCCGCGCGTTGGGGTGCGGCCGAGCGCTCTCCCGATATCGCAGCTTTTTCACCCCGCGTGTCAGGGCGCCGCCGGGCGCTCTCCCGATCTCGCCGCGCTACCACCGTGCGCCTCCGGGTGCCGCCGGGCGCACTCGGCATCTCGCCGCGGTACCACCGCGCGCCTCCGAATGCCACCGAGCGCTCTCTCGATATCGCCGCGCCTTCACCCTGCGCGTCAGGGTGCCTCCGAGCGCTCTCCCGATCTAGCCGCGCTACCACCGTGCGCCTCCGTGTGCTGCTGCGCGCCCGCGCGTCCTGACACACGCTCATCCCGCTGCTCGGCGTGCCACCGCACGCTCTCCCAAGCTCGTCGCGCTACCACCCTGCGCCTGCGAGTGCCGCCGGGCACTCTCCCGATATCGCCGTGGTACCACCGCGCGCCTCCGAGTGACGCCGGGCGCTCTCCCGATCTTGCCGCGGTTGCACCACGCGCCTCCGAGTGCCACCGAGCACTCTCCCTATATCGACGCTCCTTGACAACGTGCGCCGGGGGCCGCCGATCACTCTCCCGATATCGCCGCTCCTTCACCTCGTGCGTCGCGGTGTCGCCGGGCGCTCTCTCGAGCTCGCCGCGGTACAAACGTGTGCCTCCAAGTGCTGCCGAGCGCTCTCCCGATATTTCCGCTCATTCACCCCACGCGTCGGGGTGCTGCCAGGCGCTCTCCCGATATTGCCGCTCCTTCACCCCGCTTGACGGGGTTCCGCCGAGCTCTCTCCCGATCTCGCCGCGGTACCACCGTGTGCCCCCGAGTGCCGCTGGGCGCTCCCCCGACCTCGCCGCGCTACCACCGTGCGCCGCAGAGTGCCACTGCGCGTCCGCCCGACCCGACACACGCTCATCTCGCGCGTCAGGGTCCCGCCGGGCACTCTCCCGATCTCGCCGCGCTACCACCATGCGCCTCCAAGTGTCGCCGAGCGCTCTCCCGATACTGCCGCTCCTTCACACCGCTTTTCGGGGTGCCGCCGGGCGCTCTCCCGACCTCGCTGCGGTACCACCATGCGCCTCTGTGTGCCGCCGATCGCTCTCTCGATATCGACGCTCATTCACACCGCTTGTCGGGGTGCCGCCGGGCGCTCTCTCGTGCTTGTCGCGCTACCACTCTGCGCCCTGCGAGTGCCGCCGGGCACTCTCCCGATATCACCGCACTACCACCATGCGCCTTCGAGTGCCACCGAGCGCTTTCCCGATATCGCCGCTCCTTGACAATTTGCGCCGGTGGCCGCCGAACGCTCTCCCAATATCGCCGCTCCTTCACCCCGCGCGTCGGGGTGCTGCCGGGCGCTCTCTCGAGGTCGCCGCGTTACCACTGCGCGCCTGCGAGTGCCGCCGAGCACTCTCCCGGCCTCGCCGCTCTACCATCCTGCGCCACCGAGTGCAGCCGGGCGCTCTCCCGATCTCGCCGCGCTACCACCGCGTGCCACCGAGTGCCGCCGAGCGCTCTCCCGATCTCACCGCGCTACCACCGCGTGCCACCGAGTGCCGCCGATCGCTCTCCCAGTATTGCCGCTCATTCACCCCGCACGTTGGGGTGCTGCCCGGCGCTCTTCCGAGCTCGCCGCACTGCCACCGTGCGCCTACGAGTGCTGCCGAGCGCTCTCCAGATATCGACGCTCGTTCACCCCGCGCGTCGGGGTGTGGCCGAGCGCTCTCCCGATATCGCAGCTTTTTCACCCCGCGCGTCAGGGTGCCGCCGGGCGCTCTCCCGATCTCGCCGCGCTACCACCGTGCGCCTCCGGGTGTTGCCGGGCGCACTCGGCATCTCGCCGCGGTACCACCGCGCGCCTCAGAATGCCGCCGAGCGCTCTCCCGATCTCGCCGCTCCTTCACACCGCTTTTCGGGCTCCCGCCGGGCGCTCTCCCGACCTCGCCGCGGTACCACCATGCGCCTCCGAGTGCCGCCGGGCACTCTCCCGATATCACCGCACTACCACCATGCACCTCCGAGTGCCACCGAGCGGTTTCCCGATATCGCCGCTCCTTGACAACATGCGCCAGCGGCCGCCGGGCGCTCTCCCGACCTCGCCGCTCCTTCACCTCGTGCGTCGCGGTGTCGCCGGGCGCTCTCCTGATCTCGCTGCGCTACCACCGTGTGCCTCCGGGTGTCGCTGCACATCCGCCCGACCCGACGCACGCTCATCTCGCGCGTCAGGGTCCCGCCGGGCACTCTCCCGATCTCGCCGCGCTACCACCATGCGCCTCCAAGTGTCGCCGAGCGCTCTCCCGATATTCCCGCTCATTCACCCCGCGCGTCGGGGTGCCGCCGGCACTCTCCCGACCTCACCACTCTACCACCCTGCGTCACCGAGTGCGGGTGGGCGCTCTCCCGATCTCGCCGCGCTACCACCGTGCGCCTCTGTGTGCCGCCGATCGCTCTCCCGATATCGACGCTCATTCACACCGCTTGTCGGGGTGCCGCCGGGTGCTCTCCCGAGCTCGCTGTGCTACCACCGTGCGCCTCTGTGTGATGCCGATCGCTCTCCCGATATCGACGCTCATTCACACCGCTTGTCGGGGTGCCGCCGGGCGCTCTCCCGAGCTCGCCGTTCTACCACCGTGCGCCTCCGGGTGCCGCTGTGCCTCCGCCCGTCCCAACGCACGCTCATCCCGCTCCTCGGGGTGCCGCCGTAACCTCTCCTGAGCTTGTCACGCTACCACCCTGCCCCTGCAAGTGCTGCCCGGTGTCTCCAGATCTCGCCGCGGTTGCACCGCGCGCCTACGAGTGCCGCCGGGCGCTTTCTCGATATCGCCGCTCGTTCACCCCGCGCGACGTGGTGCCGCCGAGCGCTCTCCCGATATCGCCGCTCCTTCACCACGGTGCTCGGCGTGCCGCTTGTCGCTCTCCCTATCTCGCCGCGCTACAACCATGTGCATCCTATGCTGCCGGGCGCTCTCCCGATCTCGCCGCGCTATCATCGTGCGCCTCCGAGTGCCACCGAGCGCTCTCCCGATAACGCTGCTCCTTCACCCCACTTGTCGGGGTGCCGCCAGGCGCTCTCTCGATATTGCTGCTCCTTCACCCCGCTTGACGGGGTTCCGCCGAGCGCTCTCCCGATCTCGCCGCGGTACCACCGTGTGCCCCCGAGTGCTGCTGGGGGCTCCCCCGACCTCGCCGCGGTACCACCGTGCGCCGCAGAGTGCCGCTGAGCGTCCGCCCGACTGACGCACGATCATCCCGCGCGTCGGGGTTCTGCCGGGCGCTCCCCCGATATCGCTGCTCCTTCACTCCTCTCGCTGGGTGTTGCCGGGCGCTCTCCCGATATCGCCACTCCTTCACACCGCTTTTCGGGGTGCCGCCGGGTGCTCTCCCGAGCTCGCCGCTCTACCACCGTGTGCCTCTGAGTGCCGCTGAGCGCTCTCTCACGATCTCGCCGCGCTACCACCGTGCGCCTCCGGGTTCCGCTGCGCCTCCGTTCGACCCGAAGCACGCTCATCCCTCGCGTCGGGGTGCCGCTGGGCGCTCTCCCAATCTCGACGCTCTACCACCGTGCGCCTCCGGGTGCCGCCGAGCGCTCTCCCAATATTGCCACTCCTTCACCTCGCGCGTCGGGGTGCCGCCCGGCGCTGTCCCGAGCTCGCCGCACTGCCACTGTGCACCTACGAGTGCCGCCGAGTGCTCTCACGATATCGCCGCTCGTTCACTCCGCGCGTTGGGGTGCGGCCGAGCGCTCTCCCGATATCGCAGCTTTTTCACCCCGCGTGTCAGGGCGCCGCCGGGCGCTCTCCCGATCTCGCCGCGCTACCACCGTGCGCCTCCGGGTGCCGCCGGGCGCACTCGGCATCTCGCCGCGGTACCACCGCGCGCCTCCGAATGCCACCGAGCGCTCTCTCGATATCGCCGCGCCTTCACCCTGCGCGTCAGGGTGCCTCCGAGCGCTCTCCCGATCTAGCCGCGCTACCACCGTGCGCCTCCGTGTGCTGCTGCGCGCCCGCGCGTCCTGACACACGCTCATCCCGCTGCTCGGCGTGCCGCCGCACGCTCTCCCAAGCTCGTCGCGCTACCACCCTGCGCCTGCGAGTGCCGCCGGGCACTCTCCCGATATCGCCGTGGTACCACCGCGCGCCTCCGAGTGACGCCGGGCGCTCTCCCGATCTTGCCGCGGTTGCACCACGCGCCTCCGAGTGCCACCGAGCACTTTCCCTATATCGACGCTCCTTGACAACGTGCGCCGGGGGCCGCCGATCACTCTCCCGATATCGCCGCTCCTTCACCTCGTGCGTCGCGGTGTCGCCGGGCGCTCTCTCGAGCTCGCCGCGGTACAAATGTGTGCCTCCAAGTGCTGCCGAGCGCTCTCCCGATATTTCCGCTCATTCACCCCACGCGTCGGGGTGCTGCCAGGCGCTCTCCCGATATTGCCGCTCCTTCACCCCGCTTGACGGGGTTCCGCCGAGCTCTCTCCCGATCTCGCCGCGGTACCACCGTGTGCCCCCGAGTGCCGCTGGGCGCTCCCCCGACCTCGCCGCGCTACCACCGTGCGCCGCAGAGTGCCACTGCGCGTCCGCCCGACCCGACACACGCTCATCTCGCGCGTCAGGGTCCCGCCGGGCACTCTCCCGATCTCGCCGCGCTACCACCATGCGCCTCCAAGTGTCGCCGAGCGCTCTCCCGATACTGCCGCTCCTTCACACCGCTTTTCGGGGTGCCGCCGGGCGCTCTCCCGACCTCGCCGCGCTACCACCACGCGCCACCGAGTGCCGCTGAGGGCTCTCCTGATCTCGCCGCGGTACCACCATGCGCCTCTGTGTGCCGCCGATCGCTCTCTCGATATCGACGCTCATTCACACCGCTTGTCGGGGTGCCGCCGGGCGCTCTCTCGTGCTTGTCGCGCTACCACTCTGCGCCCTGCGAGTGCTGCCGGGCACTCTCCCGATATCACCGCACTACCACCATGCGCCTTCGAGTGCCACCGAGCGCTTTCCCGATATCGCCGCTCCTTGACAATTTGCGCCGGTGGCCGCCGGGCACTCTCCCGATATCGCCGCTCCTTACCTCGTGCGTCGCGTTGTCGCCGGGCGCTTTCCCGAGCTCGCCGCCCTACCACCGTGTGCCTCCGAGTGCCGCCGAACGCTCTCCCAATATCGCCGCTCCTTCACCCCGCGCGTCGGGGTGCTGCCGGGCGCTCTCTCGAGGTCGCCGCGTTACCACTGCGCGCCTGCGAGTGCCGCCGAGCACTCTCCCGATCTCGCCGCGCTACCACCATGCGCCTCCAAGTGCCGCCGAGCGCTCTCCGATATTGCCGCTCATTCACCCCACGCGTCGGGGTGCCGCCGGCACTCTCCCGACCTCGCCGCTCTACCATCCTGCGCCACCGAGTGCAGCCGGGCGCTCTCCCGATCTCGCCGCGCTACCACCGCGTGCCACCGAGTGCCGCCGAGCGCTCTCCCGATCTCACCGCGCTACCACCGTGCGCCTCTGTGTGCCGCCGATCGCTCTCCCAGTATTGCCGCTCATTCACCCCGCACGTTGGGGTGCTGCCCGGCGCTCTTCCGAGCTCGCCGCACTGCCACCGTGCGCCTACGAGTGCTGCCGAGCGCTCTCCAGATATCGACGCTTGTTCACCCCGCGCGTCGGGGTGTGGCCGAGCGCTCTCCCGATATCGCAGCTTTTTCACCCCGCGCGTCAGGGTGCCGCCGGGCGCTCTCCCGATCTCGCCGCGCTACCACCGTGCGCCTCCGGGTGTTGCCGGGCGCACTCGGCATCTCGCCGCGGTACCACCGCGCGCCTCAGAATGCCGCCGAGCGCTCTCCCGATCTCGCCGCTCCTTCACACCACTTTTCGGGGTCCCGCCGGGCGCTCTCCCGACCTCGCCGCGCTACCACCACGTGCCACTGAGTGCTGCCGGGCACTCTCCCGATATCACCGCACTACCACCATGCACCTCCGAGTGCCACCGAGCGGTTTCCCGATATCGCCGCTCCTTGACAACATGCGCCAGAGGCCGCCGGGCGCTCTCCCGACCTCGCCGCTCCTTCACCTCGTGCGTCGCGGTGTCGCCGGGCGCTCTCCTGATCTCGCTGCGCTACCACCGTGTGCCTCCGGGTGTCGCTGCACATCCGCCCGACCCGACGCACGCTCATCTCGCGCGTCAGGGTCCCGCCGGGCACTCTCCCGATCTCGCCGCGCTACCACCATGCGCCTCCAAGTGTCGCCGAGCGCTCTCCCGATATTCCCGCTCATTCACCCCGCGCGTCGGGGTGCCGCCGGCACTCTCCCGACCTCACCACTCTACCACCCTGCGTCACCGAGTGCGGGTGGGCGCTCTCCCGATCTCGCCGCGCTACCACCGTGCGCCTCTGTGTGCCGCCGATCGCTCTCCCGATATCGACGCTCATTCACACCGCTTGTCGGGGTGCCGCCGGGTGCTCTCCCGAGCTCGCTGTGCTACCACCGTGCGCCTCTGTGTGCCGCCGATCGCTCTCCCGATATCGACGCTCATTCACACCGCTTGTCGGGGTGCCGCCGGGCGCTCTCCCGAGCTCGCCGTTCTACCACCGTGCGCCTCCGGGTGCCGCTGTGCCTCCGCCCGTCCCAACGCACGCTCATCCCGCTCCTCGGGGTGCCGCCGTAACCTCTCCTGAGCTTGTCACGCTACCACCCTGCCCCTGCAAGTGCTGCCCGGTGTCTCCAGATCTCGCCGCGGTTGCACCGCGCGCCTACGAGTGCCGCCGGGCGCTTTCTCGATATCGCCGCTCGTTCACCCCGCGCGACGTGGTGCCGCCGAGCGCTCTCCCGATATCGCCGCTCCTTCACCACGGTGCTCGGCGTGCCGCTTGTCGCTCTCCCTATCTCGCCGCGCTACAACCATGTGCATCCTATGCTGCCGGGCGCTCTCCCGATCTCGCCGCGCTATCATCGTGCGCCTCCGAGTGCCACCGAGCGCTCTCCCGATAACGCTGCTCCTTCACCCCACTTGTCGGGGTGCCGCCAGGCGCTCTCTCGATATTGCTGCTCCTTCACCCCGCTTGACGGGGTTCCGCCGAGCGCTCTCCCGATCTCGCCGCGGTACCACCGTGTGCCCCCGAGTGCTGCTGGGGGCTCCCCCGACCTCGCCGCGGTACCACCGTGCGCCGCAGAGTGCCGCTGAGCGTCCGCCCGACTGACGCACGATCATCCCGCGCGTCGGGGTTCTGCCGGGCGCTCCCCCGATATCGCTGCTCCTTCACTCCTCTCGCTGGGTGTTGCCGGGCGCTCTCCCGATATCGCCACTCCTTCACACCGCTTTTCGGGGTGCCGCCGGGTGCTCTCCCGAGCTCGCCGCTCTACCACCGTGTGCCTCTGAGTGCCGCTGAGCGCTCTCTCACGATCTCGCCGCGCTACCACCGTGCGCCTCCGGGTTCCGCTGCGCCTCCGTTCGACCCGAAGCACGCTCATCCCTCGCGTCGGGGTGCCGCTGGGCGCTCTCCCAATCTCGACGCTCTACCACCGTGCGCCTCCGGGTGCCGCCGAGCGCTCTCCCAATATTGCCACTCCTTCACCTCGCGCGTCGGGGTGCCGCCCGGCGCTGTCCCGAGCTCGCCGCACTGCCACTGTGCACCTACGAGTGCCGCCGAGTGCTCTCACGATATCGCCGCTCGTTCACTCCGCGCGTTGGGGTGCGGCCGAGCGCTCTCCCGATATCGCAGCTTTTTCACCCCGCGTGTCAGGGCGCCGCCGGGCGCTCTCCCGATCTCGCCGCGCTACCACCGTGCGCCTCCGGGTGCCGCCGGGCGCACTCGGCATCTCGCCGCGGTACCACCGCGCGCCTCCGAATGCCACCGAGCGCTCTCTCGATATCGCCGCGCCTTCACCCTGCGCGTCAGGGTGCCTCCGAGCGCTCTCCCGATCTAGCCGCGCTACCACCGTGCGCCTCCGTGTGCTGCTGCGCGCCCGCGCGTCCTGACACACGCTCATCCCGCTGCTCGGCGTGCCGCCGCACGCTCTCCCAAGCTCGTCGCGCTACCACCCTGCGAGTGCCGCCGGGCACTCTCCCGATATCGCCGTGGTACCACCGCGCGCCTCCGAGTGACGCCGGGCGCTCTCCCGATCTTGCCGCGGTTGCACCACGCGCCTCCGAGTGCCACCGAGCACTTTCCCTATATCGACGCTCCTTGACAACGTGCGCCGGGGGCCGCCGATCACTCTCCCGATATCGCCGCTCCTTCACCTCGTGCGTCGCGGTGTCGCCGGGCGCTCTCTCGAGCTCGCCGCGGTACAAACGTGTGCCTCCAAGTGCTGCCGAGCGCTCTCCCGATATTTCCGCTCATTCACCCCACGCGTCGGGGTGCTGCCAGGCGCTCTCCCGATATTGCCGCTCCTTCACCCCGCTTGACGGGGTTCCGCCGAGCTCTCTCCCGATCTCGCCGCGGTACCACCGTGTGCCCCCGAGTGCCGCTGGGCGCTCCCCCGACCTCGCCGCGCTACCACCGTGCGCCGCAGAGTGCCACTGCGCGTCCGCCCGACCCGACACACGCTCATCTCGCGCGTCAGGGTCCCGCCGGGCACTCTCCCGATCTCGCCGCGCTACCACCATGCGCCTCCAAGTGTCGCCGAGCGCTCTCCCGATACTGCCGCTCCTTCACACCGCTTTTCGGGGTGCCGCCGGGCGCTCTCCCGACCTCGCCGCGCTACCACCACGCGCCACCGAGTGCCGCTGAGGGCTCTCCTGATCTCGCCGCGGTACCACCATGCGCCTCTGTGTGCCGCCGATCGCTCTCTCGATATCGACGCTCATTCACACCGCTTGTCGGGGTGCCGCCGGGCGCTCTCTCGTGCTTGTCGCGCTACCACTCTGCGCCCTGCGAGTGCCGCCGGGCACTCTCCCGATATCACCGCACTACCACCATGCGCCTTCGAGTGCCACCGAGCGCTTTCCCGATATCGCCGCTCCTTGACAATTTGCGCCGGTGGCCGCCGGGCACTCTCCCGATATCGCCGCTCCTTACCTCGTGCGTCGCGTTGTCGCCGGGCGCTTTCCCGAGCTCGCCGCCCTACCACCGTGTGCCTCTGAGTGCCGCCGAACGCTCTCCCAATATCGCCGCTCCTTCACCCCGCGCGTCGGGGTGCTGCCGGGCGCTCTCTCGAGGTCGCCGCGTTACCACTGCGCGCCTGCGAGTGCCGCCGAGCACTCTCCCGATCTCGCCGCGCTACCACCATGCGCCTCCAAGTGTCGCCGAGCGCTCTCCGATATTGCCGCTCATTCACCCCACGCGTCGGGGTGCCGCCGGCACTCTCCCGACCTCGCCGCTCTACCATCCTGCGCCACCGAGTGCAGCCGGGCGCTCTCCCGATCTCGCCGTGCTACCACCGCGTGGCACCGAGTGCCGCCGAGCGCTCTCCCGATCTCACCGCGCTACCACCGTGCGCCTCTGTGTGCCGCCGAGCGCTCTCCCGATATCGACGCTCATTCACACCGCTTGTCGGGGTGCCGTCGGGCGCTCTCCTGAGCTCGCCGTGTTACCACCGTGCGCCTCCGGGTGCTGCTGTGCATCCGCCCGTCCCAACGCACGCTCATCCCGCTCCTCGGGGTGCCGCCGGAACCTCTCCCGATCTCGCCGCGGTTGCACCGCGCGCCTACGAGTGCCACCGGGCGCTTTCTCGATATCGCCGCTCGTTCACCCCGCGCGATGTGGTGCCGCCGAGCGCTCTCCCGATACCGCCGCTCCTTCACCACGGTGCTCGGCGTGCCGCCGGGCGCTCTCCCGATTTCGCCGTGCTACGACCGTGCGCCTCCGAGTGCCACCGAGCGCTCTTCCGATATCGCCGCTCCTTCACCCCTCGCGCCGGGTGCCGCTGGGCGCTCTCCCGATATTGCCGCTCCTTCACCCGCTTGACGGGGTTCCGCCGAGCGCTCTCCCGATCTCGCCGCGGTACCACTGTGCGCCTCCGAGTGCCGCTGGGCGCTCCCCCGACCTCGCCGCGCTACCACCGTGCACCGCAGAGTGCCACTGCGCGTCCGCCCGACTGACGCACGATCATCCCGCGCGTCGAGGTGCCACCGGGCGCTCCCTTGATATCGCTGCTCCTTCACTCCTCTCGCCGGGTGTTGCCGGGCGCTCTCCCGATATCGCCACTCCTTCACCCCGCTTGTCGGGGTGCCGCCGGGCGCTCTCCCGATCTCGCCCCGCTACCACCGTGCACCTGCGATTTCCGCCGGGCGCTCTCCCGATCTCGCCGCGCTACTACCGTGCACCTGCGAGTTCCACTGGGTGCTCTCCCAATCTCGCCGCGCTACGACCGTGCACCTGCGAGTTCCGCCGGGCCCTCTCCCGAGCTCGCCACGGTACCATTGTTCGCTTTCCTGTGCCGCTGTGCGTCCGCCTGACCCTGACGCACCCTCATCCTGTCCCTCAGGGTGCCAACGGGCGCCTGTCCGACCTGCCTGCGCTGCTCCCCCCGCCCCTTGGTGTGCCAACGAATACTCATCTGATCCGCCCGTGCCCTCAACCCTCTCTTCAGGGTTCTGCTGGGCACTGTCCGAGGTCGCCGCGCTACCACCACGCGCCTCCGGGTGCCACTGCGCGTCCGCCCGATTATGACGCACCATCAGCCCGCTCTTCGGAATGCCGCCGGGTACTGTCCGAGCTCGCTGCGCTACCGCCGTGCACCTCCGGGTGCTGCTGCACGTCCGCCCAACCCGACGCACGCTCATCCCGCTCGTCGGGGTGCCGCCGGGCGCTCTCCCGAGCTCGCTGCACTGCCACTGTGCACCTCCGAGTGCCGCCGAGCGCTCTCCCGATATCGCCGCTCCTTCACCCCGCTCTTCGGGGTGCCACCAAGCGCTCGCCCAACCAGGCCGCTCCTTCACCGCGCTCCTTAGGGTGCTGCCGGGCGCTCTCCCGTGCTCGCCGCGCTACCGCCATGCGCCTCCATGTGCCGCTGCACATCCGTCTGACCCCGACGCACCCTCATCCCACCCAGCGGGGTGCTGACTGGTGCTCGTCCGACCCTGCCGAGCCTTAACCACACCCTCGGGGTGCCAAAGGTGCCTGTCCGACATGCTTGCTCCACTCCCCCCGCCCCTTAGGATGCCAACGAGTCTTTGTCCGACCCGCCCGTACTCTCACCTTGCTCTTCGGGGTGCTGTCGGGCACTGTCCGACCCTGCCGTTCCCCCTCCCCACTCTTTGGGGTGTTGACGAGTCTCCGTCCGACCTGCCCGTGGCTCACCCTGCTCTTCGCGGTGCTGCCGGGCACTGTCCGACCCTGCCGTTCCCCCTCCCCACTCTTTGGGGTGTTGACGAGTCTCCGTCCGACCTGCCCGTGGCTCACCCTGCTCTTCGCGGTGCCGCCGGGCACTGTCCGACCCCCACGCGCCGCCAGGCGGCTCTTCGGAATGCCACCGAGCGCTCGCCCGATCAGGCCGCTCCTTCACCCCGCTCCTCGGGGTGCCGCTGGGCGCTCTCTGAGCTCGCTGCGCTACCACTGTGTGCCTCCGAGTGCCGCGGCAAGTCCGTCTGATGCTGACACACCCTCATCTCGCACCTCGGGGTGCCGAAGTGCACCCGTCCGACCTGCCCGCACCGCTCCCCCCGCCCCTTGGGGTGCCGACGAGTCCTCGTCCGACACGCCTGTGCCCTCACCCCGCTCTTCCGAGTGCTGCGGGGCACTGTCCGAGCTTTCTGCGCTACCACCATGCGCCTCCGGGTGCCGCGGCGCATCCGCCCGACCCCAACGCACCCTCATCCCGTCCCTCAGGGTGCCGCCGGGCGCCCGCTTGAACCCACCGAGCCTTAACCCACCCCTTGGGGTGGCGACGAGCGCCCGTCCGACCTGCCCGCTCCACTCCCCCTGACCCTTGGGATGCTGACGAGTCCTCATCCAACCCACCCGTGCCCTCACACTGCTCCTCGGGGTGCCGCCTGGTGCTCTCTCGAGCTCACCGCGCTACCACCGTGCCCCTCCGTGTGCCGCTGCGCGTCCTCCTGACCCCGACGCACCCTCATCTCACCCCTCGGGGTGCCGACGGGGGCCCGTCTGACCTGCCCGCTCCACTCCCCCTGACCCTTGGGATGCTGACGAGTCCTCATCCAACCCACCCGTGCCCTCACACTGCTCCTCGGGGTGCCGCCTGGTGCTCTCTCGAGCTCACCGCGCTACCACCGTGCCCCTCCGTGTGCCGCTGCGCGTCCTCCTGACCCCGACGCACCCTCATCTCACCCCTCGGGGTGCCGACGGGGGCCCGTCTGACCTGCCCGCGCCGATCCCCCCGCCCCTTGGGGTGCCAACGAGTCCTTGTCCGACTCACCCATGCCCTCACCCCGCTCTTCGCGGTGCTGCCGGGCACTGTCTGACCCCGCCGCGCCCCCACTCCTCTCTTCGGGGTGCCGCCCATGTTATTTCTGTTAATTTTTACTCACACAGCGAAGATTTACATGCTTCTGGATCAACAGTGTTTGCCAGTAGCTATTTTGAGAGCAGGGGAGGTAGAGAAACATAAGTTTCACATCCTGACTTTCATTCTTACTAAAACAGAACACAGTCTCGGAACCGAAACTTGTCCTTGTAGCAGGGTATCTGTTATTGTGATAAGCTCAGCAGAAGGTAGAACCTATTTTCCTAAGTCCACGTTTGGGCTTGACGAGGGGAGTGGCTTTGTGTCTGAGTGTATCTAATTTTCTCTGTGTACCAATAAAGGGTCGATTTGGATTCGCTTACTGCATAGCCTACAAGTCCGTGATTCCTTCATACACCACAAATGGCGCCCGAAGAGGGAAAAAGTTTCTAGCACGACGCTGATCAAGGACCGGCAGCATACCCCCGTGAGCTGGATGGAAGGCGTTGATCACCAAGGAGCTCCTAAATACTCATCTCTGCACGATATAAGGTTAGCAAAGCGATGGGCAGGGGAAGATATAATTATAATGGGGCAGTCTGCGACGAAAGCACAGCAGACACATAAAGGACTTTTAATGAAAATCGTTAAGGAACAAGGATTAAAGTTAGAACCTCTTAAGCTTGTGCAGCTTTTAGTATGGATTCGGGATCATTGTCCGTGGTATCCCCGCAACGGGTCTAATGATCTTTCTGACTGGCAGAAAGTGCGAGAATGCTTGCAAGCGCGACTAATTATTGATCATGGTGTTAATCCTGATAGTATCCTTACATGGCGTGTCATATATACGGTGTTAAGAACATTCCTCCCTGCCGATAAAGTGTTTGCTAACTCAGATTTTCCACCTCCACTGGTTAATTTATTAATTTTGGATGATATAGCTCCGGCTGGTTCAGACCCTGATGTTGAGCCTGTCTGTGATTCAGCTCAGCCGCCGCAATTGCCGTTAGCTGCTACAGTAGAAGCAGCTGACGACTTAGACTCACAGATGCCTGAGGAGCCCTTCAATCCAGGTCCTATTGACTCTGATCAAGAGCCTGATTTGTACCCGTCTTTAACTCCGGTTAAAGCTACGGTGGCTTCTGCACCAACTGCGGAAAAGATCTAAGAAAATTCTAAATGAATTACTCACCATTTCGTCTCACGATAAGGCAAGAAGGGAGTTCGTAGAAGAGCGCAGAAAAAGTGCTTTGCAAGAGGGTGATATTGAAATGCTTCAAGCTGTGCCGGTCATCCATAAACCCCAACAGCTTCCTTGCTATGAGACACTGACATATGAAGTTATCAAAGAGTTACGAAATTCCGTTAAGGAAAATGGTTTACAATCCTCCTTTACTATTAGTTTGCTGGAAGCTATATCGGAGTCTTATGTTATCGTTCCTGCAGATTGGAAAATGGTGTTAAAGTGGATGTTAACGGCAGGGCAATATTCCATCTGGTTAACAGAATATCGTGAGTTGGTCGCTGCCCAAGCATTAGAAAATTTGACAGCTGGGCATCCTATTGGGACTGATCACTAGATGGGAGATGGGCAACAGGCGACTTCAGCAGTGCAAGTTCAAATGAATACATTATCTTTCCAACAAGCATCTATGCTCGCCTTACGGGCTTTAAACCGAGTTCCCGATGGTAGATGTGCAGAACTGGCATTTGCGAGTATCCGACAGGGAGCGCAAGAGCCTTATGTAGAATTCATAGACCGCTTGCAAACAGCTATTTCTCGACAGATTGAACTTCCAGCAGCTGCTGAACTTTTATTAATGCAATTAGCAGTGGAAAAATGCTAACACTGAATGCTGCAGGGCTTTGGACCCTATACGTGGCAAGGCCACCACTTTGAATGAACTTATTAAAGAGTGTTAGCATGTAGGAACAGAGGAGCACAGGGTTGAGATCTTTTATCTACGGCATTTGCTCAACAGCTAACGGTGGCTCGTGCTGCTATTAAAAGCTTTTCGTGTGGGCAGGATGGACACATGAGAAAGGATTGCCCAAAACGAAGGGGAGAAATGGCTAAGACTTCGAATGAATTATATCCTCGGTGCCAGAAAGGATATCATTGGAGCAATCAATGGCACTCAAATCAATTTGCTGCTCTTGATGAGTTACAGTTACAATCTGCGTTTGCTGAGGTGAAATTGGCTGTGGAACGCTACGGACTTCGGATTGCACCTGAGAAGGTACCGTCTGTACCACCCTGGAAATATCCGGGTTGGCAAATCTTAGACAAAACCATTATTCCACAACCCATAAGAACTGTCAATACAGTAACTATATTGAATGAGTTACAAAAATTATTGGGAACCATTAATTGGCTACGCCCTTTATTGGGGATTTCTACAGAATTATTATCTCCCCTGTTTGACCTTTTGAAAGGCGGTTCTGATTTGTCACCCCCAAGATCGATTACCGGGGAACTGTCACAAGCATTGCAGACTGTGGTAGAAAGGGTTAATACAGCCTTTGCATCCAGATGTGATTTAAATTTACCTGTTCATCTAATTTTAATCCCTAATTCTTTCCAGCCGTATGCGCTTATTGGCCAAAGGGATGAAAAGGAAAAACAGCTATTTGTACTATAGGAGGATTTTCCTTCCTCATTCATTTTCAAAACCTGTAGCTACTTTTCTTGAGATGTTTTTGAGATTAATTTCTACAGGTCGACTGCAATACCAGCAACTTCGAGGAACTGATCTGGATGTCATTCATATCTATATCACGAAGGAAGAATTTACATTAATGCCTCATGAGAATTTATCTTTACAGGCAGCCTTTGCGGATCACCTTGGCAAAATACATTATACTCTGCCGAAGCACCCTCTGCTTAAATCCCTAAAAGATATTCCTCTACAGCCTCTTCTTTTACAGCAATCTTCACCAATCCCTAACGCCTGAAAGGCATTCATTGGAAGAACGGGCGAGGCTGCTGTTGTCTGGCAAGAGGCCACATGTGGGTGGCAACTCTCTGTTGTTTTTCAGTCAGGTTCTACTCAATTGGTTGAGCTTGCAGCTGCTAGCCATGCATTCAGTTTATTTGCTGCTGAACACCTTAATGTTGTCACTGACTCTGCCTACTTCTTTGGTAGAAGAAGATGCAGATTAGAAAAATCCTTTTTAAAGGAAGTTGCAAATCAGGACTTTTTTGATCTCCTCTCCAGGTTGTATATACTGATTTCACAGAGATATCATTCTTCTTTTGTGTCTCATTTACCTCCTTGCACTAACCATAGCTTGAGCCTACGGTTAAAGGCTGCTGCCAAATCTTATACTATAACTGCTGTGCTACCTAAGAAAATTCAACATGCTAAACTCTCCAAAGAATTTTATCATCAGAATGTCAAGGCACTCTCCAAGGACTTACAGCTTATACTGCAGCAGGCAAGAGAATTTGTCTTTGCCTGCCCAGATTGCCAGCGTCTCCTGCCGCTTCCTACACAGACTGGATCTAATCCTCATGGATTGCAGCCAATGAACTATGGCAAACTGATGTTAATCTGCCAAGCTGCAAACCCGCTCTTTGGGGTGCCGCCGACAGCCCGCCCGACTCGACCGCGCTGTTCCCACCGCCCCGTGGGGTGCCGTTGAGCGCCTGTCCGACCTGCACGCACCGCTCCTCATGCACTTTAAGGTGCCGTTGGTCACCTGCCCAACCGTGCAGCCCTCCACATTCCGCCCCTCGGGATGCTGCCGGGCGCTCACCCACCCCCGCCTCGCCCTCAGCCCTCTCTTCAGGGTGTCACCAAGCGCCAGCCCGACTCCATCGAGCCCCCACTCTGGTCTTCCAGTTGCTGCAAGGGTCCCGCCTGACCCGCCCGGGCCACACCCCCTGTCCTCGGGGTGCCGGCAGACACAGGTCCAAGCTGCGCGCGCCACTCCTTCCGCCCCGCGGGGTGCCAAAGGGCGCACTCCTGACCCACCCCACCGCTGCTCCTGCTCCACAGGGTGCCTCCGTGCGATGTCTGATCCCAAGGTGTCCCCACCCCACCACTCCGAGTGCAGCCGGGCTCTCGTCCAACCTGAATGCGCCGCTCAACCTGCCTCTCAAAGTGCTGCTGGGCACCTGTCTGATTTGCCCGCACCGTTTCCCCTGCCCCTCAAGGTGCCGCGCAGTGCCTGCCCGACTAAGTCGAGCCCCCAGCCACTCTTCGGGGTGCCGATGGGTGCCTGCCCGACCTGCCCATGCTGCTTCCCCCAACAATCGGGGTGCTGCCGGGTGCTCTCCTGAGCTCGCGGTGCCACAACAGCGCCCCTCTATGTGGAGAGCTAGCAGCCACTACAGAACTCTACGGGCTCCTATTGAAACCCTACAGATTCCGACAGAACATGATAGGCCCCTACGGTACTCTACAAGCCCCTTAGCAACACACACAACAGAACCTTACTAAAAACCCTACGGGCTCATAGAGAACACTGCAGGCTTACACTTACAGAAGCCTACAGGTGCCTAAGGAACCCTACAGACCACTACGGAATCCTACCAGCCCCTATGGAACCCTACGGGATCCTACAGACACCTGCGGGCACTTACAGAACACTGCAGGCCCCTACGGAACCATACAAGCCCATACAGAACACTACAGGGCCCTATGGAACTTTTCTAGCCACTATGAAACTCTACGGACCCCTACAAAACCCTGCAGAACCCTCCGGAACCTTACAGAATGCTACGGACCCCTGCAGGCACTTAAGGAACCCTACAGGCCCCTATGGAACACTACCAGCCGCTATGGAAGGAACCCTACAGGCACCTACAGAACACGACTGGCCCCTGTGGTACTCTACAGGCCTCTAGGGAACCCTATGGAGCTCTACGGAACCCTAGGGATCCTTATGGGCCCCTTCAGACCTCTGCGGGCACTTATGGAAACCTACAGGACCCTACGGAACTGTACGGGACTCTACAGGCCCCTAGGGAACACCACAGGGCACTAAGGAACCCTATGGGCAACTACAGGCCCCTACAGATCTCTGTGGAACCCTACGGAACACAACAGGTCCCTTCAGACCTCTGCGGGCACTTATGGAAACCTACAGGACCCTACAGGACTGTACGGGACTCCACAGGCCCCTAAGGAACACCACAGACCACTACGGAACCCTAGAGGCACCTACAAGCCCCTATGGAACCCTACGGAACACTGCAGAACCCTCCAGAACCTTACAGGACCCTAGGGGCCCCAATGGTACTCTACAAGCCCTTAGCGAACCCTACAAAATCCTCTGGAAACTTATGGAACACTACAAGCTCCTACAAACCCCTGCGGGCACTTACACAACCCTACAGGCCCCTACGGAACTCTACGGGCCCCTAGGGAACCCTACAGATTTTGACGGAACCCTACGAGCCCCTATGGAACCCTACAGAATACTACAGGACCCGACAGCACTCTACAAGCCCCTTAGCAACACAATGGAACCTTACTAAAACCCTATGGGCTCCTACAGAACACTGCAGGTGCCTACGGAACCCTACAGGGCCCTACGGAATACTACCAGCCACTACGGAAATCTATGGGCCCCTACGGAACCTGACAGAAACTCTACGAGCCCCTATAGGCCCTTGCGGGCACTTACAGAACTCTACAGGCACCCACGGAACTTTACGGAACCCTACAGGCCCCTACGTATGGCACACTACCAGCCACAAAGGAACACTACGGGACTCTACGGGCCCCTAGGGAAAACCACAGGCCACTATGGAACCCTATGGGCCCCAACAGATCCCTACAGACACCTGCGGGCTCTTACGGAACCCTTAAGGCCCCTACGAAACACTACCAGCCACAACGGAACACTATGGAACTCAACAGGCCCCTACAGGGCCGTACGGAACACTACTGGCCTCTGCGGTACTCTGCTGGCCCCTACGGACCCTATGGAACACTACAGGCCCCTTCAGACCTCTGCAGGCACTTATGGAAACATACAGACCCCTACAGAACTGTACAGAACACTACGGAGCCCTACAGACCCCCTGGGCACTTATGGAACCCTACAGACCCCTGTGGGTTCTTATGGAACCCTACAGACCCCTATGGAACCGTACGGAATTCTGCAGAACCCTGTGGGCTCTTACGGAACCCTACAGGCCCCTATGGAACACTAGCAGCCACTACAGAACTCTACGGGCTCCTAGGGATCCCCTACAGATTGTGACAGAACCCAACAGGCTCCTAGGGTACTCTACAAGCCCCTTAGCAACACACACAATGGAACCTTATTAAAACCCCTACAGGCTCCTACAGAACACTGCAGGCTTACACTTACAGAACCCTACAGGCGCCTAAGAAACCCTACAGACCGCTACGGAACCCTACCAGCCGCTATGGAACCCTACGGGACCCAACGGAACACTACAGGCCCCTAAGGTACTCTACAAGCCCCTGCAGAACCCTACGGGCCCTATGGTACTCTACAAGCCCCTACGGAAACCTACAGGGCCGTACGGAATACTACCAGCCACACCGCAAATCTATTGGCCCCTACAGAACTCTACAGAACCTGACAGAAACACTACAGGCCACTACAGGCACTTGCGGGCACTTACAGAACTCTACAGGCACCCATGGAACTTTGTGGAACCCTACCAGCCCCTACGGAACCCTATGGGCACCTACAGACCCCTACAGAACTGTATGGAACACTACGGAACCCTATGGACTAACATGGACTGTGTTATCACAGGGGTTTAAGAATAGCCCCACTCTTTTCAGAAATCAATTAGCCAAAGACCTGGAACAATGGGAGCAGCCACATGGAGCTGGAGTAATTTTACAGTATGTAGATGATCTATTGATAGCCACCGAGACAAAAGAATTGTGTATAGTATGGGCAATTAGTTTGCTAAATTACCTCGGACTTAATGGTTATCAAGTCTCTCCACAGAAAGCCCAAGTAGCTCAACAGCAAGTGACTTACCTTGGATATGAGATAACTGCAGGCCAACGGACCCTAGGGACAGCGAGAAAGGAGGCTATCTGTCAGACCCCTCAACCACAGACAGCTAAAGAGCTCTGCACGTTCCTAGGAATGACGGGATGGTGTCGCCTATGGATATATAACTACGGACTCATGGTAAAACCACACTATGAACTGCTAAAATCTAACCCAAAAGACCTCACCTGGAATGGGGAAGGAGAAAGAGCATTCAGTCAGCTAAAGAAAAATAAATGGACGCCCCTGCTTTGGGGTTACCAGACACTACTAAACCCTTCTGGCTGTTCTCTCACGAGAAGCAGGGAATAGCTCTAGGAGTCCTAGCCCAAAACCTGGGACCATGCCGAAGGGCAGTGGCATACTTCTCTAAACAGCTTGATGAGGTAAGCAGGGGCTGGCCTAGCTGCTTGAGGGCAGTGGCAGCAGTGGTGCTAAATATTCAAGAAGCACGTAAGTTTACACTGGGCCAAAAGATTACAGTAATAGTGTCTCATACTGTATCAGCGGTATTAGAGGTAAAGGAAGGACACTGGATCTCACCACAAAGGTTCCTTAAATACCAAGCTGTCTTAATGAAACAGGATGATGTGGAAATAGTGGTTACTAACATTGTCAATCCAGCATCTTTTCTTAGCGGGAATACGGGAGAACCGGTATCGCATGACTGTCTGGAAACAATCAAAGCAGTCTATTCCAGCCGACCCGACCTAAAAGAGGAGCCGCTGAAAGATGCTGAAGGTTCCTGGTATACTGACAGAAGCAGCTTTGTTCGACAAGGCATCCACAAGGTGGGATACGTGGTAACAACTGCAGACCAGGTAACAGAATCCAAAGCCCTTGCCCCAAATACCTCAGCACAGAAAGCAGAAATAATAGCCCTAACTCGGGCATTGAAACTAGCCAAAGCAAATAAAATCAACATTTGGACGGACTCCAAATACGCTTTCGGGGTAGTCCATGCTCCTGGAGCTGTATGGAGGGAAAGAGGACTCCCCTCTACCCAAGGGAAACATATAAAACACGACAAAGAAGTTCTTAAGCTTCTGGAAGCAGTACAGTCACCCAAGAAGGTGGCTATTATGCATTGCAAAGCTCATCGAAAGAGGAGCACTGCTCAGGAATTGGGCAACGCCATGGCAGACCATGAGGCCAGAAGAGTGGTGGAGAAACGTGATTTGGAGGTGCAGTCTCTGGTCCCAGATGGTAAAATACAAATTGATTGTGAAACTTAGGTGGGAAAATTGAAAAAGGTAAATGGGCTAAAACTCCACAGGAAAAAATAATAATACCATTTGCATTGTTGTAGGCCGCAGTCATGGCGGAGCACAGAAAATCCCACTGGGGAACAGAAGCTTGAGCCAACTAATATTCGCCCAAAACCTGTATACTACTATTAGGCAAGTAACACAGCAGTGTGAGGTATGTTTGCAGAATAATCCCAAAACAGGCCCCAAAGTCCAGTTTGGCCAAATAGGAAAGGGAGACTATCCGGGACAACAATGGCAAATTGATTTTTCAGAACTTCCAAGAAAAGGGGGGTTTTGATACCTATTGGTATTAACAGATACCTTTTCAGGATGGCCAGAGGTGTTTCCCTGCTGAACCAATAAAACAAGAGAAGTGGCTAAAGCGTTGTTGCAAGAAATTATACCAAGATTTGGGGTTCCTGCAGTGATTTCCTCAGACCGAGGATCTCATTTCACTGCGAAGGTTGTTTCAAAAATTCACCACTGAAGCCAAAGTGGGAAGGCCCCTTCCAGGTACTGCTGACCTCTCACACAGCCATAAAGATTAAGGAACAAGCCGCTTAGATCCATTGGACTCGAGTCAAGAGAGCTCCAAAACCCCCAATGGACATCAACGCAGGCCGGACCCTTGAAACTTCACCTCCAACGAAAAGATGGACATTAATGACATTAATAGTCGTCAGCATGCCGGGACTTTGTATCTCAGGGGGAGGGACATGGGATGTGAATACATATTCACGAAATCTAGAAACATTGGTAAGGGCTACTAATCTGTCAGATTATTGGATATGTACTACCCTACCCAAAGGAGAAATGAAGTTACCTCTATATGGGGTGGCAGCAAGTAATTGGAACTATGACAACGGAACCTGGCCCAAATTTTGGGCAAAAGGGGAAAATGAGGCGAACGGGTATTGTGAGTACGATGACAATATCTGCCCCTTAGGACCCAGATTTGATTTACAAGTGTTGAAAGAAGAGCAATTTGTTGTATTAGTGAGCTATAACAATTGTACCTGGGAACACGGGGAATATAGAGTAGAAGGGCTGGTAAATAAGTCGACATCATGGGGATGGAGCAAGTTCTGGATCAATAAGACAACTGTTAATGTAGGAAATTGGGGTTTAACAGGGATAAATGTCACGTACATTGACTTTTGCAATAAGACCCAATTAGCTACATATAAAAGTAGTGGTATTTCCCAAGGAAAAGAACACTCTTGGGAGAATGGATGGTATCAGGCAGGAAAGTTCCTAGGTGTGAATCTGACAGCAACTAATGGACCCTGTAAATTGCCTAAAGGGTACTGGTGGCTGTGTGGAGATGGGTATAGCATAAAACAGCTCCTCGCAGGGTGGAAGGGAACTTGCACAATAGGGTATCCAACTACTCAAGATAAAGTGTTTAATCAGTCTGAAATTCCCTCAGGTATGTTGCGAACACCTTGGAGGAGAATTCAACAGGTAGAAAACCCTCTAGTGACAAGGGGAACAAGATTCCATAGCTTTGTAAGGTGGTTTATACCATCCCTGGGCGTTAGTGAATTGGAGAAAGCAATCGTAAACATATCAACTACCATAGAAGTGCTTGAGAAATCTACAATCGATGCCATACAGGCACTTCAACAAGAAGTCCAGTCATTAGCAAATGTGGTTGGACAAAATAGAATGGCATTAGATTTATTAACTTGGAAAGAGGGAGGCTTATGCGCAGTGATTAATCAGAGCTGTTGCTCATATGTAAACCAAAGCAGAAGGATAGAGAAAGACTTACAAAATCTCATAGCTAAAACTCAGATTTTGCATCAGACTGCGCAAGATGATACCACATTTGGGTTTTCAGACTTTTGGGAAAAGTTAACCTCATGGTTACCTAATCTGGCCTGGCTTAAACAACTGTTTATCCTTTTAGTGGCAATACTTATGTTAGGAATTTTAGTGTGTGTAATAGCTAGATGTTTTATGTGTTGTACCATGGGGGCCAAAGATGAATACATTCAATGGAAGAAGCATCAGCTCCGTGAATGACTGGAGTCAGGAAAGTACTTTAGAAATCAGATGGAGAGGGAAAGTGTATTCTAGGCAATTGTAAAAGAATTTACAAATGAACAAAGAAAAGGGGGGGATTGAAACAGAAAATACAAGGATTAACCATGACAGGGACGTATATCTCAACCTTGGAGGGGAGGAAAGAAAACAAAGAATTGCCCAATTAGCGGACGTAGGCCTCAGCCTTGAAAGAACACTTCGCAGGCTAACAGGAACATCCCAACCGGTAACAGGAAAGATAACAAGAAGCTTTACGATCCCTGTCAAATCACTCAGAAGACATCCTGATAGATTACAGGAAGATAGCAAGAGGCTTTACGGCCTCTACCAGCAAAACAATCGGTGGGAACCGGCTCAGTGACTGTGGAATTTACTCCCTAAAAAGCCCCCCCCCAAGAAAAACATCAGGAGAAGATACGCACATGCCTGGAGGAGGAGACTTATTATAATAAGGCCCTGGAAATAATTAACATAGTAACACCTATTCTTAGAACTAATTGTATTAGTCCATCCCATAGTTTGCATATGTATGATTTACATTATAAATAACTACGGGTTCAGCATAAGTGTGTGCAAGTTAGGAGGAGAAATCCCCCTTGCACCCAGCGCTGCAATAAACGTACCTACTTTGTAACTCTATTCGAGTTGTAGGGTTTGTTTCCACGCGTCACTACAGAACTGTACGGGACTCTACAGGCCCCTAGGGAACACCACAGACCACTATGGAACCCTACAGAACCCTACGTAAGCCTACGGGCACCTACAGGCCCCTACGGAACCCTACAGAACCCTCCAGAAATTTATGGAACCCTACAAGCTCCTACAAACCCCTGCAGGCACTTAAACAACGCTACAGGCCCCTACAGAAATCTACAGACCCCTGAGGGCTCTTATGGAACCCTACAGGCCCCTACGGAACACTACCAGCCACAACGGAACTCTACAGGCCCCTACAGGGCTGTACGGAACACTACTGGCCCCTGCGCTTCTCTGCTGGCCCCTACGGAACCCTACAGAGCTCTACGGAACACTATGGGCCCCTTCAGACCTCTGTGGGCACTTATGGAAACCTACAGGACCCTATGGAACTGTACAGGACTCTACAAGCCCCTAGGGAACATCACAGTTCCCTACGGAACCCTATGGAACACAACGGGCCCCTACAGAACCCTACAGAGCTCTACGGAACACTACGGGCCCCTTCAGACCTCTGTGGGCACTTATGGAAACCTACAGGACCCTATGGAACTGTATGGGACTCTACAGGCCCCTAGGGAACATCACAGGCCCCTACGGAACCCTATGGAACACAATGGGCCCCTATGGAACCCTACAGGCTTCTTTGGATCCCCACAGTAACCTGCAGGCTCTTACATAACCCTAAAGGCCCCTACGAAACACTACCAGCCACAACGGAACACTACGGAACTCTACGGGACCCTACGGAACACTACCAGGCACTACGGAACTCTACAGGACCCTACAGGGCCGTATGGAACACTACTGACCACTGCGGTACTCTGCTGGCCCCTACGGAACCCTACAGAGCTCTATGGAACCCTAAGGAACCTTACGGAACACTACCGGCCCCTTCAGACTTCTGCGGGCACTTATGGAAACATACAGGACCCTACGGAACTGTATGGGACTCTGCGGGCCCCTAGGGAAAACCACAGGCCACTAAGGAACCCTACAGACACCTGCGGGCTCTTATGGAACCCTTAAGGCCCCTACAAAACACTACCAGCCACGACGGAACACTGTGGAACTCTACAGGCCCCTACAGGGCCGAACGGAACACTTCTGGCCCCTACAGTACTCTGCTGGCCACTACAGAACCCTACGTAACCCTATGGGCACCTACAGGCCCCTACGGAACCCTATGGAACCCTACGGGCCCCTATGGTACTCTCCAAGCCCCTACGGAACCCTACGGAACACTGCAGAACTCTCTGGAACCGTAAGGAACCCTATGAGCTCCTACAAACCCCTGCAGGCACTTACACAACCGTACAGGCCCCTATGGAAATCTACGGGACTCTACAGGCCCCTAGGAAAAACCATGGGCCACTATGGAACCCTACAACCCCTACGGAGCTGTACGGAACTCTACAGACCCTTGCGGGCTCTTACAAAACCCTACAGGCCCCTACGGAACACTACCAGACACTATGGAACTCTATGGGCCCCTATAGGGCCCTATGGAACAGGCCCTACTACTGGCCCCTATGGTATCTATGGTCCCCTAGGGAACCCTACAGAGCTGTATGGAACCCTGTGGGTCCTTATGGAACTCTAAGGGCCCCTGCAGGGACTTACGGAACCCTACAGGCCCCTACGGAATACTACCAGCCACACCGGAAATCTATGGGCCCCTACGGAACCTGACAGAAACTCTACGAGCCCCTACAGGCCCTTGTGGGCACTTACAGAACTCTACAGGCACCCACGGAACTTTACAGAACCCTACCAGCCCCTACGGACCCCTACATACCCCTGCGGGTTCTTATGGAACCTTACAGGGCCCTAAGGAACTTTACCAGCCACTATAGAACTGTACAGGCTCCTGCAATCATCTACAGACTCTACAGACCTCTGTGGGCTCTTACAGAACCCTACAGGCCCCTAGGGAACACTACCAGCCCCTACGGAAGCTTACCAGCCCCTGTAGAACCCTACAGGCCACTACGGAATCCTAAGGGCCCCTATGATCACCTACAGGCCGCTATGGCACTCTACAGAAACCTACAGATCCCTGTGGGCTCTTACGAAATCCTACAGGCCCCTACGGAACACTACCAGCCCCTAGACGGCCCTACAGAACACTACTGGCCCCTACAGTACTCTACGGGCCCCTAGAGAACCCTATGGAGCTCTATGGAACCCTATGGAACCTTACGGAACCCTATGGGGCCCTTCAGACCTCTGCTGGGACATACAGAACGCTACACGCCTCTATGGAATCCTACGGACCCCTACAGAATACTATGCCCTATGGCACCCTAGAAACACCTACGGACAAAGACGGCCCCCTACGGAACCCTACAGAACCCAACAGGCATGCGCTAAACCCTAGAGACCCCTACGGTACCATACAGACATCTACAGAACCCTACGGGCCACTACGGAACCCTAGGGAAACCTACAGAACCCTAGAGGTCCCTACTGAACCTTACAGAACCCTACAGACCCTTCCAGGCCCTATGGAATCCTACCAAACCCTACCAGCCCCTATGGGTCCTTATGGAACTCTACGGGCACCTATGAGCACCTACAGACACCTACAGATCCCTATGTAACCCTCTGGGCACATACGGAACACTACGGACCCCTACAGAAATCTACAGAATCCTACAGACCCCTACGGAACCCTATCAGCCCCTATGGAACCCTATGGAACCCTACAGGCCCCTATGGTCTCCTTTGGAAATCTACAGAACCATAAGGTCTCTCATGGAACTCTACAGAACCCCACAGGCTCCTATGGAACTCTCTGGAACCCAATGGGCATGTGTGGAACCATACAGAGTCCTACAGACCTCTAGGGGCCCGTAAAGAACACTGTGGTCTCTTACGGAGCCCTACAGACCCATACGAGAACCTACGAGCACCTACAGGCACCTATGGAATGCTGCGGAACCCTACAAAACCCTAAGGAACACTGCAGGCACACATGGAACTCTACAGACCTCTATGGGCCCCTGTGGAAATCTACAGAATCTTATGGGCCCCTACAGACTCCTAGCGGATGCCTATGGAAACCTACAGACCCCTACAGGCAGCAACGGAACCCTACAAAACACAATGAGCCCCTACAAAACCATAAAAAGCCCTACAGGCCCCTACTTGATGCTACAGGACCCTATGGAACACTACAAACACCTACAGGCCCATATGGACTCCTACAGACCCCTACCAAACGCTATGGAACCCTTCCAAAACCTACAACCCTACAGAACCCTACAGACCCCTATGGGCCCTACAGAACCCTGCTGGAACCTATGGAACCCTACAGGCCCCTACGGAATCCTAAGGGCCCCTACAGACCCCTAGAGAACCCTAGGAAACACTACGGGCTCCTAAAGACCTTTACAGAAAAAAATCAGTAGTAAATGCAATAGTGTTTTACGAGATTTGATGTCAAGGTACACTCTGTTATTTACTGCATAGAGGACAGGGTCAGACAAGCTGTCAGGGAGACCCTTCTGTTGAGTCACGAGGTTCAGAAAGGACCCCCTTGCTTCCTAAACTTCTCAGAGAGGAGTCTAGGTGCGGCTGGATCCAATACTAGTCTCAGACTTGGTCAATGGTTTATTTCTATTATATATGCACAATCAACCTTTTATATCACTTAGCTAAAATTTCAAAGTTTAGCATGCTATTAGTCACTTACTGAGAATCTGTTGTGGCAAGGAATCTCTCAGCCTCGAGGAGTAGAACCTTAAGCGAGCATCCTCATACAAGGGGAGATCCTGGCATGCAGCCCACTGCCACACAGGAGAGCTCAAAGGGCTCTTGGGCTGTCCACTATTTATAGAGTAAGATAATTGACCTATTATAGTCCTATTCTCATGGGAACAAAATATCTAGGTCCCCACTCCAGACAGTGTTTTGGCTATGTTGCCAGCCATCCCCCAAAGTCCAGATGCAACTTATCGCAACTGATGTGATGGCCATGGTGGCCATGGCCCCAGCAGGACCTGGGGTTGAGGGGAGTACACTGCCACACTACAGCCCGTGACTATAGTCAATTCATCTTACCTTCACAGAGTGGTGGTCCAGTCACCTCTTGCCTCTATGCCATAAATAGTATATTGATAGTTGTTTGCGCTCAGAGACACACGGTAAGTAGAAAATAAAGCACTTCTATTTGTTATTTGCTAATTTGTATGTTTTGGGTGGTTGAAGTTGGGTTATTTGTTTGGTCAAGTACCAGATCTTTATATACAGCATAACTATAAGGAACAAACGTTAAAATTAGAATCAACAAGATTACAACTGGGTGAAGCATATGATTAAACAGTCCCGTTGCTGTTGTTGACCATCCAAGATGAATTTCCCACCAATGGTGTTCTGCATCCTTCCTCATTCTTTCGAAGAGATGGTGTATCTCTTCTGTATCATGCTGAACAGTGATTAGAGATTTGTGTCCATTGTTTCGGATTCATTCTAGCAGCTGACACAGGTCATTGTGTTGTAGAAGTTTCTTCACCAATGTAAGATTCATTCCAATGGGGGTAGGCAACAAATCTCGAATCAATGTATAATTAAATTTTAGCCATTGATAAGACATAGCAGGAGCTGAATAATTAAAGTCACACCCTATAATTTTAGTAAAGTTACAAACACAAACATTTGAATGATTACTTGTATCTAAGGTAGCGTTATCTACAAATATAGTACTACAAAGGGTTCTCATACAAACACATCCATTTCCAATATATACAGGTACAGTTTCAGGGTTTTCATCGAGATTTATTTCAAAATGACAAAACATCTGTTCAGTATCAAGACAAATGTATTAGACTTTGATGGTGTTACTCTCACAAAATACATGCGTTAAAACAAATGGTCTGCCATTTACTCTTATTCCATTGGGTCAACACTCTACATTCTAACGTATAGCTAAAGGCTTCAAAAAGCTCAAAAAGCCCCCAAAAAAGATTATCGTCAGCCCTTTTTCCTGCAGATCCCTTCCCCAGTGCAGTCTTACATGCCCTGAAGCTGGTCGCCGTGGCAATAACCTTTTGGCACATTCAGAGGACCTTTATATTTACCAGGGGTGGTGCTGGCTCCGTCCAGGCTCAATCAGCAGCACCGCCCACCAGCTGACAGTCCCACTAAAAGCAGAGGGCTTTTCTCGGCTTCAAAAAGGACCAAAAAGTGCTTTTCGTCAGCACTTTTTGCTGCAGATTCCTTCCCCAGCGCAATCTTACCTGCCCTGAAGCTGGTCTCTGTGGCAATGACCTTTTGGCACCTTCAGAGGGCCTTTAAGTCTACCAAAGATGGTGCTGGATCAAACCAGGCTCACTCAGCAGCATTGCCCACCAGCTGACACCCCCAGTACAAGCAGGGGGCTTTTCCCAGCTTCAGAAAGCCCAAAAAAAATCTTTTAGTTGCCCCTTTCTGCTGCAGATGCCTTCCCCGGTGCAATGTTACCTGCCCTAAAGCTGGTCTCTGTGGCAATGACCTTTTGGCACCTTCAGAGGGCCTTTAAATCTACTGGGGGTGGTGCTGGCTCCAACCAGGCTCACTCAGCAGCACTGCCCACCAGCTGACAGCCCCACTAGAAGCAGAGGGCTTTTCCCAGCTTCAAAAAGGCCCAAAAAGACCTTCTCTTTGGCCCTTTTTCCTGCAGATCCCTTCCCCAGCGCAGTCTTACCTGCCCTGAAGCTGGTCTCTGTTGCAATGACCTTTTGGCACCTTCAGAGGGTGTTTAAGTCTACCAAAGACAGTCCTGGCTCCACCCAGACTCTACTCAGCAGCAATGCCCACCAGCTGACAGCCCCACTACGAGCAGAAGGCTTTTCCCGCCTTCAAAAAGCTCCAAAAAGAGCTTCTCGTCAGACCTTTTTTTGCAGATCCCTTCCCCATTGCAGTCTTACCTGCCCTGAAGCTAGTCTCCGTGGCAATTACCATTTGGCACCTTCATAAGGTCTTTAAATCTACCTGAGGAGGTGCTGTTGCAGTCCAGGCTCACTCAGCAGCATTGCCCATCAGCTGACAGCCCCAGGACAACCAGAGAGCTTTTCCTGGCTTCAAGAAGCTCCCAAAAGATCTTCTCTTCGGCCTTTTTTCCTGCAGATTCCTTCCCCAGTGCAATGTTACCTGCCCTGAAGCTGGTCTCTGTGGCAATGACCTTTTGGCACATTCATAGGGCGTTTAAATCTACCATATATCTAGATACCCTACAGGCCCTATGGAACCCTACAGAACCCTATGGAAGTCTACAGGACTCTATGGGCCCCTAGGGAACGCTACGGCCCCTACAGACCCCTTAGGAACCCTATGGGACCCCACAGAACACTACAGGAACCTATGAGCACCTACAGGCCCCTACAGCACTCTATGAAACCCATCAAGCCCCTACAGAAACCTATGGAACCATACGGAGCCCTATGGAACTTTACAGGCTGCTATGGACCCCTGTGCGAACTTACAGAACTCTATGGACCTTTAAGGGCTCCTACGGAACCCTCCTTACCCCTATTGACCCCTACGGCACCCTACGGAACCCTATGGGCCCTTACAGGCTCTTACGGAACCCTGTGGTCACTTACGAAACCCTACAGGGCTCTACAGAGCCCTACAGAACCCTACGGTCTCATATTGAAGTCTACAGAAACCTACAGGCCCCTAGTAAAATCTTTGGAGCCTAACGGGTATGTACTGAACCCTACGGATCCCTACACACCTCTACAGACCTCTACGGGCCCCTAGGGAACATTACGGGCCTCTACGGACCCCTACAACGACCTACCAGCACCTACGGAACCCTATGGAACTCTACAAAACTCTAAGGAACACTATGGGCACATACAGAACACTATGGACCTCTGTGGACCCCTATGCAACTCTACGGAATTATACAGGCCACTACGGACTCCTACCAGATGCCTATGGACCTCTACAGACCCCCGCATGAACCCTACAGGCCTCTACGGGCCCTTAGGGAACAATACAGGCCGCTACGGAACCCTACAGGCCTCTACTGAACCCTACAGAATCCTGCGGAGCCCTACAGACCCTTACAGGCCTTACGGAACACTACCAAACCCTATGGAAACATACCAGCCCCTGTGGGCGCCCACAAACCCCTACAGAAACCTACAGGACCCTACAGAACCTTATGGCACCCTAGAGGCACCTACGGACCCATACAGAACCCTACAGGTGACCTCTGACCCCACATGGTGACCTCTGACCCATATTGTGACCCCTTGACCCTACACAGTGACCTCTGACTTCAGTGAGCCCTGACCCCAGACCCCACACGGTGACCTTTGACCTTACATGGTGATCCTTGACTTTGCATGGTGACCCCTGACCCCACATGGTCATCTCTGACCACCCAAACTATGACCCCTGATGCCACAGGATAACCTTTGACCCCACGTTGTGAATTTTGACCCCACACGGTGACCTCTGACCCGGTATGGTGACCCTTGAGACCGCATGGTGACTTCTGACCCCACTGAACCCCTGAGCCCACACGGTTACCTCTGACCCCACACAGTGACCCCTGACCCCACAGGATGATCTTTTACCCCACATTGTAACCTTTGACCCCACATTGTGACCTTTGACCCCACATGGTGAGATTTGACCATGCATGGTGACCTTTGACCCCACCCCATGACCTCTTACACCTTTGAACCCACACAGTGACCCTTGACTACGCACAATGACCACTGACCCCACATGGTGATACCTGACCCCACACGGTGACCTCTGACCCTGTTTTTGACTTTTGACCACCTATGGTTACCCTCGAACTCCCATATTGACCTCTGACCTCGGTGACCTCTGAACCCAGTGACCTCTGACCCCACTCAGAATCACTGAATCACAGACTCACAGAATCACATGTGGTTCGAAGGGACCTCTGGAGATCATCTAGTCCAACCCCCTGCCAAAGCAGGTGCACCCAGAGCAGGTTGCACAGGAACTTGTCCAGGTGGGTTTTGAATATCTCCAGAGAAGGAGACTCCACCACCTCCCTGGGTAGCCTCTTCCAGGGCTCTGCCACCCTCACAGGAAAGAAGTTCCTCCTCATCTTTAGGTGGAACTTCTTATGTTCAAGTTTGTGCCCATTTCCTCTTGTCCTGTCCCTGGGCACCACTGAAAAAAGACCAGCCCCGTCCTCTTGACACCCTCCCTTTAAGTATTTATAAGCATTGATCAGATCCCCCCTCAGCCTTCTCTTCTCCAGACTGAAAGACCCAGTGAAAAGACCTCAGCCTCTCCTCGTGAGGGAGATGCTCCAGGCCCCTAATCATCTTTGTAGCCCTCTGCTGTACCCTCTCCAGCAGTTGCCTGTCCTTCTTGAACTGGGGAGCCCAGAACTGGACCCAGTGCTCCAGATGGGGCCCCACCACAGTGACCTCTGACCCCACACGGTGACCCCTGACACCCTGCAGTGACTCCAGACCTACTACATGGTGACCCCTGACCTCAGGTGACCCCGATCCTGCAGTGACCCCTAACCCCCCCATGGTGACCCCTGACACTTCATTGTGACTTCTGACCTTGGGTGACCCCTGACCCTACACTGTCACCTCAGACTCCCATGACCCCTGACCCCAGACCCCACACGGTGACCCCTGACCTCATGGTGATTTCTGACCCCTGCTGCTGACCCCTGACCTCGCGTGGTGACCCCATTGTCCAATTGGTCAGATCACTTGCCACGCTCCGATCGTTTGGATCACCTTGCCGTGCTGGGACATGGTGGAGACTGACGGCGTGGCGGGCCAATGGAGTGGGGCTTCCTAAGGATGGGGGCGGGTGCTGGGACTGTGGCCAATGGGCGCATGGCATAGGCGGGCCAAGGTGCTCTGGAAGCGGAGGCGGCCGGGCAAAAATGGCGGCCAGCGCGAAATGGCTGCGGCCTGGCCCAGCCCAGGCAGAAAGCACCGGGCAGCATCACGAGACAGGTGGACAGTGTCGAGGAAGGCCGGGGTGGTGGGTGGCGGAGCGGGGCACACGGCCGGCAGCGGTGGGGCACCCGAGGGGCCTCCAAGGGGAGACGGCGTTGCGGGGGGGTTGCTGAGGTGTCTGGGGGAGGTGCTTTCTCTCCCAGGGCTGGCAAACGGGCTCGCGTGGCTGGTTTTGGGGCTTCAGCAAGAGAGGGAGTCGTGTGGCTTTGGGCTCAGGAGCGGGGGTGGAGTCCGGCGTTTTGGGGACTTGAGCAGAGGCTCAGCGGCTGGGTTTTGGGGCTCAGAAAGGGGCAGCAAGTGATGTGGTTTGGGGGCCAAGAGCAGAAGCCATTTTGGCTGGTTTTGCAGAGGGGGAGCAGGAGGGCTGTGGGGGAAAGCAGGGGCTGGGCGGAGTGCGGGGAGGCTCCCTGGAGGCAGAGGGTCTGGTCACATTGGACCCTGAAGTTCGGGAGGCTGGCACACACCTGCCTGAACTCAATGTCTGAGGTGGTCTGTGGGGGGAAGAGGCGCTTTTCAGACCCCGCACGCCCTCTTCGAGTCCAGCTCTTCTCTGCACACTGCTTAGGATAGTTATTAAGTAATGAGTCATACAAACCAGTTAATGTTTCTGCCACCAACATCGGTGATGTTTAATCATAATGCTGGAGATATGAGGGTGACTGACTGATGCCCTGGTCAAAAGGCCAGAGCGGTGCAAACAGCTGGAGCTTGCGGAGAAAAGGAGCTGAAACGGACCGGTGCAGAGCAGGGGCTTGCATTAGCCAGAGCTGCGGCAAGCAGGAGGTGCAGCGAGATGGGAGCGCCTGCTGCCCAAATAGGTCTGACTTTTAACAGATATTCTATTTAAATGTAACAAGAGAATATACTCTAGTGATTGCTTCGGGGGGGGGGGGGGGGGGGTGTGGGGGTGGCCCCGCCCCTTCCCCAGGGGAGTGTAGGAAAGGGCTATGGGTGGGGCCTGGGTGTGGTGGCTGAGGTCAGGGGTCGGTGGGCGGGGCCTGGCATATATAAGCCACAGCCTGAAGGTGCTCAGTCTGCCTTGGGGATTGTCTTGGGTCAGAGCTTTGCTGTGCTTTGAGTCAACTGTAGGCTTGGGGCTGGCTCAGCTGTGGGGGCAGGTGTGTTTGGGCATTTAGAGGAGCAGAGGTGAGAAGTGTGAGGTAAGACCTTCAGGACTGGTTAAGGTTTAGCAGTAAATATAAAAGAAAGTAGAGGTTTATGCTGCTTTTTTTTTTATTTTAGGTCAGTAGTTTTTCTAATGAGTGTTCAGGGATGGCAAGCTGGCTTGTATTTATTCCAGGTGAGCTGTATTTTCCTGGAATTCTTGGCTTTATTGAAGATGGAATTGTGGTTTCTTTCTGCAGTTTTGCTGTATCCTGTGTGAGTTGCTGAAGACTGATGGTGAGATTATCTAGCAGGGGTTGGGGTGAGCATCTTGTATGCACCTGTTTATGGAGTTGTAGCATTTCTGAAGAAACCAGCAGGGATGTAAGACATAGTGTCTTTCAGGGTATGGGATGGCTCATTGCCTTTCCCCATTGCCCACAGAGAACCATGGTGTCCCTAGAGCTTTTGCAGGTTGTGGCCACCCCTCGTAGATTGTGTCAGGGCATCACTTATTCTGTGGGTCTGTACCAGAGCCCAGAGTCTGTGGTAAGGCAGAAGACAGGAAGTGCCCACAGAGTGCAGGACACGGCTCGGAAGAGCAGCTCCCAAGGAGCAGCTGATGCAGGAGCTTCAGGGTTCAAACACAGGATTGGAAGCGTCAGGAAGAAGTGGGGTTCTTTCCTTGACAATTCAGGAGACGAGAAGGGTTTTCTAAAGCTTTGAGACTGGGGGATGGCTAGGAAAGTGTGGCAGGTTCATTATTCTCTCTCATATTGGGTTAGGAGTTGGATTTAGGTGTCGATGAGGTCTGGTGTGTTCTAGCCTCTTGCATTTGAGGTGAGCCAGGTAGTATCAAGGATGAGCATGGGACTGGTGATCGTTCACAAGCGCTTAGGTACCATAAATAATTGTTGCTGCAGCCTCTGATTCTGGAATTGGCGTGGAGCAGGTGAGCAGAATGCCATGGAGCTTCTGCGGATGAGGGTGTTGTGGAAGAGGTTGGTATTTACGGTCATTGATGCTCACTGCTGGGGCTGTGGTTTCTTCTCTTTTTTGCAGATGAAGAGGAAGCTGGTGACTGCAGGAATTATGAGTTAGCTGTTTGTTGTGGGGTTTTTGTCAAGGATGAATTTAGACCCCTGGCTCTCTGACAGCTAAGTTGAGGGACTGGCGCTGGAGAGGGGCCAAGGTAGACAGTTACAGAAAGGGGTATTAAAGTTAGGGAAGGGCAGAGGGCTGTCCTGGAGCAGTCCCCATGGCCAGGTAAAGGAAGCAGGTTTACTCTTAAGCATAACACCAGTGTGTCGCAGGCAGGGCAGTTCCAGCCCATGTCTGTTGTTGTGTTGTTTGTGTGGTCTGTCTTCTATGTCTTAGACCTTTTTCAGGTCTTGCTGTCCTCTTTATGCTTAAGGGGCACAGCATGAACCTTGGCATGCCCCGGTGCCGCTTTTCTTGCGTTACGAGCTTAAAGCGTGGATTGGTCTTGAGTGACAGAAGCTTCTGGATGGTCCTCATTTGCGGCACTGTTCCTGTCTGCCTGAGCAACTCTGCTTTGTAGCCATCTGTTTCTAGGGAGTGGAACAACTTCCCTGCATCCTTACATTCTTAGGTCTTGAAGCCTGGCTTCCTGTACATATATCATCTCAGTTCTTAGAGTCGCTTCTTGTCCTGGGCCATGATGTTCTACAGTTAGTTTCTGGGATTTCCCTAGAACATCCTCATGTCATCATCATGGTCCTGTGGGTCTTCGTGCCCGATGGCGTCTTCCAAGCAGGTGTCATTCTTCTTGCTGAGAGTTTTCTCTCACCTTTGGGGCGTGCGTCGGTTTGGGCGTGCGTCGGTTTGGGCGTGCGTCGGTTTGGGCGTGCGTCGGTTTGGGCGTGCGTCGGTTTGGGCGTGCGTCGGTTTGGGCGTGCGTCGGTTTGGGCGTGCGTCGGTTTGGGCGTGCGTCGGTTTGGGCGTGCGTCGGTTTGTCTTGGAGCTGCCCTGCCTGGGGGTGTAGAGTCAGGGGTCGGTGGAACAGCAGTAAGAGTCTGTGGTTAATATGTGGATCTGCTCAGACTGTGGAGGCAAAGGTGGTACTGCCATCTCAGATCGAGTAGCCATCAGTGGGTTCTGTGGACAGTTTTTTCATTATTGTTTTATGGGGAAGAACAAAGCTCTGTGGGAGGGGCTGTTCAGTGGTAGTGAAGCAGATTGCATCTCAAACTTAAGGTTTCTTTGTCTGGGGCTCAGATTTTCGGGGGTTTTTTGTTTTGATTTTTTTTCTATCGAATTTTTTTTTTAGTGGCAGGCTCTAGTTGGACTCTATATATGATATTTGCAAATGGGAACAAGACCTTTGGAATTATGAAGCTATTGCTCTGAGTTCAATATTGTTCAATATTGTTGCTTCAGATGCAGAGGGACAGGCTGTGCAGGGCAACATAGGAGACCTGAGCAGAGTGCCGCCAGAAGGTGTGTCCATGTGTGATATTAGAAGGAAAATGTGTCTGGTGGCTCTATGACTACTTCATGGTATTTTCTTAATTTGAAGCTTTGAATCAATGTGCAACGTGGGATATGGGCACCTGGACTGACTTGAGCAAGGTGAGCGGTGACAGCTGGGCTGAAGCTAGGTGTCTCTTCCAGGTGTTGTTTTCCTGGTGGAGTTTTAAGCAACCCATGTTATTTGGGTTTTACAGGTGGTGTGCAAGCCTGAAGCTGGCAACCCAGACTCACGGAGGATGGGCCCTTAAGCTGTCAAGGTAAAGGGGTAGGAGATAGGAATTGGTGTGCACAGACTGCAGTTTTGGGCAGTATCTCAGCATGTGTTGTTTTGCTTGGGTTTTTGCAGGTGCCACATACAGGCTTGGAGGGGTGACACTGCATGCTGACGAGCAGTTCGAGCTGGTGAGGCTGTTGTGGGCAGGGTTGGAATAGCAAAAGTATTAGGTGGCAGCTCAGTGAAGTGTTTCTGGTTTCGTAGGCGCCGTGCGGGTTGCCTTTGGAAGAGGATGAGCGTTTGAGGTGAGCTGGGTAGTAGAGAGGAGGTGCATGGGGCTGGTGAGTTCTTGCATGTTCAATGGTATTTTTGTGTCTCTTGGTTTCTTAGGCACCACAGACAGTGACTGCTGATGAGTCCAACTCTGGAATCTGTGCAGAGCAGGTGAGCAGAATGTCACAGAGCATCTGAGGAGGGGGATGTTGCCAGAAAGGTCTGTGTTGACCCATGTGATTCTCACTGACAGAACTGCTGTGTGAAATGGGTTTTGTCTTCTTTCCCTTTCTTTTTCTAGGTGATGAAGAGGAGCCTAGGGACTGCAGGATTGATCCAGTTGGCTGACTGTGGTTTTCCTTGTGGAAGATGGCTTCAGACCCCTGGCCCTCTGAAAGCTAAGTTGAGGGTTTGGTGCTGGCGATTGTTCGGGGGAGGGAAGGGACAAGGTTGGGAGTTGCAGGCAGGGGTTTTAAAGTCAGGGTAGGGCAGGGGGCTGTCCTGGAGCAGTCACCTCTGGGTAGGTGTATGGGAGCACCCAGCCAAACTGGTTTTGGAGCACAGTAGGTGAGATGCAGGGAGTTGTCATCTAACTCAGCTTCATCTCCGCCTTGCCTTGTCTATGCAGGGATAACTTGGGGGGAGCTGCAAAAACGGCTTAGCCCGGGGTTGTCTCAAGATTGCATCACAATAAGAACTGAAACCGAATGGAGCTGTTAACTCCCTTAACAAATAAAATGCCCTGAGTCCCATCCCACCACTATTCCCATGACTTTGAGTGCTAGACATCACAAAATTGGCAATAGAGACTTAGGAGCCATCACACCACCAGAGGTAAATATCCCAGATAGTGTAATGCACGCAGGCATAATCCTGCACCCCCACCGAATCAGGAAATATAAACCACAAGGTTTGGGGAGAAAAATGGGGAATCTTCTAATGATACAGCTGACCTGTAGGAGATTCGTCCCCCCCTTGTCCAGGACGCTGTACAGGGTAACTTCCCAGGGATTGAGCGACCTTACCTGAGAGAGAGGGTAAGTGATTAAGAAACATATGTATGGTATACAGCATGGTATTAAGATCGTGATTTGTGCACTCTTTTAAGGTATTAAACCACAAGCACCCTAGATATTGTGTTGTTACTTTTCAGGATCACTTGTAGGTTGCAATAGTGTATTCCGTGAATTGCTTTTAAATTGCAATAGTGTAATCACCATTGCACACATAGAACCTGCAATAGTGGCGTATTGGACCTGTGAGTGAAGTCCAAATAGATTGTTAATTTGAACCTCTCAGTGAAGTCCTTTTTCCCGTTTCGTCACAGTAGGTAAAGGAAATGGGTTCCTCTTCAGCACAAAGCCAGTGTGTGCCAGTGCAGTTCTGCCCGGTGTCTGTTGTGTAGCTTTTGTGGTCTGTCTCCTGTGTCTTAGACGTTCCTCAGGTCTTGATGACCTCATTGCTCTTTGTGCTCAAGGGGCATGGCAGGTGCCTCGGGCACCACCTGTAGGGTCTGGAACGCCTGCCTTCATCGGCATTGTGCCCAATGGGCACTTCTTTTCTTGCATAACATGAATTGGACATTTCTGCATCTCAGACATTTCTGCATGGTTCTCTTTTTGCGTCGTCATTCCCAGCTGCGTGAGCAGCTCTGTTCTCTAGCCATCTGTTTTCAAGGACTGGGATTTCTTCCATGCATCCTTATGGTCTCAGGACTTGAAGCCAGACTTCTTGCATGTACATCGTCTCCGTTTTGACAGGAACTTTGTGTAGCAGACATTATGTTTGATTCTCTTATGGCATGGCCATAGAGCCTCCTGATGTTAGCACTAAAGCCTTGTAGGCCTTCTTGCCCAAGGGCGTCTCTGGTCTGGAGGTGATTCTTCTTGTTTAGACTGTTGTCTGATCTTTGAGTCACATTGTCTACAGTGTTGTGTGGTGTTGGGCAGCACAGAGGTGTGTTTGGCATGGAGCTGACCTGCCCAGGGGTGTAGAGTCAGGGGTAGGTGGAACAGCAATAAGAGTCTGTGGTTAACACATTAATCTGCCCAAACTGTGGAGGCAAAAGTTGTCTGGTCATGGCAGATGAAGTAGCCATCGTCGGGGACAGTCGTTTCCATCACATCTAATGGAGATGATCGGAGCCTTCTGGGAGGGGCTGTTTGGCAGCAGTGAAAATGGAAGGTGTTAAGGTTTGTGCATGTGGGGCTTAATGTTTGGTCCAGTTTTGTGGTTGTTTTTTTTTTTTTTTTAATGGCAGGCTGTAGCTGGAGTCTAGCTGCTATTCCTGAATGGAAGCAAGACCCCTGGACTTGTTCAGCTGCTGATCAGCATCTGGGTGACTTGTTTACTACTTTTTTTTCAGAATTAGGGGGACAAGATCTGTACCAAAGAGCGATGGAGGAGGCCAGAGGAGCACTGTAAGAGGGTGGGTCAGCGCATGGTATCGCAGGGAAGACACAACTGATGCCTATAGTATGGTTTGGTGGTGGTTGGTTTTTTCAAATGTTCAAGGTGTGAAGTAATAAGTAAAGTGGAATATTGGTACCTGAGGTGACTTAGGCACAGAGAGCAATGACTAGTGGGCAGAAGAGAACACAGAGCAGAACATGTTGCATGTTGAGGCATGTTGAGCTCTGTTGTATGTTGAGGCGCGTTACATTTTGAGGTGTGTTAAAGCATGTTGTATGTTGAGGAATGTTCTGTGTTGAGGTGTGTTGAGGCACCTCTAAACAATGGCCTCAACAAGCTTCAACATGGACCATGTCTCAACATGGAATATGCTTTACACACCTCAACACGCATCACGCCTCAACACAAAACACACCTCAACATGCAATATGCTTTGACATGCCTCAACACGCCATGTGCCCAAACACAAAAAATGGCTCAACTCACAATGTTCTTTAACACGCTAAAACACACAACACTTCTCAATACACAAAATGCCTCAAAAGAGAACATGCCTCAACACGCAACATGCTGTAACACACCTCAACACACAACGTGCTTGAACGCAAAAGATGCCTGAACATGCAATATGCTTTAACACACCTGTTGTATGTTAAGGCGTTTTGTGTGTTGTGTGTTGAGGCATGTTGAGCGTCAAGGGTTGTTGTGTGTAGAGGCACATTGTGTTTGAAATGTGTTAAAGCATGTTGCATGTTAAAGCATGTTCCGTGTTGAGACATGTTGCATATTGAGGCATGTTAAAGCATGTTGTGTGTAGAGGTTTGTTAAAGAATGTTGCATATTGAGGAATGTTCCGTGGTGAGGCATGTACTGGGCTGAGGCATTTTGTGTGTTGAGGCGTGTTAAAGCATGTTGCCTGTTGAGGTATGTTCCTTGTTGAGGTGTGTTATGTGTTAAGGCATGTGTCATCTTGAGGCATGTTGTGTGTTGAGGCACAGTGCGTGGTGAGGGATGTCAAAGGATGTTGCACGTTGAGGCCTGTTAAAGCATGTTGTGTGTAGAGGCATGTTGCGTGTTATCACTTGTGTTATCACTTAAAATGCATTGTGTGTTGAGGCATGTTAAAGCATGTGGCAGGTTGAGCTGTGTTCAGTGTAGAGGCATGTTGCAGTATGTTGTGTGTTGAGGTGTGTCATGTGTTGAGGTGCAGCACGTGTTGAGGCATGTTGTGTGTTGAAATGTTTTAAATCATGTTGCATGTTCAGGCATGTTAAAGCATTTTGCATGTTGAGGTGAGCTGAAACATTTTGCCTGTTGAGGCATGCTCTATGTTGAGGCATGTTGTGTGTTGAGGTGTGTAAAAGCACATTCCATGTTGAGGCATGTTCCATGTTGAGGTGTGTTAAAGCATGTTGCATGTTGAGACATATTCTGTGCTGAGGCATGTTGTATGTTAAGGTGTGTTGCATTTTGAGGTGTATTAAAGCATGTTGCATATTGAGGAATGTTCCGTGTTGAGGTGTGTTGCGTGTTAAAGCATCTTCTGTGTTGAGGCAAATTGCATGTTGAGGCACCTCAACATGCAACAAGCCTCAACATAGAACATGCCTCAGCACGCAACATGCTCTAACATGCTTCAACATGAACTCACCTCAACACACAACATGCCTCAACATGGCAGATGGCTGAACACACAACATGGTTTAACATGCCTCAACACGCAATGTGCCTTGACACACATTATGCCTCAACATGCCTCACACTTCCAACTTGGAGCATGCCTCAACACGGCACATGGCTAAACACAGAAAGCATATTGAGGCGTGTTCCCATGAGGGCTCCCACAAAGATTCACTTGGTGATTTGTGTGAGGCCTTGCACAATGGTTTGCATGAAGGTTTGTTGGGGGATGGAAGATCAGGGGGAGGGGTTAGGGGATGGCGGAGGGGGGTGAATTTTGGATTTTGTGCTGGGGGATTGTGCACGAGGGTTTGTAGGGGGGGGGGAGGAGGAAGGGTGAGGGAGGGAGTTGAAGGGGAATTTGGGAGTTGGGAGGTGTGGGAGGGAGGTGGGGGTGACACATGAGGAGCTTTTCCAGGAGGGTTTGCACGAGGCTGGGGGGGTGGGAGGTGGGGGAGGGGGGGATGGTGGCATTTCAGGGGATTTGGTACAAGGACTTGCACGAGAATTTGCAGAAGGCAGTACAAGAGGACTCGCATGAAAGTTTGTAGGGATCTGAGGGCTGTTGCAGGGGTGAAAGACGGGGAGAAGGGAATGGGGGGGGCAGGGGCAGGAGGGGGTTCACATGAGACCTTGCACGATAGTTCATAGCGGGGACGATGGTGTGGGGTTGGGATTTTGCTCGAGGCCTCACACAAGGATTTGCAAAAGGTTTTGGGGGGTGTATTTTGGGGTGGGGGAGGGCTGTGGGAGCTGTGGGGTGGAGCAAAAGGGGGCTCACATGAGGATTTGCACTAGGATTAAGACAAGGCCTTGCACAAGTTGTTTACAGGAGGGTTGGTAGGGGGGTGGGGAGGAAGGTGCAGGAAGGTTTGTAGGGTGCTGAGGGGGATGGGGGGGTTGAGGAGGGATTTGGGAGGTGGGGGAGGGGTGGAGCTGTTGGATGGTGCTCAAGGGGGCTCACCAAGGATTGGCACAAGAATTCACACGAAGTCTTGCATGAAGGTTTCATGGGCTGGGGGTTTAGGGGAGGGGCTATTAGGGGAGGGGGAAGGGAGGTGGGGGGACCTGCAACAGGGGTTTGCAGGAGGGTTCATGGGGGGGTTGGAGGGTGGGGGAGAGGTTGGGAGTGGTTTGGGGGTGGAGGAGGGGGAAAGGGGTGGATGATGGTACGTGACCGTTCTCACAAAGCCTTGCATGAGGATTTGTGTGAGCGTTTACACGAGGGTTCACATGAGGGTTTGTAGACAGTTGGGGAGATTTGGGGGTGGGAGAGGGGAGAGAGAGCAGGGGATGGTGTTGCCCAACAGGGCTCACATTAGTATTTCATAGGGATTTGCACAAGGCACCGTATGAGGGCTCGCATGGGGGTTCATGTGGGGGAGGGATCTGAAGGGGAGACGGGCGTGGGGAAGGGGGGTGGATGTTGTGCAATGGGGTTTTGCACAAGGGTTCATTGAGCGATGGAGAGGGTTGGAGGTGTGGGGGGAGGGGGTTGAGGGGGGATTTAGCAGGGTGGCACACAAGAGGGCTTGTGCAGCGATTGAGAGACGGGACACAGCTTGATGCAAGCAGAATGTCAATTTATTGTATACAATCATTTCTTTATATATGCTTACATTGACTGTTTTAAAGAGATTGGTCCTTTTGCACATACGCTGCTCATGCGGCTGCATCGGATTGGTCAGTGATATACTGTCACACTAGCAAACATATCTTATCTTGAGGAGATAGCCCTTAAGGCCTTCTTTGGCAGGGCGCCAGGGTGTCTGGAACTTGCTTATCTCAGTGTTGTAACATTTGTCAAGTTTCTGTTTTCAGGCCCTTGTTTAGTCTTTTTATGGTCATGACTTCATTCGGTTTCCCATGGTTTATGGCCTACAAGTTCCAGCACGTCCCTGCTAATTAATTGAGCAGTACTTGGGGTTCTGCTCTTCAGGCCTCGTCCCACAGGCTTGCACAAGGATTCACACGAGGGCTTGTGGGGAATATTGGGGTGGTTGGGGAGAGGTTTGAGGGGGAATTTGACCAGCGGGGGATGGGTGTCCTATGAGGTGGTTTTGCACAAGGGTTTGAATGAGGATTTCCAGGAGGGCTTGTGGTAGGGGGCTGGGGGGACGGGGAAGGGAGTTGACAGGGGATCTGGAGGGTGGGGAGGGGGTGGATGATGGAACAAGAGTGTTCGCACGATGGGTCGCATGAGGGTTTGTGGGGTGAGAGGGTGGGGGAAGGGGGATGGTGGCACTTGAGGGGATTTTGCACAAGGATTTGCACGAGGCTTTGCACAGGGGTTCACAGGAGGGTTCACAGGGGAGTTTGGGAGGGTGGGGGAGGGGCCGAGGAATGATATGGGGAGCGGGGGAGGGCAGATGGGGGTGGCGGTTGGTGCATGAGGAGACTCACAGGAGGATTCGCATCAGGGTTCAGTGCTGAAGAAGATGGGGCCGAAGGCCAACCAGAGGATGCAGGTGATGTACATGGTGAAGCCGATGGGTTTGACCTCGTTGAAGGCCTCAAGGAACCCCCCGGGGTTTGATGGTGTAGATGGTGCAGGTCAACATGAGGAGAAGAGCATAGGCCAAGCAGGTGGGTAAAGGGGTGGGGGGGGACACCCACAACCACAGGGGGCTGAGGGTGCTGAGGGACAGCAGGAGCAGGATGGCAGGGCTGGGAGGGGGAGAGAAGGGGGCCTAGGGGGACACCTTGCGGGGGAACCTATGGGGTGGGGACACCCTGGGAAGGGGGCACCCATTGGGGCGGGCAGGGCACCCTACGGGGGGTGGGCTGGCACCCATGGCGGGGGGACCCTATGGGGATGTGAGGAGAGGGGTGGTGGCACTCTATAGGATGAGGGTGGCGCCCTATAGACGTGGGATGGGGGACCTGACACCCTATAGGGTGCAGGGCTGGCACCCTAGAGGGCAGGGGTGGCACCCTACAGGGTAAGGGGGGGGGCTAGCTCCCATAGGGGTTTGAGGGGGTACCCTGATGGGTGGGGAGGGGGAGACTGGTACCTGGGGGGGGGCACCCTGTGGGTCCCCCCTCAATTAAAAGCAGCTGTTAATTACTGGGGGTGTGTGTGTATGTCTATAGGGGTGCCCCCCATAACACCTGGGGGTTCTGCTGTGTGCAGGGGGGGCCTAATCCCTGCCATGGGGCTGAGGGGACGCCAGGGAGGGCTATGGAGACATTTGGAGGAGGGGAGGCTGAGGGGATCCAGATGGCTTGAGGAGGACATGGGGGGTACTCAGGGGATTTGGCAGGATCCAAGTGGACATATGGGGCTCAAAGGACATTTGGGGGTGTCTATGGAGGAGCTGAGGGGACCCAGTGGGGACTGAGGTGACATTTGGGGGGCTGAAGGTGGAGGGAGGGGGGCTGAGGGGACATTGGTGACCCAGAGTGAGTTTAAGGGGACATTGGTGGGGGGCTATGAGCCGTTGAGGTGAGCCGGGGGGGGGTGTGGGGACATTGGTGGGGGGCTATGGAGGGGCTGAGGGGACATTGGGGGGCTGAAGGGGACCCGGGGGGACACTGAGGAGCTGTGGGTGCCCAGGGGGGCTGAGGGGATATTGGTGGGGGGCTAAGTGGACATTGAGGTGCTGAGGGGGGCTGAGGGGGCCTGGGGAGACACTGGGGGGGGCTGAGGGGACACTGGGGGGTTGAGAGAGCACTGGGGGGCTGAGGAGACCTGGGGGATCATGAGGGGGACGTTGAGGGGAGGTATGGGGGGGGTGAGAGGACGCTGGAGGACCTGGGAGGCTGCGGGGACAGATGAGCCTGAGGACACGGCGCCACCCAGGGCTGTGAAGTGACTGGTAATGGCCGTTCCTGCCCAAATGCTGCTGCTGCCACGCCCCTTGGGCGGGTAAGCACACCCTTTAGCATGCCCCCACCTCATTGGCACCGCCCCCCGCCATGCTTTCTGGCCCTTTCTCGACAGCGCCCACTGGACGAGGGGTGATCTGGGCGTCTGGGGAGTGATACCCCCGCCCCGCAAGGGAAACTGAGGCACACACAGGCTTTGGGGGGGGGGGGGGGGGGGTTGGGAGGTGGGTTTCCTGGGGGGACCCAGGTGTCTCCCAAGGCCCTCTTAATCCACACTCCTCTCTTTCCCAGGACTGGGGCACCTGGATGCCTGGGTCCCCTGAAGAGGTGGGGGTGGGGGGTTGCATAGAATGGGGTGGGGGCTATTGGGGGTTCCTGTTGATTTGGGTGTTGCTATGGGGGGGTGAGGGACAAATTTTGGGGTCCCAAAATTGGGGGAGTGGGGGAAATTTGGAGGGACCTGTAGATTGGAAGGGGGAGTCCCATAGATTGGGGGGAGGTCCCATGGACTGGGGTGGCCCTACCTTGGAGGGACCATGGGGGTTGGAGGGGTTAGGGGTCCTGTGGGGGTTGGGGGAATATTTTGAGGGTGTCCCATTAACTTGTGGGGGGGCTGGGGGAGGGCAGCTGCTCTGGAGTTCCCACTCCACTCCCCGCTTACCCCCCAGCAACCACCACCTCTTTCGTGGGAGAGACTTCAGCGGGGATGGGGGCATGACAACACCCCGATTTTGGGGATGGGTGGGGGCGTGGATTGACAGGGGAAAGGGAGAAAGAGGCAGGAGCAAACCCACCCACCAAGGGGACCCAGGAGACGCCCCCCCCCCCCCTCCCTCCCCAAAAAGGGACCGAAGTGTCTGGACAAGCATTCCACAAAACCAAGCAATACAGAAAGGTCCTTGTGGCCAACAGTGAAGATGCTATGGCCACCAGCGAGGTCCCCTTGGCCACTAGTGAGGTTCCAGGGGCAACAAGTGAGGTCCCCGTGGCAACTTGCAGGTCCTGTGGCCACCAGTGATGTCTCTGTGGCCACAAGCAAGGTTCCTGTGGACATCAGCGAGGTCCCCATGGCCACCCATGGCTCACCATGGCAACCCAGGGGGTTCCCATGGCAACCTATGAGGTCCCTGTAGCCACCAGCAAGGTTCCTTGGGTCACCTGTGAGTCCCTATGGTCTCCAGCAAGGTTACTGTTACACCAGTGAGATCCATGTGACCATGAGTGATGTCCCTGTGGCCACCTGGGAGTCTCTGTGGCAACCAGTGATGTCCCTGTGGCCACCACCAAACTCCCTGTGGCCACCAGTGAGGTCCCTCTGGCCATCTGCGCGTCCCTGTGGCCACCACTGAGGTCCTTGTGACCATAAGACGTCCCAGGAGAAACCAGTGAGGTTCCCGTGGCCACCAGTAAGGTCCCTGTGGAAGAAGGAAAAGATGGACATGGAAGTGTCTCAGAAACAGCGGGTCCCACAGGAGAGGGGAAGGAAATGGGAAGCCTCCCACAGCTCCCTGAAACCAACCAGGGACAAAAACCCCACGTGGTCAAAGAACGCATGTCCAGAGGACACCAAGAAGGGCAAAAGCCCAAAGAAGAGCAAAAGCGAAGGAGAGAGGAAAACTAGGTAGGTCTGTTTGGAAAGCGAATTTGATACACTTTGAAAAGGAAAATGTGTCCCATGTTTGTCTTTGGAAAATAGATTCCTGCAACCCCTTTTCAGGATTACTGTGAAGGGTAAGACGTTTTCCCGAGTTTGGTGGCAATGGCATAATGTTTTTTTCATTAATTTCTTTGGTTTTTTAGAACAACTACAAGGCAGCAAAAAAGCAGAGAAAAAAATCCAGATTTCAGGTATGACATTTTTCCAATATTTACTCGCTTCCCCATTGCTATTCCTACTTCAGTAACAGATAAGAGAAGCTGAAACTTGATGACCAGGGAGTTGTTTAGAACAAATATTCCTATGCTCATGTTGCTGTTAGATCAGCACTTGTGTGGCCAAGTTATGAGACTGTATCCTGTGCCCATTCCCAGCTGGGATCACGTTCCACCTTCCAGGGTTCAGTGACAGCTTCCTTCCAGAAAGTTACTGATGTTTGACCTGTTTGGCTGATGGCAGCAACTGCAACTTCACTGCCAAATCAGATCAACAAACACAATTAGACTAGACATGCATTAGTCCAAAGGGTAAATCGTCGAAGGAAGGGCTGGGAGCTCTGCTACTGCAGAAGTAAATGACACTAGTCAGAATTCAGCAGGAGACGATTTTTGGTCTCTGCTCTGAAGACACCGACCAGCTGCCTGGTAAGAAACAATTCTGGTTGTAGCCAGCTGATGAGCTGCATGCAATTCCTTGTCCTAGTTGCCAGCTGGTGATCTTACAGTGATGAATGTGACCTTGATACCTAAGGCAGATTTTATGTAGTTTATAAATGGTTAAACTGTAGAGAATCTTCTTTTAGAGAAGAAATGTAGCTATTTTAGCAACCATCCCAAATGGTTTCAAGGACTTTCTGTGCGCACACATCTCTTTCTCCACTAATACGTGTCTGTCTGTCTGCAAGCCTTGTTGCACCTTGCTCTACGTGCACTTTGGTACATGAATCACTTTTGATACCCCCTTATTATCTTCCTTTTCACTCCCTTCCTCTCTTAACAGCCATTCCTTTAGAAATGGGGGAGACTGACAGAGAGCAGTGGGCTGTGAGGAGATGTAAATTCGTACATGCTCAAGAATTCTCAGGGGTTCTGCAAGGACTAAAGGTGACTTCTGCTGTGAGGTGAGTAGGTGAGACAGCTTGGAAGAGTGACTGGAGCAGAAGAGCGTGGGAGAGACTGGGCAAAGGCCAGTTGGGACTACAGAGCACAAAGTCTGGTGAACTTCCCACCAAAGCAAATCAGTTCCCTCTGGTTGGTGTTTCTTCCTTTGTGGTTCTTGGTGTCTGTTTGCCTCCTCTGCCTTTTTCTGTCTTTGACTCCTCGTGCTTCTTTTCATTCCCTTCTTTCCTGTGCTCTTTGCCTCATGCTCATGGTGGTTCTTTTCAGGAAATGGCAAGAGTGGCAGTGGGCTGCTTCAGATAGTATCCCCAGTGACATGTCAGACGGAAGGAAGAAAAGCAAAGCAAGCCAAGCCTCCTAGACCTCAGAGGCAGGGGAAGAAGGTGGACACATGGCAGAAAAAATTACCCTGCTAGCTTCAGTTCTATTCATGGCCTTGTACTGTTGTAAACTGTGGAATAATTCCTAAAATAAAATTATATTAAAAATATAGCATTGTTCACACATTAAGGAAAGGTATAAAATCAAAACGTTTCCAGGGTGGAACACAGTGGCAGCTGGTATGTGAGGAATCCGCTACATCTATGACTGCCTGAACAATATTGCTTGCAAAAGCAACAGAGGATGGAGTGGAGTGAAGATTCCATGGCCAAGCTCTGTGATTATGCAGCAGATATGGGAACCAGGTGATCCTATGGAACTGATAAGCTGCATATTTGCTACCCTGAGCCAACAGTCTGTCAGATTTTGATGAAATGCTGTCCTTTGTGCGAACTCATAATGTCATTATAATACCAAAACACACCTCCAGCCTGAAGGCTGCCCGCCTCCAAGGTGCGACCACTCCTCCTTGAGTCTTCACCCTGAATTTTTTGTAAACTCTACCTTTAAATGCAAGGTGAGAGAATTTTACACCAATCGTAATAAAGGTATGTATGACTAGAGTTACTCAAACTCCACCATGAAGGTAAAAAATAGTATAAAAATAGCCTGAGAAAGGGGGGATGCTAGGGAAGACACCATTGTGAACAAGTCAGGGAGGACCCCATCACGGACTGCCTTTGAATCCCGGGACCAGTCGAGGGGCTGAGCCTTTCTTCTCCCCCATAGGAATGCCTGTGGGTAAGACTTAGACTACACCGAGTGCTTCCTCAGGAAACTTAGAAATCTCTCTAGAGGGTTACCTTTTTACATTTATAGCCAGGCTGTATTGTTTGTAACTTTGTCGCGCGCTTTGTACCATTAACAATATTTTCACTTGCACGTGCTTTGCAGACAGTGTATTTATCACCGGCAAACCATAAGAACCTGTATATCTATCTGTTGCTTAAATAAACTGCACTACTTAAGTATCTAGCCGTTTCCGTTTCTCATTGAACGTGACCAAACACTAGAGTGTGGCCGTGCTAGTTCATGAGCATGACTAGACTGAAGGTGCAGTCCACTATGAGTGCATCCAGAATCGTGATAGTTTAAAATATATTAAACGTGACTGGACTGATAGTGGTGAATTGGGCATCACTCAGAATTTAAACCTAGCCGCCCCTAGCCTTCCACCTCAGTGAGGAGTGTTAGATGGAAGAGGGTTTATTTGCTGCCAAAATTATTTTGCCTATTGATGCAACATAAACTTAATTACTGCTGGGATACAAAGTGTATTCCTCTGTATTAGTTCACTGCTAGCAACACCCAATAAATGTTGATCCTTGGCAGCCCACTCTCCCTTTTTTCTTGAGTGACTGAGACAACTTGTCAGGGAGAAGACTTGTAGTTTGCAGCAGAAGGCAAAGAAATACACTGGAATTAACACCATAATGGCCAGGTGTGGCTTGCACTTTTCTTGAGGGTCAGGAAAGCTGCTCATGCAAGCAGCTTGGAGAAGGTTGCAGGAGGACAAGGGGTAGAGAGCAGCGTCATGGAGTGGACATAAAATCATAATAGCACAGGTTTTATTTCTGCCAGTGAACTTCTAGATGAATGCGGGCAAGTCCTTTTTCCTTTTTGTTCCTCAGCCACTTCATTTGTAGAATGAGGACTGCCAGAGCTCTTTTGAAAATGGGGACCACTTTCCTCTGGGGACACGTTGCTGTCATGTCCCAGGGTTGGGGCGACTCAGGTCTGTGGGATGCAAATGTCAGAATTGAGGGCAAAGGCCACCAGAGGGGTCCAACCAGCAATTAACATTTATTAACCGAGCTAACCTTGCTGAAGTGTAAGTAAACTTCAGGCTGTGAGCCTCCTGGCATTCTGTCTTTAAGCCACCATTTGGAAAACCGAGGGAGAGAGAAGAGAGGGAAGGCAAAGGGAAAATGGTGGGCAGGGGCAGAGAGAGAGGGAAGACACTGGAGTGTCATACGTGGTTGTTCTCTCTGGAACGTTCTGGAAGCTGGCCGGGGTTGGCAGGGTGGCCGCCCGGGCATTGTGGTTGATGGCTACCCAGCGAGGACTTGTGGCCCTGCGAGGTAAGGAAGCCGCTCTGGAAAAGCGCTGCTCCGCCGAGGCGTCCGATCCCCCCAGAGCGCTGCCGGGGCCGCCGCGCCCTCGGCTGCAGGGCTGCATTGGGCCGGGCCAGGCCGTACTGCTCCCCTCCCCTGCTGCCACCAGCAACTCGTCGGTCTTTGTTCTGACGAGGCTGCTGAGTGAGTGTTTGAGGCAGTTTGTTGTCGTGTGGGTCTCCCCGGTTGCACAGAGTAGGTCAGGTAGAGTGGAAAGCAATCAATTAAAGATTGAAGTAGGAGTCCCTCCCTCAGAAGCTAACAGCCACTAAAGTCCGGAGAAGTGGAAGAGATCTTTGAGAAGAGTAAGTGCAGTCTCTTGGTTTTTTTGCTGAAAGTTTTACTTGGGGGAATTGTTGGTTGTTTTGGAGGAGTTTCTCCTTTTTTTCTGAGGAGAGCTAGAGGCTCGCTCGGGATCTCTGCATGCAAGGGGACTTTGTAGAAGGTCCTTGTAGCTTTGTTAAATCTTGTCTTCTCGTGGGAGATGTGTTTAACAGAAGAGGGACCTCCTAAGAGGCCAGATGAGCAGCGAGTGGTGTGCCCAGTTTGCATGGGCTTGGGGTACCTACAGAAGGCAGAGCCTTTCCAGGTTCCCATCCGCTGCTGTAGTTCAGAGGAGCAGCTGCTCTGCTTTGTTCTGGAGTGGGGTTGGGGTAGGATCGCTGCTGGCACTTGGGTTTTCCCTATGTGTCCAGGAGTCTGTAGCTCCTTTGACTCTGTGAGAAGTCCCGTGTGAAGGGGTAATGATTTCAGCATATCAAATGCCGAACTACTCGAGATGCTTTGAATGGCAGTAAAACAGCAGGCAAGAAAGGTTACCCAGCTCTGCTTTTGTGCTCGCAACAGAGCCTTGTGCATGCGTTGGGTGCGTTCTGGGGTGTGCCTATCTGTCTGTACCTGTGTCCCAGAAATGTGTAAAGCCTTCGGGTTTCAAGTGCTAACTGTCGTGGTTCGCATGCACGACTGTGACAAGTACAGGTTTAGAGAAGAGCTGGGTTTCTAAAAGAGAGTCTCAGCGTGGGATACAGACCTGCACCTTTTCTTGCCCGTGCCTGTCAGGGGACCCTGTTGCCACCATCCTGCTCAGCCCATTGGCTTGGACTTCTGTAGGATTGGGAGGCCTATGCCTTGGCTGTTGAAGGTGATGCCTCTGCTGAGCTCATCGCTGGCTCCCAGCTCATCACCCCTCATGGAGCAGATGGGATGTTGCTGTTCCCTGGAGCCTGCACCGAGTGGATGATACCTGTGCAAAAATCTTGGAAGTTATCGTGCTTGCCTTCATGTGCTTGCCTGACAGGTGAATCCCTGCTACCTGTTTCCACCGTGCCTGGATGCAGCCAAGCAATGGAATTGTTGCCAGGCCTGGTGAGAGCACACAGCAGGTAACCATTGTGATGTCAGCAGTGATGAAGCTGAGTTCTTCCCGACCGCCCTGCCTGCCTCTTAGGACAGCACTTGCTGCCTCACATGTGCGCGACTCCTCTTCGTGTTACTGCTCCTCGGAGAGGACATGAGCAGGGAAACCATATCGCCAAGAGTGTGCCGGGTGAATTCCAGCGGGCTCCGCACAAGGCACTAGTGCACTCGTGTCCTCCCTTTCCTTAGCTCCTTTCCTCCTCTGTGTAAGAAATGGATTGACCGAAGGGAAACAAGCTAGGGATGGGAAGTTTGCTACATCAGTGTTGGGTTTTTTTAAAAACACCCAGCAGCAGGGTATTTCTCTTCTTCTTGGCCCTTAGTGAGCAACTGTGAACAAATCATTCCATATACTCAGTTAGCCATGTCATTGGCCTTAGTTACAGTTATCAACAGAGGATTACATTCCAAAAGGCCACACTCTGAAGGTGATGCTTTGTAGAAACTTTGTTTTTGAGAGGGAAATAGTAAGAAGACCTGATACACCCATGATCAACAGTGTACCCTCCAAATTGGGTGGTCCACCACACATCATTCCAGGCTAGACAAGGTGCAACCTTGTCAGATCTTACTGTACCACAACAAATTTAGGGGCACAGATACTTGTTCTCGCTACTCAACTGTCTTTGGGCCTCTCGATCCCAACACTTCAGTACAGCATCACAGAATCACGGAATATTTTTGGTTGGATGGGACCTTGGAGATCATCGAGTCCAACCAAAAAAAAAAAAAAAAATACAACAGCAAAGAAACACACCCAAAAAATCCCAGAACACCAACACCAAAACCAAACCAAACCAAACGCCCACAACCACACCCCACCCCACCCACAAACAGACACAACCCAACAATCTCGGGCACTAGAGCATGCCCTGAACTGCCACATCTACACATTCCTTAAATACATCCAGGGATGGCGACTCCACCACCTCCCTGGGCAGGCTGTTCCAGTGCCTGACCACTCTCTCAGTATTCTTCCTAATATCTAATCTAAACCTCTCCTGCCGCAACTTCAGACCATTTCCTCTGGTCCTGTCTTTATTCCCTTGGGAGAAGAGGCCAACAGCCACCTCTCTACAACCTCCTTTCAGGTAGCTGTAGAGGGCAATGAGGTCTCCCCTCAGCCTCCTCTTCTCCAAACTAAGCATGCCCAGTTCCCTCAGCCTCTCCTCATATGAGTTGTTCTCTAGACCCCTCACCAGCTTGGTGGCTCTCCTCTGGACACAGTCCAGCAGCTCAGTGTCCTTCCTGTAGTGAGGGGCCCAGAACTGGACACAGCGCTCAAGGTGAGGCCTCACCAGTGCCGAGTACAGAGGCACCATCACTTCCCTACTCCTGCTGGCCCAGCTATTCCTGATACAGGCCAGGATGCCGTTGGCCTTCTTGGCCACCTGGGCACACGGCTGGCTCATGTGAAGCCGGCTGTCCACCAACACCCCCAGGTCCTTTTCTGCTGGGCAGCTTTCCAGCCTCTCTTCCCCGAGCCTGTAGCGTTGCCTGGGGTTGTTGTGACTGAAATGCAGGACCCGGCACTTGGCCTTATTAAACCTCATCTCATTGGCCTTGGCCCATTGATCCAACCTGTCCAGGTCCCTCTATAGAGCCTGCCGACCCTCAAGCAGATCAACACTCCCACCTAGTTTGGTGTCATCTGCAAACTTACTGAGGGTGCACTCAATCCCCTTATCCAGATCATCAATAAAGATATTAAACAAGACTGGCCCCAAAACTGAGCCCTGAGGGACACCACTGGTGACTGGCCGCCAACTGGATTTCACCCCATTAATTACAACTCTCTGGGCATGGTCATCCAGCCAGTTTTTTACCCAGTGAAGAGCACACTTGTCTATGCCATGATTCGCCAGCTTGTCCAGGAGAATGCTGTGGGGGACGGTGTCAAAGGCCTTACCAAAGTCCACGTAGACATTGTCCACAGCCTTCCCCGCATTGAGAAGGCGGGTCACATGGTCATAGAAAGAGATCAAGTTGGTTAAGCAGGACCTCCCTTTCATAAACCCATGCTGGCTGGCCCTGATCCCTCGGCTGCCCTGCACTTGCTGTGAGAGCTCACTCAGGATGATCCTGTTCATGATTTTTCCCTGTACCGAGGTCAGACTGCCAGGTGTATAGTTTCCCGGATCCTCCTTCCGGCCCTTCTTGTAGATGGGCGTCACGTTGGCCATCCTCCAGTCATCTGGTACCTCTCCTGTTGGCCAGGATTGTTGATAGATAATGGAGAGAGGCTTGGTGAGCTCTCCCGCCAGCTCCCTGAGTACCCTTGGGTGAATCCCATCCGGCCCCATGGACTTATGCGTGTCCAGGTGCATAAGCAAATCATTAACTACTTCCTCCTGGATTACGGGGGGGTTGTTCTGCTCTCCATCCTTATCTTCCAGCCCAGAAGTACTTGACAGGCATCAAAACGTATGGTCCGTGGAGTACCTCCTTAAGTGATGCTTATGGTAAGCATGCTTGGGTAATTTGGGTGTGCACTCCAGCTTCCTGTCAGGAAGAACAAGACCGCCCCTACGACCAATATCATCACAAAATGCTTCTTGAAATTCATGGCATACACAGAGTTATAGCTCCCAACTGGATCCCGCCCCAACCCATGGCTTATTGTCCTTTAGGGTTACTCATAGCGGGCTATCAGTAGGATGTACTGTCCACTATTCTACCGGATCTGTCTGCAGGAGTTCAACTGATGGTAAAATGAGTCCACCCTTTTTCCGCTGTCCTTACTGCCGTTTCAGTGGTGAGGAGTACTTGGAATGGTCCTTCCCACTCCAGTTGGAGGTTACTCTCCTTCCAGGATTTGACTAGTACCCAGTCCCCTGGTTTATACGGATGGGCAACAAATGCCAATGGCAGAGTTTGAGCAAGAAGGCCTTTAGTCCTGAGGGAAGAGAAAGAGGGCGACAACTGCAGTATATTATTTCTTAAGGAACATGTCCTTGGTTTCAAATGTGGGCACACCTCTACCTCCAGCATAAGGTAGTCCAAAAAGCATTTCATAAGGCGAGAGACCAGTATCTATTCTAGGGAAGGTCTGGATCCTTAATAGGGAGGGGGAAGGGGCATGGAAGTGTCAAGTGGGTGCAAGGCGGCACCCCGAGGGGCGTGGGTGCGGGGGAGCCAGGCAGGCACAGGGAGACACCCTGAGAGGCGGGGGGGAGCGCAAAGGGGTCAGGCAGGCCCAGGTCAGCACCCTGAGGGGTGGGGAGAGGGGCGCGGAGGGGTCGGGGGGGCACGGGGTGGCACCCTGAGGGGTGGGGAGAGGGGTGCGGGGTGGTCGGGTGGGTGCCTGGCGGCATCCCGAGGGGCGGGGCGAGGGGCGGCAACCCGATGGGTGGCGGAAGGGGTGCAAAGGGGTCAGACGGGCGCTGGGCAGCACCCCGAGGGGTGGGGGGAGGGGCGCAGAAAGCTCGGGCTGGTGCAAAGCAGCATCACGAGGGGTGTGGAGAAAGGCGGGGGGAGGAGTCGGGTGGGCAATGGGCGGTACCCTGAGGGGCAGGGTTAGGGGTGCTAAGAGGTCGGGTGGGCACTGGATGGCAGCCCAAGGGGCAGAGGGAGAGGCACGGAGGGGTCAGGCAAGCGTCAGGTGGCACCTTGAGGGACGGGGAGAGGGGCACAGAGGGGTCAGGCGGGCGCTGCGGGGCAGCACCCCAAGGAGCAAGGGAAGGGGCATGGATGGGTGGGGCAGGAGACAAGTGGCACTCTGAGTAGCGAGGGGAGGGGTGCGGAGGGGTGGGGCGGGCAACAGGCAGCACCCTGAGGGGCGAGGGAGGAAGGCGCGGCAGGGTCGGGTGGGCAATGGGCGTCACCCTGAGGGGCGGTGAGAGGGGCACAGGGGGGTCGGGCTGGAGACAAGCAGCATCCTGAAGGGCAGGAGGAGGGGTGAGGAGGGGTCAGGCAGGTGCCCAATGGCACCCGATAGGCAGGGAGTGGGGCGTGGATGGGTCGAGCGGGCCCAGGGTCTCACCCTGAGGGGCGGTGAGAGCGGCACAGAGGGGTCGGGCAGGTGCGCGCCGGGACCCCGAGGGGCAGAGGGAGGGGCACGGTGGGGTCATGTGGGCACCCGCCAGAACCCCGAGGGGTGGGAAGAGGGGCGGGAAGAGGGGCGCAGTAGGGCCAGGCAGGCACCGGGCAGGACCCCAAGGGGCGGGGGGAGGGGTGCAGAGGGGTCAGCCAGGCGCCAGGCTGGGACTACCGCTCTGAGCAGGGCACAGGAGCAAAATGGCTGCCGGGGGCCCTGGGCAGGGACCCTGGCTCCCTGCTGGCCACATGAGGCTCTGCCCCCTGGGCAGGGACCCCAGATCCCAGTGGGTCCCAGTAGGCCAGATGGCCATAGGGATTCTGGGCAGGGATGATGGCTCCCAGCAGGCCCCAGCCAGCGACACAGCTTCTCAGAGTCCCCAGAAGGCCAAATGCCTCCTAGAGGTTTCGGGCAGGGCACTGGTGCCCAGTGTGCCCCAGAAGGCCAGATGGCTGCTGGGGGCCACGGGTGGACAACCTGGCTCCCAGTGGGCCCTGGGAGGCCAGATGGCTGCCATAGGCCCTGGGGGGGGACCTCGGCTTGCGGCAGGTCCCAGGAGGGCAGATGGCCTCTGAGGGTCCCAGATGGCGGCCAGGGACCCCAGGCAGGTACTATGGCTCCCAGTGGGCTCCAGGAGGCCAGATAGCTGCAGGTGGGCCTCAATGGGTACCACAGCTCCCAGCGGGCCCTGGGAGGCCAGATGGCTGTCGTGGGCTGCGGGCAGGCATGATGGCTGCCAGCAGGCCCCTGGAGGCTAGATGGCTGTCCTGGGCCCTCTGTGGGAAACCAGGCTCCTGGTGGGCCCCAGGAGGCCAGATGGCTGCCGGTGGCCATGGGTAGGGACCCCAGTGCCCCAGAAGCCCCTTGAGGCAAGATGGCCACCGGGGGCTACAGGCAGTAACCCTGGCTCTTGGTGGGCCCCTGAAGGCCAGAGGGTCGCCCAGGGCCACAGGCGGAGACCCTGTCTCCAGGCAGGCCTTGGGAGGCCAGATGGCCACCAGTGGCCCTGGGTGGAGACCACGACTCTCAGCAGGCTCTAGGAGGCCAGATGGCCACTGTTGGTCCCAGTCAGGGACCATGGCTCCCATCAGGGTCCGGGAGGCAAGGTGGCTGTTGGAGGCCATGGATGGGCGCCCCAGTGCCCTGGAGGCCCTGGGATGGCTGTCGGTGGCCCTGAGCAGGGATGATGGCTCCCAAGAGGTGCTGAGAGACCATATGGCTGCCAGGGGCCCCAGCTGGGGACACAGCTTCTCAGAGTCTCGAGAAGGCCAAATGCCTCCTAGAGGTTTTGGGTGGGGCACTGGCGCCCAGTTTGCCCCAGGAGGCCAGATGGCCACTGGGGGCCATGGGCAGACAACCCAGCTCCCAGTGGGTCCCAGGAGGCCAGATAGCTGACTAGGAGCCCCTAGCAGGGATGCTAGGTCCCAGCAGATCCTGGGAAGCCTGATGGCCACTGGTGGCCCCAGGTGAGAAACCCGGCAACCCGGAGGCCTGGGGAGACCAATGGCGGCTGAAGGCCCTGGGTGGGGCCCCCGGCTCGTGGCTGGTCCCGGGAGGCCAGATGTTTGGCTGGGGCCACAGGCTTGGATGCTGGCTGCCAGCAGGCCCCAAGAGAACAGCTGGCCCCTGGAGGTGCCGGGGGGGAGACCTCAGCTTCTGGCAGGCCCTGGGAGGCCAGAGGGCTGCCACACCCCATGTGGGAACCACAGCACACCAGAGGCCCTGGGAGGCAAATGCGTGCCGGGGGGGTCCAGGCAGGGATGCCAGCGTCCAGTGGGCCCCGGGAGACCAGATACCGCCGGGGTCCCTGGGCGGGACCCAGACTTACACAGGACCTCTGGCGGTCACGTGGCCGGGGGCCACGGGTGGGGACCTAGGCTACTTGGCAGGCCCTGGGAAACCAGATGGCATCCAGGTGCTGTGGGCTGGGACTCCAGCTCCCTGGAAGCCCTGGGAGGCACAATGGTGGACAGAGGTCCCAGGTGGGGACCTCGGCTCCCGGTTGGTCCCAGTGAGCCGGATAGCCGTTGCTGGCCCCGGTCGGGGACCCCAGCTCCTGGCGGGTCCCGGGAGGCCAGATGGCCACTGGTTGCCTGGGCTGAGAGGCTGGCTCCCAGCGGGCCACGGGAGGCTAGATGGCCTTTGGGGGCCCTGGGCAGGGACCTAGCTCCCTGAAGGTCCTGGGAGGCAAGATAGCCACCAGAGCCCCCGGGCAGGGACCTTAGATCTTGGTGTGCACCAAGAGGCCTGATGGCTGCCAGTGTGCCCAGGCAGGGATTCCAGCTCTTGGCGGTCCCCAAGAGGCCAGATGGCTGCTGGTAGCCCTGAGTCGGGACCCCGGCCCCGAGATGGCCCTGGGAGGCATGATAGCTGCTGGGGCCCCGGGCAAGGACTCCGGCTCCCAGGAGGTCTCAGGAGACCAGATGGATGCCAGGGGTGCCAGGCAAGGATACAAGCTCAAGGTAGAACACAGATGGCCAGATGGCTGCTGGGGACTACGGGCAACCACCTCAGCTCCCAGAAGGCCCTGGGAGGCCAGATGGGTTCCAGGGGCCCTTGGTGTGGACCCCACCTTTTGGTGGGCCCCAGGAAGCCAGATGGCTGCTGGGGGGCATGGGTGGTGACCCCAGCTCTTGGAGGGCCCCGGGAGGCCAGATGGCCGTCGGCACTTAGGCATGGACCCTGTCTCCTGGCGGGCCCACAAAGGTCAGATGGCTGCCGGGGGCCTCGGGCAGGGACTCTGGCTTCCAGAAGGCCCCAGGGCACAATACGGCAGCTGGAGGCCCCGGGAACAGACCTCAGCTCCTGGTGGGTCCCGGGAAGCCAGATGGCAGTTGTGGGCTTTGGGCGGGGACCCTGGCTCATGATGGGCCCCAGGAGGCCAGATGGTCATCGGTGGCCCCCGGGAGGCGACCCCAGCTCTCAGCAGGCCTCAGGAGGCAAGATGGCAGCTGGTGTATCTGGGCAGAGATCCCAGCTCTTGGCAGGCCCCAGGAGGCCAGATGGTTAGCTGGGGTCTCAGGCATGGACCCCAGCTACCCAGAGGCCCTGGGAGATCAGATGGCAGCCGGTGGCACCGGGTGGGGACAACAGCTCCCAGAAGGCCCTGGGAGGCCAGGTGGCCACCGGTGGCCCTGTGAATGGGAGCACCCAGCCAAACCAGTTTCAGAGCACAATAGGTTAGATGCAGCGAGTTGTCATCCGACAGCTTCATCTCCGCCTTGCCTTGTCTATGCGGGGATAACTTGGGGGGAGCTGCAAAAAACGGCTCAGCTGGGGTTTGTCCCAAGATTGCATCACAATAAGAACCGAAATCGAATGGAGCCTTAACAAACTCCCTTAACAAACAAAATGCCCTGAGTCCCATCCCACCACTATTCCTGTGACTTTGAGTGCTAGACATCACAAAATTGGCAACAGAGACTTAGGAGCCATCACACCACCAGAGGTAAATATCCCAGATAGTGTAAAAGGCATAATCCTGCACCCTCACCGAATCAGGAAATATAAACCACAAGGTTTGGGGAGAAAAATCTTCTAATGATACAGCTGGCCTGTAGGAGATTCGTCCCCCCCTTGTCCAGGACGCTGTACAGGGTAACTTCCCAGGGATTGAGTGACCTTACCTGAGAGAGAGGGTAAGTGATTAAGAAACATATGTATGGTATACAGCATGGTATTAAGATCGTGATTTGTGCACTCTTTTAAGGTATTAATATCTAGGGTGCTTGTGGTTTGTGTTGTTACTTTTCAGGATCACTTGTAGGTTGCAATAGTGTATTCCGTGAATTGCTTTTAAATTGCAATAGTGTAATCACCATTGCACACATAGAACCTGCAATAGTGGCGTATTGGACCTGTGAGTGAAGTCCAAATAGATTGTTAATTTGAACCTCTCAGTGAAGTCCTTTTTCCTGGTCGTCACACCCTGGGCGGGGACCCTGGTTCCTGGAAGGCCCTGGGAGGCCAGGTGGCTGCCAGTGGATCTGGGCAGGGCCCTTGGCTCCCAGCGGGCCCTGGGAAATTAGAGAGCTGCCTGGGGGCCCTGGCCCAGGCACAGACCTCGGCTGATGGAAGGCCCTGGGGAGGCCAGGTGGCCACCAGGGGCCGCGGGCAGGGATCTCGGCTCCCGGTGGGCCTCGAAAGGCCAGATGGCTGTTGGCAGCCCGGGGCTGGGACTACTGCTCCCGGTGAGACCTGTGAGGGAAGATGGCCACTGGGGGCAATGGGCGGCGACCCCAGCTCCCTGGAAGCCCCGGGAGGCCAGATGGTCGTCAGTTCCCAGGCGGGGAAAACGGCTCCTGGCAGGCCTTGGGAGGCCAGATAGCCACCAGGAGTCTCAAGTGGTGACCCCGGCTCTTGGCAAGCCCCCGGAGACCAGATGGCCGCCGGTGGATCTGGGTGGGGACCCTGGCTCCCGGCAGACCCCAGGAGGGCAGATGGTTGCCGGAAGCCTTGGGCGGATACCCCAACTCGCAGGAGGCCCCGGGAGGCTATATAGCTGTCCTCGGTCTCGGGCAGGGACCCTGGCTCCCTGTGGGTCCCAGGAAGCCAGATGGCTTCCAGGGGACACCAGTGGTGACCCTGGCTCCCAGCAGGCCCCAGGAGGCCAGATGGCCATCGCTGTCCAGGCAGGGACTCCAGCTCCCGGCGGCCTCTGGGAAGCCAGATTGTCACCTGGGGCCACAGGCAGGGACCTGGGAGGCCAGATGGCTGCCAGGGACTCTGGGCTGGGACCACGGCTCCCAGTGGGCCCCAGGAGGCCTCATGACCGTTGGGGGCCCCGGGCAGGGCGCAGACCTCAGCTCAAGGCAGGCCCTGGGGAGGCCAGATGGCTATCAGGAGCCCCGTGCAGGGATCTTGGCTGCCTGTGGAATAATTCCTAAAATAAAATTATATTAAAAACAAGTCAGGGAGGACCCCATCACAGACTGCCTTTGAATCCCAGGACCAGTCGACAGGCTGAGCCTTTCTTCTCCCCCATAGGAATGCCTGTGGGTAAGACTTAGACTACACCGAGTGCTTCCTCAGGAAACTTAGAAATCTCTCTAGAGGGTTACCTTTTTACATTTATAGCCAGGCTGTATTGTTTGTAACTTTGTCGCGCGCTTTGTACCATTAACAATATTTTCACTTGCACGTGCTTTGCAGACAGTGTATTTATCACCGGCAAACCATAAGAACCTGTATATCTATCTGTTGCTTAAATAAACTGCACTACTTAAGTATCTAGCCGTTTCCGTTTCTCATTGAACGTGACCAAACATTAGGGTGCGGCTGTGCTAGTTCATGAGCATGACTAGACTGAAGGTGCAGTCCACTATGAGTGTATCCAGAATCGTGATAGTTTAAAATATATTAAACGTGACTGGACTGATAGTGGTGAATTGGGCATCACTCAGAATTTAAACCTAGCCGCCCCTAGCCTTCCACCTCAGTGAGGAGTGTTAGATGCAAGAGGGTTTATTTGCTGCCAAAATTATTTTGCCTATTGACGCAACACTCCTGCAGGTCCTGAAAGGCCAGATGGCTGCCGGGGGCCCTGGGCAGGGACCTCAGTTCCCAGCGGGCCTCAACAGGCCAGATGGCTGTCGGCAGCCTGGGGCCGGGACTACTGCTCCCGGCAAGACCTGTGAGGGAAGATGGCTGCCTGGGGCTGCAGACGGGGAGCTCGGCTCCCTGGCTCCTGGCAGGTCCCAAGAGGCCAGATGTCTGGCAGGCGCCTCAGGCGGGGACCCCAGCTCCCAGGAGGCCGGATGGCTGCCTGGGGAACCAGGTGGGTACCCTAGCTCTCAGTGGGCCACAGGAGGCCAGATGGCCACCTGGAGCCCCAGACGGGGACCCTCTCTCCTGGTGGGCCACGAGAGGCCAGATTGCTGCTGGTGGCCCTGGGCAGGGACCCCGGCTCCCGGCAGGCCCCGAGAAGCCAGATGGCCACCAGAGGATGTGGGCAGCAAACCCCGCTCAGGGCAGGCTCTGGAAGGCCAGATAGTTGCCAGGGGCCCTGGGCAGCGATCCTGGCTCCCAGTGGGCCCTGGGAGGCTAGATGGCTGCCGGGTGCCTTGGGTGAAGACCCTGGCTCCCAGGAAGTCCAGATGGATGCTGGTGGCCCCGGGCAGGGACCTCAGCTCCCAACAGGCTCCAGGAGGCCAGAATGCCGTCCGTGGTACTGGGTAGGCACACTGCCACCCCTGAGGGCCTGGGAGATGGCAGCCACAGGCCCCGGGGTGGGGACCTCAGTTCCTGGTAGGTTCCCCTGCAGCCATGTGGCTGCCGGTGGTCCCGGGCAGGGACCCCAGCTCCCAGTGGGTCCCAGGAGGCCACATAGCTGCTGGATCCCCACGTGGTGACGCTAGCTTTCCACAGGCCCTGGGGGGCCACATGGCTGCCAGAAACCTTGTGCAAGAACCTCAGCTCCCACCGGGTCCCGGGAAATTAAGGAGCCACCAGGGGCCCTGGCCCAGATGCAGACCTCAGCTCAAGGCACACTCAGGGGAGGACAGATGGCCACCAGGGGCAGGGACCTCGGCTCCCGGCAGGCCTCGAAAGCCCAGATGGCCATCGGCATCCTGGGGCTGGGACTACCACTCTTTGTGGGACCTGTGAGGGAAGATGGCTGCCCGGGTCTGTGGACAGGGAGCTTGGCTCCCTGGAAGCCCCGGGAGGCTAGATGGCTGCCTGGGCACGTGGGTGGGGACCTCATCTCCTGGTAGGTCCCAGGAAGCCAGATAGCTGTTGTGGGCCCTGGGCGGGGACCACAGCTCCTGGGAAGCCCTGGGAGGCCAGATGATCGTCAAGGGCCCCAGGCAGGGACTTCAGCATTTTGCCTGCCCAGTGAGGCCAGATGGCCACCAGGGGTGATGGGCGGACAGCTCTGCTCTTGGAAAGCTTGAAGAGGCCTCATAAGTGGCCAGATGCCGCTGTGGGTCTCCAGGAGAACACCCCAGCTCCTGGTGAGTCCCAGGAGGCCAGATGGCTGCCCATGGCCCTGGACAGGCACCCTGGCACCCTGGAGGCCCAGGGAGGAGAGATGGCGGCCGGAGGCCCCGGGGAGGGGACCTCGACTCCTGGTGGGTCTTAAGAGATGTTGTGAAGGTCCCATGAAACAGTGATGGGAAAAATATAAATTAATAGATGCATATAGATCAACACAGAAGGAAGAGTTGCCCCATTTGAATTTATACATAGAAAGAGTAAGAAAAAATCACTGTAGCTATCTTAGAAAGCCAAAATTATTTCCCTTGTGAGAAGATTATTTTCACTCCAGCCCGGTGTTATGCAAGCCAGCTCTCATATAAAAACTATGGTATAGTCTTTGAGAAGCACAGAGGCCAAGTTAATACATCTGGCATTTGAACAATACTTACTTGTTCAGACTTGGCATTGTGCTCAATTCAGTTGATGTACTTGGTCTGCATTGTGGCCATGAAGAGTGCCCTCAGATCAGATTCAACCAGGCCAAGCGCAGGGTCCTGCACCTGGGTCATGGCAATTCCAAGCACAAATACAGTTTGGGCAGAGAATGGATTGAGAGCAGCCCTGAGGAGAAGGACTTAAGGGTGTTGGTGGATAAGTTCAACATGAGCTGGGAATGTGTGCTTGCAGCCCAGAAATCCAAATGCATTCTGGGCTGCATCAAAAGAAGGGTGACCAGCAGGTTGCGGGAGGTGATTCTCCCCCTCTACTCCGCTCTGCTGAGACCCCACCTGGAGTACTGCGTCCAGCTTTGGAGTTCCCAACACAATAAGGACTTGTTGGAACGGGTCCAGAGGAAGGCCCTGAAGATGATCAGAGGGCTGGAACACCTCTCCTATGAAGACAGGCTGAGAGAGCTGGGGTTGTTCAGCCTGGAGAAGAGAAAGCTCTGGGGAGACCTTATAGCAGTCCTTCAGTACCTGAAGGGGGCCTACAGGAGAGATGGGGAGGGATTCTATGAGGGAGTGTAGTGGTAGGACGAGGGGTAATTTTTTTTAAACTGAAAGAGGGTAGCTTTAGGTTAGGTATTAGGAAGAAATTATTTACTGGGAGGATGGTGAGACACTGGCCCAGGTTGCCCAGGGAAGTTGTGGATGCCCCATCCCTGGAAGTATTCAAGACCAGGCTGGATGGGGTTTTGAGCAACCTGCTCTAGTGGGAGGTGTCCCTGCCCATGGCAGGGGGGTTGGAACTCAATGATCTTTAAGGCCCCTTCCAAACCAAACCATTCTATGATTTTATGATTCTATGACGTGTCTGCGTTATCCCATGGAGAACCTCAGTGACAACTTCTGAACAGCTCAGCTACAACTTTTGAGCACTAAGTTGTAAGCTTACACAAGGTCCAGCTTTCTGCAAGTAAATAACCCAGAATTTTTCTCAAAGTTTTTGCCCCTTGAAGCATCTTTAACCAGACACACAACTTTTCTCAAAAAGTGTTTTCTTAAAGATTTCAGAACAAACTATGGCTGGGAAATAATATCAGCTACATTTTAAACTGATCTTTTTTATAAGTGCAATAAATTTCTCATCTACAGACTGTGGTGATAAGCCACCAGTAATTTGATGAAGGAAAGGAATGTTGTCAGCACATTCCTGCTTCTTGTTGCTAGGGTAACCACTCTGCATATCTCTGTGTACAGTGCAACTGTACTCACAGTGCAACTTTCTTTGCAACTTCATTGGGTAATAAAAGTATAACTATTTTATATTCTGTCAACCACACTATGATTAAAAAAATATACCAAAACTGCATGGGTAAACTGAATTAAACTAATGATGTCACTTTATCTTCATTGTTTTTAGGGGATTTCCCAAGTAAAACATTCCTAATTTTGTTATGAGTAAATTTGATTCCATGTTTGGTTTTATCAGAACCTGGAGAACTAATGATTTTTATTCCACTTTTTGTGATTCATATTATATTTGATTTTTGCACATGGCACACTAAAAATAAACTATAAAAGCAGTTATATAATGTCAAGAATGAGTTGCAGAGATATTTCTGGTATAGGCATGTATAGCTTGTAATATGTAAAGTAATTACAGAATCACAGAATCACAGAATCGCCTAGGCTGGAAGGGACCTTTAAGATCATGTAGTGCAAACTTAAAAAAACAAAAAACAAAACAAAACAAAAAAAAAAACAAACAAGCAAAAAAAAAAACCAAAACACTAACACTAAACCATATTCTTGAGCACCATGCCAACTCATCTTTTGAACATCTCCAGGGATGGTGCCTCAACCACTTCCCTGGGCAGCCCATTCCAATGCTTGATAACCCTTTCAGTGTAAAAATTCTTCCTAATATCCAACCTGAACCTCCCCTGGCTCAACTTGAGGCCATTTCCTCTTGTCCTATCACCTGTGACTTGGGAGAAGAGACTGACCCCCCCCTGGCTACACCCTCCTTTCAGGGAGTTGTAGAGAGCGATATGGTCTCCCCTCAGCCTCCTCTTCTCTAGATGGAACAATCCCAGCTCCCTCAGCCTCTCCTCATAAGACTTATTCTCCAGACGCCTCACCAGCTTTGTTGCCCTTCTCTGGACTCGCTCTAGCACCTCAATGTCTTTTTTGTGGTCAGGGCCCAAAACTGGACACAGTACTCGAGGTGGGGCCTCACCAGTGCTGAGTACAGGGGGACGATCACCTCTCAGGTCCTACTCACCACGCTGTTCCTGACACAGGCCAGGATGCTGTTGGCCTTCTTGGCCACATCGGCACACTGCTGGCTCATGTTCAGCTGACAGTCGACCAACACCCCCAGGGCCTTTCCTGCCAGGCAGCTCCAGCCACTCTTCCCCAAGCCTGTAGTGCTGCATGGGGTTGTTGTGGGCCAAGTGCAGGGCCCGGCACTTGTCCTTATTGAACCTCATCCCGTTGGTCTCAGCCCATGGATTCAGCCTGTCCAGATCCCTCTGCAAAGCCTTTCTACCCTCCAGCAGGTCAACACTCCCACCCAACTTAGTGTCATCTGCAAATTTACTGAGGGTGCACTTGATCCCCTTGTCCAGATCATTGATAAAGATGTTAAAGAGAACCTGCCCCAGTACCAAGCCCTGTGGGACACCACTCTCTGGGCCCGGCCCTCCAGCCAGCGGAGAGTACTCCCATCCAACCCATGGGCAGCCAGTTTCTCCAGGAGGATACTGTGGGAGACTGTATCAAAGGCCTTGCTAAAGTCCAGGTAAACAACATCCACAGCCTTTCCCTCATCCACCAAGTGGGTCACTTTGTCATAGAAGGAGATCAGGTTTGTCAAGCAGGACCTGCCCCTCATGAACCTGTGCTGGCTGTGCCTGATCGCCTGGATGTCCTTCATGCACTGTATAATGGCATTCAGGATGATCTGTTCCATGACGTTCCCAGGCACTGAGGTCAGACTGACAGGCCTGGAGTTCCCTGGATCCCCTGGATCATCCTTCCCACCCTTCTTGTGGATGGGTGTCACATTTGCTAGACGCTAGTCAGCTGGGACCTCCCCAGTTTGCCAGGACTGCTGGTAAATGATGGAAAGTGGCTCCGCAAGCACTTCTGCCAGCTCCCTCAGTACCCTCGGGTGGATCCCATCTGGTCCCATAAACTTGTTTGTGTCTAGGTTTTGCAGCAAGTCCCTCACCACCTCCCTTTGGATTACAGGGGCTTCATTCTGCTCCCCGCCCCTGTCTGCTAGTTCAGGGGTCTGTGTACTCGGGGGACACCCTACTCCACTGCTAAAGACTGAGGCAAAGAAGGCATTCAGTACCTCAGCCTTCTCCTCATCCTTTGTCACTATGTTACCTCCCTTATCCAGTAGAGGATGGAGGCTCTCCCAAGTCCTCCTCTTGCTATTAATATATTTATAGAAATTCTTTTTATTGTTTTTAACATCCAGGGCCAGGTTAAGTTCTAGCTGGGCTTTGGCCTTTCTAATCTTTTCCCTGCATAACTTTACTACACCTTTGTAATCTTCCTGAGTGGCCTGCCCCTTTTTCCAAAGGCCATGAACTCTCCTTTTTTTCCTGAGCTGTGACCTTATCTCTTTGTTCAGCCAGGCCGGTCTTTTCCCCGGACGGCTTGCTTTACTGCGCACAGGGATGGCCTGCTCGTGCGCTTTTAAGACTTCCTCCTTTAAAAACGTCCAGCCTTCCTGGACTCCTTTGCCCTTCAGGGCTGCCCCCCAAGGGACTCTGTCAAGCAGATTCTTGAAGAGACCAAAGTCAGCCCTCTGGAAGTCCACGATGGCAGTCCTGCTTACTCCCCTTCTCGCTTTCCTGAGAATCAAAAATTCTATCATTCTATGATCGCTGTACCCCAGATATTGTTTTTTCATGCTGTACTTCTCTGTAGCAATAGCTTATTAGCTAAAAATAAATGATTACATTTACATATCAAAAATAAAGACATCACTTTTTAAACTTGCCAAGATATTACAGCAGTATCAGAAGAGTCAGGTAGCCCACTCTGTGCAATACATTGGTAAGACCACTATACAAAAAAATATGATATGCAATGACATAATATTAACAGACTGCTTTAAGGGTTCTAGCATTTTATAGTCTTCAGAAGCATTTGTCTCTACAACTGTGGTTATGTTCTTTTAGTGTATTATAAGCTACATATATTTTTTTGTATGATTTTTGGTATGTAATTTTCTACACTGCAAAAGAGGAATCTAGCTTTCTCCATTATAGTAATAGGAAAAAAATGAATTCTTTCTTCACAGTTCTTCTATTTGGCACCCTTAGACTGAATCATCAAATTCCTACTACTTGAGCTGAGTATATAACATTTAGCAATAGCTAATATAAATTCTCCATATGGACTAATGATAAATGGCATGCTTTGCCTCTGGTTTCAGAGAGATTTTGTGACACGAGAAGTAGGAATTTCTGATCTTTTTTTGCAATCTGAAGAGTAAGTAAGTAGTGAACTCTAGATTTTATTATTTTTTTTTTTTTTAAGGATAGAGTTTGTTGTTCTGCCATTTCTTGCCAAAGGCTTTTTTTCCTTCCATCCTGCCTCTGTCCTACTAGTGGCCTCTTAACCCAGTTTATTTTCAAAAGTCCACTTTATGAGCTTACCATATCATTCCTAATTTCATTCTTAATTAATTTTTATTCAGAGCCTTTTTCGTTCTCCTCCTTCTCTTTTAAAACTTCAGTTCCTTGTTACTGGCTTCCCCCTTCTCATCCATTTTGCCCTATCACTCTCTGACTTCTGGCCAGCAGTGACCTCTCTCCTATCCTTCAACCTAGCAGATTTCCCTCCATGAACTCCCTTTTTTTTTTTTCCCTATTACTTTCTTTCTCCTACCACCAGCCTGTCTGTACAACACATTTAGTCCTCTTCTAATATCTGAAATATGCAGCTTCCTTCTGTGGACCTGTCTGGATAGCAATGGAGGTATCTAGTTCCTCTGCAACCACAAGCATCGAGGTGCAGTCATTGCAAAGAAGGGCCGAGACTTACCTCAACAATATGATCATCTGTTATATTTTCTTTTCCCCAGTACAATCTTTGCATCCCTCTCTATCTCACCCTTCCCTTCCCTTCCCTTCCCTTCCCTTCCCTTCCCTTCCCTTCCCTTCCCTTCCCTTCCCTTCCCTTCCCTTCCCTTCCCTTCCCTTCCCTTCCCTTCCCTTCCCTTCCCTTCCCTTCCCTTCCCTTCCCTTCCCTTCCCTTCCCTTCCCTTCCCTTCCCTTCCCTTCCCTTCCCTTCCCTTCCCTTCCCTTCCCTTCCCTTCCCTTCCCTTCCCTTCCCTTCCCTTCCCTTCCCTTCCCTTCCCTTTTTTTTTTCCTTTCTCCTGCTGGAGTCTTCTCACTTCATGCTTCAAAATGTAAATTTTGATAGTATATGCTACTGCCATTATTTACAGTGGGGAAATATTTGGCTCCTTGCTGAAACTATGAAGGCTCCCCCTAGGTTGAGTTACCCAGAAGCAGGGCAAGAGTGGTAGACCTTTATATAATTTTATTCTTGACCAGTACTTCATGTTATAGATGAATACAAGTGCAATTCCTGGTAGGAAGCAAGGGATGTTAGAGGAACTGCAACTATTAAGAAATGGTGTAAAGGGCTAAATCCCTTGTCTAATCTCTGGTGAACAACTTGCCGAATACTTTTCTCAGTGATGATAAGTGAAAATGTTCTTTCACCCTGAGAAAAGGACTCTATTTTAGGGTAGAAAAGAATCCCACATGCCATGAGAGAGTCTTAATACAGAATGAGAAAATACAGCAGAAAATCTTTGGGCAGGAACTGGAAACTGTTTGTTCAGAAGGTATTAAAATCCGAGAACTAAAAAAAAGGCTAACAGTTGAATTTTTGTAACTGAGTAGTGCTGAGTTTCCAAAAGATTAGAGTTAAATTTATAGTTTTATATTTTATTTATGCAATTTTATAGTCTACTGAAGTGAACAGCTGGATGCTATTGCTTTTAGTTTCTGACAGATGCCAATTGAGGTCAGTTACAGAGTTAGAGCTGATTCATGTGGGGTGAGCACTAGAACTAAGCACTTTAATCTAAGAACACTTAGATTAAAGGGCCATATGCAACTTTAAGAGGATTTGATCCTCTTTGCTGCAGGAGCTGCTATCTTAATTGTCCACAGTTCAGGATGGCAGTGTGATTAACGTGCAAAGAATAGTGTGCAAATGGGGTGCTGGTGGTAATGTATGTATTTCTACCGTTGGTTGGTTTTTTTTTTTTATTTGTGTTGTTTTATTTTTACCTACACGTGTGGAATTGATTGATTTAGGATTTTGGAAGTTGTTGAAATCAAAGTTGTGACAGAGAAATCTCCAGTAAGATCAACATTCACAGAAGTGTGTGAGTTGTTGTAACTCTTTCTTTTTGAGGAGGAGGGGGAACTTTAAGACATTAAAACGTGGTTTTGTTTATGGTCTTTTTTCATGGATGTATATTTCGTTAAAGGAAATATCATCTTCAAACATTATTTTGTTTTGCTGGATAACACCAGCTAAGATGAGATAATTCAAATAATAAAGGCTGGAAGCTGAGCTCTAATAGGAGAAACAGAAGAAAATGCTCTAGGTATGGTTACTAGTTAATCCACAGCATTTACTGGGAAAAGAATTTTCGTACGGCTATTTTTGTCTTCGCAATTTACAATCCTCTTCCCTGGTGGTAGTCCTCAGGCTGTAGTGAGTGCCAAAGGGTGAAATATGTCATAGCAAATGCTACTTCCTCTAGTCTTGAGTCTTAACAGTATATTTCAGTATGTTAAACTAAGTGATATCAGTTTCAGACTTCATTCCTGAGGGATTTTTTCCGTGTAAAGTTCCAGGAGAAAGGTAGATCTTGGAAGTTGCCTGTGTCCTCTCCTGAAAGGTAGGAACAATTACACTTAAGGTGTTGGTGGGATACTGAACAAACTGCATGAGAGACTCTGGATGAAAGATGTAGGAATATGGAATCCATATGAGTGTATACTGATTGATATATCTGTCTCCTTTCGTTCTGCTTTTCTTCATAGCTGTTCTTCATTGAACACACGTCGGGATCACTCTGAGCCGAGGATTGTTACCCCCCAAAATCTTGGCTGTACCATTTGTCTGCTGACTGATCTTGGTAGAATCATTTCTTTATGCCTCATTCCGTAAAACAAGGATGACAATTCTGTCTTTCCTTATAAAATATTTGGACCATGAGAGAAAAACTTATAGTATGAGAGATTTTGGTATTGCTGTCATGCTTCTGATAAGATCATCATCTCCTTTAGTTATGCAGAAGAACTTTCTTACTTTTAAGGTGTTTTAATTTAATATCTCCTCACCAGATCTGTTAGTCTTTACAATGTTACAGTTCCTTCTCATCTAATATGGCTCAAGATGTCTGAGAGAGCCTGGAAAGTTGGTGTCACAGTGATAGTGTTGGTGGAGAGAGCTGGACAAACGCTGCTTCTCTGCTCTGGTATGATTTCTTTGAAAGTAACCACATCCAAAGGTCTAAAAAAATGCAGGATTAGAGCCAGCTAAACTAGGGTCTCAGCAGGTATAGAGGTTTGTAATTCTACTTAAAGCAAGCTGTCCCAAAGTCTCCTTATCTGGCTTATTGAATGAGCAAGATATATAGCTGTGTTCAGGGAGTGCAATGTTCTCCTGTTCCCAGTATTATCAATCTTATATTTCTTATTGTATCCTTTGCTGAAATACTGGTGCTCTTGAACTGTACATGGTATGGCTCTGAGATATTCTGCAAGACTAGCTGTCTCTGCATAGGCAACCTTTAGGTTTACCAGTTTTTGTCTTCATTTCTTTTTGCAACATTGATTCATATTAACACAACATTAGTTTACTTTGTGGCATAAGCTGGTAGCAACTACAGAAGAATTATTATAACAGAAGTAGCGGTCTGAATATGTTTTTTTTTGTTGGCGGTGGCAAATAATATTGACATTTCTATTTTTAGCATCTGCTCACTCTAGCATTTGTTTCAGTAAAAATACATCCATTTGACATTCAGTGACTGCATTTCATAAAATCAGGACTTTTTTTTCTTGATTGGTACAGGCTATTAATCATTCGCAAGGAATTTTGAAAAAGCATTAGGCAATAGTTGCAAAAGAGTTTTGTTCACCCTTGACTACTATTTGGCTAAACATGACTGTTTTTTTTAAGGCTTGCTGGGCAAAGCTTGTTTCTTCTTATCATTGTCTTTACCTAACATTCACTTTCTCAAGCTATTTTTGTTTCTTTGCTCTCATTTAATACCATCCCACTGCCTCACCTCACCTGTCAATCAGGTTGACACAAGCTAGCAACATTGCAAAAGAACTTTCTTATCTAATTTACATCATGCTGCATTAGGATTCTGCTAGCAAATATCTTAATGGTTGTACAGAACGAGGTCTCTGAGTAATCCTCAGAGGGGCTGAGTAATCAAACATAATTATTAATTAGTGTAGGGCTGCTATTGTAGCATAAATGTTTCTGTGTTTAATTTCAATGTACATTGCACATAATCAGATAGTTCAGGAATATTTCCATTTCAATGAGTTTTCACCTTTCTTAACATACAGATAAGAACGACAGGAAGCCCTTTAAATAAGAACTTGAAATATCAGGAGGCTGCTGTACCAAATCACATTTCATTGAAATAGATCTATTTTCTATGAACTGGATGCAGGGGGAAGTCTATAGAGATAATTAGACATGTTATCTTCATGAATTAATCAGTATATGAAATTGCCTCTGCTCTTCTCAATATATTTTTCAAATTTCAAAGGAGATTTTTACAGGCAAGGGCAGATAATATCCAGAATTCATTTATGATGCAAGTCTATTGATTATGGAGACTTCAGGCTAGGAACAAATTTGACCAAAACAGTAGCTGAACTGGAGGATAGGGGCGATGTTAGATTAGATGTGATGATTTTTTTCAGAAAGGCTGACTGTCCGCAAGCAAGTTGATTTACAGGGAAGAATTAACCTCTTTGCACCTCATTTTCAACATGTTCCATTGTATGTTATGCATGATGGTTCTGAGGAATACGTTAATTTTTGCAACCCTTAAAACCAAACAAATGAAAGGCTAAGAAGAGAAATACATGGAGCAGATAATAAACCAAAACTATATTACCTTCCATGGTCTTTTTTGGTGTTTGGCCCTGTTACAAAATACACAGTAATAATTTCCTAGTTGTAGACAAGCCAGGTTGGATCTGAGAAAGAGATTTCATTGAAAATTATCTTTTTCTCCCCTAGCATCTAAAAGCACATAACTACAATCTCTTTATAGAATCATGATATCAGCTATTGGACAGTTAGCTAATCAGATATTGGCCAATTAGCCAATGCAAAAAAAGTTAAATACCTTTTCATAAGATCAATTTAATGTTGTTAGGTAGCTTTTTTATAAAATCATTTGCTTATGGATGCTTGAACATTTTGGTTTCTGGTGGGACCCAAAAACTTGTATAGAGACAAAAACAGCTGATTGATTTAAATACAGTATAAATTGGCAAAGAAACAACTTTGCCTATGTGGAATTTTTGTACTTTGTTGGATTTTTTTTGATTTTTGGAAGAAGAAGTTGTTCTGATTACTAAACGTGTTCCTGGGGAAAAAAAAGCCAACAACAAAAAAAAGATCAAATCCTCCCTTTTAAGCAATTTTTGCCAGGAATGTCCCATATTTTATGAAAAGCAGTTTCTGGCATAACTACTAAGTCTGTACTTACACATTTGTGGAATACTAGATGACTCTCTTCTTAATATTAAGCAGTCACACACTGACAAAATTATGCCAGCTCGCATGACAGTAGGTACAGAATATACTGATAAGTGATTTGGAAGTTAGAGGTGGATAAGCTAGGTATGTAGGGCTAGATGGTGGCCAGAGAAGTGTGAAGGTGGTCTGGAGCAAGGACTGAAGCACAAGGGGCCTGAGCCACTATAGAAAGCAAGAGACACTAGATTTGGCTTTAAAAAAAGCAAGTGTTTTTAAAAATGTATTTATCGTAGGTTATTACAATCACAAGTTCAGTTAAGATATTTGCAGTAGAAAACTACTTTGTTCACACTTCACAGAATCTGTTATTCAATGGCAATGTTGTTATATCAAGACTGATGGACATTATCAGACTGTCACATAGGAAGAACAGAAGTGTGTTTGTATGCGTGACTATAGAAATATTATGCAAAATATATTCCTGTCTCAGGACTGTGAAGGAAAAAAGGGAAAGATGTTCTAGGATATTTATTTTGAACATTTCAGGAATCTATAATCAGTGCTACGAAAACCAATCTATAATCAGTGCTACCAAAACCCATCATAGTCTGTAAGGTCTTCTACATAGACTTAAGAAGTTTCATATCACAGTGTGATATTTCTTACAGGAAAAAACAGTATGAGATTTGGGTGGTTTTCTGATGTTACTTTGGTTTCTTGTACTGACTGGTTTAGTAACACTTGTAAAATTAAGGATAATTTCATATTATACTGGTGCTGTTGGTGGCCGGAAAAGCTCCTGAGCTGGAAAAGAGAAGGTAAGAGCATTCCTGATGAAGCATTTCTTCTCTTCTGCAGTGTTTTCCTACTGTCAGTTATTTATAACACTCTTGAAGAAGTTAAGTGCACACTTGTAACTCCCTGAGCCTTGGCCTCCATGCTCCTCTCTCCTGGTAGCGAATGAATTGATGCAAGCAAATGATATTACCAGTGCTGGTGGGTAAAAGCACTAGCAAGGTCTTGCGGCCTGTTGTCTCAGTAGAGGTGGGGATGGTAACACATGTGGTGATGACATCAGGAATAGTGATAGGTTGGTAACCACAGAAAGGTCTGAGCATGGTCAGGGGGGTATTGGGGCTCGGCCCCCCATAAAAGCGGCAGGAAAATTAGCCCAGCTAAAGTGCATCTACACAAATGCACGCAGTTTGGGCAACAAACAGGAGGAGCTGGAGGCCATTGTACAGGAGGAAAACTATGATATGGTTGCCATCACAGAAACGTGGTGGGAAGACTCACACAACTGGAGTACTGCAATTGATGGCTACCATCTTTTCAGAAGGGATAGACAAGGAAGGAGAGGTGGTAGGGTGGCCCTCTATGTTAGAGACAGGTTTGAGTGCCTAGAACTTAATAATTGGAATGACAGCGTAGAGTGTTTATGGGTTAGAATCAACGGGAAGGCCAACAAGGCAGACATCATGGTGGGAGTTTATTACAGACCCCAAACCAGGATGTAGAAATCCATGAAATATTCTATCAGCAACTGGCAGAGCTCTCACAATCACTTGCCCTTGTTCTCATGGGGGAATTCAACTTCCCAGATATCTGCTGGAAATATAACACAGCAGAGAGGGAACAGTCCTGGAGGTTCCTCAAGTGTGTGGAAGACAACTTCCTAACACAGCTGGTGAGCGAGCCAACCAGGGAAAGTGCCCTACTGGACCTGCTGCTAGTTAACAGACAAGGTCTTGCGGGGGATGTAAAGGTTGAAGGTCGTCTTGGGCAGAGTGATCATGAAATCATAGAGTTTTCAACTCTTGCAGAAGCAAGACAGGAAGCCAGCAGAACTGCCACCTTGGACTTCTGTAAGGCAGACTTTGGCCTGTTTAGGAGCATGGTTGAGAGTGTCCCTTGGGAGACAGTCCTGAAGGGCATAGGTGCCCAGGAAAGCTGGTCATACTTCAAGGATGAACACTCAAAAGTGCAGGAGAAGGCCATCCCCAGGTCCCATAAAACGAACCAACAGGCAAGAAGACTGGCCTGGCTTTGGAGGGGAGGCTTTGGCTGGACCTCAGGGAGAAAAGAAAAGCCTACGATCTCTGGAAAGGGGGATTGGTTACTTATGAGCAATATCAAGGTGTAGTGAAGATATGCAGGGGAAAAATTAGAAGGGCAAAAGCCCAAGCAGAACTTAACTTGGCTACCACAGTTAAAGCTAACAAGAAGAGTTTTTTTTCAGTATATCAATAAAAAAAGGAAGGCTAGGGAAAATGTAGGCCCACTGAAGAATGAGGTGGGTGCCTTGGTGGTGGAAGACACAGAGAAGGCGGAGTTGCTGAATGACTTCTTTGCTTCGGTCTTCACTGCCAAAGCTGCCCCTCATGAATCCCAGCCCCTGGAGACAAGGGGGAAGGTCTGGAGAGAGGAAGACTTTCCCTCTCTTGGGGAGGACTGGGTTAGAGACCACTTGGCCAAACTAGACATACATAAGTCCATGGGCCCTGATGGGATGCACCCACGAGTGCTGAGAGAACTGGCAGATGTTATTGATGAGCCACTCTCCGTCATTTTTGAGAGGTCTTGGAGAACAGAAGTGCCTGAGGACTGGAGGAAGGCAAATATCACACCAGTCTACAAAAAGGGCAAGAAGGAGGACCCAGGGAACTACAGGCCAATTAGTCTCACCTCTGTCCCTGGGAAAATAATGGAGAGACTCGTTCTAGATGTCATCTCCAAACACATTCAAGATCAAGAAGTTATTGGAAGTGGTCAACATGGATTTACCAAGGGTAAATCATGCTTGACCAATCTGATAGCCTTCTACGACATTATAACTGGATGGCTGGATGAGGGGAGAGCAGCAGATGTCATCTACCTTGACTTCAGCAAGGCTTTTGACACTGTCTCCCATAACATCCTCATTAGAAAATTAAGGAAGTGTGGGATAGATGAGGGGGCAGTGAGGTAGATTGAGAGCTGGCTGTGTGACAGAACTCAGAGGGTTGTAATTAATGGAGCAGGGTCAAGTTGGAGGCCTGTAACCAGCGGTGTCCCTCAGGGGTCAATGCTCGGCCCAGTCCTGTTCAACATATTAATCAATGATCTGGACGAGGGGACAGAGTGTATCCTCAGCAAGTTCGCTGATGATACCAAACTGGGAGGGCTGGCCAACACTCCAGAGGGCTGTGCCACCATCCAGCATGACCTGGACAGGCTGGAGAGCTGGGCAGAGAAGAACCTAATGAGGTTCAACAAGGGCAAATGTAGGGTCCTGCACCTGGGGAAGAAGAACCCCAGGCACCAATATAGGGTAGGGATGGATCTTCTGGAAAGCACTACTGAGGAGAAGGATCTGGGAGTCCTGGTGGATAGAAAACTTTCCATGAGCCTTGTTGCCAAGAGGGCCAATGGAATCCTGGGCTGCACAGGGAAGAGTGTGGCCAGTAGGTCGAGGGAGGTCATTCTCCCCCTCTCCTCTGCACTGGTGAGGCCACAACTGGAATACTGAGTCCAGTTCTGGGCTCCCCAGTTCAAGAGAGACAGGGAACTACTGGAGAGAGTCCAACGTAGGGCAACTAAGATGATTAAGGGATTGGAGCATCTCCCTGATGAGGAAAGGCTCAAAGAGCTGGGGCTCTTTAGCCTGGAGAAGAGAAGGCTGAGGGGAGACCTCATCTACTTTTACAAATACCTAAAGGGTGGGTTGAAGGAGGATGGAGCTGGACTCTTTTCAGTGGTTGCCAGTGATAGGACGAGGGGCAACGGGCACAAGCTGGAACATAGGAAGTTCCATTTAAATATGAGGAGAAACTTCTTTATGGTGAGGGTGACAGAGCACTGGAACAGGCTGCCCAGGGAGGTCGTGGAGTCCCCTTCTCTGGAGATTTTCAAGACCTGCCTTGATGCAGTCCTGAGTAATGTGCTCTAGGCAATCCTGCTTTAGCAGGGGAGTTGGACTAGATGATCTCTAGAGGTCCCTTCCAACTCTGAGAATTCCGTGATTCCGTGATATAACTGCTTTTGAATCAGATAGACAAACAGAAGAACAAAGACAAGAATATCATGCCATTGTGAATACACTTTTGGCTTGCAACGAAGATACCATGGTCCAGAAGAAAGATACTGTGATCTGAAGCCAGTAACTCTTACTCCTTCCATATATCAACCTTACATAAGGGTAGTGTCTATTAAGAATTCAAAGATTGGCTATTGTAATTCTCAAAATCAAGAGCTACTGCTGTTAACACATGTTCAATGGTACTAGAGGAATGTGCATAATGTGACGTTATTTTCCCATTCGTCATATTGGAAAATACTGTGTCAAATAGTAGTGTGCATAATATTGATTTAAATAGCAATGTATAATCTTTTGCTCAATTTTTTCTTCTTTTTTAAAAATGTTGTTTACTAATTAACTGATTAAAATAACAAATCTATTTTGTGATGAAGGAAAAAAGTATTGAAAAATTTCTAATGTCTTGGCAGTCATGATTCATCTGTTAGAAAATGTGGATTTTTATACCATATTTAATTTGGGGAATTGGTCTGAGATGCATGTCTGTGCATCTGGTTCTACTCGTTTACCTTGTTCATCTACTTCTACTTAGCTTCATTATCTAATTTTATTCCAGATGATCCAGCTCTGATGTTAAAAATGACATAAAAGAAAGATACTTTACTGTCACATCCAATCATCAAGTGTGTTCTTTAAGCGATTTATTTCTGCTCTACATATTCTAGCAATCTGAACTAAAATTGTGATGGTGGTTCAATGTAATCTTTTAACAGTATTGCTAGGAGTGAACTATTTTTCTGTCACCTCTTGATGGCACTTCAGTCTACTTATTAAATCCCATAGCAGTTTAACGTAGTTTTGTTTTAGGCAACTTTTAACAAAGATCAGATAGAAAAATGATAACCTAATGCACTAAAATTTATCTCATCCATATTCAAACTTGCAGCACGTATAGTTAATGTAGACCAGCAAAAAAATAGAGCAATCATGTCTTGAAAGACTATGTCATATAAATATGAATGTCAAGGGCTTATTGTGTACACATAAAGATATTTTTAAAAGCTTAAAACTAGGTCCAAATTGTGAAGTGTTTTCTATTGTGAAAACTGTCTATTCTAAAACCAGGCAGATGTATGGATTTTAATGGAATTAAGTCATGCTAGTAAATCAATTTTGGAATTATTCTCATATTTTGGGACATAAAGAGCTCTCAAATCATATTATCCTAAGTTATTCTTATAACAGTTATTAGTGTTTTCTTTGAGGAGCACAATAACAGTGCTCTGAGACAGCTGTTATGCTGCCCAAATGCCCAGTCTGAAGGTTTTCTCATGTTAAAACCCTCTATTTGCTAAGCTGCAAATTGAGAGGAGCATTTTTCAAACACCAAAATCTTTTCTATTTTTGTCCCTTTTAAGCTCTTTAACCTGCTACTGCCTTAATTCCATCCAATAAAAATAAGCTTGATTGACATGACCAACTTTAATTTGGCAGAGGGGAGGAGAGGAAGGGGACAGAGAAAGGGAGCAATTTCTAGATAATCTGCAAACTCGCTGTTGTATATTGGTAGTTACTATGGCAAATGGTGTTAGCAAAAAAGAGAAATACCGAAGTGTGATTTCACTCAAGGCATTCGTTCATCTTTCTCCAGGAAGAAAAAGGGGTTAAGTGTAATAAAAGTAAAATTTTCTTAGATAGGCTAGCTGACATATCCCTGGATGTGCATTTATTTATTGTCTGAAAATTATCAGCATATGGAACAGTTTTAAATGCTGGGAAAATAGCAGAAAGTTGAGCCTAATAACTGTGATTTAAATAATACTTCTCTGCACTTGGATAGCACTTGCTTTAATTTGATCTGTTCAGAGCATTAAATCTTTCACTGACCAAGGCTCTGCTAGCCTCTACTTAAAGTAAGCTAGTGATTTTGTTTTCCTTAGAGCTGAAGATTTCTACTAGACCTTGTTTAAAAATGTAATCCTATTTTGAAATTAAAACCAAATCTGAAAAGCTCTGACATGGTTTCAAAAGTTTTTTATGTGTTCTGCTTTAAACTTCAATGTTATTATGGAGGAAAAAATAACAAAGCAAAATTGAAAAAGGAAGAAATCACTGAATTGCCATTATCTTTTAGTCTTCCCCAGTCAGTTTGGGTTTTAATCTTTATTGACTTAATCAAATACAACAATATGATAAAGGTTTGGATGCTTGAGTGGAAAGGCAAAAATTCAACTGAAAACATACTCTTAGGAAATTGAAAATATAATTGCATATAGGTATGGATATGCTGTATCAGGCATTTAATAAAAATACCTTGTCTGGCCACTTGAAGTCACCTACCGAAAGATAAAATAAAATAAATAAATATCAATTATCATTAATGTTTGGAAATCAAATAGGGAAGGATTCCACACAACATTTAATCTTATGAAGAGAGGCAAAAATTCTTTTAATTTATTCTAACTATTTTTAATTATTCTAATGAATGTTCCAAAGGATTCTATGATAAAGACCAAACTGTCAGTCTCTTCAATTGTAGGCTATCACATATTGATACTGCTCCCACTCACCAGTTCAGCTGGTGTCTTGAAGGAATAAATTCAATCTCCTCACTAATTTTTTATTCAAGAAGGTGGACAGTGAAATAAATGCTACTTCAATATATGAACAGAGCAATAAGCTTTGTCACTTAATTTGTGACTGTTATCAACAGCATGCCTGCTACCATAAATTAAGCCACTGTTAAGCAAGATTTGATCAGAACTTAAACCTCTCTGTAGGACATTCCTAATTATAGTGCTTTCCTGATGTTTCTTGATGTTATGCTGCTCTTTGGTGAAGGTAGGATATGACCTTTAATTATCTTCACTCCGCCACCTCCAGTCACTCTTCATAGTCACTTAGATGCTATGCATGTAACTGATTTCTTCTATCTAATCAGGGCTTTATCTCCTACTTGTTCTGGTTTTAAGACTATCCTCAGATTAGGTTTTGTTATCACTCAGTTTTTCCAGTGTACATGATGCCTTACATGCATATACGATCTTGATATTAATACTTGCTTTCTGCCTCTAATCCTTGTATCCTCACCCTGGGCTTACTAGGTGGGTTGCATCACTTAGGGTATGACTGCTTTCTGCTTCTTGGTTTAAGAAACAGAAAGATGCAAATACAGATAGATACCATTGTACTTATTTCATAATCCAGGTGGATCACTAAGTTTTTGTAAAGATGCAGGACTTCAAAAGCTGGTTTTCTTCATATTCTTTTAGAAGATGTGTTTTGAGGTCTTGAGATGTATTGTTAGCTGTAAAAAGTCATGTTATTTGGTATATAAACAAATTAACTTTGGCTTGAATTCTATATAGTGAGTTTTCCAACTTCACAGGATCCATGGTTACTATTGTTTTGTATTAGAAATGATATTCAGCTGTGCTTGCTGATGGGAAATATATTCTTAAAGGCAAATTTTATCAATAGGAAAGAATTCTTAATATAATTAAACTTGCCTAAAAATTGAACCTGATACTGACAGAAAAGTCTACTGGTAGACATTAACTGTACAGTATTTTATCCTCATCAAAGGTCTTTAGTGTTGATAACTAAGAAGTCAAAAGAGGTTTTCAAATTATCAACTGAACAAAAGTTTTAATGAATGCCTTTGGATATCGTTATGGTGTGTTCTTAATATATCAGAATAGAGAGACATTTTTTCATAGGAAATAGCATTTTATTCTCAAAGTCAGCCTCAATAGACATGGCAGATTACTTAGAGTGCTGCAAGTGTGTCCTTGTGTCAAATCCTGTGTCCTTGGTGTGGAATAATTCCTAAAATATAAAAAATATATAGCATTGTTCACACATTAAGGAAAGGTGTAAAATCGAAACGTTTCCAGGGTGGAACACAGCAGCAGCTGGTATGCAAGGAATCCTCTACATCTATGACTGCCTGAACAATATTGCTTGCAAAAGCAACATGGAGGATGGAGTGGAGTGAAGATTCCACAGCCAAGCTCTGTGATTACACAGCAGAATGGGAACAAAGTGATCCTATGGAAGGGATAAGCGGCATGCTTGCTACCCTGAGCCAACAGTCTGTCAAATTTTGATGAAATGCTGTCCTTTGTGCGAACTTTGCTCATTATAATGTCATTATAATACCAAAACACACCTCCAGCCCGAAGGCTACCTGCCTCCAAGGTGCGACCACTCCTCCTTGAGTCTGCGCCCTGAATTTTTCGTAAACTCTACCTTTAAATGCAAGGCGAGAGAATTTTACACCAATCACAATAAAGGTATTTATGACTAAAGTCACTCAAACTCCACCTTGAAGGTAAAAAATAATATAAAAATAACCCGAGAAAGGGGGGATGCTAGGGAAGACACCATCGTAAACAAGTGAGGGAGGACCCCATCACAGACTGCCTCTGACTCCCGGGACCAGTCGAGGGGCTGAGCCTTTCTTCCCCCCCATAGGGACACCTGTGGGTAAGACTTAGTCTATACTGAGTGCTTCCTCGGGGAACTTAGAAATCTCTCTAGAGGGTTACCTTTTTACATTTATAGCCAGGCTGTATTGTTTGTAACTTTGTCGCGCGCTTTGTACCATTAACATTTTTTCTTTTATTTGCACGTGCTTTGCAGACTGTACTTATCACCGGCAAACCAAAAGAACCTTTATATCTGTTGCTTAAATAAACTGCACTGTTTAAGTAGCTAGCCGTTTGGGTTTCTCACTGAACGCGACCAGACACTGAAGTGCGGCCGTGCTAGCTCGTGAGCACGACTAGACTGAAGGTGCAGTCCACTGTCAGTACATCCAGAATTGTGATAGTTTAATATATTAAATGCGACTGGACTGATAGCGGTGAATTGGGCATCACTCAGAATTTAAACCCAGCCGCCCCTAGCCTCCCACCTCAGTGAGGAGTGTTAGAACGCAAGGGAGTTTATTTTCTGCCAAAACTATTTTGCCTCTTCACGCAACACTTGGTTAACTGAAAATATCTCTAGCTGAGCTATAATGCTTAGGTTTCAGCAGATGGAATCATGACCACTGTAATACAAATAAAACCACCTTACTTTGAAGACATAACACCAGATAATTTCTAGCTGAACAAAATGATCTGTGAAGCTGCTGTGATGCTTGATAGCCATGTAGGACTCCAGGAGTTTAAAAGGGTCCATCTCTTAATAGCCATGAATTATTCAGCCCCTGGGATTAGTCAGGCATGCAACATTGTATGTCATAAAATGACTCTTTCAAGCTAAAATGGATATTAGTGATGAATTGATATGATATGTTTCCATCATTTACCAAGAAAGCCATCTGAATGATCAGACTTGAACTACCACAGCTAAACCTCTTCTACACGCATAACTTGCATTTCAGTGTTCCCAGCAAGAAGTTCCACAAGGCAAAAAACAAATAACAAGGAAAGTTATATTGTTTACAGGTATGGCTTTCAAAGATTTTTGCTCTGTTTGCGTCTCTGCTGTCTTTTATTAGATGGCATTTTTCTTCTGTCTCCCCTTGTAAGTATACAAATGAGTTATTTCACTGGTGTTACGTGAGGTTTCCTACCTAGTTGTTTGTTCTCTGATTACCTCCTTGAACTCTCTATAAAATCTCTATAGCATTTCCCCACTTGTAAACTTGCCTCCACTTAGTCTTCTTTCATGAGCCGAAATATTTATAAATATAGATAAATATTCATCACGGTGTGTATATTTGAATTAAGGAGAGAAGTGAGAAGGTAACTGTGAAAGCATGTGGATATATGATGCATAAAAGAAATCCTTAAAAGACAGTGAGACTAACCTTTTTGGCCCTAAAAAGGAATCCTTCCCACTCCCAGCACTGCTCATGCCCCGAATTAAGCTACCAATAAAGCTAATTAAAAAATAAAATAAAATGACAGTGACATTTGAATTGCAAGAAAGTATTAGTTTGTATCTTGGATGGTTCACATTTAGTTACATCTATTTTGCAGTGGGTTTATATATCCTGTAAGGTAGCTTGTTAAGTTTGCTTAGCTTTATGTGCAAATTGAGACCAAGATTAGGATTTCATTTGGAAAAGTGGTATGGCTCTCTGATTTTAAGCACTTCTGATGACTTTCTACAGAGTTTATACTTTAAAATCTGTCAAAGTACTTTTTAAAAATATTCTTTTTTTTTTTTTTTATGAGGTTTGGGGTGTTTTTACAGCTAGAAAATATATGCAGTGCAAAAGTCACTTTCCTAGTTCATAAAAATGACATTTAGCTTATCTACAGAAAATATATCTCTTTACTGATTGTGATAGTAGTGAAAGGGCAAAGAGGGTGCTAACGTAGTAAGATTCTTCTTCTGTATTAAACGTTTCTGGTACAGAAATGTCTGTGCAGTTGGTTCCTTGATTGATAGTTGTGGGCCCAAAAAAATACCAAAAGAAAAAAAATTTTCTTTTACTCTGGCATTAAGGATTACATAATACATGTTCTTAAATATATTCAGCAGACATAAAAGCTGTGAAAAGGCTATTCTCAGAAGCAGAACACATTAGGTTTGTTGAAAATTACAGTTTGTGATTATTTCCTCACAAAAATTGGTTAGAGGGCTTGTAAATCAAGGCACAACAATAATTTATTTTAGTTGCAGCATTTGTGGTTACACACTGGTGTGAGAGAAATAAAGTGAGCTGTTTTATGTCCTGGTAACTTCAGAAAGACTTGTCAAAGATAAAATAAAAGCACTGATCTGGAATACACAATAAATTGTTTTTATCTAAAGATTTAATTTCTTTCTGAAATTTTAGAAATTTTTTTGCAGTTGGTGCAGGAACTAGCAGCAATTGTTCCTTTTGTTTAAACTGATCACTGTTTTTCTTATCCTAAAATACTGAAATGGTTAAATACTCTACTTCTCTAGTCCATAAAAACATGAATGTAGACCCAAAGCTGTAGAGGTCCACAGAGATATTGATAACTCTAGAACAACAATGCAAGGTAGAGAAATCAAGCTTTGGTGTGACAGCAGAAGCCTTTAACCATTGTGACACAATGTGCAGAGCAGAGAAGTACAGGTGGGATGATAAGTTACGAGACAGATGCTGACGCTGGCATCCTCAAAGCTATAAACAACTCACCAATAGCCAATGAAAGAAATGCAGACCTAGAGCTGAGCAAATCCAGTTTCAGGGGTACCAAAGAGAACAAAATAGAAGCATCAAATGCACATAATCTGTGCATCATAAATAGTACATTCTCATGTGATGGGAACTTGCAAACCAAAAAAGAAAGAGCAAGGTGTAAAAGCATGCTGTCAGACATATTAAAGAAACCTTAAGCAGATTGCATGTTGAGGAAGAAGCCATCAGCATACCACCATCAGTATTCCCAGCAAAGCACTTGAAATGCTGGCAACCTGCTGCACCCTCCACCTGCTCAGACAGACTAAAGCTGTACTTCCAACACCACTCAGACCTTATGAGCAGGGAACAAGGAAGGGCTGGATTTGGTATGTTCAGATGATTAATTTAACTGACACTGAGAAAAAAGGAAAATACTGTGAAGCACAGGTATAAAAAGTTTATTATTACTGAGAATTTTCATGAATAGCGATATTGTTCATTCTCTTTTATATTCACTTTCTGTTATAACAATGTGCAATACTATTACTACTACTTATTATTATTATCATTAATTATTATTATTTTATTGGACCACTAAGATTCCAATTACACCAACAATAAGTTCTTTGCTTTATAAATGAGGTATGTTTTTTTACACCCACACAATGATTTTGAGTGTAACAAAAGCACACATTATAATGTTTCAATATCTTTCCCATTGACATGCCAGTTATTTCTGATCTGCTTCATCCTGTGTTGAGTGCATTCCTCACAGAAAAATCCTGGTTCAAGTCTTAAACTCATTGTTCTCCCTAAAATATTCATTGCTTATCTCATATTGTATGACTAATAGTACAGATGGATAACCAACCGTAAAGAGCAATCTTGCTTGGTGCAGCAATTCCTCATAGCTGTCTTTACTTTTAGCAAGACAAAATGTGGATGTACAGTTTAAATTTAGAAAGACTTTGAGATAACAAGTGGTTTCTAAAAGCTTAGTTTATCTAGTAAGCCAGAAAATTCAAATCAATTGAGACAGATTCATCTATGGTAGTATTGGAAATATACAAGACTCCCTTAAAGTGGTTTCTGTTCCTTCAGACAAAACTATGCATCAGAGGATCTTTTATGTGTCTTTTTTTTTGTCAGATGGAGAGGGACACCAACGAACAGAGACACTCCTCTGGCATCTTGATTAATGCCTTCATTTAGCATTCCAAATTTCAACATCAGGAAAACTACTGAATAGGGATCGACAAAACATAGGTACAAAAATTATCAGGTAAAGCAGAGCTTTATATCCAATCAGTGGCGTTAAAGCTGCTATGGTAGATTGTTGAATTCTTTTTCAAAAAATTATGAATTAGGATTAGAAACAGAGACTCATACATCACCTTACTCATGCCCAGTAAAACAGACATTCACTCGAGATACCACTTCAATTCATCCCACATTTATTGTTCCCTCTTCTTTACAAATTGATGAGTCTTAAGTAGGTCAGGTGGCTGAGGAAGCAGCTGCAATACTCTGTACAGTCTGATTTACTTAAATTAATAATCTGAACATAGCAAGTCCACTCAGGCTGTCCTGCATGAAGCAGTGTGGAAAAAAAAAAGCAGATTTCAGATTGGAGAAGAGGTTATCAGAGGTCACACAGAGAGTTCTGCAGGGTCTGTAAATAAGTCCACTATTCATTTCTTTCTGTTGTGCCTTTTACAGTTGTGAAGATGTGTTTTATAAAGCTTCTTTATTTGGCACTTAATTTACGGTCTCTGCTGTGTTTACAGCCAGAGCCATCCATAGCTGTGAATTTTCCTTCCACTTATATTGAATAATTTCTTTCCAATTTCATTATATTTACTTTTGTGTTAAATATAACCTTGGCTAATTGTACTCTTCCTGAATAAATTTTAAATCATAAGAGTTATCCAATATACAAAACCACCAGTGAAGCTTTAGAAGCAGTCAGCTCTCCTCTTTGAGATTTGTCTGAAGATGGCTCAAGAACAACTCTGAAGATTGATTAGTTTCAGTGATATTTTTGTTGACTTTGCAACCTGTCCGCTTCAGGTTTACTGTTAACTTACTAACTTCAGCACTTGTCATTTTCAGAGATGCGTACCTATGTCATCATGGCACGTGTCTATGTTTTTCCTCAGTGAAACCTTTTTCCAAGCTTTTCTGCAGTGATGGAAAATTCTGCAAACAGAGAACTTAATCACTTTATTATGCTGTTATAAACTGTCTTCATAATATCAGAACATCCTGCACTTGAAACTCACAATTTCTTACTTGTATAGTCATAGAAAAATTGTAGTTTTCTCTGCTGCTATGAAGGAGAATGCTAAAAGAACAACTCCTTAAGATATAAAGACTTCAAGAACTTATCAGACCCCTTCTAGGCTGAACAACTCTGGTTCTTCAGCCTTTTCTCGTACACAACCATTGCTGTTCTCTCTAGACTCCTTATGGTTGTTGCACATCTTTTCTGAAGCATGATACCTGCAAGAGAACTGCAGAAATGCTATCCAACTGTGTGCTGTCTGTTTTGCTGTAGTGCTTAATATAAAATCTTGTTCTTGTCCTTACTAAAAAGTGATATATTTTTTTCCAGACAGTTTATCTAACATGGCAAGATTAGAGTTTTGTCCTTGTTCCCATGACACTGCTAGTACTTCCTGGCACTGTGAACTCTGTATCGGAGGCTAAGATTTTCTTTGTGGTTGACAATCCTTGGTTTTAGATTTATAGATATGTGGAAAAGAACTTGAACATGAAGTGATTATGAATACATTAAATCTTTAATAAATATGTAATAGCACAAATTTAGCTCCAGCTCTCTGGTCATTTTCGTGGTCCTCCGGTGGACCTGTTCCAACAGGTCCATGTCCTTCCTGTGTTGAGGACTCCAAAGCTGGACACAGTACTCCAGGTGGGGGTCTCACGAGCGCAGAGTAGAGGGGTAGAATCACCTCCCACGACCTGCTGGCCATGTTTATTTTGATGCAGCCCAGGATGTGCTTGGCTTTCTGGGCTGCCAGTGCGCACTGCCAGCTCACGTCGAGTTTCTCATCCATGAGCACTCTCAAGTCCTTCTCCTTAGGGCTGCTCTCAATCCATTCTCCACACAAACTGTATTTGTGCTTGGGATTGCCATGTCCCAGGTGCAGGTCCCCCTGCACTTGCCTTGATTGAACTTCATGAGGTTTGCACGGGCCCACCTCTCGAGCCTGTCCTGGTCTCTCTGTATGGCATCCCTTCCCTCCAGCGTGTTGACCATGCCACACAGCTTGGTGTAATCGGCAAACTTGCTGAGGGTGCACTCCACTCTATCCCACTGTCCATGTCTCCAACAAAGATGTTAAACAGCACTGGTCCCAGTATCGACAGCTGAGGAACACCACTCATCACTGGCCACCACTTGGACATTGAGCTGTTGACCACAACCCTTTGAGTGTGGCCATCCAGCCAGTTCCTTATCCACTGAGTTGTCCATCTGTCAAATCCATGTCTCTCCAATTTTGAGAGCAGGATGTCATGTGGGACAGTGTTGAATGCTTTTCATAAGTCCAGGTAGATGACGTCTGTTGCTCTCCCCTTGTCTACCAATGCTGTGGCAATATCATAAAAGGCCACCAAATTTGTCAGGCATGATTGGCCCTTGGTGAAACAATGTTGGCTGTCACCAATCACCTCTGTATTTTCCACATGCCTTAGCAGAGATTCCAGGAGGATCTGCTCCATGATCTTGCCAGGCACAGAGGTGAGACTGACTGGCACAGAGGTGAGATTTTTAGTTCCCTGGGTCTTCTTTTTTTCCCCTTTTTGAAAATGGGGGTCAAGTTTCCCCTTTTCCAGTCAGTGGAAACTTCACCAGATTGCCACGACTTCTCAAATATGATGGAAAGCGGCTTAGCAACTTTGTCCACCAGCTCCCTCAGGACCCGTGGATGAATTTCATCAGGTCCCATGGACTTATGCACCTTCAGGTTTCTTAGATGGTCTAGAACCTGATCTTCTCCTACTGTGGGCAATTCTTCATTCTCATAGCCCCTGTTTTTGCCTTCCACAACTTGGGCGTTGTGGTTAGAGCCCTTGCCAGTGAAGAACCAAGATGAAAATGTCATTCAGTAACTCAGCCTTTTCCATATCCTGGGTGACTAGGTCTCCCATTTCCTTCTGAAGAGGGCCCACAACTTCCCTAGTCTTGCCTTTATCCCAACATATCTATAGAATCTTTTCTTGTTGTCCTTGATGTCCCTGGCCAGATTTAACTCTGCCTGGGCTTCAGTTTGCCTGATCTCATTCCTGGCCACTTGGACAGTTTCTCTATGTTGCACCCAGTCTACCCGTCCTTGCTTCCACCCTCTATAGGCCTCCTTTTTGGTTTTGAGCTTATCCAGGAGCTCCTTGTTTATCCATGAATGCCTCCTGGCTTTTTTGCCTGACTTCTTCTTTTTTGGGATGCACCTCTCCTGAGCTTGGAGTAGGTGATCCTTGAATACTAACCAGCTTCCTTGGGCCCCTCTCCCCTCCAGTACTTTTTCCCATGTTACCCTGCCAAGGCAGTCCCTCAAGAGTCAAAGTCTGCTCTCCTGAAGTCCAGAGTAGTGAGCTTGCTGCACACCCTCCTCGCTGCACTAAGAATCTTGAATTCTACGATTTCTTGATCACTGCAGCCAAGGCTACCTTTGAGTTTGACATTCCCCACCAGCCCCTCCATGTTGGTAAGGATGAGGTCCAGCACAGATCCTTTCCTTATTCGCTCCTCTACCATTTGAAGAAGAAAGTTGTCATCGGCACATTCCAAAAACTTCCTGCATTTCTTGTGCTGTGCTGTGTTGACCCTCCAACAGATACCAGGGTGGTTGAAGTCCCCCATGAGGACCAGGGTCTGTGAATACAATGCTGCTCCTATCTGTCTATAGAGGGCCTCATCCTCCCTGTCACCCTGATCAGGTGTCCTGTAGCAGACCCCTACTGTAACAGCACCTGCCCCTGTGCTCCCTTTAACCCTCCCATTACCCAAAGACCCATAAACTCTCCGTTGGTTCTTCATTCATCCCCAGGTGGAGCTCCGTGCACTCCAGCTGGTCATTGACATAGAAGGCAACAGCCCCTCCTCGTCTCCCCAGCCTGTCCTTCCTGAAGAGTCCAGCACTCCAGTCACAAGAGCCATCCCACCACATCTCTGTGATGCCATAAGATCGTAGCCCTGGAGGTGTGCACTCATCTCTAACTCCTCTTGCTTGTTTCCCATGCTACATTCATTTGTTTAAAGGCACTTCAGCTGGGTGCCCAGTGGGGCTCACTTATAAGCTGGAGTGGCTGCATTTCCTTCATGTTGCTCTTCAGGTGGCCTGCCTTTGTGATGTTTTATCTGTGACTCCCCAATTCCTTTTGCCTCAGAAGCCCCTCGCTCATCCCCATAAGTGTGCTGCAGTGTACCCAGCACATCTCAGAGCAACCAGTTGAGGGCCTTTGCTAGTGGCCCTTCCCACAGATCTAGGAGCATCCCCCCTTGGCTTGTCAAGGGCTAGCCAGATAATACCCATCTGCCCCAGCAACCCTGATGAGATACCCCACAGCTTGTCACAGACAAGCCTGATATTATTACCCCCCTCCCCTTCACATCTAGTTTAAAGCTCTGCCAATCAACCCCACAATCTCTTGGGCAAGAACCCTCTTCCACCTTTGAGAGACGTGGCTCCCATTTGATGCCAACAAGCCCAGTGCTGTATAGGCCAATCCATTGTCAAAGAAACCAAAGTTATGGCAGTGACACCATCCACGGAGCCATGTATTAATCGAATGGATTCATCTGTTCCTCCCAGCATCATTGCCTGCAACTGGAAGGAGTGACGAAAAAATAACCTCTGCCCCAGATTCCCTTACCAACCTTCCCAGCTCCCTGAAGTCTCTTTTTATTGCTCATGAACTGTGAGTCGCAGCTTCCTCCCCACCTACATGGAAAATCAATAATGGATAGTAGTCTGAGTAGTAGTATTGAGCCAGGAAGTTTCCTGGTGATGTCCTTAACCCAGTCTTCAGGAAGACAGCAGACTTCCTTCTGAGAAGGGTCCATCCAGCATATTGGGCCATCTGTCCCTCTCAGGAAGGAGTCACCAACAACTATAGCCCTTCTTTTTCTCCTTGTGGGTGTGGTGGTGATCCAGGGTGTATGCTTCTTTGACTGAGGAGGCATCTGTGACGTAGATTGCCCATCATCTACTTCCTCACTTGACTGGCCTTCCTCAACCAGAACCTCATACCTGTTCTTCAGTGGTACTGGACGGGGTGAAGTGGGCAAGGGGGGAGTTTGTCTGCTGCCCCGACCATGAACCTGCCTCCATTCGCTCTTTTCATTTAGGCTTCTGCCTTCAGCCTGACCTGGGCTGGGTACAGGGGTTACTAGACCCTGGCTGCTTTCCTCCCTAATATACCTCAACCTTTCGACTTCCTCTCTCAACTCTGCCACCAGGCTGAGCAGATCATTCACCTGTTCACATCTCACACAGCAGGTCTTATAGATGCCACCTATTACCAGTAAAAGGTCCTGGCACTCCCTGCAGCCTGTGACCTGGACAGACACGTGTTTCTGTGGAAGCTCTGTCTGGGTTCTCACACCCATTCTGGTTGGGGTTGAGGTTGACAGCATGACCTTCCTCTGTGTGGAGACCATGGCTAAGCTCCTTCCAAGGGGGTGATGACCTCCAGCAGGATTCACCTGTCAAGCTGGCAGAGCTTCAGTTCCTTCCTACGTGCCCTTTCCCCTCAACCTGTGCCTTGTGGTGGTGCTCCCAGCTGGCCACCAGGTCCCAGGCGGTCCACTCACTGCTTGCTTGCTCAGTGCACAGTGACCAGTTGCTGTGCTCCCAAAAGGCCTCTTCTATGGGGGAAAAGGGGAGTGGCCCTGGCACATTTACGCCTCATTTAAATCTGCCCACACCACCTCAGTAGCCTGCCCACAAGCTACCAGCTTCCGGTAGAGGCTGGCCACTTCACCTGGCTTCAAAAAGCCCTCAAAAAGAGCTCCTTGCCGACACTTTTTGCTGCAATTCCCTCCCCTAGTGCAGAGTTACCTACAGTGGAGCTCAGTCTCCTCAGCGAGTCTCTCTCCTCAGTCTCCTCCTCCTCCTCCAGGACTATTACCTCAGCCTTATGCATCTTTGTCTTTAGATATTCTCTGTGTTTCCTTGCTCACTCTATACCCACAAAATGCATGTTCAGGAATCTGTTGGAAGAATATTTATAGTATCATGGAGTGTCTGATTTCTGTATAGTCACTGCTGAGATGAGGGATATATTTGCATTAGGTCACCTTTAAATTTTAAACTAGCGGGAAGCACATGTTTCAAAATAAATCCAGTACGGAAGCTTGAGTTCTATAGGTTTCCAATAAGCAAACCAAATTCCTTTTCAAAACAGCTAAAAAGTATTGAGAGACATTGCTAAACTGAAGAGTAAAAGATAAGGTTTTGATCTGATTGTCACCAACACAACAACCTGAACAAGCTGTGCTGTTAGCAATCCATCTGTCGACGTTACGACACTGAACATGAGCAGCTAAAAATGTAGTTATAAGGGGGTGTAATGACAGGTTTTTGTTTATAATATATCCATCAAATATGTAATTGTGAGTCTAATGTATTTCTCTTTTTTTCCCTACAATGGTATGTTAGACCAACTAACCCTTTTTCTTTCTGGAAGGGCAAACTGACACTTCAGAAGTGTAGGTAAAAGCCACAGGTAACTGAAAATCAGTTGCTGAGTGACTAAGGGCTCTTAAGGAAGTTGCACAGTCTATTTCCTTCCTCAGTCCAGGTGTCAAGGCACTGCAAGGGATGGTCCCAGGGGCCAGGAGGGTGGCAGAGCAGGGTCTGGCAGCCAGAGTTCATCCCAGTGCCCCAGCCAGGAGCAGAACAGCCAGCGAGTTGACTCCCATGTGGCTTATCCACTCTGGAACTTGTAATGGTCGGTTGAAAGGGAGCTGAACAATCAGGTAATAAATTTTGCTGTTGTTACACAGTTCTTTAACTGTTAAACAGTTATTTAACTGAAACCGAATATGGGAATTTGCAACAGGTTTGCATGGTTCAGTTGCCCAAATATGGATGTCTTGTGCCATTTCAAACTCCCTCATGTGTCTGAGACATCCACAGGGAGCTAGTATATTTTCCACATGACTTTTGGGAGCTCCATATCCTTCCAAAGATGCAAGTAGAGGCAAAGCGTGTCCAGTGGTGCTGTGGACCTCTATTTTAGCAAATAATGGTAAAGGCATAGTTATATACATAGAAAAAATGTTAACAAAAATACATGGAAATGATTTCTAGATGAGTTAATACCCCTCAGGAGAGATATTTTTTAATCATAGCAAATTTTAGCTAAATGTGAAAATATTTTTGGTAAGTAATTGAGATGAAAAAAAGGAACTATCATCTTTTTCTGTAGATTTATGATGCTCTACTTCTTAAATACTTTTTGCCATTTTGGTCAGTTGTTTTAAATCTTATATATTGGCTGGGAAAAAAAACCAAAACAGAGGAGTGTGGTCATGACAAACAGAGATAAAAACAAGTATCTTTACCAATGGAGATGAAATCAGTTAGGACTCGAGCTTTGGAAAAGAAACAGCTGAGGAAGGACAGCAATCTTGAGTAGCACTGAAAAATTATAGAGGGAACAATTTTTTACAATTTTCTGCATATCACAGGAACTAAGATACTTCCAGGGAATTCTCATAAATTTTGAGACAGACAGAGGGAAGCAACTTTTCCATACAACTTACATAATATTTTTTTTCTGGAGTTCATTCATCATGGAGACTAAAATTATCAATGGATTGAAAAAGGAGCAAGGCAACTTCTTAGAGGATGAAATTCTTCCAAAATCTTCTTCCTGAGAATCAATGGTCCTGGTATCACTCTGGCTCAGTAGTTTCCAATCCATTGATTGATGCTGAGAAGTTAGAGGAAAGAAGATTGCGCTATGCTTGCCTTGTTTTCACATCCTGATCTTTATTTTTTTTCTGAAGAATCTTATCTGGGCCATCAAACATAGATTGTCTAAAAGGGATCCTTAGTCTGATCCAGATTAGCTATTTTTTTATTACAAAGAAAAAATTCTTGTGCAACTGTGATTAACATCAGCTCTCATTAACATGCTGGGATAACAAATATGTTGTTTTCTAGTTTGTATAATGTAGCCTTGCAGCAAGAGTACAGATTCTGTGTGCTGCTGATAGAGCTGGGCTGAGGCAGGGGCCAAGACCAGAAAATTAATTCTTCCCAGGAACTAAAAGTCACCAGTAACCCCATTATGTTTTTCTTTGGGAACAAAGCAAGTAGATCAAATTTTGTGTCTTCTAACATGAATATACATATAGAAGTGCAAACATATGGTAACTAATTTCACATGCATACAATTCTTTGCATACTGACTAGGGAAAAATAAATATTCAAATTCTGTGTGATAAATGCTACTTATACTTCTTAGCCACTTGTTCACTTCACTTAGCCACAAAGTTTGTTAGAAACTTTGGTGAGGAGCATGATACAATAATCTACAAAAAGATGGATGGAAGCCAGATATTTGTTTGTAACATATTTCTGGCCATCTCTCTTAGATGGGGGAATAGCTGCATTGTCATTGACTGTAGAAGCTGAGCAAGGCCCTTGTTATTCTTGCTGCTACAGCCGTAGTGCCAGTGAAAAGCAATGGTTGCTTCTGGGGTAGAGCTCTTGGTTAGTACTGTCTGATTTTGATGATTTGAAAATGTTCCTGTTTTGTAATGGGACCATTACCCTTTAGTCTGGAGTATGGTTTGCTTGAATGCAACTATGCTCATGGTTATATGGTAGGTAACTGAAAATTCCTGAGAGATAATTTTGCATATAATTTTCATCACACTGAATTGCACACTATAATCTTAGAATCATAGAATCATTGAGGTTAGAAAAGACCCTTAAGATCATCAAGTCCAACTGTTAACACTGTCACATCCACCACTAAACCATGCCCCTAAGCCCCATGTCTACATCTCTTAAATACCTCCAGGAATGGTGATTCAACTGCTTCCCTGGGCAGTCTGTTCCAGTGCTGGACAACCCTTTTGGTAAACAAATTTTTCCTAATATCCAATCTAAACCTCGCCTGTTGCAACTTGAGGCCATTTCCTCTTGTCCTATCAGTTTTTACTTGGAAAAAGAGACCAACCCCCCACCTCACTATAACCTTCTTTCAGATAGTTGTACAGAGCGATAAAGTCTCCTCTCAGCCTCCTTTTCTCTAGGCTAAACAACTCCAGTTCCCTCAGCCACTCCTCATAAGACATGCTCTCTAGAACCTTCATCAAATTTGTTGCCCATCTTGGGATGCACTCCAGCACCTCAATGTCTTTCTTGTAGTGAGGGGCCCAAAACTGGACACAGTGTTTGAGGTGTGGCCTCACCAGTGCCGAGCAGAGGGGTACAAGAACTTCCTTAGTCCTGCTGGCCACCCGTATTTCTGATACAAACCAGGATGCTATTGGCCTTCTTGGCCACCTGGGCACACTGCTGCTCATTTTTAGCTGGCTGTTGGCCAACACCTCCAGGACCTTTTCTGACAAGCAGCTTTCCAGCCACTCTTCCCCAAGCCTTTAGCACTGCATGGAGGTTCTGTGACCCAAGTGCAGGATGTGACACTAAGCCATGTTGAACCTCATACAATTGGCCTTGGACCATCAATCCAGGCAGTTCTGAGCCCTCTGCAGAGCCTTTCTGCCCTCGAGCAGATCAACTGCTTGCATCCTGCCCATCTTGGTGGAAGGAACAAGAGCTAGTGGCTTCAGATCACATGGCAAATACAGGAAAAGGAGGTGATCAGGTCCAGCCAGGATGGGCTTATGAAAGTCAGGTCCTGCTTTACTAACCTGATCCCTTTAAGATGACCCATTTAGTGGATGAGGGAAATGCTGGGAGCACTTCTGAAGTACTCTTAGGTGGATCTCATCCAGCCCCATAGACTTGTGTGTGTCTAAATGTTGTAGCAGGTTGCTAACCATTTCCACTTGGATTATTTGGGCTTCATTCTGCTCCCTATCCTTGTCATCCAGCTCAGGGAGCTGCGTATCCCCAAAACAACTGGTCTTACTGTTAAAGACTGAGGCAAAGTAGGCATTAAGTACCTTAGCCTTTTCCTCATCCTTGGTCACTATGTTTCACCCCACATCCTATTGGATCCCCACATCCTTTACTAAGGATGAAGATTCTCCTTAGTCCTCCTTTTGTTGCTGATGTATTTACAGCAGCATTTTCATTTTCTTTTATTTATTATTTCTTCTATTATTATTTATTTTATTTATTATTTATTATTTCTGGCAGTAGCCAGACTAAGATCTAGTTGGGTTTTGACCTTTCTAATTTTCTCCCTGCATAGACATTTTGTACTCCTCCTGAGTTGCCTGCCCCTTCTTCCATAGGTCGTAAACTCTCCTTTTTTCCTGAGCTCCAGCCAAAGCTCTCTGTTCAGCCAGACCCATCTTTGCCACAGGCTCGATTTTGGCACATGGGGACAGCCTGCTCCTGCACCTTTAAGATTTCTTTCTTGAAGAGTGTCCAGCCTTTCTGTACTCCTTTGCCTTTCCGGATGACGTCTTGTAGGTTCATTCAGGAGATTCCTCCTTAATCTTTTCCAGAAGCTTTTATTACACTGTTTTCTTATTTCCTGTGTTTCTGTGCTAATGTAAAATTAAATAGACCTGCAATTGTGTGAAAATAAAAATACTTAGCTGATTTTTCAAGATAAGTAATAAGTTCAGCAGCTGATTCACAAGCAGCTTGGCTGCCTGTGCACTGCTGTGAACAATGGTGATCTTGTTAGGCAACTATCCGTCTGCATCACTTTCTGGAGATGCCCTTCTTCCTGAAAATAAATATAGCATGTGTCTGATCCTAATCTGGGCAAAACAGCCGGGTGGTAGAGCTGCCTGGAACAACAAAGGGGCTTATGGAAACTGCTGCGCAGAACTACAAAGACCTGAAATTATCAGTAGTGTCTGGGAAGGCCTATATATTGGCATATGTTTTTTGGAGCTCTTCAGGGAATTCTTCTCATAATTTTTTTGATGTGTGATCTAGCCTTTAGCATAAAAGTGATGGCTTTTGAGCTACAAAAAGCTAGAATGCTTTCATATAAATTTTTTCTGATTTTTGTACAGATTGGTGCATCACACTAGGAATTAAAAAAAAACAAACAACTGGCTGTGGTTCCAAACAACAATATTTTCTTCCAGACGAAAGCAAATTTCATGTTCCTTTATGATAAATTTTTAATCTCAGCTAAAAAAGGACAACTGGGATGTTAAAAAGTTTAACACATTTTCTTTTACAAATTTATCAAGCTGCTAGCTTTAGTTAGCCATCAAAAATAGCAAACTCTGTACTAAACTCAGACTGCAGAATATTTGCATAAATTAGCAATTAGAGGATCCTTTTTTTTTTTTTTTTAAATTGAGACAAGCTAAAAGCATGCCTTTTAGAGGGCATGTATTAACAGGAGCATTCATAATGGTGAAGATCTAATTTAGTTTTCCTTCAGTGACCTAATAAGTCTCTCATAATTTAAATAATTTCTCCAAAAAAGGAGGCAGAGAGAGAGAGAGATATAACACATTGTTTGACGTTGGTGTGCTTGCATCTCTAAGGACTCAGATCTAGTTTAAGTTACTAAAGAAATTAATTAGACAATCTTAGCATGCTCCCCAGTGGACAATAACACTCCTGTACTATTTAGCAAATACTTAGTTCAAAGGAAGGCAGGTATAAATGCTTTTGGAAGCTGAATCACTTCTCAAATTTCCCAGGAGACTGAACCTCAAAACTGGCCTGATTGGTAGTTCTAAAGAGTAAATTTCTTTTAATCCTTTCATGACCTGACAGTTTTGAATAATCACAGTTGAAAATCATATTGTGTCATATTCTATTTGGACTAAGAGCTCATTAAAATTACGTTTCTGCCTTCTGGGAAGATAAGAGCTTTTGTACTGAGGTTCAACAGGTGCTTTTCGTTTTGTATTTCTCAAAGGAGAGTTTGTGTACAGCCCCTGAACACTACCTGAACTGTGTAAGCTGCATGTCTCTACATGGACTGTGGGAAATGCATTAACAGAAATTTATGAGCCATTTAAGCCCAGGACATGCTGTAACTCTCATGAAGGAAATGCATTATCAACCTGGTATCTGGAGCAGAGAACTCTGAATTTTCAACACTGCATCTGAATTTATCTGAACCAAATCTCTAACATCTTTGATGTTCATTTATCATAAATTGTCATACAGCATTACACTGAAACTGCAGTGTGCTGGAGGGGAAATGTGTTCCAGCCTGGGAGATGGCAAATATAAGAATGCTGTCTGTTTTCAGAAATGACTCTATTTTTTGCATTGGCAAAGAAGGAATGACCGTGAAAATTACTTGGGGTTTTCAATTCATTTCTCTTACATTTTCCCGAATGTAGGGTGGCTGGGCCAAAACCCATCATACTGTAGTGATGAACTACCTTACTACCCTTCTGGTTATGCTTCTATGAATAGCTGAGTGTTTGTCTCAAAGATAAGTTTTTTTTCTTTCTTTGTTCTTGCTTACATCACAGAGTTAACATGTCAGCAGAAATTACCGTAGTCAATCACTATACTCTTACTTAAACTCTACTGTTTCAATTCTTGCTCTGCTTGTGGCCTTCTGTTTAATTACTGGCACTTTCTGTTTATGACTAGCTAAAATCACCGCATCACTGCATGGCTTTGATTTGCTTCTCTGCTCAATCCCTTTTTATCTGAAACATGAATTATATTGAGTATAGCCTTCGGGATTTTGTGACATATTGGCTATTATTTTGTGTGACCTACTTGTAGCATTTATGTGCTGTTGATGGTATTACTGACACCATAATTAATTGAAAATTTTTGATTCTTGGTTGATAGTTGGCTTTCCAGATCCTTGAATTCACTACAGTTAACATGAATTGGCCCTCTGACAGTTTTTCAGCAATGTTATTATCCTGGCTTTGCAGATAGGGAAGCTGAGCACAGATAATATAATTGACTGGGCCCAGATTATATCCTAAATTAATGATCAAGGCAGAAATCTTACTTTCAAGAATTCTAGTTCAGTTTTGGCCTTCAATGTCAACTATTGTATAATGACCAAACACAGCTTGTTCATGCCTTCCCAGCCAGACAATTGTCTTAGTAAACAATAATATCTGGAGGGACAGAGTCCTTATGAATAATTAATTAGTCACATAGTGACATCATGTCAAGAATGAATAAAAAAAAAAGTAGCATAAAGAAATAGTTAATTATGTAAGTGGTGTGACTGCGTGTGCATGCATAGACATTTAAATATATGCAAAAAATGTATAGGTATTGAGAAAGGATGTTACTAGTAGTGTGTTTTTGTGAGTATTGCTATCCACTAAAAATTTCCTTCATCTGTTGTTTGAACCTGAATTCTTTCAGTGTATTTCCTGACAAAAGTATCTGTAAAAAGAGAAAGAAATAGGAAATTTCAGGTTCTGATGAAAGTAGAAGTACACAGAGAAACTCCTGTTAATTTTTGAAAGTTCATACATGAGGGTGCTCTCACGATAGTAATACCTCTGGTGTAACTGATTATGATGCAGGGGAAAATCTAACTGAATTGAGCCACCAAGGGCTGAAATTCTCTAACTAGCATTTTCAAAGGCACTTGGATGTCTTAGGTATAGTCTCAGTACCTCAGTCATAAGGTACTGAATGAATGAAGCTACCAAAATTTCGTCTTCACCTTGTCAGTGCTTACCTTTTCATCAGTTGGGTTCCTCCAAAGTCTCTCATTCTTGCTGTTCTCAGAAGTCACGTCAGTCTTCTTCGTGCCTAGCTCTTGCTTGTACCCATACTGTTTCTGGAAATAAAATGGCTCTGTACCCAAAGGGTTCCAGTTGGCAGGTCTGAACAGCATCTCTGCAAGTTTGGAGTTGGCATGAAGTAGTATCACACTCATTCAAAAGCAGGGACAGAGAGGGGCAATGTGTCAGATTTCTTGGGAGGAGGCTGCATTTTCATGTGGCATAGTGGAAGTTTTGAATGTAGCTTGAGAAGTAAGATTTTTTTATGCTGTCAAGGTCACAGCAGAAGAGAATTAGAAAACCATTAAGCCAGAAAGTGTGTCTTTGCAGGCAGTGATGAGAATTGTCTCCTGCAGAAAAAGGAATTTGGTTCTGGAGCCTTTTCCACAAAGTCATTCTATATTTATTCAATGATTCTTTCATCTAAAATGCATAAAGAGTGCTTGCAGCAAATCTGATACCTGTCTTTGCATTTCTGGAATGTGTGTGCTAAGGTATACAGGAGGGGTTTAACTACCAGGGTATAGCAAGGTAGGAGAGCCTTAGTCCTCGTCTTCTACTTCTCCACATAGCACTGAAGCCATTGGCGTTCCCAGGACTTTTAGACAAAGCTCATTTCTGTGCTGAGGATATCAGTTGTACTCATTTTGCAGAAATACACTGGGTTCACAAACTGAAATGCTATGGCCTTGTCCAAATCCTCTTATCCAGTACTGCAGAAAGATATTCCACCAGTACACAAAGACTGTGACTGCATTTTAACAATATGACGCATGTTCCCACGTTGCGTTAGCAGCTATTTAGAAAGAAATATGGGTTTTTCCTTTAACTGTACCTGACTGTAATTTCTTTTACAAGTGAAGGCAATGAGGGTTTTGAAAATCAGTGGAGGTGTGTACACCCAAGGTTAGTTTTCACAATGTAATTGTTCAGTATGTTGTGTTCTGGCTCTTACCTATGAGCTGAGTCTGATTTCTTTTAAAACTGTACTTCTGTTTCATTTGGTAACTGCTTGCTAATCTGTGCCAGGCTATATATTTATATGAGATTGTAGGAGAAGAAATAATACTCAGCCTCATTAAAAGTTGTGTTTTCTAAAAAAGATGCTATTAAAACAATGCATCATGTGCTCTTTGCTCTCTCCAGTAATTGATTGCCTGCATTCTGGGAGCTATATTCCCTCTTTCTGGATACAGTATGCTTATTAGAAATTCAGCGAGTTACAGAGGTGCCTCCAGATGTTAATGCTTGTGTTGCTTGTACTAAATTGGAACCTTGGATCTTGTACATCATTTGCTGACCAGTAACAAAATTATTAAACCATCAGAGTATTATCAAGACTTTTCAATCTCCCATCATGTTTAATACAGCTGTAATAATAGCCTGTGCTTTTCTCCTGTTCATTTCTGAGAGACTACTTCAAAAAATGCTCTCAAAATGCTACTTTTTCTGCCATGCCTGTTTTGTTTACAGGGCTGTCCAGCTCGGCTATCATGTATGAATTGAGAAAATGATGCTAGGCCCCATTGACGTGATATTAAGAATAAAAACAGTGCATCCCTATTATATAAAGGAATAAACTTGCAGTCCATTACTCTAGGAAGGAAAAAAAGAAAAGGTTGTCACATGCAACATTACTGATGTCTGAGATTCTGTCAGAAATATTAGCAAGGTCCTAGTGAAATAGAAGCAAATGTGTTATGGCTAAGTCAAAGGAATCCAGATAGTCAGCTGCTAAGGTATGTTAACAGAGACAGTATTTCAGGAAGTTCATCACAGAATGCCACACTAGAATGCTGCAAGCCTGAGTTTACCTAATAAGACAACAGAAGTCTCTTTGTGGCTCACTGCACACAGGACATATGTACATAATACAATGCCAAGTGGCGTCTATGGCAAGAGTTTGTATTTAAGCCACATACAGTATTTGGCAAAAGCTAAGGATGCACTGGGGAACAGAAGTTTAACACAACATATGTGCATTCAATACTGTTCAGTGCATGGGCTGCTATTTAGGATATAAGAAATGTTTTAGCTTTCAAAAAGTCCTGAAAATGTTTAGTGTAATTTCCCAGGCTAAATTGGTAGGTACATGGTGGGGCAGACTGCAGAGGAAGTGATGTCTGTAATATTGTTGAAGTAAAAGTTTTAATCAATTGAGGGCTCATTTGATATTGAAAAGAAGGAAAATGTTAAGTGAATATAATTGCAGATAAAAAAATTAGCAAAGGTATTTATAATTCAAGTGGTGTCCATAGGATAAGAAGTGTGCATTAAAGGTGCATCATTTTCCGAACAAAATCAAAGCCTAAAGCTTCAAGGAATGGGTTGTAAACAAGATACTCTACAAGAGAGTGTACACTACAAAGAAGATAGCTGGGTGCGCACTGCAATCACCTTTGATGCTGGTTTTCCTAACAGCCTGTTTCTTCCAGCCCATTGCTTTAAGACTAAAGATGTGAAGAAGTGTTTCCATTCTTCTGTTGTTCGCATTTATCAGTTGACAGAATCAGTGTGAATTGGGTGAATTTAGCATATACTGCTTGCATGGAAATGGTGAATCAGAACAAAAAAATCTCCAGAGGGACTCCTGGGACCTCTGCATGTGCTTAAGAAGCCCTGGTGCTGGAGAGTTCTTTTTGTCAGTCTGCAAGATAGTGGGATTGTAGTCCTTCCAGCAGCTTTGGGGAGAGAGACTCTTCAATAGGCACAAGTGAAGACTCCTTTGCAAGACAGATGAGAGACATCTGCTAGTGGAATACCTGAGTGGGGCTAACGTGATTATTTTATTGTAGCCTTTCAATATACAAAGGGGGCTTATAAGAAAGATGGAAAATTTCTACCAAGACCTACAGTGACAGGACAAGGGGCAACTGTTTTAAACTGAAAGAAGGTAGATTTAGATTGGGCATGAAGAAGAATTTTTTAACAGTGGGAGTGGTGAGGCCCTGGAACAGGTTGCCCAGTTGTGGAAGTTGTGGATGCCCCATCATTGGAAGTGTTCAAGGTCAGGTTGGATGGGGCTTTGAGCAACCTTGTCCAGTGAAAAATGTCCCTGGGCGTGGCAGGGGGGTTGGACTAGATGATCTTTAAAGGTCCTTTTCAATCCAAATCACTAGATGATTCTATGATTTTCCTCTAGTGCAAAAACCAGTTCATTATGAATAGCACTATGTTGTCTCATGTAGGCATATACTCATGTATATTGCATGAGTATTTGAGTATATATGAGTATAATTGCATTCTCAGGGCTTTACATAAAAGGTCCTTTCTCAAGTTTACCTTTCATTAGTTTCATTGGGATTTATGGATTCTGAACATTTCTCCGGCCTTGAGTAGTGCCAGCTTTGGCTGAAAAAGAACTAAAAGAAATTAAAGACTTACAGATTTATCACCTAAAGAATTTAATTTTTAAAGACAAGTAGTGTGTTTTAATGTTGACTGGGTGTTATAGATGCCGTGAATTCAGGATGAAAATAAAATCTTTAAGAGCATCAAAGGTGAAAAACAAAATTGACCAAATTGTAAGCTTCCGTTTTATGTGTCTCATAATGTTTAGCCTTAGTTAGCTGTCCCCCTGTCAGCTACTCTGTGTCTGACACAATATTTTTGTGGATTTCATGTACTTTCTGGCTTTTCAGAGTGCATGCTTAAGAGAAACGTACTATCATTGTTTTTGTTCCAGAGTATTTTCCAGAGTAATCTACTATGGAATTTAGTAATGTTGTTTGAGGACCATGCCTGCACAGACCAGAAGATCACCTGGAGGTCAAGCCTTGGTCCTTAACTAAGACTCTAATAAATGTGAATTCTGGTCCTTAAATAGGACTCTAATACATGTGAATTCAACCTCCAAACTGTTGATGAATTTTGAAGCATCTAATCAAACAGTAGGATCTGGAAGCTATAATTTACAGAATTGCTGAACATTTCTAAGAAGGAGGTACCACCCTCTTCTTGTCCTTTTAATTATATTTAAACTCTTTCTCTGGACACTCAAGAAAGGGGCAGGTCTGGGCAGGGCTGAGAACTGCTTCCAGGAAATTAATCTAGAATAGTGGCAACAGAACTGAAACATAGATTTTGTGATTTTACTTTCAGTGCTTTCTCTTTCTGACAGGCATCAAATGAATCAGGCATCTTCTCCATCCAGAGAGCATTCAACGCAGGATACACTGTAAGATAATTCTTGCTTAGATATTCAAAGTATTGGGAAAATCACAATAGTTTCTCTATTATTTTTTTTTAAGAGTGAGCAGAATTGGACCAATACTGAATAAATTTGAAAAATTTACCCTTAAAGTTTGGCTTCATTTTCTAGATTAAATATTCATTTCACTTCAAACAATGAATAATTTTCACTTTCTGATTTGTAGCCAAAAAAGCATTTTATCGTATTTACCAGCATGTATAGGTAACCAGTGATATCACGGACAAAAGTTATGAGATTAGGCAATGTAGTGAAAATTACAGCCTCAGTACTAGACTTTTATAAGTGTAACTGTTAACACAAAAGTGAACAGGGGTTCACTTCTAAATATTCACAGAAGGTATATTTAGATCAGTCATTCAAGGGCTCAGTCCTTCAGGACTGATTTAGAAAAGCACTTGTGAAGTGAGTAGTCTATTGACCTCAGGGAAGATGACCACATATTTGAAATTAAGCAAGTGTTTTGCTGCTTCAGATGCATAGTACATAGAATGGAGTTGCAAGTTGCTGTTGAGGAATAGATTGAGCTGTTTGGAATCAGTACCTATGTTACTATAATTCTACTGCTTAATACTTTAAATTCAATTCAACAGTGTCTTTACCGGTCCTGCTTGCTTAATTACAATTTGAAAACTGCTCATGCATCATTATTTTCTGACTCTACAGAACCATATCTTAATCATGTTAGTAACTGTCTTTGATTTCTCTTTTATGATGGGTACAATTTTGCATAATAGGACACTTAAATCAGCTTAGATTGCTGCATTGGTTTAGCTGTTGTCACAATATTACCCTTAATTTAGATGTAATTTTAAAATTTTATCTGCTTGTCTTTATGGAAGTGTGCATTGGTTTCTCCTATCTTTTCTCAGAAGAGCTAATTTTCTTTAGGCACATTCAGAGGCACAAAGACTCTTGTGACTAAGTGATGACGCTAAAAAAAAATCCAGAATTGGCAATACTGAGGAGAGGAGATACATGCACTAGAGAAACATTTTCTGAAAATTGTTTCTTTTTTACAAAAGTCTTGTGTGTGTGGACAGTTATCTAATACATATATGTGCTCATTTTTTGTTAATAAAGGAATGCATGCTAAGTGTTTAAGCACCAGGGACATAATCCAATATCTGTGGGCAATTTATTGATGTAATTTTTTTGCATCCCACACATCTGCTTTATGAGGCTAGGCAAAACTGAGTATCTTGTGTCAATATTACTGCAGCATGAACACTTACATCTTTCTACAACAGACAAGCAAGGCTTTTGGTAATATTTTCTGTATTATTTCATTATGAGTTTTCCCTCTTATGCCTGTGTAGAAGAAAACTGAATGTGTATTGCTCTTGAAGAAAGTTGCAATCAAAATGATTTTAAGAATGCATTTGTTTTCACAAGAAGGGTCATAGTCAGGCTTAATGGCTCAGTGAGGCAGAGGTGTCATTGGTCAGGGAGATTTTTGGAAAGGGAAAACTATATATTATTATTTTTCTAATCTATTGGATTTGTACAATTTACATGTAATCTATCAGCGTCACATCATTTGTGCTTGTTGAACTTTGATGTTGGAAGCTCAGATCCTGGTCAGCAGTAAGACAGAATGGCTCCTTAGACAGTGGAAGCATAGCATGCATCTCCGATTGCTTTTCCGGACATAGCTGGGAGCAGAGTTAAGTCAATCTGAAGTTGCTGCTTAATTGAGATTTCTAATGTTATTTAAGATAATTCAGGAGGTTCCACATGAAGAATATACCCTGTAGCGATAGGATGTATCTTCTTTTCAAGTAGCAAATAATTTCCAAGAATTTCTCCTTATGGATGGAAAATAATGAGCCATATTTAATAGAAGTTGTTGAAAAATAAGCAAATGGAAGTAGTTCTGTCATTTTTGGGGGGTTTTGTTGTTTTTTGTTATGTGTCTGTTATTCTACCAGTTTTCCAGCTTTCCCACACAATCTGGTCTTGGAATTCCATATTGATGAACTATTCCTTTTCTGCGGAGCTACACCCAAGACTGTGGTTCAGGTCTTATTTTGTAGTATTTTTTTATAGACTGTGACTTCGCTCTATACCTTTCTCTTTTACCATTGCTTAAATATAATCCCAACTGATACAGATAAGCAGTATAAAAGAAGACAAAATCTTTGTTACTTTTGAGAACCAAATCAGAATCAAAGGATACCACATCAGATTTAATGATAGCCCAAAACGAAAGGCCTTTTGGGAACTTGGGGTTGACAAATTACTCAGGGTTATCACACTGTGGCATGACCTCCTGACTGTTCCTATACTTTCAGATTTTAGAAAAACCTTTGTTTGTTGTTCTTACACAGCACAAGCAAAGGAAACAGCATGATGTCCTCATCTCCACTACCACCTCCTCCTTTACCACCTTCTCAAATCCATTTTTTTGTCTATTTATATCAATGGACATTTAGAATTATTGAATGAATTAGCAACTTAGGGCAAGAAGTTATTTGTAAGAATGCCTTTTGAGGTTATTTTTATCCCATTGAAAACTCATTAAGAATCTCACCACTAATGTCCTGCAATAGATTCCTAATTACACAGAATAACATCACTATCATATTACTTAATCAAAAAAATTTAAATCAAAGTGGACATTTAAAATCAGCCTTCAGTCCAGTAATCACATGTGTACCCTGATGACACTGATATGATGATTGTTTACTTTGGAAGTATGCTTGGTTTCCACAGATGTAAATGAAAAAGTGTGTGGATTGTTATTTCCAATAACTTTTATTTCCAGTTTCCACAGACAAAGAGTAAATACTCTTAATGCTCTGTGGGTATAGTAAGATTTCATGCCCCATAGATCCAGCTGTATTCCGTAGACACTTCACCACCATCACCACCTCCTGCTACACCACAGGACAAGACGCCTCCACAAAGTTGGATATATTGCAGTGCCTTTTGAAGAGACTCGGCCTATCTCTGCCTCTTTAGAGGTAGGCACATAGGTGACCACAGGCTTGGAGACCTCTTTTCCCTGACATTAAGATTCTGTCCCCCTTATGAGCATCTTGGGGAGATACCTAGGTGAAGCAAGACCTGCAAGGTGATATGTCCTTCCTCCATGTGGGCTCCACCTGAGAACATCAAAGCCATGAGACACAGAATAGCTTTTGTCCACATGAAAAGACCAGCATTAGAGCGTGTGCTAAAACATTAATACCTTGTATAGTTAAATTATTTATACTATTGGGTTTTTTATATTTTCTTTTCCCCTATGTTGCTTTGTAGGTCAAACTTGTGCTGAGGACTGTGGTTAATAAAGTTTAGCCTCCAGAACCAGCCCTAACCCAATGAATATTTAAACAATTCTGCCAATAACAATTACTAAGATGCTTTATGCATCACACACAATAAAAAAAACCAAAAAACCCTAACCAAAAAAGTGTTCTGGCTTATGCAGAAAGAAAAATTACTAAAATCTATTTTTGAAAGTTTCATATATGCATGGATTATGATGGATGGTTGAAAAGAAGAATTTCCAGGGAGTCCTCCAGGTAAGAGAGAGTAGATGGGGCTGCTGAAGTTGCCTTTGGGTGCAATTGCTTTTCTCAAAGCCACTATACTTGCAGCGAATCTTTCTTCAAGGCCCCATCTGAGACTCCCATAAATTTTATTATTTTGATGTGGCTCATTTTTCCTGACACCGGTATTCATCTGTGCTATGAAACTATGAAAATCCAATGTATTTTAATGGCAATGATAAGAAAAGGCAGAAGGTATTTCATTTGAGAGTAAGAATTACACTATTTCCATTTTTTGAAGGCTTTTGTATGTATATGTTGTGGTTTGGCCTCAGACGGCAACAAAGAACCAGGTGGCAGCCGTTTTCTCAGACCAGAGCCCCCACCGCCACCATGGCCATGAGGGGAGAATGGGAAGGAAAAGGCAAAACTCGTGGGTTGAGACAAAGGCAATTTAACAGAACAGCAAAGTGAACAAGAAACAACAACAACAGTAACACTGAGAGAGGAATATACAACCACGATTACGATACCACCACTTGCTGACCGGACCCGGGATGCCCCAGCCCGCTCCGCTCCCCCGTGGTGACTTCCTGTTCCTCCCCTTCCCGGCTAGCTCAGGCTGCCCCCTGGACATGGCTCATATGGGATGGAATACCTGTGTCCCTGCTGGACCCTGGGGAGAATTAACCCTATCCCCGCCAGACCCAGGACATCATACTATGCAAAGTTCTCTAGAGGTTAATTTTTTGTCCAGGAATTTGTTCAAGACCCATATAAAATGAGTTCAGTTCTGCAATTATTAATCACAACAAGAAGCATAAAGTCATTGAGATGGTTTTTTTTGAATACCATGAAACCACTCAAACAAATTTGTGGGCAAGTATCATCCACTGCAAAACTAACAGCTTGCAGAATATTACTTCTGTGCCCATTTAACTTCTGTGAATACTGATTAAATGAGGCTTTTTTTTTTTTACATATTAGAAGTAAGCAATTGTGGTCATGTTGGGAATTTGCAAGGAATTTGTGATAAGGTTTAAGCTGAACTAAGCAGAATTTTAATAATGTGAACATATATGCGCTTGGGTCTATTAAAAAATAATTCTAACTTTGTATTAAAAATGTAATTTTTTTAAAAAATTATTTAGTTTTGGAAAAGATTTCCATTCTTTTAGATTGCATGGCAGTTTTGAAATAAAAGCCATTCTTCTGAAATGGCAGGCTTCAAAAAGAAGGGGGCTTCATTTACTTCAAAATGACGTACAGAACAGAGCAAAACATTACTGAGGACATAATGAAATCAAGCATGTTGACATCTTTGAATTTTTTGTCTGAGAATATTTACAATGTTTGATCTGATTTCTTACAAATCTCTATTCCTCCAAAACTCCATTTTTTTGGCATTTTTACAATTTGTGATAAAAGATCTAGTTCTAGTACATCTTTCTCATACAGCTTTCCTTTCAAACAAGAATTGAAGGCCTGGTCATCAAACAAGACAGAAGTTCAGAATATGGTTTCCCAAAGTAGTTACCTTCGTAGCAATGGTAAAATTGTGGTCAAGCAAGAATAAACATTTCTGAAACATAGAATTATATAATTAAATTGACTAAGCAGAAATATGCAAACTACTGCCAATATTTAATTTCTCAATTATATATTCTGTATAGCTACCAGTTTATGTTGACTTGGGAAATTTCACTATTAGGCAGTTGGTTCTTAATCATCCTACATAGCTTGTGAGATCCTCTTAAACCCTTGCAGCTTTGCATTCCTGCAATTTTTGTGACACGTAGATTTTATGTTGGCCTCCTGCAGAAAAGGCACCTCATAAGAATAAACACATCTCTCAGATTAAATAAGTCCACCTGGTTTTGTCTGCTATTTTGAAATAGCTCCAAGGACTACCTAGAACTGTGCTTGTATGGAGAATAGTCCTGTCAGAACAGTAGTAGTGGTGCAAAGCAATCCTTCTTCTTCAGTCTGTCTCTGAATCATATTGGGTCACTTTAAAACATCATTTTGCTATGTCGCATTTGAAAATGTATGTAGTCCAGAACAGTGATCTCCACATTTTTTTGATCATACATCCCTCTAAGCACCTCCAATACATGTATGTTTATTTTTAAATTATATGCATGTACTACTGCGCTGTGCTAATATATCAGGTACATTTTAGAACATACACAAAAATAAAAAAAATTAAAGGATAATATAAATATTAGCTAAGCACTATTTATTTTGGTTTTTTAATTTTCTTTTAATAGTTCAAAAGAGAAAATTGCTAAGACATGATTTAGACTGGAGTCTTAGAATTAGAAGTTTGGGACCTTTTGTGTTCCCAGGCTTTCCAGCCCCAATAAGGTCTCTCTGTGATGGCTTCTCCTTACTAATATTGCTTAAGGGGAGCATTATAGACAGAGTTTTAAAGCATCTTAGTGTGGCATTGGACTTTGTTAAATGTCTTTAGCACTCTTAAATTACAGTAAGAATAGTCATGTAGGGAATTATTGTGGAATGGTTCCAGCATTTTAAATTCAAAATCTCACCAATTTCCCAGTAGTCTCCCCTTACATAAAGCACCATTTTCTTCCAGTGGGAGCTTCTCTTATGCTTCTGAGAAAATGCCAACTGTACTTGATGAAATACAGTCATTTGCTCCTGATGCTTTCCTTTTTTTCCCTCAATGCACCATTATGATCTGTAATATTAAAAAGAACATTAGAAACAACATCTCATGCTCTGGACATCGTATAGATGACATAAGAAGTCACACACAGTTTCTTTCAAGTTCCGATATGCTCTCAGACCAAGTTGTTTTCATTAACCGCTTGAGTGAGCACACATCACCATATAGTGATTTTTATAGCAAAGTAAGCAGTTGCTGTCACCTCTCAATAGCAGAGAGGTTGCTGTCACCTCTCAACAGCAAAGCAGCATCTTTGCTGTTAAATAATTAAAACAAAATTCTTCTAAACACAAGGACAAGAAGAAGCTTGAGAAGATTATCTGTCAGTGTCTAGAGTGAACATAGCATGCATTATTTTAGACAAATTATGTATTGTGTGGAGAACTATAGTTACTATAGTAAGAAAATGTTCTTTGATTACTTAAATATTGTATGCTATAAATCTTCATTAGGAACACTTATTAAAAGAACTATCCTATGCTGCATTTCACTGAGCTAAAATGGAGAGGAAGAAGTGCTTCCATGAGCATTTGGACATGCTGTCCTAAGACAGACACTGTCTCACTGTACCTTCATCATCATTCAATACTTCATCTAAAGCAGATCTAAGATCAAATCTATTGAGCTGAAAATATTTGCAAAAGTTGGAAAAGAATCAGCCAGGGCCTGATTCTTACAGATATAGACAAAACTTGATCCTTTAATAATATTGCCCTCCTTTTAAATCTCTCATTGTGTTTGTGAATTTGGGTCTAGCTGCTTTATTGTATGGCACCAGAATTAAAGTATGAATGATTCAAATATGCAATTGTATGATGTTCCAATACCGTGCACATGATTATACTATAAGACAGTTCATAATCATGTAGAAATCCATGAGTTGGTTGTCTTGTATAGAGTGTCTATATATTTTTGTTCAATTTTTTTTTTCTGGATCCATTTAAATTCTTGAAAATCAGGTCAAACTCTCTTTTAAGTTAAAAAAAAGTAAATCACATTTTGATTTCAAGTTTATTCTGCTGTAATGACAAATTTGGTCAGCTTTCAGAGCACATACAGCCCTGATCTCATGGATGTGGAGACTGCATGGATCAATAGTTTTGATATGGTCAATGTTCCTTTCAGAAAGGTGTAACTTCAGGGAATCCCTAAATAGGTAACAACAGCCTTTCTGCCCATGCAAATCTGTGTATCTTTGTATATTAAAATCTGTAACACACTGCCAAAGTATTAATGCCAAATTCCAGGTCATATTGGTATAAGAATTTCAAGGTTTGCAGTTGTTGATTTTCAATACTTTCATTAACTGTAAAAGAGCTTTTGTAATCTGTCCCATAAAGACAAATATTTTGATGTGTGTAAGTATGCATATGCAAGAACTAACAAACAAAGGAAACCCTTTACTCTTCTATTTCATAATTGTTGTCCTTCAGGAGGTTAAATAGTCCTTGAATGCTCTGGAAAAGCTCTCTTCGCATAGTATTGCAACAAACTAGCTGTACCTAACAGCTTTTTCATGGCTTGAAAGTTGCCTTGTCAAGCATATCTGTAGTGTTCCGACAAAACCAGCATGTATCTGATAGGCCTGCCAAAAAGAAAAAGGCTAAAGGAAGCATTGAAAGTCAGAGTTTCTTGAATGAATGGAAAAATTCACATTTTAGAAACTGGATCCTACAGTGCTGACAAAATTAAATGTCACTTTTAGACTAAGATCTACCATGAACATTAGTTGAACATATTGTGAGGGTAATGTGAGTTGTTTTAAATTGATCTGGAAGACAAAACAGGGCCCTGCATTTCAATGTGTGTTGAAAGTGGGGTAGGAGAGAAAAAGCTAAAAGCAACCAGGGTATTTCTAGAGAGTGTGAGGAAAGGGGGAAAGGATGAATGGATCAGTTATGGAGTCTTCCATTCCTGAGGTGATTTAGGCATGCAGGAGTACTTGCTTTCTTTAACTATGTGCAAATGCTGATTTTGAATAGATCCTGAAGCCTCTGCAGTGTGTCTGCGACTTGGCCTGGAAATTTGGGTGCACTGAGGTCCTACCAAATACTGTTTAAATATAGCCTTAGGGAATTTGAGGTTTTTAATTATGACACACTGGAATAAACCTTGTGCTCCCTACTTTGCACGGAGGGAAAAAGATTTGTTTCATATGATCTTGCTTCTCCTTGCCAGTTCTCATGTTCCATTTGTTTGTTTTTCTGGAGCTGAGGCTTGATTTTCAAACTCACTTTCCCTTCTTTCTTTCACTGGGGTCAGAGTTGCCTTGTTGGGTTTTTGTTTTATTTTTTTTCCCAAAAAAGTCCCAAATAAAGTTTAAAGAAAAAAAAAGACTTTAGGGTTTGGCTTCTAGTGCATTCTAAATATTTTATTAAAACTTCTGTTAAAATACTTCTAATTGGGTGCTTAAAATGGTCTGAAACACTGTAAGAAAGCCTACATGGAGAAAAAAAGTGACGTGCGGAAAGCAGACTCCACAACCTTTGTAGGGGTTGTAAAGTAGGTATGTTTATTCGGCGCCGGGCAGCACGGGGGGTCGCCCCACCACAATCGTGCGCACCCACCGTGGCAGTTAGCTTAGGATTTATACAATCACACTTTACATATTCAACAGACGCCTATACATATCCATGACTTTTCCCCGAAAAGGCGGTCTTTATTACAATGAACTACGAGAAATCATTTTCATAGCCTCCGCCTTTAACTCCTCCCCGTTGCACATGCGCAGTGTCTCCTGGTGGTCGGTGGCCGGGGTCTCGGGGATGAAGGCCATGTCTTCCTCGCTGTGTACCTCTCGCTTTTAATGTTAATGTGTTGCTCCAGGCCACGGGGTTGGGAAACCAGATGATCACTCTGTATACCAATTGTTCCCTTATCTCCCATCGAGGCCAATGTGACCACTTTATGGTTTCAACACATCCTTTCTTTTGCCTAAATACCTTATCAATGGCTTAAGGCGATGGATACACAGCTTAAACCAAGCAATGGCCCTGCCATTAACCCTTGAGTGTTATCTCCCTTATCAATCCCCCCTTTTCTAAGAGATTAGTAAATTCTTTTACTTATTCCTACAGCATATTTTCTTTCTCTAAGCGTTTCTTAAAATATTTTCCTGACTCGACTTTTTGTCGAAGCTGATGCTTCTTCCAAAGCTCATAATCACTTGTGGTTCCTTTTGCACAGCACATAAAGCATCTAAGTAAAGTGCAAATCATAATCCCTAAGACTATCATTGTAATTAATAATACAAACAGCTGTTTCAACCAAGCAAAGTCAGGCAGCCACGAGGTCAATTTTTTCCAAAGATCAGAAAAACCAAGTGAAGTATCATCTTGAGATACTTGATTTTGTACCCTTGACTGTTGCCAAATTTGAGCAATGTCCGTTTCAACTCTTTTCTCTTGATTTATATATGAGCAGCAACTCTGCTTATTATTAAGCAAACTCCTCCCTCCTTTGCCGTAATCAAATCTAGGGCCATACGATTTTGCAAAACCACTTTACCAAGGGAAGATACTTCAGTTTGTAGTCCCTGGGTAGCATCCACAGTAAGATTCTCAATTTTCTCCATGGTGGCTGAGATGTTCACTATAGCCTTTTCTAATTCACTTACTCCTAGCTGGGGAAAAAGCCATCTCACAGAACTATGGAAAGTTGATGGCCTCTCTGCGAGGGGATTATTTGGGATCCCATGTACTTTCCGCCAGTGTGTCCGCATAATCCCTGGAGGAGGGTGCGAGTGATTGTATACTTTATTTTGGGGAACCACGTACCCCAGTGTGCAGACCCCATCCCAGTAGTTAGGTAAGGATTTCCTAGCACGCCCATCTCCACATAGCCACCAGAGTCCGTCGGGAATACAGCTATAGGAATAATTGAGCCATAATCCCATTGGTATTGCTTGAGGACATCCGCCACGGCTGTCATTAATAGCCTTCCCTCTTTCACATATAGTCCCATTAAGATCTGCTGTTAAATTGAGATTAAAAACTCCAACCTTTGGGGCAGTATTATTACGCCTCTTTATGAATATTGGCTTCTCCAATATCTGCAGATCGAATTTGAGTGGGTGAACACTATTATTCCCACATGTGTATTTTGGGACTTCATGGCCTTTAGGGGGTTTTGGAGTCTGGAAGCCCCAGCAAAGAGTCTCACCAGTAGGGAGACGGGATTGGTATTGACCTGGGGCACAGCCACCTTCTATATTCCATAGGAGGTTTTTCCCTGTAGGTAAAGTGGAATTATTTAGATTGTCATATGGCCAGCTCCAATTTGTGTAAGAGACTGGTATTCCAAGGAGGGGGAGTTCTAAATTTCCCTTGGGAAGGGCTGTGCATACCCAGCAATTGGAGAGGTTCAGACTATCTGCTACAGATTTGGTCATTTGTATATATGAGTTCTGATCCCACATTTCTACAGTTCCCCACAGCATAATGACTATGTCCATGAGAAAAATAGTTTTCCCGGTTGGGCTTGCGTGACCTTCCATGGAGATTTATGTGCCTTTTTCACTCTGGTGTGGTGGATCCAGGCGCTCTGCTCCTTGATCTTGATTGCTGTGAAGGAGGTGAGTAGTACCTGGAAAGGTCCTTCCCACTGCGGCTCCAAAGTTTTTTCTGTAAGGGACTTTACATATACATAGTCTCCAGGTTGTATGTTATGTACAGGCCCATCCAAACCCCTACTTCGAGTCCCAACCACGTGTTTCTCAATTTTGCTGAGTTGTCTGTTTAATGGCACCATGTAGGAAGTCATGATTTCATCCCCAGCTTGTGTGGACATTCCTTTCTGTATTCCATAGGGTCGCCCATACAAGATTTCAAAAGGGCTCAGTCCTTCCTTCGCTCTTGGTCTAGTTCGTACGCGCAGGAGAGCCAAGGGAAGGGACTGAGGCCAGGCCAAGTTCGTTTGCTGCCCCAATTTCACAATCTGCTGTTTGATTAGGTGGTTCATTTTTTCTACTTGGCCACTCGACTGAGGGCGATATGGGGTATGAAGCTGCCAATCTATACCCAAACGGCGGCTAATTTTTTGTACTATTTTTGAGATGAAATGTGATACTCTATCAGAGGATATGGTTGCTGGAACCCCAAAGCGTGGTATTATTTCCTGTATTAATGTTCTGGCTACCTCCCAAGCCTTGGCTGTCCTGGTAGGGAATGCCTCTGGCCAACCTGAAAAGGTATCAGTTAATACTAATAAATATCGATACCCCCCTTTTCTTGGGAGTTCTGAAAAATCAATCTGCCATTGCTGCCCAGGCCCATTGCCCTTCCCAATTTGGCCCATTTCTAGTTTGGGGGTATTTCTGGGATTAGTCTGGAGGCAAAGATCGTACTGCTGAGTCACTTGTCTCACAGTGGTGTATAAATTTCTAGCTACAATTTCCCTAATTAGTTGTTTATATAGTGCCTCTGCCCCCCCATGCCTCTTTCTATGTTCTTCCCTTATTAGAGACCATACTAGATAAGAGGGAACGATTAGTTTCCCTTGTGGGGTGAGAGCCCATCCCTCCTCATTATATGATCCTTCTACATCTGTGATAAGTTTCTGATCTTCCTTGGTATATTCTGGCTTACCTTCTAGGGAAATTTGCCTGTCAGGGATCAAAGCCCCTTCTGTTTTTACCTTTGCTTTGGCTACCTGTTTTGCCTCTCTGTCTGCCAGCTCATTTCCTCTTTCCAACTCCGAGTTTACTTTCTGGTGTGCCTTAATGTGGGTGACTGACACTTTCTCAGGGAGTTCGACTGCCTCCAGCAGTTTCAGGATCTCCTCTGCATTCTTGATGTTTTTGCCCTGTGAGTTCAATAATCCTCTCTCCTTCCAGATTGCTCCACGAGCATGTATGACTCCAAAGGCGTATTTCGAGTCTGTATAGATATTCACAGCTTTGCCTTGGGCCAATTCTAAGGCGCGGGTCAGAGCAATTATTTCTGCCTTCTGTGCCGAGGTATTCATGGGCAGAGGCCCTGACTCTATTACTTCCTGGCTGGTGGTAATGGCATACCCAACATGCCTTTTACCGCTTAGAACATAGCTGCTTCCAACCGTGAACCAGTTTTCTGTGTTTTCCATAGGACTGTCTCTCAGGTCCGAATGGCTCAAATATGTTGCTTCGATGGCCTCCAGACAGTCGTGATGCACTGGTTCTCCTGTGTTTCCACTGAGGAAAGAGGCTGGATTGACAATGTTAGTGAGCCTGACATCTCAAGGATCTTTGTGGGGAGAGCCAGTGTCCGCCTTTCACTTCTAATACTGTATGGGACACCAACACAGTCATTTTCTGGCCCAGAGTGAATTTTTGGGCTGCCTGGATGTTTAGTACTACAGCTGCGACCGCTCGCAAGCATGCAGGCCAACCCTTTGCAGTTGCGTCCAAAAGTAGGCAACTGCTCGTCGATACAGGCCCAGATCTTGTGCTAGTATTCCCAGGGCAATCCCCTGCTTTTCGTGGGAAAAAAGAAAAAACAGTTCACTCACATCTGGGAGTCCTAAGGCTGGGGCCGACATCAGGGCCTTTTTTAGCGAGTCAAAGGCCTGTATGGTCTCTTTGTTCCAATCAAGGTGCTGCTGTTCAGTGGTTGTTAGTGCATACAAGGGTTTAACAAGCAGTCCATAGTTATAGATCCATAATCGGCACCACCCAGTCATTCCCAGGAAAGTTCGTAACTCTTTCACTGTTTGCGGTCTTGGGGTTTGGCATATTGTCTCTTTTCGGGCCTGTCCCAAAGTCCTTTGTGCAGCACTGATTTCATAGCCCAGATAAATTACCTTATGCTGCATTACTTGGGCCTTCTTCTTGGATACCCGGTATCCCTGGAGCCCCAAAAAGTTTAGCAGACTCACCGTCCAGGCCATACAAGCATCCTTTGTCTTGGTGGCAATCAGGATATCGTCCACATATTGTAACAGTTTCACCTCCTCAGGCAGGGCTTCCCAGGACTCAAGATCTTTTGCGAGTTGGTTACCAAATATAGTAGGGCTGTTTTTGTACCCTTGTGGTAACACTGTCCAAGTAGGCTGAGTTTTACGTCCACTTTGGGGATTTTCCCATTCAAATGCAAATATTTTCTGGCTGGCTTTATGGAGAGGGAGGCAAAAGAAGGCATCCTTCAGGTCTAAAACAGTAAATCAGATTAGTTCGGGTGTTAATACAGTCAGCAAGGTGTATGGATTTGCCACTACTGGATAGAGGTCCTCAGTTATTTTATTTATAGCCTGGAGGTCCTGGACCACCCGGTATGACCCGTCGGGTTTACGGACAGGTAATATTGGAGTGTTAAAATAGGATTCACACTCCTTTAGTAACCCCAGTTGTAAGAATCTTTCTATTACTGGCCGAATTCCCTCCCTGTCCTCCTTCTTCAGGGGATACTGTTTGATTCTTACCGGCTGTTGTCCTTCCTTGAGTCTGACCTCAACAGGTGGAGCATTTTTACTTTCCTGGGCACATCAGTGGCCCATACCCTGGGGTATACCTGGTTCGTGATTTCTTCGCTGATTTTTCCTTCTGTGGGAACACTAGCTAGGGATAAACTCATTATTTGGATATACTGCTGGTCATTTACCTCCAGAGTAATCCCTCCCTTTTTAAATTTAATTATTGCACCCAGTTGTTCCAACAAATCTCTCCCCAAAAGTGCTTTCGGGGAGTTAGGCATGTACAGGAATCTGTGGACACCCCATTGTTTTCCCAATTTATATCTCAGAGGTTCACAAAAATATGCCTTTTCACTTTAGCCAGTTGCCCCTTTCACCATGATATAGTCATTTCCCAGGGGCATCAGAGCTTGGTTTAAAACCGAATACGTTCTCCCTGTATCAACCAGAAATTCCACCTCCTTTTGCTCCTTCCCTAGCTTCATTATAACCAGTGGATCCGCTAGGGTGGATTTCCCAGATCCCCGTCAGTCTTTCTTCTGCAGCTTTTGCAGCTTGCGCCTAATATCTCCTGTAGACTGACCTAAGAATAAAGAAACTAGTTGTTGTATTCCTACCTTTGACCCAGGATCCAGCGGTGTGTTACGGTGCATTACGTCCCTTAGTCGATCCAAGAATTCGGATGGTGACTCGGAAGGACCTTGTCTAATTGCATATAATGCGACCAATTTATGGTTTTGGGAATGGCCCTCTCCATTTCTTTTGAAATCCAGCCCTGGTATGCCTGCAATTTTCTATATCCACAGACCTGTTAGCATCCCATTTGAAGGGGGAGGTATTCTTTAACAGCTCCTCCTGTAGTTTTATAATGATCCTCAGCCAAATCCCCTGCAGTTTTTAAAATTAATTGTTTTTCCGTCTCAGTCATATATTCTAATAATAACTGTAAAATGTTTGGTTACACTTACCAGATCATTCCTGTAATCCTTGGCAACCCTTTTCCATGCCTCTAAATCGGTGGTGGAAAAGGGTACCTTGATTAGCATCGTCCCGCCATCTGGCCCTACCACCTCTCGGAGAGGTGCCTGTAAGACTGTTGTGGTAGACTTTTTTCTAGTATGGGAGGATACAGGGCTGTGCGGGGGAGTGGAGGTTCCATCCGAGTCCACATCCTGTTCCTGTGATCGAGGGGGAGGCTTAAGCAAATCAGTTAGATCTTGTTCTGATGCCCGGTGGATTGTATTTACTCTAGTGCACCTTTGTCCAAAACTGCATGCCGAGCAACACTGCCTCAGTTTACCTTTAAGTTCTTTGTTATTTTCCCGCTTGAGGGCAAGTACCATAGGGTCCTGTGGCGGCACATTCCACAGTCCCTTTGCCACTCCGGGTGATTTCAGAGCATGAAAAACGTGTCTGCATATGACACTTCATCCCATTTTCCTTTCCTCCTTAAAAACAACATTAATTGCAGGATGGTGTTATAATTGATTGAACCATAAAGTGGCCACTTAGCTCCATCTTCCAGCTTATAAATCGGCCACCATTGATTGCAATATTTAATGAGAGTCTTCTTATTCTCTGTACCCCCAGTTCCAACAATGTTCCTCCAGTGTGTCAATATACAGCCAAGGGGGCTTTTCTTTAAAATACCTTTATTCTGAGTGTTACCCATCTCTCCAGATTGTTTCTTGTTAGCTATTGTGCTTCATTTTAATTTCCACGTGAACCTTTCCTCACAGGTCCTTACAGTCTTCTCTCAATCTTCTTCCCAAACATCCCAGTCTTCTGGGATTAAAGTTTTCTTTCCACATATAAACTTTACTATTTTGGACTCTTGATGGGCCCTTTCCTAATCATAAAACCGTGGGATTAGGGGAGAGCATTTGGGACACTCAGCTCTCCGCCTCCTAGATGAACAATACCAATTTTTCTCACAAGATTTACATTTCAACAGGACCCAAGCTGAATGCCAATTTTCATGTAATTTGTTAGTAAGCCCACACACAAAACAAGCAATCACTCCCACGTGTCTGTCAATATGGGGGTTTAGAAAGGTATCTGGGACAGGTTGTTCCCAGTCTAGGGCCACTGTCTGTGCGGCAGGTGTTAAATACACTCCTTCTAAATAAATTCGTCCCTCTCCCCTCCTTATCCAGTCCCCTGCTTCATTTAAATATTCCCAAGGTTCGAGCCCAAACCACCGAAGCAGTGACTCTACCTGTCCGGCCACTTTGATGATCAGCCAGGCCCCCGACACTTAGAAGATTGACGAAACACCACAGCAGCTCAACTTACATATATCAAGACATTTACAAATTTTTACAGACGTTTCAGGCGCTTTGTCCGTCTCTGGCCGTGTTCCTCGCGGAGTCATGGAACCGCAAATCGGGACTCCCACTCGCTTCACAGCGGCGCTGTGTCTCAAACACACGCATCCACACACAAATGCCCTTAACATAAAATACCCAGGCATTTACAAATAAAACATACAATCATTACTCCAGTTGGTATCCCTCCAGCAGCTGCAGATATTATTCAAGTACTTGTATCACAACTTTGAGAAGCCCGCTTACCCTTCTCCTGCTTCTTATACAGTCATTAGCAGGTCCTTCCTGGCTCCTGATACTGGGATGCAGCGGTGACCTCGGATTTGCTCGATCTACCCCCAAGATCGCTAGCGGCCGCTCTATCGGTCAGCAAATCCCCTTCTTCCACACAGGGTACCCTCCGCCCATACGGGGACTATGCCGCACGCCAGACGTCTCTGCGCGATTTACCGGCGGCCCCGGCCAAACGTGGGCGTCCCCTACGACTTACTGGCCCCCCTTAAACATACCGTTTATCCGCGGCTTCAGGAGGTTGTTGTCTACTCCCGCGGTGAGCGGCTGGGAGTGGAGGCTACTCCGACGAAAGTGGTCGGGGCGCGCCTAGGGGCGTCCGCTCCGCAGTCGATCCCGCAGCTGAGCAAAGTGCCTCCTGGCTGGCTCGCCAAACTGACGTGCGGAAAGCAGACTCCACAACCTGTGGGGTTGTAAAGTAGGTATGTTTATTCGGTGCCGGGCAGCACGGGGGGTTGCCCCACCACAATCGTGCGCACCCACCGTGGCAGTTAGCTTAGGATTTATACAATCACACTTTACATATTCAACAGACGCCTATACATATCCATGACTTTTCCCCGAAAAGGCGGTCTTTATTACAATGAATTACGAGAAATCATTTTCATAGCCTCCGCCTTTAACTCCTCCCCGTTGCACATGCGCAGTGTCTCCTGGTGGTCGGTGGCCGGGGTCTCGGGGATGAAGGCCATGTCTTCCTCGCTGTGTACCTCTCGCTTTTAATGTTAATGTGTTGCTCCAGGCCACGGGGTTGGGAAACCAGATGATCACTCTGTATACCAATTGTTCCCTTATCTCCCATCGAGGCCAATGTGACCACTTTATGGTTTCAACACATCCTTTCTTTTGCCTAAATACCTTATCAATGGCTTAAGGGGATGGATACACAGCTTAAACCAAGAAATGGCCCTGCCATTAACCCTTGAGTGTTATCTCCCTTATCAAAAGCTTTCAGAGACTTAAGATGCCTCATCCTGTTTGTTTGAAACTTAATTTTGATTTGGCAATCTGTTCTACCTCGTCACTGCTGAAGGATTGTGTGTGCAATCAGGGTATACTATATTTAATGTGGCTCACATGGATACATGTGCATTCATGCAAAGATTTGGTTGCGTCCTGGTGCTAGTATGTCTTCCACTACTGTAAGGGCTGATTGTCATTTTACTGAACTCTTCCACTCTAGTGTACAAGGCATGTGCTTATAAATTAACAGCTAAAAGGGGAGAAAATGACAGCAAAAAAAAGACTTCGCCTTGATTTAGGCAACTCTAATCCTATCTAAAGGTGACATTGCCAAAACAAGGTGCTTGTTATTTGGATGGGGATTAGTTTTTTCTATTTGAACGTTTCTAGGAATGTGTGATAAAGAAGTCTGGTATATGTAATAAGTAACTAAGGGTAATTTGCTGATCAAACAGGTTAAGCAAGAGGAACGAACCCATTGTAGCAGTCTTGAGAACTTCCTATTTAACCAGAAGATACACGTCCACAATGTTATCTGGCAACACCAAACATGGGAACACCCTGTTTGACAAGAAAGGCTTAACCACAATGTCATCAGAATGTGTTACCTTGAGCGAATGTTAAACCGTTAATGTCTTGCTAACGTGTGCCATTGTACCAATCAACCCTGAAAAGAATAGATTGTATAAGCTGATTCTGTGACGATATCTTATCGAAATTGCCCCAAGCAAGAAGCCCCTCGGAAGAAGCTGAGGGGCGTACCGAAGATGTTGCAATCGACCTCTGTGAAGATAAAAGGAGTCGTTTAGCTTGCCTGAATTTGCGAGTCTTTGGTGGAGCTGCGACTCCCCGGCCGCCCAGCGCTGCTTTTGCTTTCCTACCTTAATAAATATTTAATAAATCTATTTCGGACTCGATTTGTCTTAAAATTCAACTATAACAGTATATGCAAAGGAACTAGGAGATCACCTCACACTTGTAGTTTATCAATGGAAAGGGTTTCTTCAATATGCAAATTCCTCATAAGGGCTCTCGGTTACCATGTATATGCCATAAGGTGAAAATATCCTTCTGTGTATGCATCAAAAGACCAGCGTACATTGTGTATTTATTATATATAGTGTACAATAATGCATACAACAGTGTGCATTTATTTTGCATTATTTGAATGATCATAATATTTCAACTTTTGGGTTTCTTTGTTTTTAAATACATGATAATGCATTGGAAGAAACCAAATATACAGCCATAACAAATGCAATGTCATTGCAAGGTGTAATCTGAGATCCACACTGTACTGCTTAGCACCCTTGCGCAAAGAGTGCCTGTCACTCTGGAGTGTGAGAGGGTTAACTCTGGGCAATTTGGGAGTGAGGTTTCGCCCCTTGTTCCTCAGCCTCCATAAACTCTACCAGTAGTACCTTTTATAAACAAAGACAGGTAATCATCCTACCCATCTGTAGACCATCAGTTGCAAACTGGTTTCTCAAGGTTCCCATTTAGGAGAATGCAGTCAGGGAGAGGTCTTTCCAAGAGTTTGCTTGGTGCAGGTGACGTGCGGAAAGCAGACTCCACAACCTGTGGGGTTGTAAAGTAGGTATGTTTATTCAGCGCCGGGCAGCACGGGGGGTCGCCCCACCACAATCGTGCGCACCCACCACGGCAGTTAGCTTAGGATTTATACAATCAGATCTTACATATTCAAGGGGCGCCTATACATATCCATAACCTTTCCCCGAAAAGGCGGTCTTTATTACAATGAGTTACGAGAAATCATTTCCATAGTCTCCGCCTTTAACTCCCCCCAGCTGCACATGCGCAGTGTTTCCCGGTGGTCGGCGGTCGTGGCCCGGGGTCTCGGGGATGAAGGCCACGTCTTCCTCGCTGTGTACCTCTCGCTTTTAATGTTAATGTGTTGCTCCAGGCCACAGGGTTGGGAAACCAGATGATCACTCTGTATACCAATTGTTCCCTTATCTCCCATCGAGGCCAATGTGACCACTTTATGGTTTCAACACATCCTTTCTTTTGCCTAAATACCTTGGCAATGGCTTTCGCCTATAGATACACAGTTTAAGCCAAGCAATGGCCCTGCCATTAGTTTTATTTCCCCTTATCACAGGAACCACTCAAAATTGTTGTGAACTGCCTGCTAGACTTGTATTTCTCTCTCCCCCAGACTACAGAAAAAGCTACAATGGTTGACCAAATAGCTAGTTTCTCTTAAGCTTAGACCCAAATGTAAAGCATCATTTAAGTTACATTTTTTTGTCAAAATTATTCATTATTCAATGTCTTCTGTCTTTTTGGAGCAAAACAATTGGAAGTTGCGCTTATTTTAAACATGAAATCTTCTTGGGAAAAAGTTGTTCAATTAAATGTGCAAGTTCCTACCCAGGAGTAATTGTTAATAAGCACTCTGCTGAGAAACAAAACCATGGCACCTTTCCATTTTTGAAGTGTTTGCAGCATCTATTATAAAACAGACATCATCAATATTGAGGAAGTTAGCTTTTCCATTTTTGGAGTATTTTTGAAATATTTAAGAATAACTTTCTTAGGAAAAGTGGATTGTGTTAGCATTAGTTCCCTAAATTTAGTGCATGCTAGTGGAGACTATCGAAGTCTCCACACTTACCACATTTGCCCACTAGCTCTTATTGCTTACTGCAGGTCTGGCATCCACTGACAACTTGTCCAGTGGCTTGAAGGCTCTCTGGAGTCATAAAGTGAATCCGTCAGGACTGAATAACATGGTCAGTAGTCATCATTTAGAGATGAGACAGATATCGAACTTCAGGCTGAGAATGCAAAGACATCCTTCTCTGTCTCCAAGATTGTCCTAGTATCTAGTAGTTCAAAACAAAGTAGTTTTCATAGAGCATTTCAATGGATTGCCAGTGTTACTCTGTCTGTTTGAAAGGCTGTTTACAGCACTTCAAGGAAGATGGCTCAGTGTTTGTTGCTAATGTAATTAGGCAGCAAAACCAAAAATAAGGCAGCAGGGATCCACCTATAGAGGAAGAGTTATAAGCTTTCTAAAGGCTTTCTAAAGCTATTCTGCAACCATCTGTAAGCCTCTCTAGCAAAGCTGGGTCTTCTGTAGTATTTTAATTGGTGGGTCAATTTTTAAATAGAGATGTGTCCATTAGAGCATAAAAGCTGAGTAATCGTTAGCTGACAGTAACATTAGTCGTTATTTGTATAGCTCAGTTGTGACTATTTTATTTTAAACTGATGCAGTATTAAGCAAAGCTGTATATAACACTTTTGGAAACGGCATAGTTTTTAAACTTATATGGGAAAATGGCATAAGGTGAGACCAAAAGGGAAAGCCTTTAGTTGTGTAAAGTAGTACAGACAGAGGATGTAGTTATGAAACTGGATACAAGTTGACTTATTCCTGGTACCATGAGAAGTAAGGAAGGAGTATGGAGGTGGGTTTGGGCCACATAGTTCTTCAACACTTCATGCTGAGAGCCACCACTGTTGTCTAACAGAAATACAGTAATCAGCCCTAAAACAGTATCTAGAAAGTACTTTTTGCCGTAATTGCTTTTACTTTATTGATTTCATTAGTTTATGATGAACAAAATTTTTAAACCTTGTGAATATCCTCTTTTTCCTGTTACCATTTTACTTTTGGTGCAGGAGTAGGGTAGTAAGTCCTAATAGCAAAGGGACTTAGGGTAGGCTTGTGACCCTGCATAGATGGCTGGGTTAGGCTGCCTGTCAGTGAACTTGTTCAGGCATTATGAATAAAAGCAACTTAAACATCTTTCCACTGTCTCTTGCAGAAAACTTTCAGAGCAGGATGAAGCAAAGAGAGATGCTGTGGAAAATGTATATGCATAATTCAACCAGTTGACATTATCTGATAAAACAAACACAGAGAAAGAGCTTCCAGAGGGTTAGAACTGAGATGGCTGTTTGGCTAATGCCAAAAAATAGCACTGCCACATATGGGACAGCTTCATAAATCAGCATCTGGTAGCTTTTTGTTGGCAATTACCCGAATTGCTACCATGCAAAAAAGAATGCTTCTTTAACACTTATTACTCCTTCTGCTTGGGGAGAAGCACCCAAAAGTGTGTGTTCAATTTAACATGCATTAATTCAAAATCCATAAATTTAGTATCAATGAATGTATTTATTGAGAAAAAGTATAATGGGAGAGTTGAAAGAGAGAAGGATGAGGCTGAGATCAGCATTTTCTGCTTTTCCCTTTTTCTTCCTTAACTGTATTTTCTCTCTCTGCTTCAGACCTTTTACCATCACCATATATTTAATTTCATCTTCTGCTCTCCCCCAACATCTCAGGTTCACGTAAATAGGTTCCCTCTGCTTCTTCAGGTGTGCCACAGTCCAATAGCTTGTAATTTGTCCTCTTCGTTTATTTTTTGGGAACCTCATACCCCATGTTTTCATCATCCAGCCTGTGTCATGCCGCAAAGTTGATCTCTCCCACTTCCCAATCTGTCTCAGACTCCACATGACCTTAGTAAATTATTTCTTATTTTCTTGAATTTTTTAATATGCTACCCTCATGGGTTTTGAGAGTAAATAATGCATTCTTTTCACTTTCCTTTTCAGAATGGGTTTCATATTTCAAATGTTTGCTATACATATATATGTATACATTTGTTTTATTTATTTATCAGATCCTCGCTCTTGGACCTTCACAACTCAAAAGAGTGACTCTGGAATCTGTGTCCTCTAGAGCCAGGTTCCGGAATTCCGGCACAGCTTCTTTGCTCAACATATCATTTAAATTAAGGTGAGTAAAGAGGACTTTCATATGCACACCATCTGTGTTTCCCTTCTCTCTGATCAAAAATGTCACCCATGTTCCACTTGCCTCCTCCAGCATAAGGTAATCTTGACTTCTGTTTCAGAACCAATGAGAATCACTCCTCCAGTGTTTTGTGGAAGATGTATTTGAGGAAACAGTCAATGTATATTTGCACTCTCTTTCTCATTTATAGAATCATAGAATCATCCAGGTTGGAAGAGACCCTTGGGTTCATCGAGTCCAACCATCTACCCTACACTACAAAGTTCTTCCCTATATCATATCCCCCAACACCACATCTAAACGTCTCTTAAACACATCCAGGGATGGTGACTCAACCACCTCCCTGGGCAGCCTATTCCAATGCCCGACCACTCTTTCTGTGAAAAATTCTTTCCTAATGTTCAGTCTAAACCTACCCTGCTGGAGCTTGAAGCCATTCCCTCTTGTTCTGTCATTAATTACCTGTGCAAAGAGACCAGCACCAACCTCTCTACAGTGTCCTTTCAAGTAGTTGTAGAGAGTGATGAGGTCTCCCCTCAGCCTCCTCTTCTTCATACCAAACAGTCCCAGCTCCTTCAACCGCTCTTCATATGATTTGTTTTCCAGGCCCTTCACCAGCTTCGTTGCCCTCCTCTGCACTCGCTCCAGCACCTCGATATCTCTCTTGGATTGAGGTGCCCAAAACTGGACACAATACTCCAGGTGTGGCCTCACCAGTGCTGAGTACAGGGGCACAATCACCTCCCTACTTCTGCTGGCCATGCTATTTCTAACACAAGCCAGGATGCCGTTGGCTTTCTTGGCCACCTGGGCACACTGCCGGCTCATATTCAGCCGCTTGTCAATTAGAACCCCCAGGTCTCTTTCTTCCAGGCAGCTTTCCAACCAGACTTCCCCAAGCCTGTAGCGCTGCTTGGGGTTGTTGTGGCCCAAGTGCAGAACCTGGCACTTGCCCTTGTTGAAACTCATGCCATTGATTTTGGCCCAATGATCCAATCTATCTAGGTCTTTCTGTAGAGCTTCCCTATCCTTCTGGGAATCAACACTCCTGCTTAGCTTGGTGTCATTTGCGAACTTGCTGATGATACACCCTATGTCCTTGATACACCCTATGTCCTTGAAATGTCCTTATGTCCTTATGATACAATTTCTCCTGTAATACTCTTGAGGGAGTAGGCTCCATGTCACACAACTTTTAGAATTGCGTCCATTATAAATTCTGTTCTTAGATTTAGCTTTAAATCCTTGCATTGCATTATACAGTCTTACACCTAAGTCCTGAATTTAGGCTGTTAAAGAATCTGTTTTAATGAACTAATGTAAATATTCAGATATATCTTATAAAAAAATAAAAACACATTGCTCAGAATCTGGAAGTGATTTCTGGAAAATAGTTGTTCCTGTCATTGTGCCTCGATAAAATGCTAACAGACTTTCATAAGACAAAAAAAATGCATTCCTTCTGCTGGATTTCAACACCTACTGCAAATAATGAACTGTGAAGAGAATAAAAAAACAGGCAGGAAGAAAACTGTGTATGGTAAAAAAATTGACCATCTAATCTCTATTTCAGAATCCCTTCTTTCCTCTCTTACAGTGGTGATCTCCCTTCTTGCGATGTTATTTTTGGGGAGATTTATATATGGCATGGTATATGCTAAATGTAGTATATGGTACATATAAGCACATGCATGAATGTTACATATGCTTCCTGCACTATATATGGGTGTAGCACATACCATGACCCCATATAATTTTATAGTACTAACTGTGGCTCCTGTTCTCACACCTGCTCAGTAGGTAGAAAGTAAAAAGGTGTACATATTACATGAATCTGCATAAAAACTAGCATTTTGCAGTGGGATACAGAAAGACTTAGGACAAACTTCATTGTGCTAATAATGCACAGTAGCCACCTTTAAAATGGTCTTAAACACTGCATAAAATCTACTGTGGCTGCTGTGTTCTGTAACCACATTTTCCCAGCTCAGTTCTTGCATTTAGCAGACATCTTACCTTGTCTTTTCTGCAGTTTGGAGTAAGACGTGCAAGAAAATGTTATGACAATAAATACTGACAGACCAGAAAATGGTTCCCCTAATCAGAATTAGAACTTCTGGGACAGTATTTTATAGGGACTGAGCTGTTGAAGGAAAGTAGGGAAGAGATACATTCTTGTCTGATATCAAAAAGGCAGTTGTTAACTGTCTGAGGAGCCAACTAATATCTAGAAACAATATCTCTAGCAGATGTTGGTGTGCCCGAGTTGCACATAGCTATGTAGGCAATCATTGCACTCACAGGACTTCAGTTCTCCCCTAAACTAGAGACACCAGCACGTGAAAGTAAGCAACCTGAAAAAAAGCTGTCAAATATCTGGAACAGCAAAGAAATAGTCCCCTTCAGAAATGAGCTGGGATAGGATTTAGGAAGGCAGTGTGAACTGATACCAGACACAAATGAAATGAAAGAATGTTTCAACCTGGGGTTCAGTCAGAATTTCAATGTAGATCGCTTGGGTCCTGGCATACTGGCATGACAGCACTGCCTTGTATTAAAATGCCATTTTTTTGTAGTCTTGCTTTTAAAGCATCAAAATGGGTTCTACATAACAGTTCTTTGGTCTATTCTTTTGCTAGAGCAAACTTCTGTTCAGACATATTCTGCCATACTGGCCTTGTAAGGAGTACTCTCCAGTTTCTTCAAGGTTGGCTTAGCAGCTGACTAAAGACAGCAGTTTGATCTGATCCAGGCAAAGGTGAAAAGCACCAGCTGCTGACTGGCATATTGAACAAAGGTGTAGAGGGCACATTCACAGGATCTGGTTAGCCTTAATATTTGTTCACATGTGATGTTGTCTAACATACAATTGGCATTAGACAATGCACGAGACTTGGGAGTTACCTGCATTAATAAGCTGATGGTCTGTTAAAATAAAAAAACCCATTTTTTTATTTTTCCACAACATTTTTCCATTAAATACATACAAATAATTAAAAAAATAGGAGAAAATTGAGTGAAAAAGAACAAATAGACTTTGACTGCGGGAGGACATGATGACAGATTTCATATTAAGTTGCCTGTTATGTCCCATAATTGAAGCATCATGTAAACTTTTCTTTGAAAAACTTTCATTTACATGTAAGCACAATACATCACATTAATAAGGAACGGGAAGCTATCTCTAGTGCCAAACTGAACAAATTGGGTTTGATTTTCTAAACCACTTAAGAGATTCAGATGCCTAATTAGAATGATTAGGAATAAGACATCCAACTCAATGTGCAGCTCTAAAAAATCCCCTCCACTTATTTGATTTTTATCTTCTAAAAAAACATGAATTCCACTAGTTCAGAACATGACCTAATTCAAGAGCACTTCATACACTCTCTAGCCAATTCATCTGAGTCAAATCTAAAAGGCTGTGTCTACGCTTATAAACTAAAGCAAGCCACAAGAGATTTTTGAACACTGATACACAGTTGTCCAATACTGTTAAATTGCTGGCATAATCCTCAACATGGTTCTGGTCCAGGCTAGGCAGAGTCTTCAAAGCAATTCCCAGGCACAATCTAGGGAATGACGTGGGCCCTCTTAGTAAAGGCTCTCTGCCCACGGGCTTCTTCTGGCCCAGTTTTCTAGCATTATCCTGTTAAACTGTTGGCCTGCATATACATCAGCAAGCCATGCTGCAGCCTCCTCTTCCCTATCCATGAGGTTGAAATCTAATCTTGTCTTGGCTATTTTTGAGGTCTGGCGAGGAAAGTTCTCAATAAAAGGTTTATAAATGATGAATGTCATAGGTAGTTTTATGCTGTGCTACACACTTGTGTTATATTCTACTAACCCTAGACTAAAGGTGGCTTCAGAGATGTCAAAGGCTCTCTGCCACCAACAGAAGCAGTGAAGTGGGAACAGGAGAGGTGACAGGAGCCACTGTCAGAATTTGGGACTGTGTCAGGACCTCCAGGTCACATGCAGGAACACCTAGCATTCTCCATGGACACTGAAGGACTTGGGCAGGAGTGGTAGGATGCAATAACTTGCTTTGTTGTTGGTATGTGAAGTAGTGCACATGGAGCAGAGGTGAGGAGAGTGTGGCATGTATATTGGGTAGAAAAGCAACAGGTAGAAAGACGCAAAGCTCTGCAGGATGCAGTCTGAGGCCGCCACTTTGCAGTCGGCATACGGCCACTGTGTTTAAAGAAAGGAGAGCTCAAATATCATACCATGTGGCCTTAGGATAAAGAGTATTCCTAGACTCATTTCTATTACTCAGATGGATGTAACAAAAGCTGCTTAGGAGGATAAATCAGGAATGCTAGTATAACTCTTTGGTGAAGGTAGAACGTCAATGTTGGTCCACAGAATGGCAGGAAGGACACGAAAATGTAAAAAATATACATGGAAAAAGGGAACATATATGAAAAGAAAATGAAGACAGAAAGATAGAATGAACAAAAGAATGATGGGCGAGAGGAAGAAGAGGGAAGGAAATAAAGAGGCAGAGAAAGGAACGAAAGGCAAGTGCATACTTTTGGGTTAATCAGCTTTAGTTTATTTATTAGTATGCATTTATTAGATTGTATTTCCTTGGTACGTGGCCCATATTCTTATTTAGAGAGATCAGAATGACAGAATACTGTGCAGCAGGGATTTGCACATCCCTTTATCCACTACTGGGTATGTTATTGTTTTTCAGAGGTTTATGCATTTTTAAAAACAGCATGCCCCAGCAGCAGGTAATTCTGTGTTTAAATTTTAAACAGAAGGTTTGAGTGAACTTAGGCCTGCCAGCTTGACACTTTCCTGTTTCTCTCTTTACACAAACTCAGTCTGCTGTGCCTGGATAAGGGGATTTTCAGAAAAACATCGAGGAGAGTGAAGATATTAAAAGATATTATCATGCTGCTGAAGAATATTTTCATGCTTTTCTGAACCTGCTCGCAATGCTATCTATCAGTGATCATTGTGCTCACATTAGGGTTAAAAGTCTTGACTGTAATTCTCTCATAGAAGGGGTATCTGGCTGTAATTCAGGAGACCGGATTTCTACTCTAGCTTCTCTGTGCAACCATTAGAAATCAAATAATCACCCTACATCTTAGAATCAGTGGATATGAATCAATGGACACATTTGGAAAATGACATACACTTATGACAAGTGTTTTAGATGTTAGATGCTCAATATTATTGTCATAGGAAAATAATTATTTTTCAGAACTCACTGGGCCCTTTTGGCAGGAAATAAGCCACAGTCATAAGACAAATACTGTCTGCATATCTGTCTTCCCTTAAAATTTAAATTGTGCATCATTTTAACCTTCAGTTCCTTAAAAATAATATGGTTTATGACACGGGGTAAAGTATAATTCCAAGGTTACCCACCTTTCAGAGATGAGTGAAGTTATCCATGATTCTACAGCAGTTTTTGAACTTCAGAATTATAGCGAGTTGACAGCATACTTCATGTAACAGTGTTTCTCACCATTTTAAAGAGTTTTTAGAACTATAACTAAACTTATCAGATGAATGCTAAAAAATGAATCAAATTAATTTAGCAGTTAGCAGGTTTAAAACTAAAGAATTGGCAGGTCAGACAGTGTATATCTAAACTGTGTAAACTTTTGAGTGCTAAAACTTTCCAGGGATTCATGGTCAGATTCAAGGAAGAAAACCCTATAGTTTTGTGAAACAGCCTGAGATGAGCTGCCATTTCTAAGCAGCTGTTCAGTGTCTTTGATTCTGAGATGTCATTGTGTGAAACTGTGTAAGAAGGCAGTAGCTACTTTTATAAATACAAGGTTAATTTTCCTTCTCTACTATTTTCTTTGCTGTCCTGAAAAATCCATAAGATGATGCCAAATAGCTAAGAGTAGAAATTTCCTACATTTAGTGATTTTTTTTTATTCTTTTGGAATATTTGCTTCAGACAAGTAACTAAGTATTGTCAAAATCATGCCATTTTTTCCAGCCACTGGAAGAGAAGGAGGTGAGGATTAAGCCAAGCTGAGGATCATTTGCTAAAAGCTGAGGAAACCAACAAGGAAGATTATCTTGGAATTGAAATTGTAGTATATAAAAGAAACAGTTTCTCACTAGCTACCAGTTTCCTTGCCTACACAGCAAGAGTCTACCTCTGTGCTGAGGGTGAAGAAAGATGCCATAGTCCAGAAAAGATGTTCTGCAAGTAAGCATAGGGAAAAAGGTACTTTAAATTTCCTGTTCTAAGCCCTCTGACTACAAGTAAGTTAATTTAGATGTTTGTCTCTTCTTGTCCTTTTTCTAAAAAGCAGTTACTTCTGAGTACTTTTCAAATATATATTAATTTCTACTATAGTGTTTCCAAGAGGTGAAGTGTAGCAGAAATCCGATGCTACTAGAAATAGCACTGTGGACTATTTAGACTGAGAGATGCTTCTAACATATACATCTTACTGCTTGTTGCCCAAACACAGTAGGATGATGAAGAGAACTTTACCAAGCCTGTGACTTTGAAGCATCTCCCACTCAGCAGACCTCACTTTAATTCCCATTGAACTTTTTGGAATGTGGTTTACCAGGCATTTACAGAAGAGAAATTTTACTAAAGAGGCACAAACTAGAATAATACAGAACTTGAATTCCCACTAAGTATTTATATGTTACATCTAACTTATTTATAACATTATTTTTGATAGAAGTGTATTTAAGTCAGGATGAAACTAGGGATGAGTAAAGATTTTATATGAGTAGGTTTGCCAAATAACACACTTTTGGATCAGTATAGATGAATTTGAGTTCATGTAAAGGAACAGTTTTTCATGTTCTGTCTAAAGACAGAAAACCAGAAAATCAGTTTTTTCTAAACAAAACATTTCATTTTTTTTAAGAGTCTTTCTGTTGGAGCAAAGTTCTGGTTTTTAGATAAAAATAAAAGCAAACAGCTGAACAAAAGAAACTTGTATCAGTTTCACTAGAGAAACAAACAGAACATGTTTTGTTCTCAAGTAAAACGTTTTTTTCAAATTTTTCAAAAGTTGGCTGGTACAGTAAAGGAAAGTCAGTGCAAGGATTTTCTTCAAGGATGCAGTCCAAGATGAATGCAAATAAAAAAAGAAGATGAAAAAAGCCTATTTGCTGTAGAATAGTAAATTAAGAACTACAAGATAATTGAAGACTAGACAGATTTACTGCTCTTATTTGGGTCAACTGAAAAAAGAGCAATCATGAAAATCTATTCGAATTAAATTTGTGCCATGTTAAGCTGAATCCATAAACAGAGTTCATTACTGCCAAAAATAACGGTACAAGTCCTTTTGTCAACTTTAAAATTAATCATGCATTGTAACTGCAGATGAGTGAAAATTGTAAAATAAAATATTTTCTGCTAAATATTTACCTAGCCCGCATCTTATTTACTTTTTACCGTTTTTTCTTTAGAAATCTAAATTGGTTACTACTAGCGATTAAAAGAAAAGAAGTTTTATACTAAAAATACCTTCTCCAGACCATACTGTATTCTCCACAGCTGCACAAAATGATATTTCATCAATAAATGATTTAAAATATATTGCTGATTCAGATATATGTTATATTCATATAACTTAATGGATGTTATATACAGCATATAATGAATTATTATGAAGAGTTGGTGTCTCTTCCTAGGTATTTAGTTTTGTTTTCTTTAGTTACTTGCTGTATTTTTAGTAGACTTAAGGAGAAAATATACAAAATTAAAAGTATCCCAAATCTCTTGGGAATGCCGGTAGGTTCCCAAAAAACTATGTAAAATTTTTGGAATAGAAAAAATTAAGTGATGAATTGTGAAATATTTTCAGGTGAACTACTGCTCTAGATTAAAAATTAGTTTAATTACAGTATTTTCATACAAAATATTTCTATAGATGAGATAGAAAAAATAGGTGGCTTCTAAGTAACAAAATTGGTACTTTTGCTAGCTTTTCCATCTGGAGAAGCATTATTTTAATAAGTGAGTGACATTAAATATTACTGTTATTCAGGAAACTAAAATGCTGTTTTAGTCCTTTGCACAAGGAGCTGCTGGTTTTTTATGATCCTATTGAGAAAAGCACTCAGACACTAAAGTATTGATTAAAATTCCATTAATTAGAACTAAAACTATAAAGGAGAGGATTGGGAACCCTGAGCTCAGCAGCAATTCCCAGGCTTCCCATGAGGGCGCAGCACACCGTGCAGATGTCATCCACAGAAAGTTTACCCTGTCTTTGTCATTCAAGTTCTTACAGGATTTTCTTGAAAGAAAACAGCTCTAATAATAATTTTTTAAAAAAAGAGATGCTCACGTGGGAACTTCTGGCTGCAGTTTTAGATAAAGGCAAGGATGTGCAGCTGTTGGTACTGAGCAGGAGCTGTCTGCAGGATCTTGTGCTGCAACGAGCTGGACAAGGGGACCCCACAGCCACGGGACGCACACAGTGCAGCACAGCGCAGGCCTGCGCCTGCTGATATGAACTGCTCCTCTGGGTTCAACGGTCTCCTGGTCAGGATTGCTATAACTAGCAACACTATTTCAAGAATCCAAGACAACGGCATTGATGGCCTCTATGAAAATTAAATGATTTTTATATGAGTACATGATAAATTTATCTAAGTTGCAAATTCAAAGATAGTCTTGAGAGTGCCTTTGGGTTATCCAAGGCTGCTGTAAATAGACAGAAGTCATCTGATCTGAGTGGAGCTGTAATGACAACCACCAAATAAAGATCTAGCCCTGTGACTCAGTCTTCTTTGCCCTATAAATAAATGAAAAAAAAATCCAAGCAATAAGGAGTCCTTTGGCATTACCTATGTTTTCACAAGATCTTGAATTTTAAACTAGGAGCAAGAAGTGCAATATAAACATCTCAGAATGTATTATAAGTTATTTTGTTATTGCTGGTTCAACTCTTACCCTTTTTGGTAAACTCCATACTAGTAAGGGAGGTAGGGAGCAGATAGAAGAATTGGACGCCTGCAGGTTCTACATGGTTTCATGTGCAAGAGATAAAAGGCTGCTCTTGGACGTGAAGATTCTTGCTGCAGTCTCTAGTTGCTTTTGGCATCTCTGATATTTTCCCTTTCTGGGAAGGAAGATATTTTCCCTTTGCTCAGGCCTGACACAATGGACTTTTCTGCAGTCTGAGACAGATGAGGTTTTAGAAGGGTTATAAGACACCTTCTCTCAAAAGCTCTCTCTTGGAAGCTGAAGCAGACATTCAGCCTGGCTGCTGGCAGAGGGAGGAAAGGACCAGATGAATGTTCACTTTCTTCCCTACCTCCCTTGTCACGCTTGTCCTAAGCAGGCTGTGGTGAAGCTATGTGCTGAATAAAACAATCCTCAGGGCTGCCTTGCGGCACCACTTGCTACGGCCTTCCAAGCCAGTTGCAGAAAGCGCTTTCACTGGTAATGCACAAAGTTAAGGTCTTTTGGAGAAAAGATAATCCTTTTGGGAATACCTGTTTGTCTTAAGCAGCAAAAACTGCTCCAGCATTTGTAGTTGTAAAACAATGGTTGAGAGCTTTTGCCACATACTGCAAATCTATATATGGGACAATAAACTATGTTCACACACTGAGCAGGCTCATCTAACCTTAGGTGGTCAGTAGCAAACTGGCATATTACAATTGCAAATCTCTCTTCATCCTGAGGATTTACTGCTGCTATAACCTCCCTGCAGAAGAGAAATAGGCCTTTTCCCCAGCAGTTCCTGGTGGATCACAGTCATGTCTATTCTCAGACATCTTCTCTAGTGGATATTGTGGGGAAATAAGACTTACTTGCTCCCTAGTTGAGCTAAGCTATTCACTGTAGCAATAAAATGTAATTTTGAAATGGAAAACTCAAGGTTTGTTCCTCGCTGATGAGAGGAATATTAGGTAGCCAATCTTCTTCCACTAATTTTATGCTGAGGAATAGACACAAATTGGCATATGGAAGAGACAGGTGGTTCAGTGCAGAATACCATGAACAGTGGGTTTTCTTGGTCCAAAGAGGCAACAGAAACAGTGCAATTTATCCCATCATAATATACTATCTTAATTATGACGTACAGATATAGTATATGCTTAGACCATTATATATATAGATATGCTTAGACCATTGCTTACAGATGTGGTTAAGAAAAACATCTGTAGATATATATGGTTGTATATCAATCTATACACCATAAACTATAATCTGCTTTCATCCTTCCTTTCAGTGTGATTGCTAAAGGTGGAACTTGCTGTCAAAAATCCCATGTTAGTTTTAAGAATAAGGCAAGATAACACTCTTGCAATAGATAGAATACCTGTAGACTGACAGAAAAGTAACTGTGACTGTGAGATCACCAGAACTGAAGTGGTGTTGGAAAGCAGGTGGAGGGATGTGGTAATTTAGGAACACACTTTAGTTTTGTGTGTATTGGCCATGAACAGCTAAAACAAAGTGCATACCCAGGCATGTGACAAGTATCACCTGGCATTAAGCTCTCTAAAAGCTATGGATTTATGTTAAATACAATTTTCTAATGACATGTAAGAGCCGCAGGCTGAATAAATTTGGAGTTACACATCTACACTAAAGAAACTTCAAACAGAATTACACTCCACACCTGGAGTTCTATGCTCCCCAGTACAAGAGATGCACTTTTTTACACTGAGAGTAACTGAGCACTGATACTGGTTGCCCAGAGAGATTGTCTCCATCCTTGGAGATATTAAAAAGACATATGGACACATTCCTGGGAAAATGGCTCCAGGTGGCCCTGCTTGAGGCGGGTGTTGGATGAGACGAATTGCAGAGGTCCTCTTTCAATGTCAGCCTTTCTGTGATGCTGTCGTTCTGTAACTGGACTCAAAAACTTCATCAGGAGGAAGTGACTTGATATTATCTAGTGGACTGTTCAGTCATATAAAATTATGACTATTTCAGCTATCATTAAAAACACCCTTACCTCCATTAGCTATCTCATCAACCCATTTCTTCTTGGGGTTTGTTTTGGTTGAGGGTTTTTTTTTTGTTCTTCCAGAGTCACAGACTAAATCTGCAAAGCAGGAATTCTTAAGCTCAATTAGTAGAGCAAAAATCTAATTCTAAAGTTGTTCTTCATAAAAAACATTTTGCTAATTTTTAAGAGATTTTTTTCCAGGGATCTGTCTTTTTATGGTTGGAGTGGGCAGTGACAGCTTAGAGCATGGCACCAAGCTGTGTTGTTTTTGAGGTTTGTTGCTAATCAGCTGTGCAGTTTAGGAACCTGTGGAACAGCTTTGAAACAGTAATGAAACAGTGATTCTTTTGTGGCATGGAGGCAGCTGTAATGAAATGAATAATCAAGGGATATGGCTGTCCTTCACAGTGTATGCTTACACTCAATTAAATAGCTTTAAAAAAGAAATATCCAAAGAACAGATTCTGTGTCTCTTGTTTTTACAGTAGGTGACACAGAGGAAATGCAATTAAAGAGCTCCCTGAAAAATGGTGGTTTATGTGAACCAATTAGCAAACAAGGCAGTTCAATTTCTAAAGAACAGAGTACCAGAACAGGAGCTTACATGTGCGTTACACTGGGCTTTCACAATACATAGCCATGAGCTGAAATGTGGTGGAAGGATGATTGAGAAGCAGCTTGCTTTGCAGCTGGCTGTTTGGTAACTAGCACATAAGAAGCCATCAGGCTCTAGGGCTTCCTATCCTTTTGCATTCAGTAAAATTTCATAGAAAGGTAATAAAAGGTGACGATACTTCTCTTTGAGATTTGTGGTCAGCATGGCCATGTGTGATATGCAGGGGACAGTCTTAAAACACTATGGCCATTCTTGTTCAAGCTCAGGCTTTGAGGAGTACCTTCACTGTCATAGCTCTCTCCAGGATCTCGGACTTCAGAACCACAGCGATTGAGCTGCATTACTCTCCTGAGTTGGCATATACCGACGCTGTAATGGTTTTCCCTGGCCTCATCTCAGATGCTCTCTTGCAGCCTCAGCTTTCTGGGCATTAGTGGTTTGATATAAGCAGTTTATATATGTTGGGCACCCATACTATTTTCTTTTTCAGCACTAATCTTGTTTTATGTCAGCAAAGGCTAACATGTTTTATGTTAGCATAAGGCCATATATAAGACCAACTGGCTGCTGTTGGTTTTAAAGGCATTTTCATTTAATGATAATATTTATATCACATTCCAGTTGGCTAGATTGAAATCTCCATCTTTTTTTTTTTTCTGTGAATACAAGCACATATAACCAATTACAAGGAATATTTACTTGAATACTTTCAGTAACTAATTTGCTCTATGACTCAGACTTTTAAAGAAGGAAAAAAAAGCAAAATCTTGCAGGTGAAAAAAGTGATAGTTTTTCTTAACAGAAATGTTATTAGCACTCTAAGACTCTCACAGCCATCTATCGTTTCGCCCGCTGCTATCAGAGAACTCTAACCCCATGACTACAGCTACACACTAGCAATGAGACTGCTCTGGCAGTATTTCAGACATGTTCAACTAGAGCATACAGACACCTATAGCCAGTCACAAGCTACTCTGCATGTACTCTGCCTGCTATCACAGAAGAATAGGATCAAACATCCAGAAAATAGGATGGTGAGCATGTAAGGCTTACAGCAACTCCTGCTATTAGTACTAAAAATGATAAAGAGTCTTTGATGAAGGTCCTTCAGTTTTTATTAAGTCCAGATTAAGACAATAACTGAAGAAAACAGATTAAACACTTCAGAATATATTAAAACATCAACAAAAAGCAAACGCACAGATAAAACACCAAAGAAAACACACAGAAGCTTAGATCTTGACAAGCTGCAAACAAAAGGCTCCTTTTGTACAGGGAGCAGGAGTGCCCATGCTCCAATGTGACAGAAGTTTCTTAGGGGGAAAACACAACCTTTTTTGCTACCTGTAGCTCTCTGTAACAGCAGACTTAGTAGCTGGAAGGTGCGTTTCATTGGCGTTTTTTCATATAAATTCACTAGTTACCCTCTGTGGAAATAACATAGCTGCTGCTTGATTCACAAGCTGATGTAGTCTGTGAAAATATTGCTCTAGGTGGTGAGGGCCTTGGAAATTAAATCTTTTTACAAATGTCTGAACCTACATGTGAAGCAGTAGAGACAATGAATTTAAAATAAGCAGCTTCCTCTTTAGCACTTTCCCACCCACCCAAATCAAACTAAATATAAGTGTCAGGATGACTAGTAAAATATGAATAGGGTTTCATGTTTCTTTGCCTAGTTGTAAAAGTTGTGTTTCTGGGTACCTGAGGAGACTGAATACCTTAGGCTTTCATCAAGGTAGGAGGACTATCTAAAAGAGAAGGGACTGTTAACAACTGAGAACATCTGAATATGTGTGGCTGAAAGGAACTTCAAGAGATAGGGAAGAAGCCTGCCATGTATCTACAGACTTGGGCATCCTTCAGTGTAGTGGAAGCATGGTGCAAAGTGTAACACCAGGCCTTAGAGAAAATGGAATTTCTTCTATAGACCCAAAGTTTGTACCTACAGTAATTAACTGAAAAAGGCCAGAGCATGATCTGAAGCAGTGTCATATGAACAGCCATGTTGCTCAATTGCTATTGCTCTCCCTGGTATGATTTGATCTATGCCATCTAACACAGTCTCAAGCAACATTCAAAGGATACTGTTAGTCCAAAGACTGTGCTCCTAGTTGACCAAGTTGAGTAGCAAAGGTCTCATCATGCCTAGGAAGAGTAATGCTAACTATTGAAGATGGAAGAGTGGGTTCTCTTTTAGGTCATATATTCAAAAATCTCTGCCTGAAACAACACATTTACCCTGAAATGTCTTATTAAAAATCGAGTACACAAGGAAATTTAATAAATCAAAATTAGACCCTTTTGAATTCTTTTAAATTAGTATTTGGGATTATTGATGGAAATCTTAATTAGATTCTATAATTAGTTTGGAAAATTGCATAGTTTGAACTAGACCCATATGTTATGTCCACTTGCCAGAGAGAGACTGAAATTTATTACATATATCCTCTGTTGTAGCTGAGATCATTTTGGCAGGAATTTGAGAGGGGGGTTCTTGCGACAGATTTTAGATCCAGAAGTCACCATTGTGACCATCTAATCTAACTTCCCACAGCCATACTTACCATACATAGCATTTATTACTTTTGTCAGGGCCCTGAGCGCACCAGTGTGGGTGAACAGGATTGTGGAAGAAGCAAGGCCAGAGAAAGGAACAAAAGCAGCAGAAACACTTCCAGGGGATGACCCACAAACAGCGCCCAACGACCCTACTAATTGAGGGAATTCCACCTGTCTGACGGTTGGGGATTGCAGGGGTGTGTGTTGTCTGGCAGTTGGGGGTTGCAGGGGTGTGTTGTCTGGGAAAGGAGCTATTTGGTACTATATAAGCTGCATGTTTGTTGTAATAAACGATTCTGGTTGCACCTTGGACTGGGGTCCATGCCTTCATATGCTACAAATGGCGACCAACATGGGGCATGAATCAAGAGACTAAAGATGTCCGTACCGGTAGTGTAGCCCGATCGAACCAGGGATTGCCTCGAGGACTGACTTCACTGACTTCACTGCCGGCTCATCACCTTCTGCAGGACAGAGGTGAGTGATCGGGAACCATGGGAAACACACTGCCAAAAGAGCAGCAAATGAATCTCGAAGTACTACACTATATTTTAAAAGCTCAGAATTGATCTGTACCTACCCTGTCTTTGGTAACCCTCTTAGACTGGGTACAAGAAAATGTCCCAGACTTTCCTAAGACCGGCACCTTTGACAAAGACATGTGGGACCAAATTGGCACAAAGCTTTGGGATGCTGCTGCAGGGACAGATAAGGTTGCAGCTAAGCATTTACCAGTTTGGCGGCAGATATCTGAAGCCCTAGTAGAGCTCCGCAAAGGGACACAGAAAAACTCTGAGGAGAGCCCAACGTGTCCTTCCGTGCCGCTGCTGCCACCCGCAGACAATAGCTATGTTGTAGAAGAGAGTCTCTCAGGAGACTCCTTTGATCCTGGGCCGACCGACCCAGACCAAGAACCTAACCTATATCTTTGTGATGATAAATTGAAAGAGGTAGCGGGGAATGACCTAACCGCCTCGAGTGATTGTCATAATGTGTGGGACAAATGTCGAAAAGAAGCCTGAGTTAAAGGCGACGCAGACATTTTGCAGGCGTTTCCTGTTATTTGTCACGGAAATTGACCTGGAGCATGGGAGGCTTTGTGTTATGATCATGTTAAAGAGCTGAGGAAATTGGTAAAAGATGATGGTCTCCAGTCAGCATACACCATGAACTTACTAACAGCTGTTGGGGATGGATATATTATGACTCCTCATGATTGGAAATTGTTGTTGCGTATGATTTTGTCGGCTATTCAATATGCTGTATTCATGACTGAATACCGTGATCTCGCGACTGCTAAAGCATTGGATAACTTAACTGGCAATTTAAATCATATTGGTGTGAATGAACTCATCAGTGAGGGGCCTCGGGCTACTCCCGATGTGCAAGCCCAAATGGACAGACGGTGTCTTGAGCAAGTAAAAGAAATTGTACTGTGCGCGATAAGACGGGTACCTGACACAGCCGCTCCAGAAGCTTCCTACTCTGCTATCACACAAGCGCCTGGAGAACCCTATATAAAATTCCTTGATCGGCTCCAAAATGCAGTAGAGAGACAAGTAGATAACCGAGCAGCTCGTGATATTCTTATGAACAATTAGCGTTTGAAAATGCTAATGCTGATTGTCGTAAAGTATTGCAAACAATTAAGAATGCTAATCCTTCTGTCACTGATATGATAAAAGCATGCCAAGATATCGGCACAGAAACTCATACAATGAGTCTCTTAGCTGATGCATTATCAACACACCTCACTGGGGAGGCTGCTCAAAAGGCAGACTGCTATAATTGCGGAAAGCCTGGGCATCTTAAAAAAGATTGTAAAACAGTTAAGCGAGGCGGTTGAGAAAATCAATCCATGCCAAACCGACCGTGCCCTCGCTGCGGCAGGGAGCTGCACTGGGCAAGTGAATGCAGGTCCAGATGATAAGGGGAAATAACACTCAAGGGTTAATAGCAGGGCCATTGCTTGGCTTAAACTGTGTATCTATAGCCTAAAGCCATTGCCAAGGTGTTTAGGCAAAGAAAGGATGTGTTGAAACCATAAAGTGGTCACATCGGCCTCACTGGGAGATAAGGGAACAATTGGTATTCTCAGTTGTCCTGACAGAGCGATCATCTGGTTTCCCAACCCCGTGGCCTGGAGCAACACATTAACATTAAAAGCGAGAGGTACACAGCGAGGAAGACATGGCCTTCATCCCTGAGACCCCCGGCCCACGACCACCAGGAGACACTTCGTATGTGCGGCTGGGAGGAGTTAAAGGCGGAGACCATGGAAATGATTTCTTGTAACTCATTGTAATAAAGACCGCCTTTTCGGGGAAAAGTCATGGATATGTATAGGCGCCCCTTGAATATGTAAAGTGTGATTGTATAAATCTTAAGCTAACTGCCGCGGTGGGTGCACACGATTTTGGTGGGGTGACCCCCCGTGCTGCCCGGCGCTGAATAAACATACCTACTTTACAACCCCACAGGTTGTGGAGTCTGCTTTCCGCACGTCACAGATTCCATACTGATGGTCGAACCCTAGGGGGTTCGGGAAACAGGGGGGAGGAGTGTGAGACCACACGCAATAACAACAAATACGGTCCTAAGACTGCAGAACAACACTTGGCCAGCACCCTCCGACCAGCCACAGCTGGAAGTGCAGGAGTGGATCTGGCCACAGCCCAGTCAGTAACTCTAGATACAACAGAAGTTGTTCTCATCCCCACTGGGGTGGTGGGACCTCTTGGAAATGGCAGGAGTGCTCTTTTGTTAGGGCATTCCTTGACCACACGAATGGGACTTTTTGTTTTGCCTGGAGTCATTGATGCTGATTTTACGGGAGAAATCAAAATTATGGCTTGGACACCGTCTCTGCCTTGCTTTGTTCCAAAAGGGCAACGAATTGCACAATTAGTACCTTTCCTCTCCATGACCAACCCTGGGGAAGGGAACCGTAAAGGAGGATTTGGGAGCACTGAAAAGCCTGTAGTTTTATGGTCTAAACAAGTATCTAAAGAACAGCCTTTGTTACGTTGCCAAGTCCACGATCGGCATTTTTCTGGTCTGGTGGACACAGGAGCAGATGTCACTATCATCAATGTTTCCGACTGGCCTCCCAAATAGCCACTGAGAGATCCCACTTCTGCTATTGTGGGGGTAGGAGGTCCTCAGACACCCAAACAAAGTGCAAAGATATTAACTTTCAAGGGACCTGACGGTCGGATTGCACAAACAGCTCCTTATGTCCTCCCCGTGCCCTGTACATTATGGGGCCGAGACTTGTTAAGCCAGTGGGGAATCCTCCTGAAAACAAACTTTTAATAGGGGCTATTGACAAGCAGCAGGCCCTTTCATTGACATGGAAATCAGAAAACCCTGTTTGGGTAGATCAATGCCCCTGAGAAACTGCTGCATTTGCATGACTTAGTACAAGAACAACTGGCTGCTGGCCACATTGTACCCACCACCAGCCCGTGGAACACTCCTGTGTTTGTAAAACCAAAGAAAAGCGGCAAGTGGCGATTGTTACAAGACCTTCGAGCTATAAATGCAGTCATTGAGCCTATGGGTGCGCTGCAGCCTGGTCTTCCTTCACCTTCTATGCTGCCTCAAAATTGGCCAATAGCTATAATTGATCTAAAGGACTGGTTTTTTGCTATTCCTCTACATCCAAGGGATGCACCCTGGTTTGCATTCTCTGTACCATCTGTCAATCAGCAACAGCCCACACGACGGTATCATTGGACTGTGTTGCCACAAGGTATGCTAAATAGCCTGACTATCTGCCAGCTAACTGTAGCAAATGCTTTGCAACCTGTCCGAAATGCAAACCCTCATGTTATCAATTTATCATGGATGACATACTTTTAGCTGCTGAAAAAGACAAAGACCTGCAGACAGTCATCTGCCAAGTCCGCCTTGCTGTTTGCAGGAGCAGGCTTGCAGATAGCGGAGGAAAAGGTCCAATGTGAACCACCCTGGAAATACCTAGGATGGAAAATTACAACTCACACCATCCAACCACAAGCACTGAAGCTGGCATTACAAATAAAGACTCTGAACGATCTGCAAAAATTGTTAGGAACCATCAACTGGCTCAGACCTTTTCTAGGTATCACCACACAAGATCTACACCCCCTGTTTCAATTATTAAAGGGTGACCCTGACCTAAACTCTAAAAGGCAGCTGACACCTACTGGACTGTGATGTCTACAGCAAGTAATGGAGGCTTTACAGATGGCGTCAAAGTCACCGTCTTTGTTTAATGCTTCCAGTGTACTTAGTCATCATTCAAAATACCTTTCAGCCATATGCCCTTCTAAGCCAATGGGCTTAAACAAAAAAAGACCCACGTGATATTAGAGTGGCTCTTTTTGCCTCATGCATTTACAAAGACTGTAACTTCACGATTAGAAATGTTTGCCAACTTGATTCAGAAAGGTCGTCACCAACTTCAGACTCTAAAAGCTAGTGATCCAGAATTCATTTATATTCCCACCAACAAAAAAGACTTGGACTAGATGTTAGCAGAATCTCTGAGTGTGCAGACTGCACTTGCAGACTACACTGGTCAAATTTTGATCCATTTACCTAAACATTGTCTGTTAAATTCCTTAGAAGTTACCCCTGACGAATCGAACCTTACTTTCTCATACCCCACTTTCTAATGCAGTTACAGCATTCACAGACGGTTCTGGGAAAACACACAGTGCGGTAGTCCTTTGGCGATCCACTGACAATCTCTGGAACCAAGATATAAAATATGTTGATGGATCACTCCAAGTTGTTGAGCTTGCAGCTGTTGCGCATGCTTTTCAGCTTTTTTCTGATGTAAATCTCAATATCATAACTGATTCTTTGTATGTTACAGGAATTGTTCAGCGTATAGAAGGCGCTTTCCTAAAGGAAGTCAGCAACCCAGTGTTATTCACACAACTTAAAAAATTATGGCATTATGTTTCCTATCGTAAATTATATCACACATATACGGTCACACACCTCTCTGCCAGGACCCCTAGCCGAGGGCAACCGTGCTGCTGATAAAGCCACGGTCGCCCTCGCCACACCGCAGTTATTTCAACAAGCACAGCTCTCACATAGTTTTTTCCACCAAAACAGGAAGGCACTGCAAAAGCAATTTCAGTTAACCACTGACCAAGCACGTAATACTATCTTGACATGCCCTGAATGCCAATCTATAGCTCCATTGCCACAATTGGGAGTTAACCCATGTGGCACCTCACCACTGCAAATTTGGCAAACAGATGTTACACATTTTGGAGAATTTGGCCGCCTAAAGTATGTACATGTCACTGTTGATACTTTTTCTAATTATATCATCTTTGCCACTGCACATACAGGAGAAAAGAGTCAAGATGTCCGATGACACTGGCTAGCAGCTATCGCTGCTATGGGTATACCAGAAACCATCAAGACAGACAATGGCCCTGCGTATGTATCTAAAACCACACAACTTTTTTCACAGGAATGGGGCATTCGCCACATCACTGGAATTCCACACTCCCCTATAGGCAGGCAATTGTTGAGCGTGCCCATCAAACACTAAAGCAATTGCTAATTAAACAAAAAAGGAGGAGTCTGAGAGATCCACCATAGGAACGACTATGGAAAGCCACTTTTGTTTTAAATTTTGTAAACAGAGACAACAGTGATATGACACGAGTAAGTCAACACTTCGGAGCTTCCCCAATGTTCAAAACACAGCCAATGGTCCGTATTCGTGATATGGCCACTGGACAATGAGAAGACCCCGTGCCTATGATAACCTGAGGGCGAGGATACGCTTGTGTTTCCACAGGAAATGGTCCCACGTGGATCCCAGCATGATACATTTGACCGTATCTAGAAGCTGAGCATCGCGAACAACCATCAGAAACGACAGAGCGATGAATCTTTTCTGTTCACAAAAGTATCGTTGGTTTTGATGTTACCGGCCTGGTAGTTCTGTTCATAGTTGTTATGTTTGCCATGTTTGTTTTCCTGTGTTATAAAAGCATAAATCAAGTCATGTATGCTCAAATGCACATTGTACTTGTCTTGAAAAGCATGATGTTAGAAAAAGAAGTGGATGTAGAATACAGCCATAGCATAGAATTTGTGTGGAAGTAAGCTAATCACATTATATGAGAGAGTTATAGAAATTAATGTTTAACAGTATAGTTAATAGTAGTAGGGTCAATGTAATCATTAGGATGTAATATATGCATAATCATTATCTGATATATTAACACAAGCATTATTTTGTATATTAAACAAAAAAGGGGAAGATGTGGGTGAACAGGATTGTGGAAGAAGCAAGGCCAGAGAAAGGAACAGAAGCAGCAGAAACACTGCCAGGGGACGACCCACAAACAGCACCTAACAACCCTACCGATTGAGGGGAATTCCACCCGTCTGGCGGTTGGGGATTGCAGGGGTGTTGTGTTGTCTGGCAGTTGGGGGTTGCAGGGGTGTGTTGTCTGGGAAAGGAGCTATTTGGTACTATATAAGCTGCATGTTTGTTGTAATAAACGATTCTGGTTGCACCTCCGACCGTGGTCTGTGCCTTCATACGCTACACACCAGTAGGCTTATGGCCCTGATCAGCCACCTGGGGCCTCTCCCCATGCGTACCCATAGGCCAGGGAACCCATTTCAGCTCTGCTCAGCCTGAGGATGTTAGTCACTGCCCCATTGACACTGTTGGAGTCCTAATCTCCAGCTCAGCCACAGCCATGCCCTCATTGATCCAAGCCCCAACCAGCAGACTGATGAGCCAGCTTGATCTCAGCTGTGCCCCGTTACCACAAAACCTATACTCTTGGCCGACCCTGGCTGCCACCCTTGGGGTCTTCCTTGCTTGTTTCACCCTGGGGGTTGTGGGAAGGGGACCTGGCAGATGAGACCCATGTCCTGCTATTCATGTTTCCATGCTTGGTCCTCAGGTCCCTGTCGCTTAATATGCAATAAGCCATTGCTGTGCCCTGACAATTTTCAACAGATTACTTGTAAATCACAGTATAGATTGAATTTTACTTGCAGTTATTGCAGAATAAATCAGGAGTAATATCATAGAATTATAGAATCATAGAATGGTTATAGTTGGAAGGGACCTTAAAGATCATCTCTTTCCAACCCCCCCTGCCATGGGCAGGGACACCTCCCACTAGAGCAGGTTGCTCAAAGCCCCATCCAGCCTGGCCTTAAACACTTCCAGGGATGGGGTATCCACAACTGCCCTGGGCAACCTGTTCCAGTGTCTCACCACCACCCTCACAGAAAAGAATTTCTTTCTGGTATCTAATGTAAAACTCCACTCTAATATCATAGAAGATTATGTGATTTTTACCTCTGCAAAATCAGAATGTGCTTTACATGAAGTCCAAGGTGTCCAGTTTTTCATTACCGGTGTAACTTTTTTTCTAGCTACCATAGGACTTATTTCTCCCTTGATACAAACACCTCAAGGAGAGGATATGCACCATATTTTATTAAGTAACTTTAAAGCCTTCAAGTTCTTCCATGATGCATGGTGCAGCGAGAAATAGAAAAGAAAAATGATAACATGGCATAAGCTTCCTTCAGAAGTTGGAATCTTGAATCTTGCCTGTAGGAGGTATGAGATGGTTGAGGAGCTGTGTGGCACATTAAGAAACTGTGGGAGGAGGTGAGCAGACTACGCAATGTCAGGGAAAATGAAACAGCTTGATAGTACAATCAGAGGGATCCTGTGGACATGAGAGACCAGTCGCACTTCTATCCTAATAACCCACTTGCACAATCCATCTTTAGAGATGATTTCCAATTCAAACTGTTCTATGATTCTACGATCACGAGGAAAAAGCAGTATCTGCCTTTACTGAAGCAAACATGAGTATATCTGTCTAACTGCATTTTAGCACTTTATTTCATGGGCTATATACTTAGTTTGATACTAAATGTCTGCAACTCCTAAATTTTGAAGAATCGTATTGAGTACAGGTAAGTTGTTTTGTGGCCATACAGAAACTAAATTATAAATCCTGAATCCCACTAAATATTTTTGACATATTTGTTACTGATCAAAAGGGTGATATAAAGCACAATTTCATAGCAAGTGTACCAAAGCTCACCATTATACAGGTGTTTTATATCCAGGTACTTGCATTCTAATCAACAGGCTTATTTCCTATATGCAATTCTTGTTTGCCATGTTGGAGGTATATGCTGTAGGTGTTAATCCTAAAACTGTAAGTTGCCTGATTAGAAAAGTGAAAGTGTGTACCTTTTTCCTTCAAATAGAGTAGTACAAATGAGTTCTGTCTAAAATTTTAAAGTTCCCTCTTCATATGCTCCCTCCTCCACTGTACTTGCTGTAATGAATGTGACATTAAAATCAGTGGGCCATTAGAACTACCCTACAGTCAGATGAATTGGTCCATTCCAGATAAGTACATCAGTGAGTTTTCTTCTTTTCTTTTTAACTTGATTGCCATTCTTTATAAAAGGCTTGAAAAGTCTTCTTCATTTATTGATGAAAGCTCTCTATGGAAAAGGCAAGTAGGCTATTTACTGTTTTTAAGCTCTTGGGACCTCTTGGTCTTCTGGTCTGCTGCACACCTTCTCTCTGTTGGAATGTCAAATACAGCAAGTAGGAAATTTGGCTTGTCCCCACCCTCAGTATACTTAGCATTTCATGGGTGTCTTTTCTTCATTAAAAGAAAATCTTGGCTTTTCAATTCTTCAGGAAAATAATTCTCTTTCATATTTCCAGGTCAAATAACATACGTATTCTCAACTGGCCTTCATTAGATTCAGTGGGTTTTATTCAGAATTGCATGTATGAGGCTGAGATTTTTATGACTACTCCTTCAGATACAACAGAAACATCTCCATGAGCCGCGCCAAGCCACCTGTGTCTCCTGAAGAAGATGAGGCCCAGACCATTAATTTACACTGGGGTATCTCATTAGTGATTGAAACTTGCTAGACATGAAAATGGTGAAGTCTTCTCCAGGAAGAAAAGGTGAGGTAGAAAAGCAATAGAAGGTTCTCTGCTCTCATTTTTCCAGCAATAAATAGAAGACCAGGAAATCACAGGCAAAAATACTCATCTAATAGTCCAGTAGTGTTGTGTTCTGTTAAGACTAGCAGGTCTAAGGATTTCGAGAGAGGACTAGGTAAGCTGCTTAAAAAGCTACTACTACTGCACTTGAGCAAATACATGGCCAGTATCAGAGGGCCACCTTTTCACAACTACATTTTGCTGGAATTAGCTCAATTCTTACTCTAATCAAGAAGTCTGCTGCTTCTCTTTCCACCACACAGTAAAATTTAAGCATACATTTTCATTAGGGATACAGCAAAAATACCTGAAATTAAATAAAATAATAGAATCATAGAATATCTCCAGTTCGAAGGGATAATAAAGATCATTGAGTGTAACTCCCCACTCCTTGCAGGAGTACCTGCAAGCCATATGACTAAGAGGGTCACCCAGATGCTCCTTGAACTCTCACGGGCGTGATGCCATGACAATTCTTTTGGATAGCCTGTTCCAGTGACCAAACACCCTCTTAGTGAAGAACTTCTTCCTAATGTCCAATCTGAACTTTGCCTGATTCAGCTTCATTCCATTTCCTTCTATCCTATTGCTGGTCACCAGAGAGAGGAGATCAGCACCTCCCCTTCTGCTGCCCTTCTTGAGGAACTTGTAGGCTGCAATGAAGTCATTCCTCAGCGTTATCTTCTCCAGGCTGAACAAACTAAGAGACCTCATCCACTGTTCATAAGTCTTGCCCTTTAGACTTTTCACCAACTTGGTCAGCCTCCTCTGGATGCACTCTAATAGTTTGGCGTCCTGCTTATATTGAGGCACCCAAAACTGCACACAGTACTTGAGGTGGAGCCACAACATTGCAGGGTAGAGTGAGAGAATCGCTTTCCTCAGCCAGCTAGCTATGCTGTGTTTGATGCACCCCAATATGCAGTCGGCCCTTTTGGCTGCCATGGTACACTGTTGACTCATTTTCAACTTGCCATGAGCACAAACCCCCAGATCTCTTTCCATGGGGCTGCTCTCCAGTCTCTTGTCCTCCAACTTGTACACATAACCAGGGATACCCTGTCCCATGTACAGAATCTGGCACTCACTCCTGTTAGATTTCATAGGGGTGGTGATTGCCCAACTCTCCAGTCTATCCAGATCTCTCTATAAGACCTCTATAGCCTCGAGGGAGTCTGTGGCTCCTCCTAATTTAATATCATCAGCAAACTTCCTTTATGTACATTCGACTACTGCATCCAGACAATTTATAAAAACATTAAAGAGCACTGGCCATAAAATTGAGCCCTGGGGAACAGCAATGGTGATTGGCTGCCAGCCTGATGCAACACTATTTACTATAAGGCTTTGAGCCTGACCCATCATCCAATTGCTTAACCAATTTATGTTCTTGTCTAGCTGTAGGCTGGACATTTTGTCCAGAAGGTTATAAAGATTTACTGGAGGTTCCCAGTACAGAAATAAGGAGTTATGTATATAAAGAGTAACTGGGAACCTCCATAATGAAAGCTAAATAGATTTTTCTGCTTATTTTATGAATTTGTGATATTGGGGATTTTTCCTCCTTATGTTTATTTTCAGTTATAAGTGCAGATAATAGTTTTTTACTGGCTTACTCCATTCATATTCTCTGAAGAAAACTGAAGCAAATTCTGTTTGATCAGAAGAGGACAAATCTGTTCTGGGACAACTTCAGGGTTTTGCCCAACACTGAGATTAAAACGGAAACTTCAAAATTCTGTCCTCTCCATACTGTTTATAGTCCATCCATTAAGACATTTCCAATGGAAAAATTATTTGCCATTTGGATCTCTCCATAACTTGTTCTGGGCAAGTTAAATTAGACAGCATTTAAAGCTGATAAGTCTCCTAGAAGTGGCAAAATAGCCATTGACTGTTGTGTCCAGCAGAGCCTCATAAAGCCATGTTTGTTGCTGAGGGACGCATGGGACAGTCATAGTAAGCACTGGGTTATCTAGGGGGGTAGCCAGCTGGATTAATTGTTTCTCCCATCTTGGAAAGCAGCAGGAACAGCAGTACACTCACTCTCCACCCTTCTGCTCTTCCCTGGAGCAACATATTTAAAACTTGCCATTGCTGCTGAAAATTTCTGCCAGCTTTAATTCTCTCTTCTATGAAAGGAGTATGTCGCAGGGGACTCAGAAATGGATACCCTAAAAATAGCGTCCTCATTAAATTTGTATGAAACTTTTTGGCTTGTCTGAAAAACGTTGTCCAATAGAACAAGTGTTGCCAAAAAACAAAATGGAAAAACTTGCTATGATATAGTACTTTCATAAAAGATAACAAGATGAGTGAATCCTTTCTACAGGAAAATTGCATATTTCAAAACAAATAACTTCAATATCACTCCTGTCCTCATTATCTTGTGATTTATATGGGAACTTACAGGATGAAGTAAGGCAATACTTTGAGTCTTTGATGCACTGCTGTATGCAGATGGCTCATAGCATTAGGCTCATAGCATTGATCCAGTCCCCTGCAGATAATGGGACAACTGCTTATAGAGTAACTGAAGTGACAATCTTGTTAGACTGGACTGAATGAACTCAAAGTTGTAAGAATATGTATATAGTTATTATGTAGACAAATATTTAATTGAATTTATTATTATCCTAGTTCAAAGATGAAAGCATTCTAAAGCATATTGCACGTCTGTTTATCATTAATTATGTTAGTTCAGAAACCAGATGAATAACCTTTGGATTTTTGTAGTTTATGTGTTAGTTAAATTTTAGATTAATTACAGTGACTCATGTGTTATTTATTTCTCAAACAATAGTACCCATATCAGGACCCATGGACTTGCAGATATGCAATTTACTTAACTGTTCTCTAACTTGATCTTCCTCAACCAAGGGGAAGTCTTACTTCATCCAGACTTTCTCTGTTACTTCCAAGGTCTGTGGCTCCTGAGGACTGGTCTGCAGTAAAGACTGAAGCAAAGAAGACATTCAGCAACTCCGCCTTCTCTGCATCCTCTGTCACCATGGCACCCGTCTCTTTCAACAGCGGACCCACGTTTTCTCTCGTTTTCCTTTTGCCTTCAATAGACTTGAAAAAACCCTTCTTGTTGACTTTCATATCCCTTGCCAGGTTTAATTCCAAGGAGGCCTTGGCTTTCATCGTTTTATCCGTGAGTAGTCTAACGGCTTTCTTGTAATCTTCCCAAGTGGTCACTCCCTTCTTCTGCGCACTGTAAACTTCCTTCTTCCACTTGAGCTTTTTCAGAAGCTCCCTGCTCAGCCACACAGGTCTCCTGCTTCCCTTGCCTGATTTCTTGCTCTTAGAGATGCACAGATCCTGAGCTTGCAGAAAGCAATATTTGAATATCATCCAGATCTCTTGATCCCCCCACCTTCCAGAGCCCTAACCCATGGGATTTCTCCAAGCAGTTTCTTGAAGACTTAGCCCTCCTGAAATCCAAGGTTTCAGTCCTACTTGTTGTTTTGCGCATACTATCCATGATCCTGAACTCTATCTTTTCATGGTCACTGCAGCCGAGGCTGCCCCCAACCTTAATGTCCTTCACCAGTCCCTCTTTGTTTGTTCACAACTAGGTCCAGTAGTACACCTCTCCTTTTTGGCTCCTCCATCACATGAGTCAAGAATTTATCATCACTACAGTGGAGGAACCTCCTGGACTGTACATGCCTGGCTGTGTAGCCTTCCCTGCAGATATCAGGGTGATTGAAGTCCCCCATGAGAACCAAGGCCTGCGATTGCGAGGCTACTTTCAGCTGACTGTAAAAGGCCTCACCAACTTCCCCATCCTGATCAGGTGGTCTGTAATAAACACCCACAACAGTGTCCCTCATATTGACCTGCCCCTTAATCCTCACCCACAAGCTCTCAACTCTTTCTTCATCTGACCCCAGGGAGAGCTTTAGGGACATCTCCTCACTCTCTATCCATTCCTTAACACAGAGGGCAACACCTCTGCCCCTCATTCCTTGCCTGTCCCTTCTGAACAGCTTGTAGCCCTCAATAGCCACATTCCAATCATGGGATTCATCCCACCAGGTTTCAATAATGGCTACTATATCATATCTTTCCAGCAGCACAGTGGCTTCCAACTCCTCCTGTTTGTTGCCTATGCTGCATGCATTCGTATACAGGCACTTCAGCTGGGCTGTTGGCTGTGCTTCCTTCTTAAGGAAATATCCTTTGAGGTGCCTCACAGGTTTTTTCTCTGTTGACTTCAACTACCTCAGGGACTGCTAGCTCATCTCCATAAGACTTTGACTGCAATGCAGTGTCATCAGCATGGCTCAGGGAGCCAGGCTGAAGGCCCTTACTAGCACCCATCCCTCTAACCCTGATGAGATACCCCACAGCTTGTCACAGACAAACCTGATACTATTACCACCCCTCCCCCTTCACATCCAGTTTAAAGCCCTGGAGCAACACATTAACATTAAAAGCGAGAGGTACACAGCAAGGAAGGCATATGGCCTTCATTCCCTAGACCCCGGCCCACGACCACCAGGACACACTGCGCATGTGCAGCTGGGAGGAGTTAAAGGCGGAAACTATGGAAATGATTTCTCGTAACTCATTGTAATAAAGACCGCCTTTTCGGGGAAAGGTTATGGATATGTATGGGCGCCCCTTGAATATGTAAGATTTGATTGTATAAATCCTAAGCTAACTGCCGTGGTGGATGCACACGATTTTGGTGGGGCGACCCTCCATGCTGCCCGGTGCTGAATAAACATACCTACTTTGCAACCTCACAGGTTGTGGAGTCTGCTTTCCACACGTCACTGGTTGCGGTGGTTATCTGGGATGCATGCTTTTTTGACTGAGGAGGCATCTGTAATGTAGATTGCCCATCTCACTCAACTGGCCTTCCTCAACCAGACCCTCGTATCTGTTCTTCAGAGGTACTGGGTGAGGTGAGGTGGGCAAGGGGTGAGTTCTGCTGCTGCCCCGACCGTGCCTCCATTCATTCTTATCATTTAGGCTTCTACCTTTAGCCTGATTGGGGCTGGATACAGGGGCTCCTAATCCCTGGCTGCTTTCCTCCCTAGTACACCTCAGCCTTTCAACTTCCCCTCTCAGCTCTGTCAGCAGGCTGAGCAGATCGTTCACCTGTTCACATCTCACACAGCAGGTCTCATAGCTGCCACTTATTACCAGTAAAAAGTCCTGGCATTCTTTCCTGAAAGATCAGTGTATTATCAGAGTTTCTTTGTGCTGCAGCTATTAAGGTTTCATTGTCCTGCCAACTACTCCTTTTCAAAGGAGGTTTTGACTGAGATCATCAGGGTTGATCATCAGGCTCCTGACTGAGGAGATAGCTTTCTTTGTCAGTTTGTTTAGCTGGTTGCCTATGTGGCTACTCCATCAGTACCTCAGATTTTTTCCTATTGCTTTCACTAGGTCCCCTGTCCTAATAACTTATGAGCTCACACTGTCCTTAACCTTCCTTTAACCAATCATGCACTCTCATATGCTCCAGTTTTTTTGTCGCTATTCACCTCCTTTGCTAGTTTCAACTTTGAAAGCTTTGGCTTTGCTTGCTCCATTCCTATGCTTGCTGGAAACATCTGTGTTATCTTCTGAAGCAGTCTGTCTCAGCTATATGTTCCCCATGCTATATGCACTGATGTGCAGGCCCAAGTTGTCTTCTCACAGGGAAAGTGTGAGACCCTCTCCTCTTATGCTGTCCCTCAGACACGTGTTCTTTGTTTCTCTTCAAGTTATGGTAATCTTCCCTAGCATAGTTAAACTCTTTCCTCAATAGATTAGCAAACATGTTTGTGAAGACACTCATGCGCTGCTGTAAAATGTGGCCCATCTCTGCTCAGTGGCCTTTGCTCCTCAGGGAACGTTCCATGATCACTGATACCACAAGCCCTGCCTGAAAAAACAGCCATGCAGCTAGTTATTAACTCACTGGATGAGTCCAATTCTTCATCCTTTCCCTCTGCCTGGCAGGATGGAGGAGGTACTATCTGGGTCCTCAGGATCTTCCCCCTTGCTCTTATAGCTCTGAAGTCACTCTTGATATGCTTTGTGTTATCCCACTGGTATTCCTAGTGCCCACATGGAAGAGCAACAAACAGTAATTGTCCAAAGGTCAGACAAGCCTTGGCAGTCCCTCTGCAACACCTTGGCTCCTGGCAAGCAATAAACATCCTGACTTGATGTCTCAGGTCATCAGATGGTGACTCCACCCTGTGTAGGAGGGCACCTTCTAGAAATATCACTTTTCTCCTTCATGTAGGTGCATGGTTTGGGCTCAGCCAGTGCAGAGTGTACAGTGAAGCAGGTGGATTTCCCCATTGCTAACAGTCACAAGGTTCTGGCTTTCCCTGGATGGCAGCCACCTTCCACCACCCATGTGACCTGGCCTCCAACTGTCCCTCCTTACTTGCTTTGTTCTGCTCAGTCTCTTGGAGATGCCCAATGGCAGTGGCCTTTGTGCCATGCCCGCTGATGGATGGGACCCCTTTACCACTGTCTCACCAAGGGGTGGCTCTCCTCTCTGCAGGAGTGTTCGACCTCAGCACAACAGCAGCATCTCTGTTTAGGAATCTCAAGGGTCTTTTTTTGTTTATTTCTAAACTAGTGCATCTGTAAAGATATAGTATTTAGAGGCTAAGTTGATGGCTGAGAGGACTCACAGTTTTGGATTTGTCTTCGTATGCCTCACTTGAATATGGGTCTTCATGAGAAAGATCTGAATGGTTAATGATCTGCACTATTGTATAAAGATATTTTTCAGCAGCTTTGGACTTCCCTGGTATCATTTTCTAAATCTTCCAGAATATCTGTCCCTGGCAGCGCCAGCAGGCTAGCCAGATTGACTTCCACCTGTGGTTCCAAGCATCCCAATCTAGACTGGGCGCAAATGCCCACTGCAGGCACTTGCTTTCACCCTCTGAGGGTCAGTCCATTTCTTGCATGAACATCATGCTTTCTGGCTCTCTCATCTACTGATGGCAGTATCAGTATTTTGCCTCTGTCTCCCCCATCAAATCTAAAAACAGCTCAGGAGAAGGAGTTGTGTGTTGCTGCCACTGCGTGATCTGCTAAGCTTATAAAATTGCCCTGTATTTGGATTGTGAGTGTGCTTTGAATTAGTGAGTTTACCACAAAGATTTGAAATCTAAATCCCTTAGGTTAGCTATTCAACACTCACGTTATTCTTAGAAACTTTGCTAGATATCCATACTTTGGGCATCTGAAAACCTGTAACAATTTGTCTTCACATCTGAAATTAAATTTAATCAGATATATGTGAAATGACAGCAAAATCCTGAAGCTAAATCCCAAAGATCATCTTCCAGTAACCCCTTCCTCAAACCCCAGTCTCACCTTTAGCTTCTTTATTTATTATTCTTGTGTCTTCAATGCTTCTTGTGAGAATTAGTCACCTGTGTTTCCCACCTGTAGACTTGTATAATGACAGGGAAGTCTTTATGTCTTTTGCCTTATAAATACTGTGTTGGCATGATTGCTAGTAGGATAATAATGAAGGAACTGTGCTTGCACCCAGTGTATGTTTTTTCAATGGTTCTGAAACAAGATGCCATCATTTCCACTTCTTCCTATCACTGTTAAACTTAGATTTTAATGATAATTCCCAAGAGCTGTCATCTCACTGTTTAAGATGTCTACACTTCCTCTTGTCTCAAAAGCCCATGGGGTCTGAACCAGATTTTGGGCTTGTTATGCAAATTATTTCTGTCCCTGTAATTAAGTGAAAGTCTATATAAATGTCTATGACACTGAAGTACTTCTTTGAAAATGCTGTGTAATTACATGAAAAAAAGTGTCAGCAGCTAAAACTACTGCATTCCCAGTGCAGAAATTCAGACTAAGTATGGAAGTGGGTAGAAGAATGGCTGCAAGCTTAGATGTAAATAATTAATTTGAGTATTTTAACTGCATCAGTTACATGTATGCAAGTACATGTAAAGAACCCTACAGTTAAATTTATTATCTTGGATTTCTAGTAAGTAATAAATGTATTAGTCTTTTCTCTTCTGTTTCATAATTGAACGTTTCAGGCATTTAATTCTCGCTTCTAGTTAAACGAGTAATTTTAATTACAAAGTGATTGAACAGTGTAAATACACTTCAGTTCTGATTAATATGGTTGTATTATGTGGTGGTCGTTTGTTAATGTTTCTGTAGATTCTCATCCTCTATTCACTGCAATGAATGTTTCTGTCTACTGTTTTGTTCTTCAGGAAACATGGTGTTAGAGCTCTAGTATTGTAGCAAAATTATTAGAAGTATATGTTTGAACATGTTTTAAGAAGATAAGACTCTTTTTACCAAAAAAAGCCCTGAAATTTTCCATATGTTTCTTTAAGTATATTTTAGATTTCAGTGAAAAAGAAGACCAGAAGTAAGGCTGCTTTTGACTAATACATTATGTGATACTCTCCAATGCATATCAGGTAGTAGTAGCATTCTTAGTGGATGTGCTACCCCACTTTCCTCTTGGGCTGAGTAAATTTTGTATTCATTTCTTTTTTTTTCCAGGGTTTGCTACTTAAATAAGGATTCATGTTTTCTGCTTGCCTTTATGCTTCTGTGAATAAGGCTATACACTGCCAGTAGACCATGAACTTCTCAGTAATTCTCCCCTCTAACTCCACTGGCGGTTTTTGTGCTTGCATATGCAATTCATTATATGCTGGCCTCTATGTATGAGTGAGGAAAGGGTGAGCAGCAATGATTGTAGCTTATGTTTCACCACTTGAATGATGCAGTTTTCTCCTGCTGTCTCCAACCTGATTCTTTCCCCTTCTTCTCCCAGTCACTTGAAAGATGTGAGTACCACACTTACTCTAGTGCTATCTACTTTGTTTTTCATCTTCCTTTTACCAGAGGAACAAAAATTGATTTCCAGGTGCTCATAAAAAAGAAAAGAAAGTCTACTATTAATAGAAATAGAGAATATACCAAGCCATAAGATTGCTTTCCCTTTCTCTACAGAACACTTTTTTTTTAATCTGTCATATGTTTGCCTACCTTTCTGTTTTGTCATCATATACTGAGGTATCAGTGTTTTGACACGAATTTGGAGATTCAGCTTTTGAGGAAATATTTGCTCATCTGTTTGTATGAAGCCTGATACCTAGGATGTTATGACTCTCTTACTTTTGGATACTACAGTTATACAAATAAGTGACCAATAACATGTTGTCAAATATGTATTTGGATTCTGTTGGGCACACTTTCCTAACATAATAGTTAGCAAAGAAGTCCTACAAGCAAACATGCAGGAGTCTTACAAAAGTTATGATCACCCATTTTCATATGGAGGAAAAAAGTATTGGTACAAGCTCTGAATGATACTCTGACAGTCTAGGAAGGCAGGTGTGCCTCTCTTGACCAGAATCTCAGTCCAGCAGAGGCATTTATTCCCCATTTTCATAATGTTCTGTTTGTTGTCTTTCTGTAGTATATTAGCCTCAGTACTAACACAAAGGTTTGGAAATTGAATACCAACTATTCAATAGACTGAACAGTCTATTATAGCCTGGTCAATGGTTTATGAGTTTGACTTTCTGAACAGCGTCAATATCTCTTTCACAAAATACTGAAGATTAGACTTTACTTCAAGTGACTGCTTTTGGCCACACAATTTGTAAATTTTATTACTGCTGGGGTCTCTGAAAACTTTTCTTTTCCCATTAAATGCACAACAGTAACATGCTATGAAATCTTGGATAATGATTTATCCTGAAACTGTAGAAAAAGTACACACATCAGCAGTTAATTTCCAGGCATAAGATCTCAGAATAACACACATTTTAGAATACCATAAACAAACAGATTAATTATGTTTTCTTCTTCTTTGCTTTATGTGTAAGTGTGTTGAAATGTTCAACTGTTTTTCTCTAGTCTTGGATTAACAAATTGTGAATGCTGCAGACCAGAGCCTGTGAAATATGACATATTTTTATTTGACTTAATGTCTTCTGCAGCATTATTTGGCACTACTCTAGAAAGTTCACTGCAGAGCAGCCTCAGCAAAGTGTCTGTGCCTTGATTTGATGTCAAGTGCTATTATTGGAAGGATAACAGGAAATGATCTGCTGGTGACATCTATTCTCTGTCTATGGCAACTTAATGTTGTTGTTTAACTGCAGTCTGTATTGCAGTTTAAATGTATGCCAGAGTGCATACAAAGGTCTGAGAAGGTTCTTCAGTGAAGGGGAAGTTCACAGAGAATTCTGTGATACTCAAATTGTACAGCTAAAGAAATTGATTTCCCTTTCTCTTCCCTGTTCTGCCCACTATTCCCAGCTCTGTCAGTACATATGCCTGGGATTTATCATTCCAGTGAGGATGTCATATGACTGTCTGATGTAGGTTGTAGAATCTGCCTCCACAATTCCATAATGTGACAGTGAAAATGAATTGAAAATAGGGCTATTAATATTCAGAGAGCTAAATATTTCTCCTGTCGTGTTTCCTTAAATTGCTGTCATTCCTTGGCACAATACAAACCCTTAAATTACTACTCAAGGAAATAATTACTGCTGTGTTTTTCAAGACCACCCCTCCCCTGCCCTGCAAAAAATGTGGCTGGAAATGTCACTTATGCAATCTATTTCGTATCTGGTGTGAGATTGATGTTACATATTCACATCTCAAAAGTATAATTAAATCCTGTGTTTTCCATAGAATGGAAAGAGCAACACCTCTAAAATATCTCAGAGCTATCAGTCAACAGAATTACTGAATATATACAATAAATAGTCTTGATTTTCTCTGTTAACTGGTGGCATTTGGGCTATAAGCTGTTTTCTATCTGTAAAAATAAATAAATTCTCCCATAATGGCAATGCATAGAAATTAAAGCTTTATACGATGATAATGAAAAACAGCTGAAATTGCTTTCTGTTGTAGCTGCTATGATTTAATAAGCGTGACAAGTATGAAGGGGAAAAAAGAATGTCCTTTCCACTATTGAGATAACTCACCAAATACAAGGAGAGTGTGACAGTAAAGAACTTTACATAGCTCATACTGGTGCACACAGCGTAGCAGCAATAGCAATATTGTGAAACAGCCAGACACTAACCATTCTTTAATAGCAAAAAGACACTATGTGAGAAACTTAAAAAATACTTTTTCTAATCTCTTTATTTTGTCAATTATGTATCAGTATTGTGATATAAAACACATAATTTGATTTACGTTTACTGCATTTAAATTTTAAGCCACAAACAGAATGTGGCCCCTTCCTCCTCCCTTTTTTCATTGCCCTGTGTTCTGGAAAGAGGTATGTTTATGGCCTTTGAGAAATGCTGTAATGTTGCTACTATGTGAGACAGCTGTGGTGGAAAAAAGAGTAGGTGGAAAAAGCAAGGCAAGAAATGGTATGCTTGTGCTTTCGTCAAGGGAGTGACTGACCAGTATTGTAGCTGGGTTTAACCCTGATGCTGGGGTTTCCTGCTGACGTAACATTAACATAGATCAGGAAAACTTACACTAAGAACTGCTAAAGGAAAGAAAGCAAATATAAGAGAGGGAAACAAGGAAGAATATACAATAAATAGCAGTTTAAATGAAAAAGAAAAGATCAATTCAGAGAAATGCAAAAAAAAAAAAGACAGGTAAGAAGATTCTATAACTATTTGTGAAGATGGAAAATAGAAGTAAGAAATGTAAAAAGCAGTGTAAAGTACTTCTTTTCTGACCACAGTAGTAATTTTACTACATGCCACTTCTGACGCTGTGTTTGTGATAAGTTGCGCAGCTTAATTTACGTAACAGTTACGCAATGACAATTTCTCATTCAACTGTAGCCTGCTGACAACTCAGAAAGTCAAGGCAGTGTTTCATTTCTCTGGCTTTTGTGATGGCTGGGGAAGCAGGGGAGGAGGGAGGGGAGTGGCTCTGAATACCCTGTGGTTTTCAGTTACTGTAGTTGTAAAAATAACCTTGGACAGAATAAAAATAAATAGCTTCCGATTTACAAAAATTCTGCAGAGAAGGAACAGCTTTGATTCTTGGCATCCATTCTTATCCAGAACTGCTTAACGCTGAGGGCTTACACTGTCATTACAGGCAAATAAAATGGGTGTACTGCACATTATTTGCATTATTTGTTTTGGCAAGTAATCTCTATAACAGTCATGGAACTCCTGCAAAAGAATTGACTTGTCATGGGTTGTTAATTTGGGCACTTCAGAAATCAGTAAAAAGTGAAGAGCATGGAAGAAGTATGCATGAGGGAATATTTACCTAGACTAGCTATGCTGACTTGAAAGGGAAGAAAAAAATTTCATGAACAGAAATCAGAGCATAGGAGCAGAAATACTGGTTCAAAAAATGAAGTGCTGATAAAAGTTAACTTAATGAATTTTGATTAGATAATAAAAGACAGTACAGCGCAGACCTGTGAACCCAATGGATGGTGAAACTTCTTTAGTTTCAGAAATGCAGCTCCAGGCTCTAAGGGCATGAATTAGCAATACATGCGACTAATTTAGTAGGAAATCAAGTTTGCATTGCCCTTATGAAGTTCTGTGGGATGAACAGTACTGGAATGGATGTCAGAAGAAAATAAGCAGATATCAGCTCTTTTAAGAATAACACAAAATATATTGATCAAAGTACTGTGGAAGTTGAAGTCAGTATTTTTCTCCATAATTGTGATGTTGACAAAGATACTATACTAGTCCTAGGGGAATTTGTCTTAGGAAGTTTTGCTGCTTCTGCTTTTCATTTCTGTTGTTCAGGATCTTAAACAGAAGGCAAATTGTCCTTAAAATATTAATGTTTGATTTTGAACAAAAGAGGCTGCTTTAGTTCAAAAATTTCCCTATGCAATCTGATTGGCTTACATTCCTCAAGAGCTAAGTATTTTAACGCACCTGAAAGACAAAGAGAAAACCTATATAGCTGCTTTCAGAAAGCAACGAGTCATGATTTCTCGTATCCAGTGATCATTACTGTTACAGTTTCTTTATTGCTTGCTTAGTTCATGTGACAGAGAGCTGAAATAAGTCTTGGGTTTCAAAGTAGGAGAAAGGAGGAAAGAGGCACACAGAATCCAGAAGCTTTTAGATCCATTTGAAAAAACTGCATTCAAGATACATTCAGTATTTTTCCAGGGCTTCAAGTGATCACTCAATCATACATTTCAGTCTACTTAGAAATTCTCAGATAGAGAATTACATTAATTTCTTCCAGTATGCCTCCGCTTTTTCAAGTTCATCTGATGTTATCAGGAGGCAGGATGTCAGACCACATAACTCATTCTAATGTTGCAATTAGAATTCTATTTTGCAATTAGAATGCTGATTATGGAGAAAAGTGTAACTTCCTCTGTTTCAAAGGCACTGTCCTGGGAAAGGATGGAGTTACTAATTCCAAAGGACTACGAGGAAGAGACTCCAAGATAGTGGAGTTAGTGACATATCAAGAAATATCCAGTATTTGTTAACTACTATATATATGCTGCATATCCATGATAGTATGAGAAATTTCAATACAGTGGTTTGAGATTCATCTAGCAAGCTCTTCAGATGTTTTTTAGAAACTTTTTCTGATGAGATGATCATTGAATTGATCACATGAAGCTGAAGAAGTTTGTGAAGTCAGAAGTATTTGAAGTTACTCAAAAGACCTGATAAACTTGCAAAAATTCGAGGACTTTTTCTGCCCCCTGAAGACTATGAATAGGATACAAGTGCATTTGCAAGCGCTCTCACAGAATTCAAATGAGTGGAATGTGTCAGAGCACTACTGCTAAAACATTGTCAGCAGAGAGCACACGTATCTGCAAAGGTAGGGCAAAATTTTTTATCACGTATAGACTAGCTTTCAGTGTGTATGGCATACTTGCTAGATGGAAATGGATATTACCATTTGTGGATCAGGCAGGGATGGATTAATCTGAATAAGGAAAAATCTTCCAGTGTGCTCTTTTCAGAGGGCAGAGAAAGAGATGAAAGCTAGAAATTTGGTAGTTGGATGCTTATTATTTGCACATTCTCTTCTTTGCTTTTTCCCAACATTTTTTCAGCAGTCTTCATGTGAAATTTTGCTGCTTATTTTTTATATGTTCTGCCTGACTGGAAATAGACATATTTTGTCCTTTATTCACCTCTGATCTTCACAGATGTCCTTCACATGTGAAATGGCTTCCCTAAGGCATGAGCAAACTCCATGACCTTTTCAATGTATTGAGCCTGTTCATAAGACAAAGACACCAACCTGACGTTGATGAGAAATTAAATACATTGTTAAAATCAAAACAGATCACTAGTACTCTTCAGCCATCCCTAGTCCCCACCCCTTACATCTTGGCACTTGCAATTTTAATTCAGGTTATTCTTGCTTTTTTGCACTTTGAAAAAGGATTTCTTCATTAAATGAGCTAAAAATTTTTTGGTATTAGTCTTCATTATCTTCTTTAATAAAGGAATTGATGGCATGGTCCATCCAAAGATTTTTTCATTAACTATCTTTCTTAATTGAGACTGTTCTTTCAAATCTTACTATAAGTTGTTCGGTTTTTTGTCCCTGATGCATTTTTGGTTTTAAAGTAATTTTTCATTCTTTCATGATTTAAAATTCAGAAATGATCCAGCCTAGAGGTATGATTTTTAAATCTACATAGTGAGGTAGAAACTGTCTGAGGAATTTTAACCTTTCCTAAAGCTTTTGAGGTTTAATGTATGGTTGCATACACATGTATAGGTAGTGGTTGTTTTCTGTGTATCACTCTAAACTTCATGATTGGCTTTCTGTTTGAGTTCAGGCAGAAAAATAAAAAAATATGGTTGTAGTTTTTTTTTCCCAGTGCAAGAGTGCTTATAGAACTGATGATATTCATCCACTTCACTTTTGTCACCTAATAGACTGACCAATATGTCCACTCATTTTCTGTGGTTGTGAAATCCATAAAGAGTAACTCTGACACACTAGATCTATGTGTTTCATTTTCAAATGTCATTGCTATAGAATGATACTGCAGTGAGACATCTCTAATCATTGTTCCTGTAGACATAAAAAATATTATTTTGCATTTGGGATGAGGAGGTGTTAGGTTTTTTGTTTGTACGGAAAACCTCCCTTGCTGTTTACAGGACCTGAAGTGTTCCCTTAGGGTTGTCTAACTGACATAGAGGAAATTACTTCAGCTGTAGGCAAGAAAAATAAAGGGGAAAGAAACAAGCATTCTTGGTAACAATCACACCTCCTTTGTACAGCATTTCCTTATTACTTTATCTTTTAGTTAGAGTATATCTAGACTCCATCATCTCACTAGAACAAAAAGAAGGAAAAAGAGCATTTCATTTTTTTCATTTTGAGAACTTTGATATAATTTAATCATTCAGAGATTGGTTAGAGGTCCTTTTCTTAAGCCTAGGCTTATTGGAACTCAAAGTTCTTTTCAAGTGAAAATTCTGGAATAGTTAAATAAAAAATAAAAAATAATAAAAAACCCCCAACAAACAAAACCCAACCAACAAACAGTTTATTCAAGGAGGCTCCTTTTTGTCTTTAAAAAAAGTCATTGCCAGATCAAGGTCACTTACGGCAAATACGCGGCTTTTTTGAGCTTTTAGATGTGATTAGTTAGTGTTCGCATTTCAGATTGAATATGAAAATTGCTAGACTAAATACATGGTAGATCACCCTATTTTTAGCCCATGCACTTGTGCTTACGCTAGCGTAACTTTAATATGTTCATGTCTACAGTTCTATTTGAGTCTTTAAGATATGCTTTTTGGCAGGATATCTACATGCCACATGGTAGTGAATTTTGCAATACCAAATTTATAAGTGTGTATGTGTATACATACACACGTACATATTTCTTTTATCATCAAAAGAATTTCTTTGTATTTTCCCAATTCAAGCCTGAAGTGGCTTAGAAGATTGTGAGTAGGCAAGTGAAGAGGTCTTGGGGGAATAAATATGTACAATGTTATGCCTATGCAAGAATGACATTAATAGAGAAGTGAATGAATGGATTGTGTTGTGTTCCACTACATACAAGTGCCAGGGAGCCGTTAATGAACATCAGTGGTCCCTACTATAGTTGAGGAAATTAGCACACTAAAATGATGGGCCACTGCCTCTTTGGCAGCCACAAGAAAAGAACTTGACTTCCTAGTTAACCACATAAAGTGCTAGGGAAGAGAAATAACAAAGAAAGCACATTGTGCCACTCCACACTCGGATGTCAGATATATGCATGCCTGAGCAAAAGAAACTTTTTAAATGTATGTGTTACTAATTATTTATATCCTATCATCAAACATTTAGCACATTTAGCTATGGTGAATATACAATTCAGCACATTTGGCCACTAACTCCCTTCTTATATTTATTTAATACTCTTTTCAATAAGAGTAGCTGAAAACTGTAAATGAAAACATTGTTCTACTGAAGTCAGTAGAATTGAGAATTTACTGCTGGATTCTTGAACCGCTGCCTTGTGTTTCAAGTAAGTGCAGATTAGCATAAAGCTATAGGGTACTGAGTGGGGACTGCTGGTCTATGTCTTTCAGACACTAAACAGAAAAACAAATATACATGATAAAATTTTTTGCCTCCTAAACACAGTATTCAATGCTTAGTCTAAACATTTTTAAATATGGAGATGAGATGTTTTTTCTTCATTCCTTCAAATCCTTCTCTAGAAATGACTAACAAATTTTTTAATATAGAAATTGGGCAATAGGTAAGTGCTGTCCTACTTGTAACAGTTTCAGCTGTCCTTGTCTCTTCACTCCATTGTCAGGGTGCTCTTTTAGGTATGTAGTTGGTCCAATGCATCCATAACAATCACCAGCTGTTGTATTCTACCCATCTGAGCAATACTGTTGGAAAGTCAACTGCATACATTGTACAACAGGATGGAATTCACTTCAGAAGAGATGCAAATGTATATGTGGTCTATTCGTCTTCTAACACCAATCATTAAAGTTCTATTCTTCCTCTAGAGAAATATCACATAGATGCAGTATCATTAAATGTGAAAAATTATAAACAAAGCAAGTGTCAGTTGAAAAATTGTTGTTTTGTTTGATATTGTGGTTCTTGTTTTGCTTTTTTTATCTAAAGAAACATTTTCCAGAAGAAAAATTATGTTTCTTGAAGTGCTGTTGTTAAATGAGAACATGGGTATTTTTGTTTTTCTTCATACTCGTATGCCTCTCTAGTCTCTCCTTCCATCCTGCTGAAAAAAACCCCCACGATTAAGTGAGATGTGTCAGCTATGTAAAGTGGTGTCTTGCAGTTCCCATTCTTACATTTTTGGCAGTCTTAGACAAAGTCAAGAGTAAAACGTAACAGTAGGGAGAAACTTGTGATTTCATCGCGTGGCTCATTGGCCAAGTGTGGTCATCGGCTAAGTGTCTCATTGTTTTCTCCTCTCTTGCAAACAGAAGTTAGCTGCTATATGATCTTTATGTATATTTAAGTAGCAGGATGTTCATTAGGTATTAGAATTTTTACCCAGCATTTGGTAATATATATATTTCATATTTCATAAATTATTTTTTGTTGGTCTTTGGTGGAAAGCTGGTAAAAGAAATGAGGAATTGGACATGTTACTATGAAATTCAAAATCTGCTTTTCACCTAATCCATACTTTTGCATTAGTAGGTAGAAGTAGCAGAAATGCAGACCATCTGAAATATTATTTTGACTTTTTTTTTGTTCTTGCAAACGTGGACGTCCTGGATGGACTTTTTTTTTTTTTTTTCTTTTGCCTTTAAAAAACATTCTGGTAATGTTCTTGTAGAAATAAATTAGATACTTTGTGGTAATTCTTGGCAGATCCCCCTCTCTAACTCTGCAATGTCAGTTACTGAGCAGACCACAACACAGAAGTGCTTTTGCTTCCCAGAGAAGGAAACAACAGGCAAATTAACCAACAGAGAACATAATGACACTAAACTGGCTAGGTGAAAAGCTACAGACTTAGGCCTACTATCTGACTAGTCTGAACTGATTCTTTTACAATCACTTTTTTGAAGAAGAATTTTAAGGTGGGGCTTGATTGTTTTCAACAGTAGTACTGAAAATGGCTGGACTTTCTCTTGTTTTCTAAGGCCTTATTTAGTTGTATTTTCCTACTTGTATTCAAAGCTACGAAAATGTTTTCCATGGCACAGGAATATCTTCCTGGTAGTCTTTTCCCTCTAAACTGAAACTAAGAATATAACTAAAATTTATTTGAGTTGGAGAACAAACTCCATAAAGGCAATCTCCTGTAACTGTCAAAAATGAGTTTACCTGTGATATTGTTAAGCAACAGGGAGGCTGTAGGAGTCTTCTGACTCTTTAACAGCAGTTAGACAATGAACACCTCCTACCTGCATTAGAAGTGAGTAGAACCTTGTGATAGGGTTCAAGCTTGTGTTGAATTTAGGGTCTTCACTATTCAAAATAAAACTGATGAGCATAGAAAAAAGTTGCATAGAAGGAATGGAGCTCTCACTAAACAAGCCTTCACATGGCCCTAGATTGGTTCCTTTCTGAAATACATTGAGTGCAACATGAAAATAAATGGAAAAAGATATTGGACTTGAAGAAAGTCTGCTTTGTCACTGAAGAAATCAGTAAACAGAGAAAAAAACATTCTAAAGGAACAAAGATAAAGGATGAAAAGAGAGACAATATTGCATGCAGCTTAGATCAGTCTCATAACAGCAGTTTATCAGTCTATTGATCACATACTATCTTTAGTGCTGTTTCACGGTCTGCTGGAGAAGGGAAACATATGTTTGGAAAAGGAGAGTGATGATGCAGACATGAAAGAGTAACATTAAGTTCTATAGCTGAGAGCTCTTGTGCCCCATTTTTTAAGGGGGAAGGAGTAGAATAGCATGTATGAATGGGCATGTATGAATTCCCCGAGAAATATCAGAAGTTGTCTGCCTTCTTATCCCTTCAGCAGTGTGGTGATCAGCATCTCCATGCTACCTATGATGCCTTGAAATGATTAGAAGTAGCCTGATTTCCCCTATTGCATTAATAAGAAGTTAACTAGGATTTATTAATTCAGTGCAACTGGGGACATGATACACCACTAAATGTTCGTTAACTCTGAGCTCTGTGCTGTGGTAATTCAACTGCCATTTACAGAATCTTTTGAAGCAGGTTTAAGAAGAAAATCCAGAAAACCTCCCACATAGATTCACTTCCATTTATTTGCCTGGGGCAGGTCCTGGGGGAGGGAGCAATAAAATAAAGCCTCTTCTGTATGTATGAGCATAAAGGAACATGACTTGCTGCGAAAATCAGGAAAAGACTCATTTCAAATGCTGCCTTGTTGGCTAGTTTGTGATTCCTACTTACGGCTCATCCAGTAGCAGCAGCTATCAGGCCTCCATCTTTCAATTAGCACCTTACTCTGCTGAAAGTCTGCAGTTTGCTACTGGAATAGAGTAAGTCTTCAGAGGAATGACAAAATCATGTGATTAGGCAGGAAGGCTTTGGCTTTTAAGAGTTAAAACCCCCTATTTTTAAATTAATTTGTAAAATTAAAGCTTATTTAATTTTTGTATTTAATTTAAAAGCTTGACAACATAAATGTTACTAAAAATAGGCTTGATTAATCATATGCTCAGTCCCAGGTTATGGCCTCATAATACTCTTTCTGAACAACAGATGACACCCCATGAGAAAACAGAAGTACTTGGATTTTAGCCTGTACATCTCATCCTAGTGAGATCAAGTTGTTGGATTTAGATAGCACAGTATATATTTTGTCTACAGGGTCTGCAACCAAGTTTGGAGAGGGCTTGCTTTTCAACCCCTTTGAAGAACTAGAGGGTAGAAGGAACTGGCAGCAGTCACACTCCGAAGAGATAAGCACAGTAGCCTGTTGCCTCCTTGCTGCTGGATGCTGTAGGTGATGGAAGTTGCATACATTTGCATTTATATCCCTGAGAAATCCACAGAAGAGAATTTTGAGGGCTGCTGGATGAGTGTCCTGGGTCTGGTGGGGATAGGGTTAATTCTCCCCAGGATCCAGCAGGGACACAGGTATTCCATCCCATATGAGCCGTGTCCAGGGGGCAGTTGGAGCTAGCCGGGAAGGGGAGGAACAGGAAGTCACCACGGGGGAGCGGAGCGGGCTGGGGCGTCCCGGGTCCGATCAGCAGGTGGTGGTATTGTAATCGTGGTTGTATATTCCTCTCTCAGTGTTATTGTTGTTGTTGCTTCTTGTTCCTTTTGCTGTTTCTGTTAAATTGCCTTTGTCTCAACCCACGAGTTTTGCCTTTTTCTTCCCATTCTCCCCTCATGGCCGTGGTGGCGGTGGGGGTTCTGGTCTGAGAGAGCATCTGCCACCTGGTTCTTTGTTGCCGTCTGAGGCCAAACCATGACAGTCCTTTTTGGTGCCCAATGTGGGGCACTCGGAGGGTTGAGATAATGACAGATCTGACCAGAGCGTGTTAAAATGAATTTGTTGTATGTATTTATTATATTAGTTGCTGGGCACAATGTTGCTTTGTTTGTTTTCATGGCTGTTACATACATTCTTATGTGTTCTATGTACTCCCCGTGATGATGTTTATCACTTCTGGGAGAGGGATCAGGATTATAATTTTGCTGTCCTGTGTGATATCAGTTTATGATATGATAGCATCACTGTTCAGATGGCTATGTTGGGGTGTTTATTCAGCACTGCTTTCCTGCTCATTTCTCGGGGAATTTAATAATCACACTCAGTCTATGGGGGAAGCAGGGGGCAATACTTTCCCCAGCTCTTTCACCTCCCTTTTCTCTTTTGTGCCAGGTATGCCAGTTTTTGAGCATTTTGAATACTCTTGGGACACACAAACCAGCTTGGTTCTATTGCTAGGTCTCCCGAATGTGTTTCAGTTTTTGTTTGGGGTTAAGCAACTATTTAAGACTACCACCCCGAGATCTGCCCAGAGGCTGGAGAGTCATGGGTGGCATGGCACGTGGGACAACATGGGCAGGTATCTGGAGAGTTTTTCACCTCCAATGGTCTGGGATTTCACCCTCGAACAATTACAGGACTCTAATAAAGTGATAGAATACTTGAAAGGAAAATGCTGTGGCTATTCCAGAGAGGCACAACTCACTGCATTGTGTTGGGCCCTGGTCAGTATCTACCAAGCATTGCTCAATATTGTGCAGCATCCTCATGAGAAAGAGATGGAAACCAGGCCAACAGGCAGTGTGGCTACTGCCACCCCTGCCACAGACACTGTGGCTACTCCAACCCCTGTGGCAGACACTGAAGTTATTCCAACCTCTGTAGCAGGCGCTGTGGCTACTCCAACCCTGGTGGCAGGCACTGCAACTGAACCAGAAAACCAACCTGTGCCCGTATCAGTTCCCCTATCCAGAAGAAGAGATACACCAAGAAATCAGTTCGCTTAGTGAGGGATGATGATGATCCACGGTCATCACAAGAACAAGAGGAAGAGGCAGAACCAGAGATAATCACTTGATCCCTGTCCCTGAGCGAGCTGCAGAACTTGCGAAAAGATTTCAGCTGACTTCCAGGTGAGCACATTGTCACCTGGCTGCTCCGGTGCTGGGATAATGGAGCTAGTAGTTTGGAATTGGAGGGTAGGGAAGCCAGGCAGCTGGGATCTCTGTCTAGAGAAGGGGGCATTGACAGGGCAATTGGAAAAAAGACACAAGCCCTCAGCCTCTGGAGGCGACTCCTGTCAGGCGTGAGGGAAAGGTACCCCTTCAGTGAAGATGTTGTATGTCACCCGAGCAAGTAGACAGCCGTGGAAAGAGGTATCCAGTACCTGAGAGAATTAGCTGTGCGGGAGATGATTTATTATGACCTGGACAATGCACAGTTACCCACAGATCCTGATAAGATCCAATGCACAAGGTCCATGTGGCGGAAGTTTGTACAGAGTGCCCCATCGTCATATGCCAACTCATTGGCAGTGATGGAATGGAGAGGTGAAGAGGGACCAACAGTGGATGAGGTGGCTGCCCAACTTCGGCAATATGAAGAAAGTCCCTCTTCTCCCCTTGTCTCAGCTGTGGAGAAACTGTCCCGGAAGGTCCAGCAACTTGAAGAGAATATATCCTCCCCACCTGTACGAGCCAATATCTCAGCTGTTAGGAGCAGACGTTTCTCCACTCAAGATAGAGAATACAGGGGATACACACCACGAAGCACCCTGTGGTTCTGCTTGCATGACCACAGAGAGGACATGAGAAAGTGGGATGGACAACCTACTTCAATCCTAAGGGCAAGGGTACAGGAATTGCAAGGAAGAACAACCACAAAAGAGGATCTCCCCAGGAAAAGTGCTGCCCCAGTTTCCAATGTGCAGTTCCCCAGACAGAATAGAAGGCCTGAGCCTACTTCTGATCCCCTTGAAGGAACTTCCAGAGCATTTCTGCAAGAGGTGAGTAACGGATACTATGACCAGTATTAGGGGGGCCCTGCCTCCAGCCAGGTGGGGGAAAGGGACAACCGAGTTTATTGGACAGTGTGGACTCGATGGCCTGGCACATCAGACCCACAGGAGTATAAAGCCCTAGTGGACACAGGCGCACAGTGTACCCTAATACCATCAAGCTATAGAGGGACAGAACCCATTTGTATTTCTGGAGTGACAGAGGGATCCCAAGAGTTGACTGTACTGGAAGCTGAAGTGAGCCTAACTGGGAATGAGTGGCAAAAGCATCCCATTGTGACTGGCCCAGAAGCTCCATGCATCCTTGGTATAGATTATCTCAGGAGAGGGTATTTTAAGGACCCAAAAGGGTACTGGTGGGCTTTTGGCATAGCTGCCTTGGAGGCGGAAGAAGTTAAAACAGTTGTTTACCTTGCCTGGTCTCTCGGAGGACCCTTCTGTTGTGGGGTTGTTGAGGGTCAAAGAACAACAGGTGCCAATTGCTACCACAACAGTTCATCGGCGGCAATATCGAACTAACCAAGATTCTCTGATCCCCATCCATAAGCTGATTTGTCAACTAGAGATTCAAGGAGTGATCAGCAAGACTCACTCACCCTTTAACAGTCCCATATGGCCGGTGCAGAAATCTAATGGAGAGTGGAGGCTAACTGTGTACTATCGTGGCCTTAATGAAGTTACGCCACTGCTGAGTGCTGCTGTGCTGGACATGTTAGAACTTCAACACGAACTGGAGTCGAAGGCAGCTAAGTGGTATGCCACCATTGATATCGCTAATGCTTTCTTCTCAATTCCCTGGCAGTAGAGTGCAGGTCACAGTTTGCTTTCACTTGGAGAGGTGTCCAGTACACCTGGAACCGACTGCCCCAGGGGTGGAAACATAGTCCCACCATTTGCCATGGACTGATCCAGACTGCACTGGAACAGGGTGAAGCTCCAGAACATCTGCGGTACATTGACGACATCATCGTATGGGGCAACATAGCAGAAGAAGTTTTTGAGAAGGGGAATAAAATAATTCAAATCCTTCTGAAAGTTGGCTTTGCCATAAGACGAAGTAAGGTCAAGGGACCTGTACAGGAGATCCAGTTTTTAGGAATAAAATGGCAAGATGGATGCCGTCAGATCCCAATGGATGTGATCAATAAAATAGCAGCTATGTCTCCACCAACTAGCAAAAAGGAAGTACAAGCTTTCCTAGGCATTGTGGGGTTTTGGAGGATGCATATCCCAGATTACAGTCTGATTGTGAGCCCTTTGTGTCAAGTAGCCCAGAAGAAAAACGATTTTAAATGGGTCCTGAGCGGTGAGAAGCTTTTGAACAAATTAAACAGGAAATAGTCCATGCAGTAGGTCTGGGGCCAGTCCGGGCAGGACAAGATGTTAAAAACGTGCTCTACACTGCAGCCGGGGAGAACGGCCCTACCTGGAGCCTCTGGCAGAAAGCGCCAGGGGAGACACGCGGTTGACCCCTGGGGTTTTGGAGTCGGGCATACAGAGGATCCGAAGCCCATTATACTCTGACAGAAAAGGAGATACTGGCAGCATATGAAGGGGTTCAAGCTGCTTCAGAAGTGGTTGGTACAGAAGCACAGCTCCTCTTAGCACCTCGACTGCTGGTGCTGGGTTGGATGTTCAAAGAAAGGGTCCCTGCCACACATCATGCAATGGATGCTACATGGAGTAAGTGGATTGCACTGATCACACAGCGAACTCGAATGGGAAACCCCAGTCGCCCAGGAATTCTAGAAGTGATTATGGACTGGCCAGAAGGCAAGGATTTTGGAATGTCACTGGAGGAGGAGGTGATGCATGCAGAGAGGCTCCACTGTATAATAAACTACCAGAAAATGAGAAGAGATATGCCCTATTCACTGATGAGTCCTGCCGGATTGTGGGAAAGCATAGAAAGTGGAAGACTGCCGTGTGGAGTCCTACAAGACAAGTTGCAGAAACCACTTGTCCTGGGTTGAGAGACACAGGACTAACTTTTCTTCTAATGCTGGGGAAAATTGCACTTTTAGAAGACTCTAGTGTCTGAATTTGTGAAAATATTTACTTTATAGCCAGCCAGGCTCTGTGGGATTCAAGGTTAGTGTTTTTTGAGCCTTGCCAGGGGCAGGGACAAGGAGGAGCAAGGCCTGGGCGTTTGACCCAGGCTGGCCAACAGGAGTATTTCATACCATGAACGTCACATCCAATATAAATTAGAAAAGTTTGCTGCGTAGCGGGCTCTCTGCCTGATGGTGGCGGTCCAAACAACTCCTTGCCCCGGTGCCGGAGCCCTGAGGCCTTCCCTTCCTCCTGAAGCCATTGCGCTCGCAGTGTCCAATACTTGCTGTCCACTGCTGGGAGTGCACAGCTTCCTACTGATATAGTTGGCTGAGTATACTTTCTGTATATCTTATATCAGTATCGGGATTAATACTGGTTCTTTAGTATTATTGTTAATTATTTAGTCTTAGTCTATTAAATGTATTTATATTTCAACCCTTGTGTTTCTTTGTGCTCCCCGATTCCCCTTTCCGGGTGGGGAGGGGTCATCGGGTAATAGAATAATTGTCTAACGACAATAGATTGTTATGGGTTCTCTCAAACCATTACAAATTTGGCACCCAACGTGGTATTTTAACAAAATTTGGCATGCAGTGTGGTATTTTACTGACCTTGATACTTAATGTGATCGTTTGCATGTAATTTAAATAGTGCTGGGAGAATCAGAGGCTTTAATTTGACAGTTCTGAAGGGCTGAAGTTGTAAACAGATTTGATCGGATTTGTAAAACAGTCATGGATCTATTGGAGTGGTTTCAATGTACTGTAAACGGAGTTCTCTGGTATCTCTGTGCAGCTGTATGTGGGCAGCTATGGGAGTGGTGCAAGAGTTTGTTGCCATTTCTCATTGGTTTAGGGAAGCGTATAATTTCTAAATGTGGAATTAAAAGCATTGCCTTGTTATTTTGTGTGGCAGTGTTTTGCTATGTTATTGGGTCTTCTGTAATTGTTCCGTTTTTTGTCACTTATGTACTTGCATCTCGCAAATCGCCGCGGTTAGAATCACCTCAGAATGGGGAAGGATCCTTTTTGGGCACTGTGCATAATTACACCTTGGGTTATATTACAGGCCATTTAATGAGGGGGGGATATCTTTTAAGGATTTGTATGTTCCGGTAGCATCAATAGTAACAGTTTTTGAGAGTTTGAAATACCCTTGGAGTGTTTTGGTCATTGTGCTTATATTGTTAATTTTTGCAGGCTTGTTCTTTTTTATGGGCTGGATTTGCGGTAGCAGGAAGTGTCTGATAGAGATCCCACTGGCCCCCCTGACAGACATTGCTCCTTCAGAGAATCTGGCAGCCTCCCCCACAGTCAGTGCTCCTGTGCAGCCCCCACAGACTCCTGCAGCAGATGTTCCTCCCGTGCAGACACCACAAGTCCCCGTGAAAACTACTGGTGCCTGTTCAGACCCCACTGGCCCCCCCAACAGACATCGTGCCCGTGCAGACACCGCCAGTCCCCGTGACAACTACTGTGCCTGTTCAGACCCCACTGGCCCCCCACACAAACATTGCACCCGTGCAGACCTCGCCAGCCCTCCCGACAGACCCTGATCTTATCCAGACCATGCTGGCTCTCATGACAAGACCTGCAGCTGCACCAAGTACTGAATCTACTTCGACCTTGGTAATGGATGATGCAGCTGATCTACAGACTCAATCAGTGCCAGTGTCAGTCAACCCTGTACATAAGAGGAAGCGTGCCGTAGCATCAGATGACAATGGTCAACCAGGGACATCAGGCAATACAGTAACAGAGGAAACTACTCGATCATTAACCCTAACTGAGCTGCGAGACATTTGTAAGGATTACAGCTGCCAGGAAGGCGAGCAAGTGATTCCTTGGCTGCTCCAATGCTGGGACACTGGGGCTGATTGGACTTAGATGGTAGAGACGGCAAGCGGCTAGCACCATTAGCTAGAGAATCAGGTATTAACAGAGCTTTTGGAAGACCACCACAATCCCTCACCCTCTGGAGGCGACTCCTGTTAAGTGTGAGAAGCAGGTATCCCTATAGGGATGATATCATGTACCAGCCATCCAAGTGGACAACTATTGAAAGAGGTGTTAAGAATCTGAGGGAAATAGCTGTGCGAGAGATGATTTTCAGTGACTTGGACGACCTGCAGACATCATTAGATCCAGATTCACTCAAAATTACTGGACCTGTTTGGCGCAAATGGGTACTGAGTGCACCGGCAGCATATGCTAATGTACTGGCATTATTTTGCTGGACAGATGATGAGGCACCGACGGTGGGTGATACGGATGCTCGAATGCAGCATTATGCAAATAATCTTCTTTCTGCCCCACAGGCCAGTGTCTCAGTGCTGAAGAAATCATTTGGCAAGGCCAATATCTTAGGTGGGGACAAACACTTCCTTACTAAACCTGGTCGAGAGAAGCAAAGCACACCACGACACATCCTGTGGTCTACCCTGCGTAATCAGGGAGAAAACATGAGGAATTGGGATGGAAAACCTACTTCGGCTTTACAGACACATGTACGTGAGTTGCGGAGTAAGACACCTCCCAGGAGGGGTTCTTCCAGGAGAAGTGTTGCTCCAGTTTCCAGAGAAAAATCCCCTAGAAGGCAGAGATGGGCCTTGGAGCCCAATTTACGACATGAAACTGTCACAGATGGAAGTGGTGCGCCCTCTCATCAAAACTAGGGTTGCCCTGCCTCCAGCCAGGGGGAGGAGAGGGACAATCAAGTTTATTGGACTGTGTGGATTCGATGGCCTGGCACATCAGAACCACAAAAGTATAGGGCCCTGGTGGACACTGGTACACGGTGCACCATAATGCCATCAAATCACATAGGGGAAGAATCTGTCACTATTTCTGGGGTGACAGGAGGATCTCAAGACCTGACTCTACTGGAGGCTGAAGTGAGCCTAACGGAATAAATGGGAATAGTTCCCCATTGTGACTGGCCCGGATGTACAACGCATTCTTGGCATAGATTACCTCAGGAAAGGGTATTTTAAAGACCCGAGAGGCTACTGGTGGGCATTTGGTGTAGCGGCGCTGGAGACGGAAAAAGTTGTGCAACTGTCTCCATTGCCTGGCCTGTCAGAGGACCCTTCTATTGTAGGGATGCTGAGAGTCAAGGAACAAAATGTGCCCGTTGCTACTACAACGGTGCATAGGCGACAATATCGCACTAACCGAGATTCTTTGCTCCCTATTCAGCAATTGATTCATCAGTTGGAAAGCCAAGGGGTTATCAGTAAGACTCACTCACCCTTTAATAGTCCCATATGGCCAGTGCAAAAGCCTAATGGGGAATGGAGACTGACAGTAGACTATCGTGGCTTGAATGAAGTCACACCACCACTGAGTGCTGCCGTCCCAGATATGTTAGAACTTCACTATGAACTGGAGTCAAAAGAGGCTAAATGGTATGCTACAATTGACATTGCTAATGCTTTTTTCTCTATTCCTTTAGCAGCAGAGAGCAGGCCACAGTTTGCTTTCACCTGGAAGGGCGTCCAGTATACCTGGAATCGATTGCCCCAGGGGTGGAAACACAGTCCTACTATTGGACTGATCCAGACTGCACTGGAGAAGGGTGGAGCTTCAGAACACCTGCAATACATTGACGACATCATTGTATGGGGTGATACAGCAGAAGAAGCTTTTGAGAAGGGAGAGAAGGTAATTCGAATCCTCCTGGAAGCTGGTTTTGCCATCAAACGAGGTAAGGTTAAGGGACCCGCACAGGAGATTCAGTTTTAAGAAATTAAGTGGCAAGATGGGCATTGCCAGATCCCAATGGATGTGATTAACAAAATAACAGCTATGTCACCACCTACTAACAAAAAGGAAACACAAACCTTCTTAGGCGTTGTCGGTTTCTGGAGAATGCATATTCCTGGTTACAGTCAGATTGTGAGCCCTCTCTATGAAGTGACTAGAAAGAAAAATGATTTTAAATGGGGCCCTGAGCAGCAGTCAGCCTTTGAGCCGATTAAACGGGAGATTGTTCATGCAGTAGCTCTTGGACCAGTCCAAACCGGACAAGATGTAAAAATGTGCTGTACACCGCAGCCGGGGAGAATGGCCCTACCTGGAGTCTCTGGCAAAGAGCACCTGGAGAGACTCGAGGCCGACCCCTAGGGTTTTGGAGTTGAGCATATAGAGGATCAGAGGATCGCTATACTACCACTGAGAAAGAGATATTAGCGGCATATGAAGGGGTTCGAGCTGCTTCGGAGGTAATTGGTACTGAAGCACAGCTTCTCCTGGCACCTCGGTTGCCAGTGTTGAACTGGATGTTTAAAGGGAAAACTCCTTCCACACATCATACAACTGATGCAACGTGGAGTAAGTGGGTAGCACTAATTACTCAGCGAGCTCAAATAGGGAACCCCAATTGTCCAGGAATTCTGAAGGTAATCATGGATTGGCCACAAGGCACAGATTTTGGAGGATCGCCAGAGAAGAGAGTGGTGTGGGCTGAGGAGGCGCCACCATATAATCAGTTATTGGAAAACGAGAGGCGATACGCGCTGTTCACTGATGGATCTTGTCATATTGTAGGAAACCAGCGAAGGTGGAAAGCTGCTGTGTGGAGTCCTATTCGACAAGTCACAGAAGCAACTGAGGGAGTGGGTGAGTCGAGCCAGTTTGCAGAAGTGAAAGCCATCCAGTTGGCTTTAGATATTGCTGAGAGAGAAAAGTGGCCGGTACTTTATCTTTATACTGACTCATGGATGGCGGCGCATGCATTATGGGGGTGGTTAAAGCAGTGGAAGAAGAGCAACTGGCGTCGCAGAGGTAAACCCATCTGGGCTGCTGACTTGTGGCAAGATATTGCTGTCCGATTAGAAAAGCTGTCTGTGAGGATAGATGCCCATATACCCAACAGTCGGGCCACTGAGGAACAACAAGGTGGATCAGGCTGCTAAGATTAAAGTGTCCCAAGTAGACTTGGACTGGCAATGTAAAAGTGAATTGTTTTTAACTCGGTGGGCCCATGACACTTCAGGTCATCAAGGAAGAGATGCAACATATAGATGGGCTCGTGACCGAGGGGTGGATTTGACTATGGACAGTATTGCACAGGTCATCCATCAATGTGAAACGTGCTGAAATTAAGCAAGCCAAATGATCAAAGCCTTTGTAGTATGGAGAACGGTGGCTGAAATATAAATTTGGGGAGGTTTGGCAAATTGACTATATCTCTCTTCCACGAACTCGCCAGGGAAAACACTATGTTCTTACTATGGTGGAAGCAACCACCGGCTGGCTGGAAACATATGCAGTGTCTCATGCCACTGCTTGTAACACTATTTTAGGCCTTGAAAGACAAGTCCTGTGGCAACATGGTACTCCAGAGAGGATTGAGTCAGACAATGGGACTCATTTCCAAAATAATCTTATAGATGCCTGGACTAAAGAGCATGGTATCAAGTGGATATATCACATCCCCTACCATGCACCAGCTGCTGGGAAAGTAGAACGATGCAATGGACTACTGAAGACTACCCTGAAAGCGATGAGTGCTGGAACATTTAAAAAATGGGATGAACATTTAGCAAAAGCCACCTGGTTAGTCAACACCAGGGGAACTGTCAGCCAAGCTGGTCCTGCCCACTCAGAGCTTTTACCTACTGTGGAAGGGGATAAGGTCCCTGTGGTGCATGTGAAGAATATGTTGGGAAAAACAGTCTGGGTTACCCCGGCCTCAGGTAAAGGCAAACCCACTCGTGGGGTTGCTTTTGCTGAAGGACCAGGGCATACTTGGTGGGTGATGCAGGAGAATGGAGAGGTTTGACGTGTACCTTTAGGAGATCTGATTTTGGGTGAGAATCCTTAATTTAAATGATACGGTGTCAATTGTTGCCTAATACTAACAGTGTTCAATAAGTGTTTTTCAGGATAACGTAATGGTAACGGACCCAGAGTCAGTTCTGTTGAAGGGTGTCCAGCGACGGGGAACATGCTGGCCGTGAGCACAACATCTTATATGGATGCGCCCGACTCTAACCATCTGCGATCCTGTATTGAGGCCTGGTCCTGATCCGACAACCGAGTGAATGCCACATCACTTGTTCCTACCCTAAAAGACTATTATGATAGATTGAACTCACAGTTTTGGACGAAAGAAATTTAATGGACCTTTTAGAGGAATACCTCATAACTTTAGGGGATTATATATGTCTCTCTCTATATATATGTGTATTAGAAGATAAATATAATAGTACACTGAAGTGTGACATATATATGGTATGAAATAAGGAGTGGAATATCCTGGGTTGAGAGACACAGGACTAACTTTTCTTCTAATGCTGGGGAAAATTGCACTTTTAGAAGACTCTAGTGTCTGAATTTGTGAAAATATTTACTTTATAGCCAGCCAGGCTCTGTGGGATTCAAGGTTAGTGTTTTTTAAGCCTTGCCAGGGGCAGGGACAAGGAGGAGCAAGGCCTGGGCATTTGACCCAGGCTGGCCAACAGGAGTATTTCATATCATGAACGTCACATGTAGCGTATGAAGGCACGGACCCCGGTCAGAGGTGCAACCAGAATCGTTTATTACAACAAACATGCAGCTTATATAGTACCAAATAGCTCCTTTCCCAGACAACACACCCCTGCAAACCCCCAACCGCCAGATGGGCGGAATTCCCCTCAATCAGTAGGGTCGTTAGAGGCTGTTTGTGGGTCGTCCCCTGGCAGTGTTTCTGCTGTTTCTGTTCCTTTCTCTGGCCTTGCTTCTTCCACAATCCTGTTCACCCACATCTTCCCCTTTTTTGTTTAATATACAAAATAATGCTTGTGTTAATATATCAGATAATGATTATGCATATATTACATCCTAATGATTACATTGACCCTACTACTATTAACTATACTGTTAAACATTAATTTCTATAACTCTCTCATATAATGTGATTAGCTTACTTCCACACAAATTCTATGCTATGGCTGTATTCTACATCCACTTCTTTTTCTAACATCATGCTTTTCAAGACAAGTACAATGTGCATTTGAGCATACATGACTTGATTTATGCTTTTATAACACAGGAAAACAAACATGGCAAACATAACAACTATGAACAGAACTACCAGGCCGGTAACATCAAAACCAATGATACTTTTGTGAACAGAAAAGATTCATCGCTCTGTCATTTCTGATGGTTGTTCGCGATGCTCAGCTTCTAGATACGGTCGAACGTATCGTGTTGGGATCCACTTGGGACCATTTCCTGTGGAAACACAAGCGTATCCTCGTCCCCAGGTTATCAATGGCACGGGATCTTCCCATTGTCCAGTGGCCATATCACGAATATGGACCATTGGCCATGTTTTGAACATTGAGGAAGCTCCGAAGTGTTGACTTACTTGTGTCATATCACTGTTGTCTCTGTTTACAAAATTTAAAACAAAAGTGGCTTTCCATAGTCATTCCTATGGTGGATCTCCCAGACTCCCCCTTTTTTGTTTAACTAGCAATTGCTTTAGTGTTTGATGGGCACGCTCAACAATTGCCTGCCTATAGGGGAGTGTGGAATTCCAGTGATGTGGCGAATGCCCCATTCCTGTGAAAAAAGTTGTGTGGTTTTAGATACATACGCAGGGCCATTGTCTGTCTTGATGGTTTCTGGTATACCCATAGCAGCGATAGCTGCTAGCCAGTGTCATCGGACATCTTGACTCTTTTCTCCTGTATGTGCAGTGGCAAAGATATAATTAGAAAAAGTATCAACAGTGACATGTACATACTTTAGGCAGCCAAATTCTCCAAAATGTGTAACATCTGTTTGCCAAATTTGCAGTGATGAGGTGCCACGTGGGTTAACTCCCAATTGTGGCAATGGAGCTATAGATTGGCATTCAGGGCATGTCAAGATAATATTACGTGCTTGGTCAGTTGTTTACTGAAATTGCTTTTGCAGTGCCTTCCTGTTTTGGTGGAAAAAACTATGTGAGAGCTGTGCTTGTTGAAATAACTGCGGTGTGGCGAGGGCGACCGTGGCTTTATCAGCAGCACGGTTGCCCTCGGCTAGGGGTCCTGGCAGAGAGGTGTGTGACCGTATATGTGTGATATAATAGGGTAATTTACGATAGGAAACATAATGCCATAATTTTTTAAGTTGTGTGAATAACACTGGGTTGCTGATTTCCTTTAGGAAAGCGCCTTCTATACGCTGAACAATTCCTGTAACATACAAAGAATCAGTTATGATATTGAGATTTACATCAGAAAAAAGCTGAAAAGCATGCGCAACAGCTGCAAGCTCAACAACTTGGAGTGATCCATCAACACATTTTATATCTTGGTTCCAGAGATTGTCGGTGGATCGCCAAAGGACTACCACCCTGTGTGTTTTCCCAGAACCGTCTGTGAATGCTGTAACTGCATTAGAAAGTGGGGTATGAGAAAGTAAGGTTCGATTCATCAGGGGTAACTTCTAAGGAATTTAACATTTAAGAATTTAAATGTTAACACTTAAGATTTAAGAATGTTTAGGTAAATGGATCAAAATTTTGATAAGGGGAAATAACAGTCAAGGGTTAATAGCAGGGCCATTGCTTGGCTTAAACTGTGTATCTATAGGCGAAAGCCATTGCCAAGGTGTTTAGGCAAAGAAAGGATGTGTTGAAACCATAAAGTGGTCACATTGGCCTCGATGGGAGATAAGGGAACAACTGGAATCCAGTTGTCCTGACAGAGTGGATCATCTGGTTTCCCAACCCTGTGGCCTGGAGCAACACATTAACATTAAAAGTGAGAGGTACACAGCGAGGAGGACATGGCCTTCATCCCTGAGACCCCGGCCCACGACCACCAGTAGATGCTGCGCATGTGCAGCTGGGAGGAGTTAAAGGCAGAGACTATGGAAATGATTTCTCGTAACTCATTGTAATAAAGACCGCCTTTTCGGGGAAAGGTTATGGATATGTATAGGCGCCCCTTGAATATGTAAGATCTGATTGTATAAATCCTAAGCTAACTGCCGCGGTGGGTGTGCACGATTTTGGTGGGGCGACCCCCTGTGCTGCCCGGCGCCGAATAAACAAACCTACTTTACAACCTCACAGGTTGTGGAGTCTGCTTTCCGCACGTCAGTTTGGCAAGCCAGCCAGGAGGCACTCTGCTCAACTGCGGGATCGACTGCGGAGCGGACGCCCCTAGGTGCGCCCCGACCACTTTCCTCGGAGGAGCCTCCACTCCCAGCCACTCTCCGCGGGAGTAGACAACAACCTCCTGAAGCCATGGATAAACGGTATGTTTAAGGGGGGCCACTAAGTTGTAGGGGACGCCCACGCTTGGCCGGGGCCGCCGGTAAATCGCGCAGAGACGTCTGGCATGCGGCATAGACCCCGTATGGGAGGAGGGTACCCTCTATGGAAGTAGGGGATTTGCTGACCGATAGAGCGGCCGCTAGCGATCTTGGGGGTAGATCGAGCAAATCCGAGGTCACCACAGCATCCCAGTATCGGGAGCCAGGAAGGACCTGCTAATGACTGTATAAGAAGCAGGAGAAGGGTAAGCGGGCTTCTCAAAGTTGTGATACAAGTACTTGAATAGTATTTGCAGCTGCTGGAGGGATACCAACTGGAGTAATGATTGTATGTTTTATTTGTAAATGCCTGGGTATTTTATGTTAAGGGCATTTGTGTGTGGATGCATGTGTTTGAGACACAGCGCCGCTGTGAAGCGAGTGGGAGTCCCAATTTGCGGTTCCGTGACTCCGCGAGGAACATGGCCAGAGACGGACAAAGCGCCTGAAACGTCTGTAAAAATTTGTAAATGTCTTGATATATGTAAGTTGGGCTGCTGTGGTGTTTAGTCCATCTCCTAAGTGTCAGGGGTCTGACTGATCATCAAAGTGGCTGGACAGGGAGAGTCACTCCTTCGGTGGTTTGGGCTCGAACCTTGGGAATATTTAAACGAAGGAGGGGACTGCATAAGGAGGGGAGAGGGACGAATTTATTTAGAAGGAGTGTATTTAACACCTGCCGCACAGACAGTGGCCCTAGACTGGGAACAACCTGTCCCAGATACCTTTCTAAACCCCCATATTGACAGACACGTGGGGGTGATTGCTTGTTTTGTGTGTGGGCTTACTAACAAATTACATGAAAATTGGCATTCAGCTTGGGTCCTGTTGAAATGTAAATCTTGTGAGAAAAATTGGTATTGTTCATCTAGGAGGCGGAGAGCTGAGTGTCCCAAATGCTCTCCCCTAATCCCACGGTTTTATGATTGGGAAAGGGCCCATCAAGAGTCCAAAATAGTAAAGTTTATATGTGGAAAGAAAACTTTAATCCCAGAAGACTGGGATGTTTGGGAAGAAGATTGAGAGAAGACTGTAAGGACCTGTGAGGAAAGGTTCACGTGGAAATTAAAACAAAGCACAATAGCTAACAAGAAACAATCTGGAGAGATGGGTAACACTCAGAATAAAGGTATTTTAAAGAAAAGCCCCCTCGGTTGTGACGTGCGGAAAGCAGACTCCACAACCTGTGGGGTTGTAAAGTAGGTATGTTTATTCAGCGCTGGGCAGCACAGGGGGTCGCCCCACCACAATCGTGCGCACCCACCGTGGCAGTTAGCTTAGGATTTATACAATCACACTTTACATATTCAACAGACGCCTATACATATCCATGACTTTTCCCCGAAAAGGCGGTCTTTATTACAATGAACTACGAGAAATCATTTTCATAGCCTCCGCCTTTAACTCCTCCCCGTTGCACATGCGCAGTGTCTCCTGGTGGTCGGTGGCCGGGGTCTCGGGGATGAAGGCCATGTCTTCCTCGCTGTGTACCTCTCGCTTTTAATGTTAATGTGTTGCTCCAGGCCACGGGGTTGGGAAACCAGATGATCACTCTGTATACCAATTGTTCCCTTATCTCCCATCGAGGCCAATGTGACCACTTTATGGTTTCAACACATCCTTTCTTTTGCCTAAATACCTTATCAATGGCTTAAGGCGATGGATACACAGCTTAAACCAAGCAATGGCCCTGCCATTAACCCTTGAGTGTTATCTCCCTTATCAATCCCCCCTTTTCTAAGAGATTAGTAAATTCTTTTACTTATTCCTACAGCATATTTTCTTTCTCTAAGCGTTTCTTAAAATATTTTCCTGACTCGACTTTTTGTCGAAGCTGATGCTTCTTCCAAAGCTCATAATCACTTGTGGTTCCTTTTGCACAGCACATAAAGCATCTAAGTAAAGTGCAAATCATAATCCCTAAGACTATCATTGTAATTAATAATACAAACAGCTGTTTCAACCAAGCAAAGTCAGGCAGCCACGAGGTCAATTTTTTCCAAAGATCAGAAAAACCAAGTGAAGTATCATCTTGAGATACTTGATTTTGTACCCTTGACTGTTGCCAAATTTGAGCAATGTCCGTTTCAACTCTTTTCTCTTGATTTATATATGAGCAGCAACTCTGCTTATTATTAAGCAAACTCCTCCCTCCTTTGCCGTAATCAAATCTAGGGCCATACGATTTTGCAAAACCACTTTACCAAGGGAAGATACTTCAGTTTGTAGTCCCTGGGTAGCATCCACAGTAAGATTCTCAATTTTCTCCATGGTGGCTGAGATGTTCACTATAGCCTTTTCTAATTCACTTACTCCTAGCTGGGGAAAAAGCCATCTCACAGAACTATGGAAAGTTGATGGCCTCTCTGCGAGGGGATTATTTGGGATCCCATGTACTTTCCGCCAGTGTGTCCGCATAATCCCTGGAGGAGGGTGCGAGTGATTGTATACTTTATTTTGGGGAACCACGTACCCCAGTGTGCAGACCCCATCCCAGTAGTTAGGTAAGGATTTCCTAGCACGCCCATCTCCACATAGCCACCAGAGTCCGTCGGGAATACAGCTATAGGAATAATTGAGCCATAATCCCATTGGTATTGCTTGAGGACATCCGCCACGGCTGTCATTAATAGCCTTCCCTCTTTCACATATAGTCCCATTAAGATCTGCTGTTAAATTGAGATTAAAAACTCCAACCTTTGGGGCAGTATTATTACGCCTCTTTATGAATATTGGCTTCTCCAATATCTGCAGATCGAATTTGAGTGGGTGAACACTATTATTCCCACATGTGTATTTTGGGACTTCATGGCCTTTAGGGGGTATTGGAGTCTGGAAGCCCCAGCAAAGAGTCTCACCAGTAGGGAGACGGGATTGGTATTGACCTGGGGCACAGCCACCTTCTATATTCCATAGGAGGTTTTTCCCTGTAGGTAAAGTGGAATTATTTAGATTGTCATATGGCCAGCTCCAATTTGTGTAAGAGACTGGTATTCCAAGGAGGGGGAGTTCTAAATTTCCCTTGAGAAGGGCTGTGCATACCCAGCAATTGGAGAGGTTCAGACTATCTGCTACAGATTTGGTCATTTGTATATATGAGTTCTGATCCCACATTTCTACAGTTCCCCACAGCATAATGACTATGTCCGTGAGAAAAATAGTTTTCCCAGTTGGGCTTGTGTGACCTTCCATGGAGATTTATGTGCCTTTTTCACTCTGGTGTGGTGGATCCAGGCGCTCTGCTCCTTGATCTTGATTGCTGTGAAGGAGGTGAGTAGTACCTGGAAAGGTCCTTCCCACTGCGGCTCCAAAGTTTTTTCTGTAAGGGACTTTACATATACATAGTCTCCAGGTTGTATGTTATGTACAGGCCCATCCAAACCCCTACTTCGAGTCCCAACCACGTGTTTCTCAATTTTGCTGAGTTGTCTGTTTAATGGCACCATGTAGGAAGTCATGATTTCATCCCCAGCTTGTGTGGACATTCCTTTCTGTATTCCATAGGGTCGCCCATACAAGATTTCAAAAGGGCTCAGTCCTTCCTTCGCTCTTGGTCTAGTTCGTACGCGCAGGAGAGCCAAGGGAAGGGACTGAGGCCAGGCCAAGTTCGTTTGCTGCCCCAATTTCACAATCTGCTGTTTGATTAGGTGGTTCATTTTTTCTACTTGGCCACTCGACTGAGGGCGATATGGGGTATGAAGCTGCCAATCTATACCCAAACGGCGGCTAATTTTTTGTACTATTTTTGAGATGAAATGTGATCCTCTATCAGAGGATATGGTTGCTGGAACCCCAAAGCATGGTATTATTTCCTGTATTAATGTTTTGGCTACCTCCCAAGCCTTGGCTGTCCTGGTAGGGAATGCCTCTGGCCAACCTGAAAAGGTATCAGTTAATACTAATAAATATCGATACCCCCCTTTTCTTGGGAGTTCTGAAAAATCAATCTGCCATTGCTGCCCAGGCCCATTGCCCTTCCCAATTTGGCCCATTTCTAGTTTGGGGGTATTTCTGGGATTAGTCTGGAGGCAAAGATCGCACTGCTGAGTCACTTGTCTCACAGTAGTGTATAAATTTCTAGCTACAATTTCCCTAATTAGTTGTTTATATAGTGCCTCTGCCCCCCCATGCCTCTTTCTATGTTCTTCCCTTATCAGAGACCGTACTAGATAAGAGGGAACGATTAGTTTCCCTTGTGGGATGAGAGCCCATCCCTCCTCATTATATGATCCTTCTACATCTGTGATAAGTTTCTGATCTTCCTTGGTATATTCTGGCTTACCTTCTAGGGAAATTTGCCCGTCAGGGATCAAAGCCCCTTCTGTTTTTACCTTTGCTTTGGCTACCTGTTTTGCTTCTCTGTCCGCCAGCTCATTTCCTCTTTTGAACTCCGAGTTTACTTTCTGGTGTGCCTTAATGTGCATGACCGCCACTTTCTCAGGGAGTTCGACTGCCTCCAGCAGTTTCAGGATCTCCTCTGCATGCTTGATGTTTTTGCTCTGTGAGTTCAATAATCCTCTCTCCTTCCAGATTGCTCCATGAGCATGTATGACTCCAAAGGCGTATTTCGAGTCTGTCAATTATTTCTGCCTTCTGTGCCGAGGTATTAATGGGCAAAGGCCCTGATTCTGTTACTTCCTGACTGGTGGTAATGGCATATCCGGCATGCCTTTTACTGCTTAGGACATAGCTGCTTCCATCCGTGAACCAGTTTTCCATGTTTTCCATAGGACTGTCTCTCAGGTCCGAATGGCTCAAATATGTTGCTTTGATGGCCTCCAGACAGTTGTGATGCACTGGTTCTCCTGTGTTTCCACTGAGGAAAGAGGCTGGATTGACAATGTTAGTGAGCCTGACATCTCAAGGATCTTTGTGGGGAGAGCCAGTGTCCGCCTTTCACTTCTAATACTGTATGGGACACCAACACAGTCATTTTCTGGCCCAGGGTGAATTTTTGGGCTGCCTGGATGTTTAGTACTACAGCTGTGACCGCTCGCAAGCATGCAGGCCAACCCTTTGCAGTTCCGTCCAAAAGTAGGCAACTGCTCGTCGATACAGGCCCAGATCTTGTGCTAGTATTCCCAGGGCAATCCCCTGCTTCTCGTGAGAAAAAAGAAAAAACAGTTCACTCACATCTGGGAGTCCTAAGGCTGGGGCCGACATCAGGGCCTTTTTGCAACTCAAAGGCCTGTCCATTCAAGGTGTTACAGGGGTTTAGTCGGCACCACCCAGTCATCCCGAGGAAAGTTCGTAACTCTTTCACTGTCTCTTTTCAGGCCTGTCCCAAAGTCCTTTGTGCAGCACTGATTTCATTGCCCAGATAAATCACCTTACGCTGCATTACTTGGGCCTTCTTCTTGCATACCCGGTATCCCTGGAGCCCCAAAAAGTTTAGCAGACTCACCGTCCAGGCCATACGAGCGTCCTTTGTCTTGGTGGCAATCAGGATATCGTCCACATATTGTAACAGTTTCACCTCCTCAGGCGGGGCTTCCCAGGACTCAAGATCTTTTGCGAGTTGGTTACCAAATATAGTAGGGCTGTTTTTGAACCCTTGTGGTAACACCGTCTGAGTTTTACGTCTGCTTCTGGGATTTTCCCATTCTGGGCAACTATTTTCTGGCTGGCGGCTGTCGTCCTTCCTTGAGTTTGACCTCAAACAGGTGGAGCATTTTTTGCTTTCCTGGGCACATCGGTGGTCCATACCCCGGGGTATACCTGGTCCATGATTTCTTCACTGATTTTTCCTTCTGTGGGAACACTAGCTAGGGATAAACTCATTATTTGGATATACTGCTGGTCATTTACCTCCAGAGTAATCCCTCCCTTTTTAAATTTAATTATTGCACCCAATTGTTCCAACAAATCTCTCCCCAAAAGTGCTTTCGGGGAGTTGGGCATGTACAGGAATCTGTGGACACCCCATTGTTTTATCTCAGAGGTTCACAAAAATATGCCTTTTCACTTTGGCCAGTTGCCCCTTTTACCATGATATAGTCATTTCCCAGGGGCATCAGAGCTTGGTTTAAAACCGAATACGTTGTCCCTGTATCAACCAGAAATTCCACCTCCTTTTGCTCCTTCCCTAGCTTCATTATAACCAGTGGATCCGCTAGGGTGGATTCCCCAGGTCCCCGTCAGTCTTTCTTCTGTGGGACGCAGCTTTTGCAGCTTGTGCCTAATATCTCCTGTAGACTGACCTAAGAATAAAGAAACTAGTTGTTGTATTCCTACCTCTGACCCAGAATCCAGCGGTGTGTTACGGCGCATTACGTCCCTTAGTCGATCCAAGAATTCGGATGGTGACTCGGAAGGACCTTGTCTAATTGCATATAATGCTGACCAATTTATGGTTTTGGGAATGGCCCTCTCCATTCCTTTTGAAATCCACCCCTGGTATGCCTGCAGTTTTCTATATCCACAGACCTGTTAGCATCCCATTTGAAGGGGGAGGTATTCTTTAACAGCTCCTCCTGTAGTTTTATAATGATCCTCAGCCAAATCCCCTGCAGTTTTTAAAATTAATTGTTTTTCCGTCTCAGTCATATATTCTAATAATAACTGTAAAATGTTTGGTTACACTTACCAGATCATTCCTGTGATCCTTGGCAACCCTTTTCCATGCCTCTAAATCGGTGGTGGAAAAAGGTACCTCGATTAGCATCGTCCCGCCATCTGGCCCTACCGCCTCTCGGAGAGGTGCCTCTAGGACTGTTGTGGTAGACTTTTTTCTAGTACGGGAGGATACAGGGCTGTCCGGGGGGGTGGAGGTTCCGTCCGAGTCCACATCCTGTTCCTGTGATCGAGGGGGAGGCTTAAGCAAATCAGTTAGATCTTGTTCTGAGGCCCGGTGGATTGTATTTACTCTAGTGCACCTTTGTCCAATACTGCATGCCGAGCAACACTGCCTCAGTTTACCTTTAAGTTCTTTGTTATTTTCCCACTCGAGGGCAAGTGACGTGCGGAAAGCAGACTCCACAACCTGTGGGGTTGTAAAGTAGGTATGTTTATTCAGCGCCGGGCAGCACGGGGGGTCACCCCACCAAAATCGTGCGCACCCACCGTGGCAGTTAGCTTAGGATTTATACAATCAGATCTTACATATTCAAGGGGCGCCTATACATATCCATAACCTTTCCCCGAAAAGGCGGTCTTTATTACAATGAGTTACGAGAAATCATTTCCATGGTCTCCGCCTTTAACTCCTCCCCGTTGCACATGCGCAGTGTCTCCTGGTGGTCGTGGGCCGGGGTCTCGGGGATGAAGGCCATGTCTTCCTCGCTGTGTACCTCTCGCTTTTAATGTGTTGCTCCAGGCCACGGGGTTGGGAAACCAGATGATCACTCTGTATACCAATTGTTCCCTTATCTCCCATCGAGGCCAATGTGACCACTTTATGGTTTCAACACATCCTTTCTTTTGCCTAAATACCTTGGCAATGGCTTAAGGCGATGGATACACAGCTTAAACCAAGCAATGGCCCTGCCATTAACCCTTGAGTGTTATCTCCCTTATCAGGGTCACTGAGGAACATCAGAACAACTAGCAGGTGGATCGGGCTGCTGAAATTGAAGTGTCTCAGGTGGATCTGGACTGGCAACATAAGGGTGAATTATTAATAGCTTGATGAGCCCATGACTCCTCAGGCCATCAGGGAAGAGATGCCACATATAGATGGGCTTGTGACCGAGGGGTGGATTTGACCATGATGGTCACTGTTGCACAGGTCATCCATGAATGTGAGAGATGCACTGCAATCAAGCAAGCCAAGCGATTAAAGGCTCTTTGGTATGGAGGACGATGGCTGAAATAAATACAAATATGGGGAAGCCTGGCAGATCGATTCTATCACACTCCCACAAACCCACCAAGGCAAGCACTATGTGCTCACAACAGTGGAAGCAACCACTGGATGGCTGGAAACATACCCTGTGCCCACGCCACTGCCCAGAACACCATCCTGGGCCTTCAAAAGCAAGTCCTGTGGCGACATGGCACCCCAGAGAGAATTGAGTTGGACAACAGGACTCATTTCCGAAACAGCCTCATTGACACCTGGGCCAAAGAGCACGGTATTGAATGGGTCTATCACATTCCCTATCATGCACCAGCCTCTGGGAAGATAGAACGGTACAATGGACTGTTAAAAACTGCACTGAAAGCAATGGGTGGTGGGACTTTAAAACATTAGGATACACATTTGGCAAAGGCTACCTGGCTAGTTAATACCAGGGGATCTACCAACTGAGCTGGCCCTGCCCAATCAAAACCTCCACGTACTGTGGAGGGAGATAAAGTCCCTGTAGTACACATGAATATGTTAGGGAAGACAGTCTGGGGTCAGTCCTGCCTCAGGCAGAGGCAAACCCATCCGTGGGATTGCCTTTGCTCAAGGACCTGGGTGCACTTGGTGGGTGATGTGGAAGGATGGGGAAGTTCGATGTGTACCTCACAGGGACCTGATTTTGGGCGAGAATAGCCAATGAATGAAACTGTATGATGTTAATTGCTAAATGACCCTGCCACTGTACATCTCATTTCTATAACTGCTGTTGGTTGTACTATAGTAAGAATCACCCAAACTGATGACAGATGGACCCTGATGAAAAACCAAGTAAAGTGCAGCAGTGAAGGGATCAGAACTGACCTCAGCAGCTGGCACCCAGCAACTTCATTGAGATCGACATCTTCAACCCATGGACCATGGACATGAGCTGCACCGGATACATCAGCCGCAAGCCCCAGAAATACAGCATGTGACAGTCCAGCCCCACACACACTATCTTGCATGCCCTGAAAGACTGTTCTAACAGATGGAGCTCAAAGTCATGGATTATATGAACTCAACAGACATTGTAGAGTGATGGCCCACAGACTAAGGACATTATACCTGCATGGAGATACATATATATATGTACATATATATACATATGTCGGGGAAACTGGTAGCATTTAATTGGAAACTGTAGGATCTGGGCATGGCATCGAACGGTATGAAATAAGGGGTGGATGATGTCCTGGGTCTGGCGGGGATAGGGTTATTTCTCCCCAGGATCCAGCAGGGACACAGGTATTCCATCCCATATGAGCCGTGTCCAGGGGGCAGCCGGAGCTAGCCGGGGAAGGGGAGGGACAGGAAATCACCACGGGGGAGCGGAGCGGGCTGGGGCGTCCTGGGTCCGGTCAGCAAGTGGTGGTATCATAATCGTGGTTGTATATTCCTCTCTCAGTGTTATTGTTGTTGTTGCTTCTTGTTCCTTTTGCTGTTTCTGTTAAATTGCCTTTGTCTCAACCCATGAGTTTTGCCTTTTTCTTCCCATTCTCCCCTCACGGCCATGGTGCCAGTGGGGGCTCCGGTCTGAGCAAGCGGCTGCCAGGTGGTTCTTTGTTGCCGTCTGAGGTCAAACCACAACAATGAGTAAGTAAGCCTTGGGAGGGCCTTCTATATGCATCTAAATTTTGGAGACATAAAGACCTTTATAAACAATTTTGCAGGAGTCTAGTTTAAGAAAAATGCGAGTGTAGAGTTGCAACAACTTAATGAGTCATCAAAGAAAGTTGCGCTGTTCAATGGCTATTAACTGAAAATTATTTTTCCAGAACACTGAAGGATAATGGTAAAATCAAATGGCTCATTTGTGCCATAGAGTTTTTTAAAAATCCAACTGGGTTTTAATATTCTTAAGAAGCTGAACCTAGAGAATTCACAAGCACTAGAATCATGGTTACTGAGACTTGAATATATGGTTTTTAGACAGCAAATTCAATGTCATGAAAGCAATTCTTGATGACAGTTGCAAGCATGTTCCTGTTTTTTTCACCTGAGATGAACTCCGTGGTTTGTGGTTTTATTGAGTGAATATCCATTGAAAACCCCGCTAGGTTTGATCACTATGATTGAATCATATATTGCAGTTGTCTTTTATCTAAGGATGGATAAGCGTGTTAAGATAAAAATAAGAGTTGACAAAAATTTTGCTGGAGAAAAACTTTAGAAGTCCTGAATACCCTATCACTTTCAGGTGCATACACTATTGCATTTTCATCTTTTATTAAAGCTACTTATTTCCACAAATATTCTGTCTTGGGGCTGGAATGTATCTTGTTTTATCAGAAGGAAAGCCAGATCTTTGGCAATAGGTCCGGAACACTGCAGTTTTCAGACATACTACTTAGTAAGTATATTGCATGCTATGGATCTCTTGCAATAAGGATTTTTCCCACGACTCAAACAAGACAAATACTATCCAATGTAAAGAGTATTTATTTCCTGGCAGCAAAATGTAGCCTCTCTACTCATGTGAATGGTACCCTCATATTTCAACAGAAAAAGACAAGGGGTAACAAAATAGGTAAGGGCCTTAGTAGCACTGGATGACTTTCTCATAGAATAAAATATGAAACAGCTAAGAGTTGACTATGTCTGATGTAACAGGATCTTGAGGGTCAGTCAGTAACAGCAAGCAGGAATAAAAATAAGTTTTGTATGGAAGCTGCTTTAAAAAGTTTCTTGGCTTTTGGTTGGTTGTTGTTGGTTTTTTCACTGTAAGGGTAGAGTGCAATAGCCCAGGGTTGAAAATAGCTGCAGGTAGGATCTGGAAAGGAATGATGTTACTTTAACAGGGATAATTATATTGGTAGTATTTGATGCATCATACACCAAATGTAGCACGTCATCTAGTGCTAAAGAAAGGACAGCATCTACTGGGCCCAAGGTCAGTGGATCTGCACAGACTTTTGGTCATCCAACCGCAGTGACATCTTGAGAAAACCAGAAAGATGGATGTGCTGTTGTACTTAATGACCGGAATGAATAAGGAGCAGAGCCTTTCCAGGCAAGAGGAGAAGTTGAATTATCTGCATTTCAGACCTCTGCCTTGACATTGTCCCGAAAGGAATTCACAGCTGAGAAAAGCATAGCTCATTGTGTCACTCAATAAAGGACTTAGTTGCAACTTGAGTGTAGTAAGTGAAAGAGAACTTGACAGCCATTTCACAATTTATAGTATTTCCTGCTTCACTTCTTTTAAAATGTTCAGAGTTCTTTTACGCTCCATGGCCTTTAAAAACAAAAAAAATTATTGGGGCTTCTCCAACATAGATGATGATGATTATTATTTAGTCGTCATCGTTGTCATAATAGTAGTAATAGTATGTTTGATAAGGTTAACACTTTACGTGAATCTATGTGCATGGGTTGTTATATTTAATATTTCTAACTCAGCCGAGATGTAGTTGAAATTTAGCAAAGTTGAAGATTTGAAGCTGTTTATTTGTGTGGCAGTTTTAGAGACTGGTTGATACGTGCATGTTCTCTTTTGAAGCATTTCTCTGCAAAAGTGAGAGCTCAAAAACATGCCTTTCTGGAAATAGGCAAGCTCAAAAATGTCTATATCCTTTTAAACACCAATGTTCTAGTGTCCCTTATGATTATAGGCGTGCTACTGATTTGTAATCTAGATTGATGAGTCAGGTGAACAGCGGGTCAGACAGGGGTTTGTTGCAGATCAGTGGCTTGTCTTGTCTCCTTTCTGAGGAAGCTGATGGCCATCATGAGGGCTGTGTCTACCCTAATAGGTTGGTTTAGAGCAGTAGTGCAGTTTTGTAGTGACTCCTCTGTTGTTCTCCACTTAGGATGTATTGTTTATTTTCCAATATTTTTCAGCCTGTAAAAAAGCTTCTTATCAAGGAAGTGAAATCGGAGGTTGTTGTTCAACACCCAATGTGGAGGCTAGAGTCAAAACCAACGACTGGGCTACAGCACCAGGAGGTCCTCAAAAAGATATTTATCATACTTGAATTTTAAAAAGACTCTTGAATAGATAAGAAATCCAGTGACACCATGAATTGGCTCTGTGATGCACACAGGCAAAGCTCTGCTTGCACCTGTCTTTTAGCTTTCAAAAACTAGACCTGAACTCTTTTCAGCTCTGCTGCTCCTTTCTCACTTGTCCAGCTTTTTCCAGATTTGAAGTCTTTTCCCTAATTTTTTAGCCTTAGCCTGTTGTCTCCCTTTACTTGCTAAATCCCTTTACTTTTAAATAAACAATAATATTAATAACAACAGCATTAATACAAATTTGTTCTTCTTTCCAGCTGTTTTCTCTATAGTGCTGACATCTTTCCCTTGAGAAAATCAAGCAAGCAAAATCAGAAGGAAATAACGTTTTTTAGTAAATATGTTTCATGAAGGACTGTCATCTCTTGTAACAAACCAGTCATAGCAACAGGAGTTTTCCAACTCTATTGTTGTCACTGCAATTAGGCTGATAATGAATACAATTCAGAAAGATACCTGGGAGAACAGCCAGTCTTCAGGAGTGACAGGGGTGTGTGTCTTCACCTTATGTGAAGACTTTGAATGGTTTTTCGGTGGTTCACGTCTGAACCTGCTACATTTTTGACTGCCTGTGCCCTGGAGCCCAGGGACACCATGTGGGAGAACCTGCTGTTGCGATGAGGTTCGGGAGAGGCTGGTGCACTTCCCACAGCATTGGCAAACCCTTGAGTATTCCTGGTACCAACCCCAGTAAATATACTACTTTTCTATTTATGTCTTCAGAGTTGGTGATGAAAAGAAGGTTACTGGAGGTCTCTAGTAGAATTTGGATGTTTGGCTTGAAGCTATGAAATGATTGTGTGTGTGTGTTTACACACAAAGTTAGCATTAGCCAATGCTAAGCCCTATACTGGCACAACACACTAATATTGGTGGCAATGTGGCCCTTAAGTAGCTCATGCGTTATTGAAAGCTCTATGACCTGCTTTAAAAAAAAAAACAAACAACAAAAAAACCCAAACAAACCAAACAGAAAAAAACCCCCAAAAACAAAACAGAAAACCAAAACCAAACAGAAAACTTAAGCCCAAAGGCCTATTTCACTAAACCGGCAGCTGTTTTTAAATATATACTTACATGGATATACATAAATATATACTTACAGTCAGTGTGGACTGACTGAAACAGTAGCTGTTGTGGTATATTGGAAAGGAGGGATGTTGCAGTGAATCCAACTGTGTGTCATGCTCAAGTATGTGATCTCAGAACCCCATGTTACCTCTGTTTTCAAGAGACAATTCAGTTAAATTTCAGACTGGGCTTCATGCCCTAGACATTGACTGTAATTTACTCTTGAACGCCACCTCCTCTTATGGCTACTTTTTTACTTTGATGCTTTTTTCAAATTCAATGTACTTTGAAATAAAGTTTACCTAAGTACATCAAAAGTAATTATAGTGACAATAATCTACCAAGTGAAGCTAAAATTTAAATGATGAAACATGTAGGTATTTTGTATTATGAATTGGCAATGCTTTGGTCTTGTACCCTCTACATCAAGGGTAAAATTTCAAAAGTAGCTGTCTAAACATTTATTCTCACTGCTCAATAGAAATACTTTTGTGTTAATGCAGTACAAAATCTAACTTTCCCTGTATTTATGGAAAAAATCCTTTAGATGGAATTTCCAATGTTCTCTGAATGTATAAAATGACAGTGTGAAAACAGTTCAATCCAAAATGGTTGGAAAAGAGAAGTTTCTCATGGTTGAAGGGAATTAGACTGTTATGAAATTGATTTCATGGAGTGGTAGTCTTCTGAGATACTTAGGGGACTCACAGGAACTCCATAAACTTCTATCACAACTGGAGGGGAGGAGGAAGAGGCAAGCTTTCTGGAGTGCAGAAGGCTATCTTCAAGTCCCATAAGTACTTACTGTAGTGTAGGGTTTGATGTCTGGAGTTGTTTGGTTCTTTGCTTGTGGGATTTCATTCACTGACCCTGGTATAGCTTGTTTCTGTAGCTTGAAAGTCCATGTATGAGGAGAGATGAATAGAATTGAAGGACTATTGGCCTCCATTGTAATTTCCTAGTGGGAAACTCATGTTAGAACCCAATAAAACTAAGACACCACAACATTTTTTCAACCTATTTGATCCCCCACAGTTATGAAAACAAGTTTGGGTTTAAGCTTTTAAGGAGATTTTTCTTTTTAATCAGCTCTCTCATTTTATCCAAATCTTTTTGGAGAAGAAAACCGCCCCTTAGTTCAAATATCATAAGGTCATGTCATAAAGGTTATTTGTTTAGGGAAAGAAGCAAGCATAGAGCTTGTTTTCTTCTTTTTTTTTTTTTTTTTTTTTCCAGAGAGTATTTTAAGAATTTTTTTTTTTAATTTCAACTAATTAGTGACTATGAAGTGCAGTTCAGCAGTAATAAATTGTGAGTAGTCAAAATTAATATTTTGGAATATCTAATAAGCTGAAATTTACTTGTGCAATATCATCACTGAACATCAGTAAACAAAGAGTGTATGTGGTGATGTGAAAGATATTACTATTGTGGAGTGATGTATATATAACATGTGTCCACTACAGTCTTTTTCTTTGCTATTCTTTGCTTTCATTTGTATTGGCATTCTATCTTAGCAGAAATTTATTAAACAAGAAAATACCTCTGTTTTTAAATTCTCAATTTCTGTAGAGTGCCTTCCAAAATATTAATCATAAAGAGACAAGTTCTTTACTTCACATCTGCTACAATTGGATCTTTCTTCTTCATAAATGCAATTAAATTTACATTTTTCTCAATTTTTAAAAAAGCATGGAGCTTCAAAAGTTTTTTGTACTGAATTTCTAAATTTAGTGTTGTGTATCTTAGCTAGATTTCGATAACTTTTTGCTGGACAGTCTTCAAAAATTGATACAGCTTCATGAAAGAAATCAGAAAAATCACATTTTTGATGAAACACAAAAGAGAAAATAATTTTTCACCTAATATTCTCAAGATAGTGTATAACAAAGAAGTTGGAAATAAAGATTTACTCAATATTGGGAATATTTTGATTGGACATACATAGTGCAACGTTGGCATTCATATTTTAGGAAGTTAAACAACAAATAATTTCCAGAGCTATCTGTGATTTACTATGTGGACTTGTCAAACCATGCTGCATAGTTGCAAGCTAGTTCAAAATATGCTTTGATTTTTCTTTTTCTTTCTTTCTTTTTTTCTTTTTTTTTTGGAGGGAGATAGGGAGTGTTTATAAAGGTATACCTGTACAAGTGTACCTGTACTTGTACAATAGCACATTTTTATCCATCCTTTTATCCATATTTTCCTTCTTGATTCATGTGGGTGCTTAATAATGCATCTGAGTGAAAGCTCCTCTGCTGTTTAGTGCTGCATTAAAACTAAAGCCTGCAAGACTACTCATTTTAAACGGGAGTAATGGAGGTGAAATTACCAGACATAATTACTTTATCTGAATCACCAGAAGATACATTAATAATTTGGTAACTTTCCTAGTGCCATCTCAGACCCCTCGTTCTTTTCTCTAAGCACCTGTCTTTGTTTTGAGAGGCCTTTTCTTCCCATTTTCCTTTGCTTGAGCTCTCTTCTATAGGACATTTTTCTCCATTTCCACATTTTCAGTCCTGATGTAGGATAGTGGTTCATAAATCATCTTGGTGTTCATGATACCTAAAACAAATGACCTTCAAAAATTCTGCAAGAGGCGGGGGGGTATTTTAAAAACTTTAGGTCTCCCATGGACAGTACTGCCCACTGCTAATGTTTGAAAAGCAGTACTTTCAATGCCCATGCTACCAGAAAACACTGTTAATAGATACTTTAAATGTTGCACAGGGACGGAAGTACACTGAAGCATTTCTTCGTCTATGAGATATAAACTTCTGAATCTGATGAAACTAATATGCAAGTCTAACAGCTCATCTTGAAAAAAGTTTATTTTCAAAAACATGGAAAGAGCGGACAAACTACTGATCTTCTTACCTTTACTGATGTTTTTCTTATATTTTATGTGCCTTTTATTCCATTATAGTCTGCTTTCTCTTTGTTAAATTCCATCTTGCTACTCTTTTGCAGTCAAGTAAATACCAACATAATGTAGAGCAGGATATCATGCCACTTGGCTATGTAGCCCTTCACTCCTGTTATATTTAAAAAATGGAGATGTATAGCAGCTCCCATATGCACTTTAAATGTGCCTTTCAATTCAACAGCCTCAGTAATTATATTTAGCATGCAAAAGATTCAAAATGAATTGTGGTTGGATGGAACAACAAAATAACTCTGTAAGAGATTTGAATTCACTTTATGTATATACAGATAAATACTGTACACACATGACCTCCACCCTCCCTCTTGCCTTTCATTAGCTCCACTTTATACACAGAGCAGTAACTGTGACCAGGCTTGTTAATACCTGGAAGTCTTGGGGTGAAAAAAAAAAAAAAAAAAAAAATTCATTGTTAAGAAATTCTATTTCCAGGTGAACCTTAGTGTCCTGAGTAGAATAGATTCAGTGTGTCTGGTAACATTCCTAGGTTTACCTCCAGAAATATGGTCCTGAAGCTCATTCCTCCATTATGTGGTTCAACTGAATAGTTGTCTTCTTCCCCAGTCTACAGAAAGAAGGGAAAGGGTAGGTTCCCCAGCAGATGAAAATAAAGCATGATAAAGCAGGATAATATTATTTTGTTTACGAAAAATGGTTGTGGTTGGGATCATATTATGCTAAAGGCTATACAAATTTACTTGCAATCCTCTGCTGCGTTTCTTATTCTTATCTTTCAGCTTTTTAAGGTCCGTTAGCTAATATCCCCAGTCATAATAATTGCTGTGATATCTTTTATGGGCTTGACCCCATAGGAGGCAAGCCAGACATAAAATATAACAAGAGCACTTGAGAGGTGAAGTGATCCGTCCAAAACAAAAAGCAAGAATATGAGATGAGACAGGAACCTTCTACTGTCCTACATATAGCCCATTACTGGTTTTGGATGCTCTCACCTATGTGAGGAGAATTGTGGGGAGATGGGGAAATGTTAAATTCTTGTCAAATAATTGGAGGAAACAAATGAAATGTAGATCCTTTTATTGTCTGTGTACCAGGAATGGAAAAATAAATTGTTGCATACGTTTTCTTCATTTTTTTTTAGTATTGAAAAATTTTCACTTTAGATTTTTTGCTTTATACACCTGGTTGTTAGTGAGAAATCTCACTTCCCCCTCAAGGTACTCCAAAGCATTTAGCCAGATTGCTTGCTTCAGTTTCTTCCTCTTTTACACCACCTTTTGTTGTAGGACATGATGTGTATCAGTAGCCCAAAGGCTCTATTAATTAAGATTGGACAATCAAGGAAATACTTGTTGTGAAGATTCTCTGAAAGTTTAAGTCCACACTGTCATGAGAAGGAATCTTCTCAGTCTGTAACACTCCATGCTTTCTTCTGTCCTATAACATCATCACAAGCATTTGAGAAAAGAGCAGGGAGAACAGCACTCTCTTCTGAGCAGTTACTGGACAGTGATGTTCTGAGATTGGGAAGGAATCTCGTGGTCAAGGCTTCCAAGTGTGACTGGTCATTCTGAATTTCTCCAGGTAGTATTTTGAACTTGAAGTACCATCATAACAGTCTGCATTTCAGAAGGTATGTGCTTAGAGGTGAAACTCAGGGTCCTCCTAGCAATTTCAAGCTGTCTGTCAAAATTACTGATTTCTCACCTTTATAATACTCTCTAGGTATTAAATTTAAATTACTCAGTTCAAATAATACAATTTAATATATCTTTAGACAGACTAAAGGGGTTGGATTTATTTTATGTAAGCACATTTGATAGGCAAACATTGTATTAAAGGTAATGACAATAAAAGAAAAAAGCCAGCTATTCAGAAGACTAGGACAAGTCTTATTCCTTTTTTTATTTCTCTATACTTCTACATAACAAGAGACAGAGATTTTGGAGAATATTTTTTTCTTTTCAATTGATGTTACACTATTGAAGTCAATGGCTTTTTTCTCAGCGGTTGTAGCTGAGATGCTTATTTTTCCATTTTTCAAACTGTTGGTTTTCGTGCCTGTTCCAGTGCTTTTGCTGCAAAGCAGATTAGAAATTCAGTTAGATTTTTACTGCCAAGTCTGTAAACTTAGTTAATGAAGTGTGATAAAAAATCAGCAATTATTGACAGTGGGGACAATGGTCCAATCATAATTCCCATATTTGAAACCATTTGAGATAGGGAGAATTTGAGATTAAAAACTGATGCATCTAAAATGACGGCCTTCTAAATCCTAAATGAATACCTGATAGCTATCAAATTTATCATCTAGAAAGATTAATTTCTCTTGGGTCCTGATTCTGCAAAGACTCTCACACATGCTTACCCTTATGCAATATTGCAGTCTTTCAGTAGTTACTCAAGTGTATCACACTTGATCTACTGCATGAGATAAAGGTACTCCACCACTGCAGGACAGTCAGAAATGTGTCTAGATTTACCTCAGCCTAGGGAAATAAATCAGAAGAACTGCTAACAGGTATTGTGGAAACACGGCAGCTTCTTTAAGCTTAAGTGTACTCTTTTCTAGCCTGCATTAATCTGTTATGGATAACAAGAAGAGTAAAGGCATTCTGCACGCTGAGATGGAGAACTGCCACCATAGATGGGTTTTGTGAGGTAAATATCACTTTTACAGAAGCATCTACAGCTCATTGGTCCACTAATGCACTATTTGTTTAGTGTCACAGGATACCATCAAATATGGTCTAGTACAGCCTGGTGGGAATGACTTAGGTTTTAATAACATTATACTTTCAAGATATGAAAAATATCTTCACATTATTTTACAGAAAATATTTAAAATAAATTGTTTCTGAGCAGACAATTCAGTTTATAAAATAAAATCTGCATTATTTTACAGCCCAATTTTAATATCAATCCTGTTGCCATCAAAACAAGGCCTCTAAGTTAATGTTATTTCTTTGGCTAATTTGGCCATCTGGTCAATTATTTTTTTTTCTACAAATGATCATTTATTTGTTAGGAACTTTTATTACTGTGGTGTAATTTTTTTCTAATCATTATATTATAAATTGCAGCTTAATAATGTTTCTTGCCATGAACACTGCAATATTAGAGTTACACAGCTCAATAAACCTGAGAAGGAGTACGTATCAGTAACATCCCTTTGAAAAATCATGGATTCTGGATGACTTAATGAAAAGATGCCATTATTTCAGAAATATACTAATAGACTCAATATTTTTAAATTGTTCTTTACATGTGTAATTTCATTCTGGAGATACCTAACTTTCTTGTGTGCCGTGTGAACTTTCCAATGCTTGTGAAGTTGCTCAGTTTGCTGCCTAATGAATCCACATATTACTGCAGTATAGCTCGACCCAACTCCTGTAAATTTACATGCACAGGCTCATTTTTAAAGTATGAGGCCATATGTGAAGTGAAAAGCCAGTGTACTGTACATGAGTACATCACTGTACTGTATATGTGAACTGACAGAAAAAAGAAGTGACCACACTGCCCCATGTCATGTCAGATACTTTGTGGCACTTGACAGTTATTTAGCTATTATTTGGCACCTAGCAGTCAACAGAAGGCCTCTTGCAGGCTGCAGTTGAACCTGCATTGCAACTAAGGACCAAAGAGGCATCGATTAGGGGTTATATAAAATATCAAACTTAAAAGGGGGAATTTTAGTTCCATTGTTTAATAATGAAGATGAACACAAAGCAAAGAGCTGGAAGAAGTTGAAATACTAAAACATTTTCTGCTTCCGCTTTCACATGATGGGTAGCTGTAACTTGGCACAGCAAAGCCATGTTGGTCCAGTATATCAGCTCGCTCTGCTGGGGTCCTGCCAGCCCAGTATTCTGTTCCCCAACTGATCCCTGAGAGAAAACAAGAACAGGGCAAATATCCACACTTTCTCCCTTCCCTGCATTCACCAGCTCCCAGATAGTTTTGCAGCCTTCAGCAGTTCTCCGAGTAGGGGCATTTCCTGTTGTGATTTGTGAAGTAACTATTAACAGAATTGTCTTCCGCCTCCAGTCATTCTTGTACAGTAGCTCTTTGAACCCTATAAGCTTCTCTGATTCATCATCCTTCATCAAAGAGCTTAAAAGATCTATGACCTATTGCATGAAAAGCTACTTTTATCTTTTTTTGAATTTTTCTCCAGCTTGCTTCTTTAGGGCCTGTGTTAGAGGACATGGTAAATAGTCCCTTTCTAACTGTTCCCATGTCAGTCATGACTTGTAGGCCACCTCAGTTCTCTTTTATGAATGGTAGAAGTTTCATCTTTTACAAGAGTAATAGGATATTCAGCTGTTCCTCATATGGAAGCCATCCTGTGTTTCTGATCATGTATCTAAGTCATTCTCAACCTTTTCTGCTTCAGCTCTTCTCTTTGTGATGAGAGGATCAGAATTATATATGGTATTCAAGATCGGGAAAAAACATGGATTTATGCTGTGACTTAGATGTTTCCTTGTTTCTTCTTTATTCATTTCCTAATATCCAAATTCTTTTTTTTTGATTATTGAAAATTGATGTTTTCAGAGAACTGTGTATTGTAACTCCTAATTCTTGCTCTTGAGTAGTGAGTCTTCCCAAAACTCATCTTTTTATCTTTAAAGATAGGATTGGTTTTTTCCCTCTTGTCTCATTGTACATTTGTCTACATTGAAGGTCATCTATTTTTCTGTAGTCTAGTGAGTCAGTCTCATGAAACTTTTTCCTTCACCAGCTCTTCATTTTTTCTTTATACTTACCAGCCTGAAAAAAATTGTATCATAAGCAAACCTTACCACTTTTTTTTTTCAGTTAACAGAAGATGTTGAAGGGTCACTGACGACCTTATTCCTTTCTGAAACATGACCATTTGCTTCTACCCTTTATTTATTCTCTTTTAACATTTTATTTTATCATGTCAAGGCATTTTCTCTTATTCTACATCTCCTTAAACTTCATTAAAAACCTTTGAGGAAGTAATTCATCAACAACCTTTTGGAAACTTGGGCAGAAAATAGCAACTGGATCAAAATTCTTCATAGTTGTGGAGTGCTTCAAAGAAATCCAAGGGTTTTTGGTTTCTCACATCAGGAGAAGACATGTTAGCTCTTTCCAAATAGATTTCGTTTTTTCATTATCTCAATTCTAACAAGCTGTTGAGAAATTAGATCAAGGAGGATTTACACAAATTAGATGTACCAGAGATGTTTTGATAAATGTATGTGAAGAGATAAAACAATTTATAGTCCACTAGCAACTAACTTTGGAGAAAAAGAAGAGAATGAGGGAAAATTCAGAGGTATAGATGAACAATGAAGTAGTTCATTGAAAGTAAAACATGAAACAAAATCCACAGGTCTTTTAAGGAAAGTTTGATTTCTGGTAGGATCCCAAGATGAATTATCAATACATAAGAAAGTAGGAGAATGGTGTGGGGTTTTTTTTAAAGGCAATATATGCATGATACCTTTTATTCTGAATAATTTTTTCTGATTGTTTTCTTTGGCAGGCTAATAGTGGCAAGCAGCAGTGTATCTTATAAGAATATAATCTTAGATGTATTTTTAAAGTAGAGAAATGCAGTCTGCAAAACTGAGATAAAGTAAGTAGTCGATTGAAGAAAGACTCTTAGAGAGAAGTTACAAATAACCTATCAGTCAAATGCTGGTATTTCAAATTGAGTTCCTCAGGGGTCTGACTTTAACTTAATTTTATTCAATATTTCTATGAAATTTTGAATAATACATACACTTATAATGTGAGTGATAAAAACAAAACTAGAAGAGTGTGCAAATACTTGGTTTATCATTCTTCTAATGATCTTGTAAGACTTTGGCATGGGCACTTGAAGACAACTCACAACTTCTTGAAGACAAATATAAATATTTTTCTTAGTATTTGTGCAATTGTTCTTAAAATTAGTAGGAAAAGTGATTCATTTATTCCATTACATTAATTGCTTTCCTAAATTTAAAAATCTCCTGTAATATCATATTTCACTCAGTTTCAACAGCATTTATTTTGACAATACAGAAGATTCAAATGGTGGTGTTTTCTATTTGTTCCTAAGAAAAACTTTGGAAGCAGCAGAGAATCCTTCTTTCTGTTCTGTCTATATTTCAGAGTCAGTTGGCAGGAATAAAATTTGCAGGATTTCCGAAGTGATCAGTTTGAAAAAAAATATTTCTCATTTCACACTCTGAACCTTATGGTTTGCTTTATGCTTCCGTAGTTGCTTTATAAGCAAACGTATGTCTTGTAGGTATGGGACATTGTCACTATCAGTGAGGTGTTTTACAATACAGGTCAACCCCGGGGATGGTAACCTCAATTGTGTCCTCAGTAGTGGCCTAGTTATTCCACTTGATGTATTAGATCTATATCTGTAATGTAACAATTGACATTTAAAAATTAAGGAAGGTTATTTTATTTTTCTTATGGGAACTCTAAGACTGTGGGGAGTATTTTAATTATCTTGAAATTAAAAATAGCAAGCTTGAATTTACCAAGGGGCTAGGAGGACTGTTGTTTTCTGCAATTAGCCTGGTATAGTTCTGTACCATATCCAGAATGAAAGACTATCTGTACCTATCCATTCATTAACGTCATGACTGAATACACCCAAGCTTTTGACAACAGATAAATATGGATGTCAGTGTAATGTGAGTTATAAAGGCAGGAGGCTGAGGGTTGCTTGTTGCTCAAGCCTCGTTTGGCTATGTGATAAGAGGGAACCCATGGTATACAGCTTCTTTGAGAAGAGTTTTTGATGTTCTTCCTGTCTTTGATTCCTTGTCTCCCACTTGTTTCTTGTGGTCCTGATCCATTTGACATTCAGGCACAACACAGTACCATTCCAGTGTCTGAGGCATGCAGGTGGTAACAGTTCCTCAACAGACAAGTTGGAGATGGAGGGTGGATACACAAAGGGGTAGAAGAAACTGCAGGAATACCTGTTCATTTATTGATGTCTGGTCTGTGCTAACCAAAACAGTAAAAACAAATCAAACAACAAAAAAATTTCCAGTTACCATAGTGTATTCAGAACTCCATTTATCTCAGTAAGATTTATAACCTTAATTTCAACAAAAGAAAAGCAAAACCAGTCTCCAAAGAGAAGCAAATATGTACCTTTCTTTAGCATAGAGATTTGCTGTCTGTGGCAGGTGAGTTTCTGCTGTCACTACGCATATACTTCTGCAAACTGAGATAGAAGCAAATTGTACTCCTCAAAGACTATGCACACAGGAAAAGCTTTGCATTAGAATAGGGAGACAAAAATGCTATAGATTTCTGTAAAAGAACTACTGGGTTTAGTTTAAGTCTTAAGGATCAATTAGGATTCTACTATGACTGTAAAATATTCATATGCATTCTTTGAGCAGATAAGCCTCTCTACGATATACATGATATGGACAGGCAACACTTCTGTTTCTCACAAAGACTTTCGTTCAACAAAATATGAATATATTTACATATTTAAATTGGTTTCAAAAGATACAAAGGACAAAAAACCTAAAGACTATTAAGTACAAGGAGAGGCAATTTCTTTAAATAATTTTAGGATAAGACCTTTGTTGGTAGTAAGAACTGTAATCGTTCATTCACTTATTTGAAATAAATTACTCAGATTGGGAGCTTTGTAAGGGTAAACTATGGCATTGTTAACAGCCCTCCCATAATCCTCTTATCTGTCTTTATTGTGGACCTCACAACAAATTCACCTTTACTTAAGCTTCTGTCTTGGACAGATCTATAATGTTTACTGGTCTTGGTCCCAAAGTGTTAGGAACTTTTTTGGAATAGGAGCTCTGCAGTAGGGGTAGGACAGGAAAGGTAACAGAGCCTGCCATTAGCCTGCCCATCATGCAGCACATAATTGATTTATTTCTGCTGTGGCCATTTTCTCAATCATTTTGAAGGTTTGCCAAGATCAAGGTCTTCAACTGTCTTAGACCGTCTTACTCTTGTCTCTGCACTTTGCCATTGTCTTTACTACCAGGGTCAGGCTGCGAGACTGTCTTCATACCACATCTACTAAGGTTGGTTCCTACCCTCTGCTTGGGACTCAACTGTTAGAGTAATGCAATAATTAATGAGCAACCCTTAGGACAACCCTTATTCCAGTAATGAGACTTTATTATCCCAGTTAAGAATCAGACTCTTACTTTATTTACAGATGGCTAAATGCATTTAGGTCAATCAGAATATTTACTGAGGGTGTCAGAAGTAATTCTACTCCTCTGCTTTGGAGAGACTCCACCAGGAGTACTGTGTCCAGCTCTGGAGTCCTCCATACAAGAAAGACATGGAGCTGTTGGAGCAGGTGCAGAGGAGGGCCACAAAAATTATCAGAGGCATGGAAGACCTCTCCTACAAAGACAGGCTGAGAGAGTTGGGGTTGTTTAGCCTGGAGAAGGCTCTTGGTAGACCTTATTGTGGCCTTTCAATACTTAAAGGGGGCTTGTAAGAAAGATGTGAGGGGACTGTTAATAGGGCCTGTAGCGATAGGACAAGGGATAATGGTTTTAAACCAGGCTAGATACAAGGAAGAATGTTTTTATGGTGAGGGTGCTGAAACACTGGAACAGTTTGCCCAGAGAGGTGGTAGGTGCCCCATCCCTGGAAACATTCAAGATCAGGTTCAACGGGGCTCTGAGCAACCTGATGTGGTTGAAGACGTGCCTGCTTATTGCAGGGGGGTTGGATTAGATGACCTTTAAAGGTCCCTTCCAAGCCAAACTATTCTATGATTTACTAAGGGAGCCAAGTATATCAGAGTCAAGCCTAAGTATTAGGTTGAATTCTTTGCCTTTCTAATATGGACTAAATTGTAGCATGTCAGCAATAATATGTTTATCCAGGGGTTTATTGTAGTTTAGTGTTGTGTTGTGGTTTTCATCTTTCCCAGAGTTCCAGAACTTAAAATCTAGCTATATTCAACATGTGTTTTATCTTAGGCACTTTTCTCATTTTTCATTATTTGCTGAAAAAGAAGCTGGAGACTATTTGGGGGGTGGGGTGAACACAGGGCTAGCTGGGATTGTTTCCAGTTCTGTCTTCTGTTGCTCCATCAGCATTCTCATTTGTTGCACAAAGGATCTAAAAGTATGTTTACTATATACAATAATTAATGTCACATAGCAAAAATCAATAGTTTCTGCTGTTAGAGAATACATAGATTTTTTTCATCCACATAATTAGTTTTCACTGTAAGTGATGTACTTTAAGAATAGGGTTTAATACTAAAACTTTGATGATCAGTTCAGTATCATTTCCATGTCCAAAGCTTTTTGACTCCTGCCTATTTTTAAGTTCTTAAATCTAACTAAATAAAAAAGGCTTATTGTGGATGGAAGTGGGTGAGGTTTATAAAGTATGTGAAGTATCACCCACTACTTGCTTAAGGAAGTTGTGTGGATTTTATTTAAGAACTTGTTAGACATGAACTATACTTTCTGGTCCAAAGTCTCATGATTCTTCAGTATTCAGTTAAAGTCTCCTTTGGATCAGGAGGGGCATGTGTTACCATGTTTTTTGTAACCTTGATAGGTGCAAAAAAACAAACCTATAGCATTCTTTGGAGACAGTAGTGGTTATATATTGAATTTCTGCAGAACTGCTTAGTCCTCCTCTGCATTTTGGCTCATTCAAAATGTTCATAATAATCTTGTATTGTAAGCATTTCATTTATCAGCTTAAGCATGTGGGTATACTTGCAAGCACTGCAATTTGGAAGGAAATTTGCAACCTCATCTAACAAAATACTGCAAGTGAGCATTATCATGGACATATTTGTTTAAAGCAAAATATTAAAGCCTGCAGCAGGGGTACATGTCCTCTTAGAAGGTGTAGGTTAAACTAGGTATTGCAGGTGTAGTAGAAAATGATTCAGAGGACTGATTTGGAAAAATGCAATTATGTATAACACAAAAAGGGGTAACTTCACAACAGAGCTGTTTTGTAAGGAGGAGTGGGATAAGGAGACTGGGCTGTTTTAGCTGAATATATATATATATAAAAAAGAATATTTAGTACATTTGTTAAAAAATCCTCTGTGGGGAAGGAGGAAATTATGTGTATAGTAACCTATATGCCTTGCTAGTTAAGGTACTAGTACTCCACTTAATGTTTTGGTACTCAATTCAGTGTTCTGGTGTTTTACTTTGTGCATTTGTCTTCCCTGTATTTGTTACTGCAGTTTAATTTGTTTTGTAAGAGACAAGATAAGAATAAGGTTTTATTTTAATGAGGGTTAGTAGGAGGAATAGTATTTCTTTTAAAATTTTGAAATATAATCTTTAGTTGTAGATAACTTCCTCCATAATATGCTGCACATCATTTTTAGATTGCAATGTTTGGCAAAATCAATTATTCCATTTTTCCAGGAAGACTGGATTTGAAACAGTGTACAGGTATTTTATTTTAATATATATGTTATACACTCACATGTGTATACACACACACATAACCGTAATATTGAAACTAATATGCCTAATATTAGTTACTAATACTAACTACTAATACTAATAAAACAGAATTTTATTTTAAAATTTAGAATGGAAATTGGCTATGGACACAAACACTGGGAAGACCACAAAGATCCATGACTTTAGGAACATAGGAAAAGAAGTTTTCCTTGGCATATTGGATCCAGTTCTATTATCTTGTAGTCCTTTTTATATTTCTGACATCTACAACATCACATAGAATTCATTCATGTAATAAAATCCACAATATTAATTATGCATACTGTGAAAATTTATATTCTTATTGAATTTCTGTTGATAATTTCATTTGACATTCCAAATTTCTTCTGCTAAAATAAGGCTTGAAGAGTTTTCTCTGTTCACTTTCTCTTCTTTTCTTTCACTTTTATCTTCCTACACTTTTCCCTTTTGTTCCCTATAGATACTGGATATTGTTCCTGGTTATGGATCATATTTGTCTTTTTTACAAGCATGGTCATGTTAACCTTCATCAATTCACATCCTGTGGTCAGTTAAAGAAGTCCATATATTTTTTTACTTTTGCTGCTACCAGTTAGTGAGACCTCAGCTTATCATTTCTTCCAAAGGGCATGAACTTGTATTTTGTAATAAAGAGGTCCATCCCATTTGTAATAACTCCTTTGTAATGACTGCTCTGCAATTTCACAGTGCCAGCAAATTTCATAAGTTCATATTGACTTCTGTGTCAAGATCATGAATTCAAAGTGTAAACAAAATTAGTCTCAAGTTGTATTCTTGGGAAATTCAGTGAGTAAATGCGTGCTTTATGGTCTCAAAACTCCCTTTTCAGTATAACTCATTTTGGGCTTTCCCTTGAGCCAGATGGTCATTTACCTCATAGTTCTTCTGACACCCATACTTGCTAGACTTTACAATAATTTTCCATTTGGCATGATAGGAAACATTTGTAGATGTACAGAAAGATTATTTTTTCTAGTTCCCTGTATGATAGTAAATGTCATATTGAAGAAAGTAAGTACATCATGTCAGAATTATCTTTCTCTGGTAGAGTCATATTGCATTATCTCAGATGCCATTTATCTCCCAACTTTCTGAAGCTTTACCTTAAGAGCAAAATAACAGATCTGTAGCTGAGAAGCTCAGTTCTCGCCTTTTACTATTTTCCAGTCATGCAGTGCCTCATCTGACTTGGATTCATTTTAAAATGTTGTTTCAACTTGAAGTTTCAAATACCAGGGTTTTTCTGTCATCTGTGACAGAAAACAGAGATCCCTCCATCATGAGTACATTAAGCTTTACTGTTACTTCTACTATAAATATTATAATTTCTATATATAAAAATATAAATATAAGTAAATATATATATATGTATTTATTTTCTAAGCATTCTATCTTTGCCCAAAAGTTCATTGTCATTGTGCTGAGATCAAGCAAATTATTTATGATTCTCCAACAAGGTACTTCTTATGCAACTACTATGAAATGGATTGAGAAGCAGCATTTCAGAACATGTACTTCAGAATTTGGTGCAGACACCAAATTGGCCTGATATTGCTATTAAAATAGATCTTCTGTGAAGCAAACTAGAAAAACTCTGCTTACTGAGGCAGAAAAAAAAAATCTTCTCCCATTTTCTTCTGTCTTTCATGAAGGATTTTTCAAAGTTTTCCTGCAGCTTTTGTTCAAAGCACAAAGGTGGAGACTTGCTGGCTAGAATATCTCCATGTGGTATCTATTTATTGGAGAGGGGGTTTTTTTATGCCTGTTTCACTTTGAGTGGATGTTGGCTGAAGGCAAAGCCTACAGATCACAGCTTTTGTAACATATTTAAAGCCTTACTGAGACTTCTAGTGCCTTTTAAGTATTCGCTCCAATTAATGTTAGTTTCATACTAGGTATTTTGCCCACCTGCCAACCGGTAATAGAATGTGGGAACAATGCTCTCAGTGATGGCTTGACTTTTCTTTTTTTTTTTTAATCCCATAGCATAGCACCATAGCTTTTAATAGAGTGGTGTGAGCTATGTGAAAATGATGTATAGTGTAAGATGAAATAGAATAACTGAGTATTTCAAATGTTCACTGCTAAGAAAGAAAAAAATGTCAAAAATAGCTGGAAACAAGGATAATGAATTCAACTGCTAAAAGAACAATTTTTTTTTTCTCTCTTTAAGATTTTCTGTCTAGGTCTACAATGTGAGAAGGAAAAACTCAGTACATTTTCCCTTGGATCTTTTCATTTTATAAAATGAAACTTTTGAATGGAACTCATTAGTGTCAATCTAAATTTTACTAAAAAGTCTGCTCTAAAAAAGTAACCCTGTAGAATCAACTGTGTTTAAAATAACGTGGATGAAACAAAAAGTAATACTGACATGTAATCTCCAAGCAGTCCTCAAGGAAGCCCTGCTGAAGCTTGTGATATGCATGGTGATGTTGTTATGTATGTACATGCTTACACTGTTAGGTACTGTCTCTAGCAGCTTTGCCTGGCTTGATGTTGTCTGCAACATGCTCGCTTACCACTAAAGTTGTGGCATAGAAGATGCAGCCAGCAGTAAGTCTGTGGGAATGCAGGGATGACATCATTGCCCTTGATAACACCTCTTATTGGTGTCTAGTGTTCAGTCTTGCCATGCTGTTCTTGGCCTGCTATAAGTCTAGTGTGGCTCCATGTCCCTCAGAGAGGTTAGCTCTGTGACTTCACTTGGAAATAATGAAGACAGTGATTTATGTATTTAAAACTGGATGTGAAATCTCTAAGCCCATCTCTGCGAATGCTAATTCCATGGAATACTAGTCAGTATCTTGCTAGTCTTCCCTACCTTGCCTCTTCTGCCATGTTCTGTTTCTAGGCATGCTTCAGCATTCATTACACATTGAAGTTGGAAAAAAAATGTGTTAGACAAGCTCATAGATGACAACAGTCAATATCAGATGTGTCTTTTATATTTCATACCAAAAAACACCTGTCAAAAGTCCTGCTGTGATCATGTGAGCAATACAACTTAAGTGACAAACTTTTGTCACCAAGGAATGTCCATTCTCAGCTGCCTAAAAAATCTACCAGGGTAAAGAAGCATGTGGAGCAAGAGGATCAGTGGTTACACTGGTAGTCTCACAGTTGCTTACAGTAACATGCTATCTGTGCATGTCACATTGGTTTCGCAGTCTGAGTAGAGAAAACTATTTGAAGGTGGGTAAAAGTGATGTGTGGAAAACAGACTCCACAACCTGTGAGGTTGTAAAGTAGGTATGTTTATTCGGCGCTGGGCAGCACAGGGGGTCGCCCCACCAAAATCGTGTGCGCCCACTGCGGCAGTTAGCTTAGGATTTATACAATCAGATCTTACATATTCAAGGGGCGCCTATACATATCCATAACCTTTCCCCGAAAAGGCGGTCTTTATTACAATGAGTTATGGGAAATCATTTCCATAGTCTCTGCCTTTAACTCCTCCCAGCTGCGTACGCGCAGTGTCTCCTGGTGGTCGTGGGCTGGGGTCTCGGGGATGAAGGCTGTATGTCTTCCTTGCTGTGCACCTTTCACCTTTAATGTTAATGTGCTGCTCCAGGCCATAGAACCGGGAAACCTGATGATCGCTCTGTCAAGACAACTGGGTTCCTTCTTTGAATACCAATTGTTCCCTTATCTCCCCGCGAGGCTGATGTGACCACTTTATGGTTTCAACACATCCTTTCTTTGCCTAAGCACCTCAGCAATGGCTTAAGGCTATAGATACACAGCTTAAGCCAAGCAATGGCTCTACCTTATTAACCTTTTATTAACTCAATTAACCCTTGAGTGTTAGTTCCCATTATCAAAAGCACAACCAGTTTTGAGACATTGAACCTTGAAGCTTCTGCCTGATGCAAAATGTCCTATCACAACATTGTCAGAGAGGACATAAGAAGTGCAATATTACATAAATATAGCAAGGATGCCTCATCTGGAATTAGTTCATTAAAATGTGATTCAGTTTTGAAAAGTTATTTTATTAAAATAAAAAATGAAACAAAACCAACCAAAAACGTTTGATTTTTCTGTACAATGAACTGTATAGAGCTACTATTTCTGTGCTTCTGCTTGCAAGAACAGAGCAGATATTGACTGATAGTTTAATTCATTTAAAGAAAATCAAGCAGACTCCTGGCAGACAAGAACTAATTAGTACCTTTTATCTACTGGGAGGATACAAGGTTTAAGCTGCCAGAGAGAAGGAGTACGTTTTTGTAAGTGCGTTTAAGCTTGATTCGTCAACAAGTTTGTGATGGGGATTTTGTCACACAGGTAATAAAGGGAAATAACAGTCAAGGGTTAATAGCAGGGCCATTGCTTGGCTTAAACTGTGTATCTATAGGCGAAAGACATTGCCAAGGTGTTTAGGCAAAGAAAGGATGTGTTGAAACCATAAAGTGGTCACATCAGCCTCGCGGGGAGATAAGGGAACAATTGGTATTCTCAGTTGTCCTGACAGAGCGATCATCTGGTTTCCCAACCCCGTGGCCTGGAGCAACACATTAACATTAAAAGCGAGAGGTACACAGCGAGGAGGACATGGCCTTCATACCTGAGACCCCGGCCCAAGACCACCAGGAAACACTGCGTGTGTGCAGCTGGGAGGAGTTAAAGGCGGAGACTATGGAAATGATTTCCCATAACTCATTGTAATAAAGACCACCTTTTCGGGGAAAGGTTATGGATATGTATAGGCGCCCCTTGAATATGTAAGGTTTGGTTGTATAAATCCTAAGCTAACTGCTGCGGTGGGTGCACACGATTGTGAGGGGGCGACCCCCCCGTGCTGCCTGGCGCCGAATAAACATACCTACTTTACAACCTCACAGGTTGTGGAGTCTGCTTTCCGCATGTCACAGGTTCCAGTTCAGGTCAAAACTAGGAAAAGTGAAGTTTTTGTCTTATAACATCCCCTTTTAATTATTTTAAGCTCTGTCAGAGTTTCTGGAATTCCAGTCATGTCTTTTAACTCTCATGATGATCAGGGAACTGGAACTCAATCCTGAAAATAGACTTTGTTTATACTGCAAGATTAGGCTCATGGAAGTTTATATCTGTTGGTAAATGGAAATCATAATTTGATTCTTCTTGTTTCTCTGTGCAATCTGTTTTGCAGCATCAGATTAATTTTGAGTAACTTTTAGTTCCATCCAGAGCTGATTTTGTTGTTCATCCATTGTTTCAGTCCATAAATGAGGTAGAAGCATAAATTCATAAGAAAAAAAAAGCTAAAAGGGATTTCCAAAGGTTATCTGCTCCACACCCATATCCTAAAAAAGGATCATCCTTATTTGTTCTTGGCAGTTATATGTCTCACCTGGTCTTGGAGAGAGGAAGGAAAAAACCATACTTCCTACGATGCAATTCGGTAGACTTCGTCTGCAAATTATCCTGGTGATTTCCAGTAAACTAGCATTAAATAAAACTGTATAAATCTCCTGTTACCACACCCACAATTTGACTTATTCCCCAAAGGCACAGTGAATGGAGCTTCATTAATCCTTTAGGTACAGGAAAGCTGTTACGATTTTGTCTTTCTGTTTCTTTCTTTTCTGCCTGAAAACTCTGGTATTTTAGTCCTTCCTTGTAAGTCAGGCTTTCCATTTATTAAACAGTGCCCCAAATTCTTTGTATTTCTTTTCTAGATTACTCTGACCCACCTTTTCCTTGAATCGTGGATGTGATACTCCAAGAAATGTTAACAAGTACTCAGTAGAATGGAAAGATTCATTACATTTGCATTACATTTCTTATGGAAATGGCTACTGACAAGAATCCTCACTATGGTATTTCCTTTTGTTGTACAAGGATGATGTTTTAAACTTCTTAAAAACAGTGGTCTACTATAATTGTCTCAGGCAAAAGTGCAATGGCAGGCTTTATTCTGTTTTGGTATTTTTCTCTTGTAACTCGTGTTGCAGTTTAACCCCAGCCAGCAACTAAGCACCACACAGCCCCCCTTGGTGGGATGGGGGAGGGGATTGGAAAAGAGAGAAAATTTGTGGGTTCAGATAAAGGCAGTTTAATAGGTAAAGCAAAAGCCATGCATGCCAGCAAAGCACACCAATGAATTCATTCACTACTTCCCATCAGCGGGCAGGGGTTCAGCCATCTCCAGGAAAGCAGGGCTTTATCACACATAGTGGTTACTTTGGAAGACAAATGCCATCACTTCAAACCTCCCCTCCTTCCCTCTTCTTCCCCCCTGATTTATATGCTGAGTGTGAAGTCATATGATATGGAATATCCCTTTTGTCAGTTGGGATCAGCTGTCCCGACTTTGTACCCTCTCATCTTCTTATGCACCCTTAGCGTACTCACTGGTGGGGCAGTGTGAGAAACAGAAAAGACCTTGACTCTGTGTAAGGACTGCTCAGCAATAACAAAAACATCCCTATATTATCAACTGTTTCCAGAACAAATCCAAAACGTAGTCCCATACTATGAAGAAAATTAACTCTATCCCAGCCAAAACCAGAAAAACTCATTAGTGTTGCATAATAGTTTTGTGGCAAAAATCAGATTGATTTCCAGACTCCTCCTTGACTGCCTCAGCCTTTTCAAGTACCATATGATAAGGGGAACTAACACTCAAGGGTTAATGGCAGGGCCATTGCTTGGCTTAAGCTGTGTATCTATAGCCTTAAGCCATTGCTAAGGTGTTTAGGCAAAGAAAGGATGTGTTGAAACCATAAGATAAGGGAACAATTGGTATTCAAAGAAGGAACCCAGTTGTCTTGACAGAGCGATCATCAGGTTTCCTGGTTCTGTGGCCCGGAGCAACACATTAACATTAAAAGCGAGAGGTACACAGCGAGGAGGACATGGCCTTCATCCCTGAGACCCCGGACACCGACCACCAGGAGACACTGCGCGTACGCAGCTGGGAGGAGTTAAAGGCGGAGACTATGGAAATGATTTCTCGTAACTCATTGTAATAAAGACTGCCTTTTCAGGGAAAGGTCATGGATATGTATAGGTGCGCCTTGAATATGTAAAGTGTGATTGTATAAATCTTAAGCTAACTGCCATGGTGGGCACGCACGATTTTGGTGGGGTGACCCCTCTTGCTGCCTGGCGCCGAATAAACATACCTACTTTAACAACCTCACAGGTTGTGGAGTCTGCTTTCCGCACGTCATATATACTCTCATTGTTGTGAAAAAAACTTAAAAAATATTCTATTTACTTTATATATGTTAAAATTCTATTGATCTTCAAATGCCCACAAGAAAAAATGAGATCTTCATTGTGTCCACTCGTATCTCCTGTTCCATTCTGGATAATGAACTATTCTCAAGTAATTGGACTTCTCAGTCCAGTACTCAAGACTAGGGCATGGTTCTTTATTGATTTTGCTTATATCTGTGTTTATTCAGAAAGAAAATTTGATAGGTTGTCTTGTAACTGAGCTGATGTTCTCTTTTCCATCATATCTGCAGGAGGAACTATTTAACTGTCAGTCACGTGAAAAACCTAGAAATAAAAGATAACATCTTTATCCTGCAGTTTCTACTGATATTTGAGAAATCCTTAACTATTTATTATCTGCCATGATAGAAAATGACTTTTCCAAATATATTATAGCTAAGTCTGTCAGACTCTTCACCAAGCAAATTCCATCGCATAAAACTTTCTAAGTTTCCGTAGAAAGTCAGACCACAAAGAAGGACTTACAGTGTCTGGTTTTGAATGTGGGCTTAGAAGTTTGAGCTGTCTGTTTTTAATGCTGATATTTTGTGCAATGTAGTCTAAAATTTCCCTGCTGGCTGACAGTTCAGCAGTAGGATTTTAAGGGATTGGAATAGTCAGTATCATGGTGAATATATTGCAGGTGGCGATTTGTCAACGTGTTCAGCAGTCTTTTTGGTAAGGTGGTAAAAACTGCAAAACCATTTTCGGAGCAGATGCTATTTTAAATTTCCTGCGTAGTTTAGGATTAACAAATCTGCTAGAAATAAGTGAAATAACAGATATTCAAACATCTTCTGGTAGTCAATTGTTTAAATGGAGATAAATGGATTATCTCCTTTTTAAAAGCCTCAGACACAATTAACCTGGGTACTAGATCTCTTTTTAGACTTCTTATAGATCTGATTTTCAAGAACAGCAGCTTGAGTTCTTGGATGTGTTGCAACATCCAATATTAAATCACCGCTATGTCAATCACCTAAAACTAAGAGTAATAGAATTTATATCATAGAATCATAAAATGCTTAGAGTTGGAAGGGACCTTAAAGATCATCTAGTTCCAACCCCCCTGCCACAGGCAGGGACACCTCCCACTAGAGCAGGTTGCTCAAAGCCCCATCCAGCCACAGAAACAATCTTGCGCTCGTGAGACCCCACCTGGAATACTGTGTCCAGCTTTGGAGTCCTCAACACAGGAAGGACATGGACCTGTTGGAACGGGTCCAGCGGAGGGCCACAAAGATGATCAGAGGGTTGGAGCACCTCCCCTATGAAGACAGGCTGAGAGAGCTGGGGTTGTTCAGCCTGGAGAAGAGAAGGCTCCAGGGAGACCTCATAGCAGCCTTCCAATATCTGACGGGGGCCTACAGGAGAGCCGGAGAGGGACTCTTTGTCAGGAGATGTAGTGACAGGACAAGGGGTAATGGTTTTAAATTGGAAGAGGGGAGATTTAGATTAGATATTAGGAAGAAATTCTTTACTGTGAGGGTGGTGAAGCACTGGAACAGGTTGCCCAGGGAAGTTGTGGATGCCCCATCCCTGGAAGTGTTTAAGGCCAGGCTGGATGGGGCTTTGAGCAACCTGCTCTAGTGGGAGGTGTCCCTGTCCATGGCAGGGGGGGTTGGAACTCGATGATCTTTAAGGTCCCTTCCAACTCTAACTATTCTATGATTCTATGATTCTATGAATCACAGAATCAATCAGAATCACAGATGGGTTGATGCTGGAAGAGACCTCTGGAGATCAACATCCCTGCTCAAGCAGATCCACAGACAGCCAGTGGCCCAGGAACATGTCCAGATAGCTTTTGAAGATCTCCAAAGAGGGAAACACCACAACTTCTCTGGGCAACCTGTCACAGTGCTCAGTCACCCTCACAGTAAAGAATTGTTTCCTGATGTTCAGAGCGAACCTCCCATGTTTCCACTTGTGCTCATTTCCTCTGGTCCTGTCACCACTGAGAAGGGCCTCTCTCTGGCTTCTTTATACCCTTCCTGCAGGTGTTTATAGAAATTAGTAAGTTCCCCCTGAGCCTTGCCTTCTCTACATTGAATAATCTATCTCATATGTCACAGCCTTTCCTCGCAGAAGAGATGCTCCAGTCCCCTTAAACATCTTCGTGGCCCTTTGCTGGACTTTCACTAACATGTCAATATCTCTCTTGTACTGGAGGGCCCAGAACGGGACACAGTACTGCAGGTGTGGCCTCACCAGTGCTGAACAGAGGAGCAGGATCACTTCCCTTGACCTGCTGGCAATGTGTAGTCTAATGCAGGATACTGGTAGCCTTCTTTGCTGCAAGGGCACATCGCTGGCTCACATTCAACCTGGTGTCAACAAGGACTCCCAGGGCCTTTTCTGCTCAGTTGCTTTCCAGCTGGGTGGCTCCCAGAATGTACTGGTGTGGGGGGTTGTTCCTCCCCAGGTGCAGGACTTAGCTCTTCTCTTTGTTGATGTTTTATGAGTCTCCTGTTGACCCATTTCTCCAGCCTGTTGAGGCCCCTTTGCATGTCAGCGCAACCATCTGGTGTCTCAGCCACTCCTCCCATTTTTATGTCATCTGCAAACTTTCTGAGTGTACACTCTACCCCATCATCCAGGTCATTGGTAAAGATGTTAAGCAGGACTGGACCCAGCATTGAACCCCGGAGTACACCACTAGTCACCACTAGTGCAATCACTAGTACACCACTAACCTCCAATCATGTAAGGAAACATGTAGCTTAACCAAATCTAAGGAATACTATTGTCCCTTTTTAATGCATCTATTTCCAAAAGTAAATATGCCCTGAGACTTGGGAAAAGTAACTGTACAGCAAAATAAGTAGCTTTGTAGTGGATTTGGATTGGACATGAGAAAAAGGGATGGTAAGCCAGAATACTTTCAAATTAATGGATACAAAGCATACTTTTTGTCTCTATGGCACTTAATGTGATGAACAGTGCTGCATGCATCTGGAACTGGTTTCCACACATGACCAAGCTCAAATAAGTAACTTTTTTGCTTTTGCATGCAAGGAAATGCATAATTCTTGCTACTCTTCCTGCAACAGTCCTGAGCTAGGCCGGGATCTCTGCTGTCTACCCCAGTATAAAAGCCTTTCCAATCTTTTTGCTTTAGTATGCAGTGTTGAAGTACTCAGCTAATGTTTTCGTCACTGTCATGCAGTAACTTATCCTGAGAACTGCATCCAAAAAAAAGTATCACAGTAACTGCCAACATGAATGATGGCTTTATTAAGTAAAATAGAGACTTGCTAATGTTAAGTTTTGGGGGTCAAAGTAGTCTCTCTCAGTGCAAGAGTATTTTCAAAACGATGTATGAGAATTTATTTTTCCATCATTTTGAGTATTTTCTGCAACGGTTTTGTGCTTATTGTCATTTGATTTTCTCTTTCTGTGAGCACTGTTGAGACTAAGTCATTCTTCTGCTTATTTTTTCTTTATAGAAATGCCAGTGATTAAATAGTTGGTTGATAAAACTTATCTGCATTCTTGCTGAGACTTAGAGATGACAATGCCATTGTTTGATCAAAATAAAAATTCCAGGTAATGCATAGCTAAATATAAATATATTTTCAGTAAATTCCTATTCATCATTAGGGAATATCTCTAAAAGATGTAAGAATCAATGTGAGATTTCAATAGTGAATTTCCTATTAGAATTTTATTTTATACTTAAGATATCTAAAACTACAAAAATCTCAATTTATCATTTAAAGGAATTGGCAATGAAGGATTTGTCACAAAAAGAACTTTATTTGTGATTCCTAAAATCACAGCCTGCTTCAACTCTAAAAAAGCAAGTATGCAAAATTAAAAAAAAAAAAGCCACAACCAATCCAAAACCAAAACCCAAGAAGCAATAAATCCCTTTAGAGTTGCTTTGACTGAAGGAATTTTTAAATTTTTTTTTTTAAAGAGAAGAGAAAAGTTGTTACTCTCTACTGAATGATTTTACTTCTTGTATAATTAAGTGATGGATCTTTATATCTCTCATATTGACCTGCCACACCTTAAGCAACTAAAGAAGATATAGGTGTTCAGTGCACGAAACTGTCCTTGAAGGACACTGGCGTAATATTTTCCAAGATGACTAGTGTCCTGCATAGCAGACATGCTAATGAACAATAGTAAATTATTAGTATCAGTTATGGTGGTGTTTACTGGAACCACAGGAACTTTGCAAAAGGGGATGCCCTCTTCCCTTAACAGATTGAGTGGAAAAAAGCCAAGATTTTTCTTCTGTTTGCAATACGTATCGCTTCCTAGGATAAAGCTTTTAGCTAGTGATGTATCAAAAAAAGGTGGATATACATCCATCATTTATATTGAGTTTCACAAGTACTATATAGAAGAGAAACACTTTAATAATTTGTTGTATCAGTGCTAGCCTCTGTCTACTGGTAGCTTCTGGTTATTAATATTATTAATGGACACATTTGCTCCTTTAGTTTCAAAAACAAGACACATGGTTCTTGTGGAAAAATGTCACTTATTTTCATTTCAGTTAAATGTTGATAAAGTCTTCAAAGCAAAAAAAATCAACCTCCAAACTCAAAAAATGGCATCCAAATAGTCCTCAGTGTATGATTCTACACACAAAAGGAATTGACTGAAGGGTAGTTTTTTTACAGATGTATGTTTAATGTGCTAAACTGAGAAGATTATTGTTAGGCTCCTTCTGAAAATGGTTCACTTTATTTTCTCACCATTAATTTTTCCTAATAAACTTTCCTGGATTTGGGCTTTTTTGTCCTATGGTGCTGAATAAATGGCTAACACATTCTACTTTTTATAGCCTGAAGATAATAAACTTGTGAAAATAACCTGGAGTGCCAATGTTTTTACTTAGCCATAAATTTTCCAATAATCACTTTTCCAAGGAGGCTTGCTCTGCATTTTTAAGGAATTACTGTAATGAAGGCAATATAGATTCTATCAGAAGGGAAGCTTTTCCACAGAGAAATTTTTCTGAACTTTGTCTTGGTTGTCACCAATAAATTAATATATATGGCGTGATAACCAGTTCATATGTTTACTTTTCTTACCTGACTATAGTTAATGTTGCTTTGTTACTATTGCATAGAATCATAGAATCATAGAATTGTCTGTGTTGGAAGGGACCTTTAAGATCATCTAGTCCAACCATTAACATCTAACATCTACATCTACAAGCATCTAACGTCTCCTTTCAGTCTAGAAACCTCCACCAACTTTAAAAGGAATGTGAATGTGTAATTTAATCTAAAAGCCTCTAGTAATACACTCTAATCACAGTTGACTTCTTCAAACTATGGCAAACTTTGAATCTTACTTTGAGTAACTTATGCTGCCTTTTGTAATGGGATTTTGCAGTGATGGTAACACTGATGCTATGGCCTATGAATTCTAATTTAAATTGACTTTGGATTCAACTGGGGGAAAAACCCGCACAAATTCCCATTGGTCTCATTGGAGTCCATTACAGATAGTGCTTCTCTTGGAGGCAAGGCCAGTTCAAACAGTTCTGCCTTTTCTCTGTTCCCACGTTTCTTTGCAGCCATGTATTGTCACCCTCTCAGTTGTGCTGGTTTAAATTTTGTAGAACTGCATGGTCAGACTGATCAATTTTTTTAAATGTCTGTATTAGCATAACTGAAGACATAGTTGAAAGGAAAGCAGGTGTACTTTGAGCCATCCTTGCCATTCAGTGAAATAATTAGAATACCATCAGATTTATTACCAGGATAAATTACAGTCAGGTTTGCTATTTAGAGAAGGAGGGCTTAGGATTTCTCCCATGAAAAAGTTCAGGTAACTGTTTCTGAAATTTCATTCTCATATTCCCACATTCTGATATTAGTTTAACTGCACAAAACTTTGACAGGTCTATCCAAGAACTAAAAAAACGTTTGACCTTCTTGCCCATCTCTCATTGTGTTTCAGTCATGTCCAGATATTAGCAGAAGCTGTTACAGTTTTAGAAGCCTTTCTCCCCAAACTTTTGCTACTCTTTGTCCTAGCAATTAATAATCAGGAGTCTTCTGATTTTAGAAAATTATCTGAATCTCTAGACAGCTGTTAGCCAAGTAAAACAACAGACCAGCTGATATGGTATTCACATAAAAGTCAAAAGGAATATAATTGATATTAGTCAAAAGTGTTTTATAAAAAAACAATGTTCTAAATTCTTAATTCTTTCCTTCAAATTTGTAGGTTTTGTTTAGAACTGTTAACCAGGCTGGCTTTTCGAAGGTTTTGTGTTTTACTGCTTTATAGTCAGTATGAGTATGCCCATTATAGAAAATTTGTATTCAAATAGGTAAAGTCTACACCTAAATGTGATGTTAGTCATACACAAAGTAATATATTTATACATGAAGAATAGGAGATGTTATCCTGGAAAATTCTTTGCAAAGGGCATAGAGACAAGCAACTCAATATGAATTGGTGCTGAACTGCTGTGGCAAAAATGGGTCAGAAGTACTTTGATATATAAGGAGAGTAACCAGATTAAAGAAGGTTATGTTATCTTTGTGCCCATAACTAGAGAAATGGAAACAAAAGTACTGCAGCTGAGTCAAATTCTGAGGGCATGTGGAACTCCAAAAGTTAGTAGAGGGTAAGGAAAAGAGAAGATTTTGGTTAAATTCTTCAACTTTTGGGGTGGTGTGTGTCTCATACATATTGAAAAAACATTATTTATTGTGTGTTAACCCTGGTAGGCAGCTCACCTGTCCCTACAGTGGTATGGAGGAGAAAATCAGAATGGTAAAAGTGAGAAAACTCATGGCTTGAGATAAAGACAGCTTAATAGGTAAAGCAAAATCTGTGTGTGCAAGTAAAGCATGTTGCAGTGTATCTATGTGTTTCGTGGATAGAAAGGGCTGTCTGGAGACCTGAACCCTAAGAAAAGAGGTGGGCAGAAGAGGCAGGATGTGGGTATGGAAGTATGCGTTCATAACATATCCTCTCAGGTTGCGATGCAATGACTCCAGCCGGCAGTTACCACCCCACCAGTCATTCACTCACACCCCCACAGTGAGATGGGAGAGAGAATCAGAAGCATAAAAGTGAGAAAACTTGTGGCTTGAGAGAAACAGTTTAATAAGTGAAGCAAAGCTGCAGACACAAGAAAGGCAAAACAAAGAATTCATTCACTATTCCCATTGACAGTCAGATGTTCAGACACTTTCTGGGAAACCAGGACACAGAATGCATAATGGCTGCTTGGGAAGACTAACCATAACCCTGAATATCGGCCTTTCCTCCTCCCTTCACTGAGTTGTCATTGCTGAACATATTATATAGTATGGCATATCTGTCTGGTCAGTTTGGGTCAGCTGTGGGCTGCCTCTTGTGCACCCTCCCAGACTCTTGTGCACCCCCAGCCTACTCCTAGGTGGGGCAGAGTGGGAGAAAGAAAAGGCCTTGATGCTGTGCAAACACTCGTTACCAATATCGAAAACACCAGCGTGTTATCATCACTGTTCTAGTCACAAATCCAAATCATAGCACTATATGGGCTGCTATGAAGAAAATTAACTCCATCCCAGCCAGACCCAGCACACAGCTGCACAGTTTTGTACCTTCCCTCCAGCTGTGGAAACAGAAGAGTGGTAGCGAGAGGGTGCTATGCTAATGCAGAGCAACTGGGAGGTTGTCAGTTCCCAGTACCACAGAAGGCAAACATAAGGTAGAGGTTAATGACTGGAGCTAAGCTCTTTCTTACTCAAGTAAATGTGTGTTTTCTTCAGGCTAATGACACACAAGAGGAATATCTGCTTCTCTGGTTAGCAACCATCTCAAAATAGAGATGATTGGCTCCTTTGGTGACCAAGGAGCCACAGTCTGTCACTGAACAAAAAGCTCAACTTTCAACTGTTCTGAAGAGCTGAGTGCTTGGAAGTACTGAATGGGGTTGACAGCCATTGAAAGTGGCAATAGGGAATAAGGATAATAGCAAAATGGCATTTTTCTACCTGCTTTAAGCTATGCCCATATTAATAATCATTTATGTAACCCAGTACTTCCATGGTCTCTTTTGACAGACAATATCATTGTTTCTATTCACAGATAAGGAAATAGTCCTCCACTGTGGCTGTACTGCAAGCATTCAAAGGGTAAACCTGGAAGGAGAATTCAAGTCAACTTGATATCCCAGGTTCTGTCTTTTATCACCCCAGAAACCCGCTGGAAGAGAAGTTTCACAGAGATTGAATTGACTGTTTTGCTAAGAGATAAACTGTGAAATTGATCCTCTTGCATACTATTAAAAATAATAAATAAATACTGTTAATTATTATGCTTGACTTGATCTGTGAGACAATATGCCATTCCTTTTTCCTTTGTCTCAAGTGGCTAAAGCCTTCAAAAGCAAGAAATTTATACATAAAAATACAAGAAGAAGAGAGATGGAAGCCACAGATTAGATGCTGGTTCCCAAGAATTCTAGAATGTTGGAGGGAGTGGGGAACCCAATGCCCCACCTTTTTATTTCCTCTTTCCAGTGATTTCCCTAGGCCCAACCTCTAATAACTTGAAATTCTGGCCAAGGCAGCAATGCCAAAATTCCAGTAGTGAAGCTGTAGTTTCAGTTGTTTCTATATCACTAGAAATATGAATATACCCACAACTTCATAAATAAACCTTTTCTAATGTAATTTCCTATCACTTTATTTTTCCCTGTACCCAAGGGAGCTGGAAATCTGACAGGTATTAAAAACTGTAATCTTATTTATTTAATTATAAGTATATTTTAAATTATTTTTCAACAATTCCTGCACTGTGGTCTAAAAATTATGGTACTGGGTGTTTTGCTTTGCAAATTAACTGAGGGTGTACCTTGAGCTGCTCCAAGCCACTACAGCATCACTGAAGTCAGTAGCTGACTGTGGCAATTCTGCACTAGTCATACACTTATGAAAAGGGTTAATCTTATGCTATGTCTTGTCCTAGTCAAGTATCTCATGTACATGAATTAAGCAGATTGAATTTGTCTGTGTGTGGATAAGCAAATAGTTAAAGCCAAAAAATGGGAACTAATAATGTGAAAAGTGTTCCTTTCTCCTTGTGATTAGACTTTGAAGGTTTAAACTTAGGAACAGCTTCTCTAAAACCTCAGGGTATGACTTGGGAAAAGAAGAAAAGAAATAATAATAAAAAAAAGCAGCTCAGTGTCAACCATTGTTTTTGGTAAAAAGCTGGGAGCAAAAATTTTTGACATACCAGAACCTTAACACAACCATGAATCATGTTCAAGGCCAGCCATTCACACTGTGCCAGTTCAAGATGCACATCTTTCCAGGAATGGCTTTCACCTAGGCTGGCATGTGAAAGAAAATTTTTTGCTCTACTTCAGCGGTGTAAAGTCACTGGGACTTTACAGCCTTCTTGAAACATAATTTCCCTTCAAATGCTTGTGCTGCTTATCATGTTTCTAGTTGCAGCTGAAACAAAACGTGTTTCAGGAGGAGTGCTAGCGCTTGAATTTCTAATTAATTTCGAATGCTATTTGCAAGATTTATATGAAGACCTGCTTTGGTAGGTGGCCCTGATTGTAGTGTCTCAGTGTATAATGTTTCCATTCACAACAAAGAAATTAATCTTTCCCAATATATACTTCAGTTCTTTAATTCTGTGCAGTTGAGTATGACAACTCTTTTCACTCTGATGTTTCCTATATGGAAAGGTTTCAACATGACATAGACCTCTAAGTCACTCTTGGAGATATTATATCTTACATAATGGAATAATTTAATGGAAGAGAAATACTGTTGGCTAGGTAAAACACTACAAATGATTGAAGATATGATGACTGGGTTAAACAGCATAGAAGCTCTAAGACCTCTTAGAAAAAGGCATAGAAGTTGTCTATGAGATGTAGTATTTAGGATTTTGAATTGAGAGAGAGAAGCAGGAAAAAATAAAGTAGCAGAATTGTGAAAAGCTTTGAATGGAAATAACACGTAATCAGCCTGGCTCATGTCCCATTAAGCATGCTGGAGATGATTACATTCATATTAAAGACAGGCTAGTGTGAGTTTGAACTTTGAATTTTTGTAGTTTGGAATAATGATCACCGATAATTTTGCCACACTGATGTTAGTGGAGCTCGGTTTAATCTTATTTCCTAAGTTATGTGGTATTCTGCCTATATAAAGAACAAAAAACTCTGGCCTGAGATTTAGTTCACTGTTAAGCGACAAGGAGGCTAGTTAGAAAAATATTGAGTGGAATACAATACAGTAAAGAAGGAAAAACAACTAGTAGAAGTAAAAAAGTAAAAAAAGTTTCTACATAAATTTATTTTTTGCTAAAGACCAAAAATGTATTGAATATTTAAAAGTGCTGGAAATAAAAGTGACATAGGACCAATACAGACAAAATGGAATGATGCCAATGTAAAACTTGGTTACTGTTCAGTTTAAGTTGTGTTGATTTCTAAGCAAATTCTGTAATGGCTTCCTTCCGAAGTTCAATGAACAGTAAGAAATTCTAAAATAATGATCATCAAAAAAAATAGTAAAAAGACTGAGAGCAATCAAAACTTTTTATTGGATTTGGACTTTAAATTGAAATAATTTCCACATTGTAAGGTAGACTGAAATTACAAAATACAAGAGATATTTTTAGCAAGAGCAAGAAAAATTTTCTCCTAAATATGTCGCAATGGGACAGTTTTATATTTCAGTTTGGGGTTTGCTTTGTTTTGTTGTTGGTTTTATTTCATTTAAATACAATTCCAGACAAATGAAATTCATTTTTACAGTGATTTTCATTTGACACATTTGTCTGTTCCACATGAACAGGATTTAATCTATATTACTCTGAACTTGTTCCTTTTTATTTGAAAGTAACTGTATCTACAAGAGGTATAATTTGTAGTTTACTTTCTTCTTCCACCTTTCTTTTTGTGGTGAGTTTTTGTGGTGGGTTGACGTCAGCCAGCAGCTAAGCACCCACACACCCACTTATTCATTGGTCGCTCCTCCAACACAACCAAGTGGGACAAGGATGAGAATAGAAAGACTGAAACAAAAAAACTCACGGATCAAGATACAGACAATTTTATAAGTGAAGGAAAGAGAAAAAACAAAAAACAAATAAACAAAGCAAACCAATCATACACTATCTCCCACTAATGGACCAATCCCCAGACAGTATCCAAGTAATGGCCACCTTGGAAGCCAAGGAACCCCACACCTTTTTTCCTCTACCCCAGTTTTAATGCTGAGTATGGCATTATATGGTATGGAATATCCCTTCAGCAAATTCAGATCAGCTGTCCCAGTGTCCCCTTTCAACTTCTTTCTGACCCCCAGCTTAGTCTTTGTGGAGGGACGGGGATGTAGAATGGGAAAGGAGAAACCACTGATGTAGTGCAAGCACTGTTTAGCAATAGTCAAAATACTGGTGTATTATCAATACTATTTTAGCCACAGCACCACAGGAGTTGCTATAAAGACAGTTAACTCAAATACCAGCCAGAGCCAGTACAGTCTTAAAACAGCTTGCCAATTTTCCAGGCCACTGAGTAACTGCATATCTTTTCAGTTTCCAATAAATAAAACATACCCTATTGTTTGTTATGATTGCAAATAGTCTTTTTAAACTTTTTTGTTCAAGAATTGAGAGGTGAGGAGGTGTTATAGGTTCACGGTTTATAAAGTTATTTGTGATCTTTTAAGATGAGACTGAAGAAATTTACTAAGTTAAACCATTACCATTACCATCCATGTAGCAGTCGCTACCTGCTCAGATATCTTTGACACTTCCCGACACCCAGGTCTGCTGAAAAGAGAAGTGAGGGAATTCACACCTATTAGAGAGCTGGGACTGCCAAATGTGTGTGTGGTGAACTTTCATGCTGTGCAAATTAGTACTGAAATTACATTGGCGTCTTATAGCTACTGTTATCCAGAGTTCTTTGCTGGTTTTCTGTCAGCTGAAATGAATGGCAATTCAGCAAAACAGTGATAATAGACTTGTATTCTGTTGAATTCCACAGTTGGGCTTCATTAAAAGCTTTAATCTAAAGCTCCGCCATGGGAAGTCTCCCAGAACTAAAATGGGAAGTCTCCTAAGAGCTTTTCATTTCAAACCCATGTTAGGTCTCATAAGCACAATTTCTTTTTCTTTTCAGGGCTTGGGGTGGTTTGGGGGTTTTTTTTGCATGTATGTCTTCATCCCTTACAATGATGTCTTAAAAAAGCATTGAAGTCACTTTTGAAAAACAAGGTTTAGTTCACAAAGCTCAGTTTTAATGGGTGGGGCTTAGAATATATGTCAGATGTGCGATTTCTGCAGTCAAGTCACAGACTGCTGTAGGCAACACTACTCAGGATAGAGGATATTTATCTTAAGAGGAGAATAAGACTAAGAATACTTAAAAAACCAAAACCCAATAGTCCTGTCTTATTGTACACAAGACTTTCCATAAGTAAACAAGCAAAAAAAAATAGCAAGGCAAAGTTTGGTGAGGCATTATACTGAAGTAATATGTTGGGCAACAGCTGAAATTGCTGAACAGATACAGTAAAATTTCAGCAATAGATAGCCAGGAAATCCTAAGCAATTTTTCTGACTTCTTAGGGCAAAAAAAGCACTTCGGTACCAATGGCTACAGGTAATGTATTATCTATATTCCATGTGGAATACTGTTGTGAATAATAGCTTTCTTCAGAGAGACGGAAAGAATGACTTTGAGAGGGTAGGTAGGGGCTGACCAAAGTAGGGGCTGACTGTGGTTCAACGTTCATTGCTTCAACATTCACAGAGAGGGATGCAATTTACAGAAGCTGGAAAGGTCACAGGGTGATAAAGCTATTTGATTTCATTGTATATTTCTGGGTTCTTAGAAACAGGGCAACAGAAAGTCCCTTCATCAGCATGGGAATGGTGGACCCTTGCCTGTGGGTTTATAGGGTGGAAAAGGCCTTCATTTTGAGGACAATTTCTTCTAAAATTTAAAAACTGGGAAGCCAGTAGGCAACCTCATGATTCTGTAGGTCCGATACAGTGGAAATACTTAAAGAAGTGATTGATTTGCAGTTTGATTGCATACTTTGGTTACAGCTTGCTTAATTTTTCTAGAGGGTCTGGCATTGTACAAATAAGAGGTCACCAAATTTTCCCACCCACCACACCCTCCCAAGTCTGTGTTTCACATACAGAAGAGATAAAAGAGAATCCAAGCAGATTCTGTGTTGCCTCGCAATTAAAGCAGCAGCCCAGACTTCTGTCTTACCAGAATTCATGACCTTGTACTCATTTTGCTTGCATGTAAAAACAAATATCCATTGTAATACACATATTATTGATCTGCTCATTACCATGTTCTTAAAGCCTTTTTCACTTATCTATTAATACTGGGACCTGAAATCTCAAGGCAAAGCTTTGTGGCAGGTGTGAAATTAATTCAAGCAGTTAGTTCACAGCACATCAATTACAGTATTCATTCACTGTAAAAGTTGGCATTCAAAGAACATTAAAGCTATAAATTAAATGAACAGGTTCCAATATACTCATAATTAGACTTTCCAGAGCATGTTTATCTGCGGTGCAGCTGTACAGCGTAGCAGAAAACTACATTGGTCTATTAAGAGCAGGGTAAAAACCACAACACTGTGGAACCAGTTCATCAGAGGATAACAGTAGAAACACCACAAACATTTTTCTAAAAGGAAAATGCATTTTTGTGTGTCACTATGAATTATGAGAAATTGTGTGTCCTATCTGATAGGATTCAGAGCTGTGGTTCAGGAATGCCAACTTCTATTCCTGTTACTGCTCTGTTGGGTGAACTACCAGCTTCTCTTTGTCATTCTGTGCCTCCATTTCCCTGTCCACTGAATGAAGCTATGGTATTTTTCCAAGAACATTGTAAATATCTAGCAGATAGCTATTTCTCACCTATCAAAACTCACTTTTCCACCAAATACCAAGGGATCTTCTCAAAGGATGTGAAGAAAAGACGAAAAACAGAAAAAATAACTTTAGTAGAATTTAATCTATTAGTTCTAGGCCAACACTATGTCCTTTTTTTGGTTTGTACCAACTGTGCTGTTTTGTACCATTAGCAATGCAAAGGATTTGTGTGTTTTAATACCTTTCTTGAAGCCAGAGGAAATCAGAAATTACATTTTATATAAAAATGATCATTTCTTTATAGAAATAGCTTCGCTTGCAATTTCTTTGAAATAGTTAGAATAACATTCAGTATCTTGGGCCAAACATAGATACAAATGCTGTGTATGTGTATGTGCATCCCAACTAAGAGGAAGCTGGGGAAAAAGGTCGAGGCCTGCATCAATGAACAAGGAGCTCCTGGACAATTTCAGATTAAAAAAAGAAGCCTACAGAGGGTGGATGCAAGGACAGCTAGCCTGGGAGGAATACACAGAAATTGTTCAAGCAGCCAGGGATCAAATTAGGAAAGCTAAAACCCTGATAAAGTTAAATCTCACCAGGGACATCAAGGGCAACATGAAAAGCTTCTATAAGTGTGTCAGTGACAAAAGGAAGACTAGTGAATATGTGGGCCCAATCTGGAAGGAAATGGGAGACCTGGACACCCAAGATATGGTGAAGGCTGAGGTACTCAATGGCTTTTTTCGCCAGCAAGGGCCACACTGCCGAAGTCACAGAAGGCAAAGGCAGGGACTGAGAGAATGAGGAACTTCCCACTGAAGGAGAAGATCAGGTTCAAGACCATCTGAGGAACCTGAAGGTGTGCAAGACATTGGAACCTGATGAGATTCATCTACGGGTCCTGAGGGAACTGGTGGATGAAGTTGCTAGGTTGAGAAGTTGTGGCAGTCTGGTGAAGTTCCCACTGACTTGAAAAGGGGAAATGTAACCCTCATTTTTAAGAAGGGAAAAAAGGAAGACCTCATGAACTACAGGTCGGTCAGTCTCACCTCTGTGCCCAGAAAGATCGTAGAGCAGATCCTCCTGGAAACTCTGCTAAGGCACATAGAAAATAAGAAGGAGATTGGTGAGAGACATGACTTCATTACGGCCAAATCATGCCTGACAAATTTGGTGGCCTTCTCAGATGGGGTTACAATATTGGTAGATAAGGGCAGAGCAACTGATATAATCTACCTGGACTTGTGCAAAGCATTTGACACTGTCCCGCATGACATCTTTTTCTCAAAATTGGAGTGACATGCATTTGATGGATGGAACATTTGGTGAATAAGGAATTGGCTGGATGGCCATACTCAGAATTGTGATCAATGGCTTGATGTCCAAGTGGAAACCAGTGACGAGTGGCATTCCTCAGGGGCCAATACTGGGACCAGTGCTGTTCAACATCTTTGTCAGCAACATGGTCAGTGGGATTGAGTGCACCCTAAGTTTGCCAACACCACCAAGCTGTGTGGTGCGGTCAACACGCTGGAGGGAATGGATGCTATGCAGAGGGACCTGGCCAGGCTTGAGAGGTGGGCCCGTGCAAACCTCATGAAATTCAACCAGGCCAAGTGAAAATCATGCCTGACAAATTTGGTGGCCTTTTAAGATATTGCCACAGCATTGGTAGACAAGGGCAGCGCAACAGATGTCATCTGCATGAAGTTATAAAAGTGTTTGACACATTCTGGTCTTTAAATTGGAGATACATGGATTTGATGGATGGACCACTCAATAGATAAGGAACTGGCTGGATGGCCGCACTCAAAGGGTTGCAGTCAACAGCTCAATGTCCAAGTGGCAGCCAATGACGAGTGGTGATCCTCAGGGGATGGTAATGGGACCAGTGCTGTTTAACATCTTTGTTGGAGACATGGACAGTGGGATAGAGTGCACCCTCAGCAAGTTTGCAGAAAACACCAAGTTGTGTGGTGCGGTCAACACGCTGGAGGGAAAGGATGCCATACAGAGGGACCTGGACAGGCTTGAGAGGTGGGCCCGTGCAAACCTCATGAAGTTCAACCCAGCCAAGTGCAGGGTCCTGCACCTGGGTCGTGGCAATCCCAAGCACAAATACAGGCTGGGTAGAGAATGGATTCAGAGCAGCCCTGAGGAGAAGAACTTGAGGGTGTTTGTTGAGGAGAAGCTCAACATGAGCTGGTAATGTATGCTTGCAGTCCAGAAAGCCAACTCCAGCCTAGGCTGCATTAAAAGAATGGCCATCAGGTCAAGGGAGGTGATTCTACCCCTCTACTCCACTCTCATGAGACCCCATCTGGAGTACTGCATCCAACTCTGGAGCCCCCAAAATAATAAAGGGCATGGACCTGTTCGAGCAAATCCAGAGGAGGGTCACTAAGATGACCAGAGATCTGGAGCACCTCTCCTATGAAAACAGGCTGAGAGAGTTGGGGTTGTTCTGCCCGGAAAAAGAAGGCTCCAGGGAGGCCTTATAGAGGCCTTCCAGTGCCGAAAGGGGGCCTACAGAAGAGATGGGGAGGCACTCTATCCGGGAGTGTTGCAATAGGATGAGGGGTACTGTTTTTAAACTGAAAGAGGGTAGATTTAGATTTGATATTAGGAGGAAATTCTTTGTGGGTGGTGAGACATTGGAACAGCTTGCCCAGAGAAGTTGTGGATGCCCCATCCCTGGAGGTGTTCAAGGCCAGGCTGGATGGGGCTTTGAGCAACCTAGTCTGGTGGGAGGTGTTCCTGCCCAGGGCAGGTGGTTGGAAATCGATGATCTTTAAGGTCCCTTCCAACCCAAACTGTTATATGAATCTATGATTCTTTGTTTATAAATAGGACATTGTCTCTGCCCTTGCTTCTTGCAGCAAAGTCACAGTATTGTAAGCAGTAAATGTAATTCAGTAAATGTGAAACTCATGCCTGATCAGGTATGAGAAAGAATTAAGAAGCAAAGCACTAGCTTTTGTTTCTGTCAATGAAAGCTCAAGCAACTAGAAGTAGAAAGAGCTAGAGAGCTTCTCGAAGACTGCAGATTTCTTCCCTGAAGTCTCTGAAGTGAAGTACATACTAACAGGAGCACAAAAGGAGTAATGCAAAGGTCCTCCTGTTTGTATTCTCACGCCAGCTAAATTTTAAAATTGAATAAATTGCATCTATCAAGGTATGTGCAGCAGCTTTGCATATGCTGTTTTATATCAGTGTAACTTATTCATTGCTTATTACCCCTTAAATTTTCCATTCCATACAATTCTCATTGTTAGGTGGTTTCCTAACTCCTGCACATGAACACACAGTCTGTTTGAAGTATGTGCCTAAGCTGAGTACTTTTACTAAAAATGAAATTAAATTAGATTGATTTGAGATTGTCTCACATTCTCTATTTTTGTGCTCTTCATTACATTTTCCTTCTTGTTTTCATCTCTTGTAGGAAAAGTTTTAACCAATGTAATCAAGATCCATAATCACATAACCTAACATTGATCAAAACCATTACAAATGTCTAGGATTTCCAGGAGACTAACAGCTCATACAGATAAATAGCCATTGTTAAAATTTAATGTATCTTGTTTTTACTATTTCTTCCCCCCTTTCTTTTAAAAATATATGTATGTTTACATTTATTAATTAATAAATACATATGTGCAACATAATTTCTATATATACATCTATATGCAATTACATATTGTTTTCTCTAATGTGAAAGTTTGTGTATGGAAATGTCCCGGTTTGAAGTAAAACTGAACCAATTTTCTGTTCTGTAACTTTACATCCTAGCTAGGCCTCCTCTAACTCTCTGAAAGTAACGGCATACTGTGGAGAGAACTGCTCGTTCTCAGAATGATAAGACCAATGTTTGTGCTTCATGCCAAGGAATGGTGTGCAGAGAGGCCCTTGCTTATACTTATTGCTATAACAACCAAGGTCAGCCAATTTCATTATTTGCCCCCTTAGAGAGTCAGAAACGGAAAAAACGTAGAGGGGTCACATCGGTGGGGAGGAGTGGACAGGACAGGTGACCCAAACCTGACCAACTGGGGTATTCCATCCCATCTGCCCCATGCTCAGTATAAAAGCTGAGGGATCAAAGGGTCAACCCTCTTCCTGCGATGGCCGACGTCCAGAGAGGACTCTGTCTGTCCATCTCCCTTTGATCCCGATCTGTGTGTTCCTGACTCTAGAGCTGGAATCCAGTTCCCATCCGTCGCTGACTCCAGTCTGGGACTTCCCCAGTGCCTGCCGGTGACGTGACTCATGCTGGGAGCTTGATACGGTTTTGTATATATTGTATCTATTTCATTATTTTCTTCTTTATTTCTATTTTAATATTAATTCTTCATTAAAGTAGTTTAGTTCATTCTAAACTTCTGAATCTCCTTATCTCTTTCTCTCCTCTCTCTCTCTTTTGAGGGGAGGGAGAAGGGGGGGGAAGAGCCATCTGTCATTCTGGTTTTGGTAAATTAGGCCGAAACCATGACAGGAAACTAGAAAATATTGCTTTTTTAAACTGTTTTGTAAATTACCCTGAAGCAAACCCAAGCTCCAAGGTTTCTTGAAATCCTTGAATACTAAATCGGTTTCTTAATTTTTGAGTTCTTTGTACTCATGACAGCTTGAACCTAGGTCCTTCATATCCAATATCTTCTACATTCTCCAAAACATAAGCATCAGACACCAAGAGCTGTATTTGGAAATCAGTTTACAACATGTGTACACAAATAGTTTTATACTATATTGATCTAGTTGAGCAGATAGTGTAAAAAGTGAGTTAAGCAAGACATGACAGGAGCTATTTGTACTGATAGTTTTCTCTGAGGTTGCTTGTGGTTCCCTGACAGGTTAAATGTTAACTCTTAAGTTATATTTTTATATATACTACTACTGCTGCTTTAAAACTTCATAGGCAGTAAGAACTTCTATTATAAGGACCATTTGGTAACAATTTCATTTCTGCAAGTTGAAATAGCATCAAATACATCATATGCAGTACTAAAAGGAGGAAAGAAATATATACTCATTAGTCCTTCATATTTTTTCTGAGATATGCTAGAAACAGTTAATTTGACTGCATTATCGCACAGTTGACTAGATGAACAAAAAGCTATCACCAAAGCTGTGGTTTCACTTTCTAACTCATTTCCTCTCTGCTTCACAGTCTGTGTTGCAAAGGCTTATCCCCCAGCTCCTAGACAAAGGCAACTTGTGAATAACAAATCTCAACGCCAAATGTGTCTAGCAAAATGGAAAAAGGAAATGACTAATGAGAAAACCTCAGACATCTCTTTACAGGACCTATAGATAGTGGCTTTAGCAGTAACAGTAAGTTAGTGGTGACATATGCTATAGCACTGTGTTTGCTGCTTCTCCTGGGGCTGGAATGGTAAATTGTACTCTCTGTGGATCATGGTAAGGTCATCTTCTATGAGTGCATGAGTAAACATCCAAATCAAGGAATGTGCTGTGCTCAAACAGCATTCAGGAACCCCTGCTTCTCAAAACAATCACAGACTTGTTGCTCAAATCTGGCAATTTGGGTAGAAAAATCTCCTTGGTCACCACTGTGTATTATGCAAAACTAGATCTGGTCAGAAGCTGTAATTGTTTGAAACCAGAGTATTTACTTAGCTGCATGCCAGGAGGATTCTGGCACAACTCCTCTTGGGCTGAGTAACCCATTTATTTTAGGAAATAGCTCTGCCTTCATGATTCCCTATGGATGCAATCAAAGCTTAAGCCACCTGGTAGACTGCATTTAATATAGAGGGCCATGAGATATCCGGATTATGGCAGCAGCTGTAGTGGAGTTCATTGCTCTGAGACATCACTGGTGAGGGAATGCATGAAAGTTGAGAAGATTTCAAAGGGTTTGAGGTGCAGCTGCAGCCAGAATTGTACAATTCAGACTTGAGGTGTTAAAATCAAATTGTAAGACAGTGAACAGTGGCTCAACAAAAGATATACATGAGATAGAGTAGAACATAGTGAAATATGACAGTCTTACTGTTTATTTGGCTGCCTTACTGTTGTCAGGCCAGCGTAGACTGCCAGGGAGAAAGAGGGGATCTCATCAATGCTTATAAATATCTAAAGGGAGAATGTCAAGAGTATGGGGCCAGACTCTTTTCAGTGGTGCCCAGCAACAGGACAAGTGGCAACAGGCACGAACTGCAACACAGGAAATTCCATCTGAACATGAGCAAAAACTTTACTTCGAGGGTGGCAGAGCCCTGGAAGAGGCTGCCCAGGGAGGTAGTGGAGTCTCCTTCTCTGGAGGTATTCAAAACCCTCCTGGAGGCATTCCTGTCCAACCTGCTCTAGGTGAACCTGCTTTGGCAGGGGGGTTGGACTAGACAATCTCCAAAGGTCCCTTCCAACCCCTACCACTCTGTGATTCTGTGAATTTAAAAGAAGACAATGCAATAGCTCTGTCTTTATTTCTGAGCAATTCTGCCCTTTCCTAACAGATGGCTTAAAACAACACTTCAATGTGAAGTGAGTGTAGGATGATGCATAATCAGACTAATCAAGACCCGTCTGCATGTTGCCTGATAACTAGCACTGCTTCAAGCAACTTCCTCTGCAAGTCCCCTAGTTCTGAAAGTTGCTTCATTTGAAAGATTTCATATTTGTTAAGATTGTGTAACTCCTAGATTTCTCAAAGGTCTTGCTTCTGCTTTTGAATATTTTGACTTGGAACTTCTTGGCTATAACTATCCATATTCAGGTAAGTATTTATTCAGTTCCTGTATGTGTAGAACTTTAAACATCTGCTGAGGCCATTGAAATTCATTTTACTTCAGTGAATTATCTCAATAATGAGCTGCAAGACAAATGTGTTTCTTCAGATGGGATCAAAAGTTGTTAGCAGTGCAACCTTAGCTATTGGTATGGTAAAGAAAACTAGTTTGCTATTTATTTAAATTTCTGTTTAAAGTCACTTTGCTTAAGTTAACAAAGGAATAGTAATGCCTTCAAATTGTCTGTAGGATAAATAATGTGTTAGTGTTCTGCATGAGTGTGAGGGGAAATATATGGACAGGGAGAGAAGGAACAGCTTCTCTTGATTTTTGGATCACTTATCCAGGTCTCAGGTGAAACACCTGATTCCCTTAGAAACTCAATTTCACTAAAATTTTAATGTACGCAGCCAGTGTTTTTAACAACTACTTAATCTCATAATAAACTGAGAATTGTAACAGTTGAGGCAGAAAATCTATAGGCTATGAAGAACTGTAATGTCTTGTAACAAAAATAACCTGTCAAAGGAATTTTGAAACAACAGACAAATTCTGAAATTAAGTTCTTAATATCAGTGTGGTGCTATCCAGGCAGGAACAGATTTGGGGATGCTTTCTTACAATTCCTGTGAAGTTCTGCCTTCTCTCTCAAGCAGAGGAACTAATCTTTCCTTACAGAATCAGCTGCAATCAAATTCTTACATCTACCACACAGAGCACAGCTGCTTTCATTAGAAAGCTGCACTGTACTGTCTTTGTCCAGGGTAGGAGAGATGCAGGGCTCTGGCTGCTAAGAGAGAGGGTGGTATGCTTCACCTCCACTTACAAGCTAAAAAGGTTTTGCTCTTATGTGTAGCTAAAGAAAGTGCCTATCTTTTCAAACAGCACTGGGAATAACTATTTAATGTCTCTTAAGTACAAAGGCAGGATGATTTATGGAAATATCTTAAAAACTGTGATTCAGGAGGTGATTTAGATGTTTAATTATGTCTATACTGCTGTTTTGCAACATGCAGGTATACTAAGGCTCTATGGTTGAGAGATGTTATCTATACTTTTGGTCTTTTCTGAACATATGTTAGTCATGAAAGCCCGAATCTAGTTTCCATAGGCCAATACTGCATTTGGGTGTTTAGTGTTCAAGGAAATTGTGGTTTTCAAAGTGAAGAGATCCAATGACAGAATTAGAAATTATTCAAATGATACAGAATAACGCTTAGAATAACACTTCTGAAAACCATACTCCAAGGTTTTTGGATCTGAGAACCAATTGAAAATATGGGCATCCAAAATCACAGATTTGCATTGTGATCATTTTTGAAGGTCCAGTGCTTATCTCCAGTGTAGGTAATAAAAAACATGAGTAAACTATGTTGAGATTCTTATATGAAAAGGTTATTTAAAGAACTGAATTACAAAACAGTGATTTTCCCCCCCCCATTTATTTAGGCAGACTTAAATCAGTTCCTAAATACAAAAGAGAAGATCTAAGTCAAGCCTTTTAATGTTTGCCCATTGCTAATCTGGAACTTGATATATGTGACAGTCCTACTATTCAGAAAACATCCATTTTGATCTTCTCCTTGCCAATATGATTCTTCTAAGCCTTAGTTCCCCCGGAAACATGCCCTCCACATCAGCTATAGAAAAAATATTAGATAAGAGAAATATTACTGATTTCCTCTCCCTCCTAATCTATGTGAGAGAATGTAGGTTTCATGTCTTCCTTGGTACACTGTCATAGCAATTTATCCACGTGCCTGCTATCATATATCTAGCCCGGTAATATGATTCTGTCCTCATGCATTCACTTTGTTTCTACTCATAAAGAACCTAAAATAAATAACAGGGGGTATATGGAGGCTCAAATTAGGTGATTCTCTGATTCTCTATATATGTAGATTTTATGTGGTTTTATTCTTCTTTTACTGTGGTAAGGTGCAAGAATAAGTATAGCTAGTATAAACATTGACTTCAGGAATGTAGGGTAATCATGAGTAGACTAATACACATTGAAGACACACCTGAATGCTGTGTTTTAATGTCTTTTTGCTTGGTTCCATGTGCCTTTCTCTAAAATATTAAGAATAAAATTACACATCTGACTGAAGTATCTGTAGGATATACAAGAGCCCAGAGAAAACAGCTGAGTGTATACAATGACATATAAAACAACTTTCACAGCAGCATTCTCCTCAGGAGAATAGAATAAGGAATGCCATAAAATTAAAGGTTGATATGAATTTTACAGGACACCCAATCACTTGAAACTATTATATTTCTGTTAGGGCATAGCCTTGCCTTAGCTCTTTTAATGAAATAATGCTTTCCTCTGACTTTGAAATTTCTACAGAATTTCACCGACTTCTTTTCTGGTTGTTTATAGAAGTATAGAGGTTGTTAATTATTTTTATTTTTTTTTTTTAAGAAAAGGTACAGATTGAAAGTGAAGCACTTAGATATAATTAAATTAAAATTCCTGCCAATCTTAATTAAGTTTCTTGATGTAGATTCATTGAGCATTCATGAGCATTACATACATGCAGCCTTTAATCACGTGTTTACACAGTTTTTCTCAGCTTCATCATGGAACAAATGACAAACACTTAAGGATCTCCTTAAGTGATTATCCTTAACGAATCCTTAAAGGATTTCCTTTGTACTGGACAATATCAGTTTATCTTAATATAGGTGATACAACTTTCTATAGGCAGAAAAGTTGCAACCTTCCAACAAAAAATAAGGCACAACTGATTAGTTACAATAGAGACACGGGGGCAGAAGAAAGTTATGAATAAAAGAACAAAACTCCTATTGATATTTTCAGTCAAGATTTTTTTTGAAGTTCGTAAGGTCAGATTGGGCTGTTTTCAAGAGATATAGTGTGGTGGGTTGACCTTGGCTGGGCTGGATGTCAGATACCCACCCAGCAGCTCTCTCATTACCCTTCTTCAACAGGATAGGGGGAGAAAATAAGATGAAAAAGCTCATGGGTCAAGATAAGGACAAAGAGATCACATACCAATTACCATCATGGGCGAACCAGATTCAACTTGAGGAAAATTATTTTAATTTATTGCCTATTAAAATAGGATTGAAAGAGGAGAATCATAGAAAGTTTTGGGCTGGAAAGGACCTTCAAAGGTCACCTAGTCTAACTTCTCTGCCATGGAACATCTTTCATAGAATCATAGAATGGTTTGGATTGGAAGGGACCTTAAAGGTCATCGAGTTCCAAATCCCCTGCCCTGGGCAGGGACACCTCCCACCAGACTAGGTTGCTCAAAGCCCCATCCAGCCTGGCCTTGAACACCTCCAGGGATGGGGCATCCACAACTTCTCTGGGCAAGCTGTTCCAGTGTCTCACCACCCTCACACTAAAGAATTTCTTCCTGATATCCTTTAGTGTGATCCTATACTAGATCATTTTGCTCAGAGCCACATCCAACCTGACCTTGAACACTTCCAATGATGAGGCATCCACAATTTCCTTGGGCAATCTGTTCCAGTGTCTCACCACACTCACATAAAAAATTTCTTCCTTATATCCTGTATAAATCTACCGTCTTGCAGTTTAAAACTGTTTCCCTCTGCCCTGTCACTACAGAACTTGGTAAAAAGCCTTCCACCAACTTTCTTACTAGCTACCTTTAGGGTCTTTTATAAGAAAGGCTGCAATAAGGTCTCCCAAGAGCATTCTCCTCTCCAGGCTGAACAACTTCAACTCTCTCAGCCTTTCTTCATAGGAGAGGTGTTCCAGCCCTCTGATTGTTTTTGTGGCCCTTCTCCGGACCTGCTCCAACAGGTTCATGTCTTTACTTTTTTCTTTTTTCCCCTTCAATTTATTATCCTACTTTATAAGTCAATCTTTAAAGGCAAAATTTCTCTCTTTCTTCTCTTAAAAATAAATATCACATTTTGTATTGTGTAATTCCAAGCAATAAAAATCATACTGTGGTAATGAGAATAAAATTGCACCAGTAGTCAAGCTGACGAAGGAATAAATTAGAATAAACATCCTAACACAATAACATTATGCCAATAATACATACAATGAATGTAATAGGATAGTGACTGTGATTATTTATTACAATAGTGAGTTGTGGGATTTAGATGTTGTAGAAAAAGCACAGCCTTTCAGAGTTAATGTAAACATGTCACTAGATGCTTTCAGTGTCCTACTGCTCTTTTTTTCAATTTCAATACACAAAATTATTGAAATAATTCAAAATCATAGATGAGAGTACAAACCATACTTATATAATCAAGAAAAGTTAATCCTGATGCTCAAACTGTTTTTTGGTTGATATAGGTGGAGCTCCCTGAATAGAGAAAAAAGAAATGTACTGGGAAACTTCCAAGCGCTGCACCTGCAACTTTCTGTGACAAGTTTCTTTGACAAGTTTGACTGAGTGTTCTCACTTTGAGACCTTTGACTCTGAGGTAGGTAAACACAGGCAAATTCTCATTCATTCTGCCTCCTTATGTCCAGAATAACTAAAGACATTTGATTTCATGTAGGATCTTTACTTTCTCGTATTGATATTCACTCACATGCACAAATCACACTTTCCAACACAAATGAGCACTTTGGAACTGAGCCATCTGCAGAATATTGTTCATGGAAAATGGCAGGATGATGTATCTTTTATGTTTTGACTGTGTACATATTTATGTCAATGAAATTATATTATATGGGCATTTGCAGAAAACGCATCCTGATCAAGGCATGTTACTTTAAAGGTATTTTGAAAACATTTACAGGAAAAAAACAAAACAGAATTATTATGTCTAACTCCAGTGAAGCTCACTGTATGCTTAGCAAGTGTGCCTTTCTAGGAAAGAAGGAAAAACATCTAAAATTGTTAATTCTGACACATCATTTATAAAGTTATTAAAACTGAGATTCCCTTCAGTATTTTGTAACAGGCTTAGGTGGGAATAGTAGACCCAAGGTATTCCTACTATGTGCATCTGTTCCATGAAACACTTCTTTTCCCTTTAAGATAGGGAACTACACTGCACACTACAGTCTGAAATAGGAAATAAAATGAAAGCACACAAGACTGAACAGGATCTCAAAGGAAAGGAAGGAGCAGTGGGCAATTGTGTTCTATACAAAATATCAGCCATCATGAAGATGAGATGTGTGTAAGACCTTGTTCACCAGCAAACTGAATGGTGATATCAAGTGCAAAGCATGGTGGTTTTGTGATTGCAAGCCACTTTGTGTTTCCATGGTCAGCTAAAAAAGAGAGAAATGACCATTACGCAATTTTGATTTCTTTGAGTTAATACAAGAGGTGTTGATATTTATATAAGGGGTTAGCTTCTTTTGGCATAAACCTTAGAAAAATAATGAAAACCACATGATAACTGTTGCAACTGTTCTGAATGTGGCACGTGTAGATTTTGTGATTCTGATGTTATTAATTGTTTTCTTACTTGTCCACTTCTGGTGATTTTACTGCCAGACTTGAAATACCTGTTTCCGTAAAACTCTGTTACTTTATAAAGCATCTAGCCCACACATGTGGAGCAACCATGTCATCTGGAGGACTAGAAGCTCTCAAGTTACATAGCATATCCAAGTAGAGCAGGATAAAAAATTTCATGTCCTCTCCAAGGGGATTTTTTTGCAATGTGTTTCATCCACAGCCTGTATTGCAGACACATCATGAGCTATTTGAAGGAAACAACGAAAATTCTTGTCCTGGTTTGGAAAAATTCATTGTGTTTTATGATAGAGTGTATTTCAATGGTAAGGACTGTGATAGGAACAAGCTCTTTAACCCATGTGATCCATTTTTATGGTAATGTTTCTGACAGAGAAAGAAAAGGCAGTGACAGAGTTTCTCCTTGCTGCCACCCCAACAAAGCATGCAGCAAGAAGGTAGTCTATCTGATCGTCCACAAATGCCATTAGGACTGACATTGTTTTCCTACTTATTTTCTCTTAGAAAAACACACAAAGAAGCCTTCTAGGGTAAGACTTCATTAATACAGAAACAAAAGAACCACTGGTTGCAATTGTTGCCAAAATATCAGTTATTGTTGCAGGTAATAAAAACGAAGTGTACTTTCCAACCCTTAGGTACTACAGGGAATTTGCTCGCTATGACAGCTGCCGTGTATTTCTATAAAATGTTATGTGCTTTAAAAAAAATCTATGTATAGAATTCTATTGGGTTATCTAGGAGAGACACATTTTTAATGCTGTTCACTACAGAAATCACATTTGCCCTTTTATTTCTTCCATGTATAGGACAAAGACTTTGCAAAGTAAAAGGCATTCCCCCTGCAGGATCAGTTTTGTTGAAATTCTGATCAAATGTATTGGGATCATATGACAGAGAAAGCTGGCAATGTATGTTTCACCAAAAGAGCATCACCACACCATACCACTTCCTGATGACTATTAATCGTTCACAGAAGTCTTGATTCCCATTCCTTCTTCTGTAAACCTTGGTGCTTCTTAAATAACACGAATATGTCTTTCTAGAGAATGAATGCATAAATTGATATTTTATCCCTGTATTTAGTTCCTGAAACAGTCACTCCGATTTGTGAGTTCTTGCAGTGTCAGTTGTGACATTTTGCTTCTGTCTTTGTCAAAACACTTATATGATAATGGTGTAGCATTGTCTCACATGGGAGAGAGCTGCCACAGTATCAGTCACAATTAGTAAAGAGTGCAGTTAATTTAGCTTCCCAGATTCCTGGGTGTTGTGTTTTCTCACAGAAGGACGTAAAGTGTTGGTAACCTTTCTAAAGGCTAACAGTGGCTGTCTTCCAACTGCCAATTTTTATTCCTAACAGACAGGCCTTGAATGTAACTCAAATACAGCAGGAGTCAAAAATAAAGTTTTAAATATTAAATGACATTTTAAAAAGAACTAAGCTACTAATTAAAAATATGGCCCGTATAAGACCTTTTTTTCCCTAGTGGCAACTGTGAGAAAATCCCAAGAAGCTGCAGTGTCAGCCCAAACTTCTGAAAAACCTTGACTAGAAACTTTGCAAAAAGAAGTTGACCTGAGATTAGGGACATGGAGTGTTGAAGAGGAAGAAAAAAAGCAACAACCAAACAAACCAAAACCCAAAAAGGATGGAACAAAGATGTTAAAAGAATATGTATTTATCTTTTAAAATATTCATCTCTCCTCTGACTCAAAAGATTGTTCAGCATGTTGGTTTTTTTATTTGTTTTCCTTTTTTTTTTCCCCCTGAGCTGCTTTGTTCGTTGCTGGATTTTAGTGTATAATCTGCTTAGAAGACAAATTGGCACATTTATTAAATATTCAGATAGATACTGCTGTATAGATGTCAAAGAATAGAAGTTCAAAGGGACATTTCTTTGTACTAGAAACATGGCATTGATTTTGTATTTCTATAAAAGAGAAGATGAGTCTTAGTGTGTAAGTGCCTGAAAAACTGCTTTAATCTTTGCCTGTGATGGTTAGTTGTAGTCATTTGGGGACTACAGTACAACTCTTGTGTTTCCAGCACCTCTAACGCTTGACCTTCAAACTAGATTTTAAATGCTTTCTTTCACCCTGGAGTTGTCAGTGCTGAGGTGGGTGCCTTAAGGTATTTCTGCAGGGTCTGGGGGAAGTCTGGTGCCACAGAATGGGCTTCACCAAGAGCAGAGAAAACAGGTGAATAATTTAACACAGGACAAACATTCTGGTTTTGTAAAAGTCCTGTTTAACATTGCTGAAAATTTCCAGTTCTGTGGTAGAAAGTGATTTTTTTTTTTTAACCTCATCCTTGAGGTAACTAAAATTGAAAGTCTGCTCCATGTCAAGCAACTCTAGTGCTACTGCCATAATAAATTGTCTCGAGAGAGAAGGAGCCATCCCATCAGTAAGCAGCACAAACAGGGTTGCTCCATGAGGCGGCCAAGCTGGGAGCTGCAGATCACCCCAGTGCAGGCTCGGAGCTCACTGATGGGATGCGCACCAGCTCTGAGCTGGGCTAAGCTGGGGGTAATTACAGGATCTGTTGACAATCAGATCAGAGATCATCAGCCAAGGTGAAGTAACAAGTCACATTTGTGGTCAATCCAGGAAGTCGAGTGAGGAAGAGCAAGAGGCAGTCTGCCTGTAATGTAGGGCCAATGACACTCTAGGAGTCAAAACAGAGATAAGACTCCCTAAAGTACAGATCTAGTCAGTAAGTCAGGTCATGGGGGAAGTGGGTTGGGCTCCAGCTGCCTACAGTGTAGGTCAGGCAGGGTCCAGGCAAATTTTACCCTCTGTGGAAGGTCTTAGTCTCACTCATTGGGACAATTCTGCATATTCAAATCCAAGGTTGAAAGGGAATAGATCTTTGTGTTACAGAATAAGGGAAACTCTTAAATTAAGCTGAAGGATTTAAGGATTATGAACTTTTTCTCCTCCACTCAATCAGAAATGATACCAAGCAAAGGGAGTGCTGTATGTCCAATACCAGGAATGCAGTTACGTAAACAGATAAGGTGACAGTAGACAGCACTGGGGAAATTACAGAATACTTTAGGGGTATGAGTTGAGCAATGACATGTGGTGTGTATGGGTAACAGGAGGAGTCACACTGAAACAAATACATCCTTACATCAAAGGAAGTGTTGAACAGAATTCAGTGTGGAAAGCAAGACTTGGAAGGAAGATGGTTGGATGATGGTTCAATAGTGTTACTAATCATGGGAATCACAGTCCCATCTGTAATGTGTGTTTAAATAGAAAGCAGGTAAATAGCTAAAGGAGCAAAAGTATTATTGGTTTTGCTGCTCTTGGGTTTAGGGTGGGCAAGATTTTTTTTTTTTGGGGGGGGGGGGGGGAAGGGGGGAGTTTTTCCTCAGTTTATGCACAGTAGCTTGTTTGCATTCAGAATGCTTTGTAAAGTAGGACAGAAGCTGACACAAACTTTTTAAATCTCTTGGCATATTTTGGCTTTGCATTTGTGAAATTCCTCTTAGTCCCTGCTTACCTGCCTGTCTTCTTTCAGGGTGTCTTTCTCAAGGTTTGTTTGCACGTGAACTCTGTTTTTCAGGCACTGCAAATGGCCATGGAAATGTGACAGCTTGGGCTTTGAACTTCAAGCAAAACTTATCCTGGGCATTTATATATACAATACATGCTTCTGTCTGCCAGAACAGACATATGTTAGTATAATCACAACTGCTTTAAATTCTTCAAAGCATCTCTTTTCATTTTCCCACATGACCTCTCAGAGTCTAGAATTTAAATGTAACCTTAGACAAATAATTCTATATCCTGAACATGTCATTCTAGTTCACAATTATCTGTGTTTAATGCCACTAATTTTGGATAGCCATGTTCTCAAGGGTACATTTGATTTGTTCCCATAATTATCTGAATAAAAAGTACCTCTTAGCTTTTTCTTCCCACTGCTAAAAGAGCAGTAGACTTACTTGTGGTGCTAAGCCCCCAAATATTAATGGTAAGCTAGGAGAAAAGGAAGGAGAAGCTGCTCAGGAATCATTCAAGTGCCATGTCCTGCTTTGATTTGTTGTCTTACTGAGCGATACCATCCTATTCACTCATTATGTACCTTTCTCTTCGTGTTGGCCTCTTTTTTTTTTTTTTTTTTTTCAAATGTATGAGAATATAATGCAGATAGTCCACAGAGATTTGGTTAAAGTAGACTGGTGATCAGCAGTAAGTGATTACAAGAGAGGCAACATGTTTTCACGGACATATACGCACACACATTCTTTTTCTAATACTACCTTTTTCATTCATGATGTCTGCCTTGTTTTATAGTAAGGCACGAAGACTAAGGTTCAGCTTCCTTACCCAGAATCCTAGATGTGGCTGCTGTTGGTATTCTTTTGCTTCAGAGAAGTCATAATCTTGTTCAAAATTTTGAGCTAGAATAATTAAAACTACAATTTCAGTATAACAACTTTAACTCTCACTGCTAAGAATTTTACTATATCTGTTTTTTCTTAACATTTTATAAGACAGCTGGCTTCAGAACTCATTAAATTTTGTAATGTCAACTAGCTGTCTCTTAGTGCATCTCTTCGCTTTTCTCTGTAAGCTATAAAGAATATTTTTGTAGGTTGATGAAGTTCATTGGAAGGTAGAATGGCTTATTCAAAAGACCGACAAGGTCAATTCCTGCACCTAGTGTGTGTTTAAATTTCATTGAAGTGGACTTAATGTGAGGACTGTACAGGATCCGTCCAAATAATAGCAGGCAAAACCACAGCTAAGTAGGTCTTCTTTGTACGTCACACGTTTTGCCCTTTAACTTGAGTACATTTGGATACATAACATAGACTCAGAAAAGAAGATTACTAGAAGACCAGAGGAGAAGATTACTTAGAAGAACTATTATTAAGTGGTATATTCTTTTAGTTTAGGAGCTTTTGTATCTTACAGCATTGCTGATATGTTATAGGAGGTCTCAAAGGAATCTCTTGTTCAGATTTTCTGTTTCTTCCCTTCCTGTTTCCTCCATCTTCAGTTCCCTGTTTTAGCATCAACAACAGAAGCTACGGTTAAATAATATTTATCTGAATCTATGTAATTTATAAGAGCAGAGTCAGGATAAGACACTTTCAATATCTCTATAGTCAGCTTTACGATGACTTGGCGTGTATGTGTGTGTGATTGTGTGCACAAGTATCTGTGTAGATACTTGCTTATATCTGTCATTATAGGTATATGCCTATCTACCTATATTTAGGTAGATTAAATTAATATTTTTCTCTGACTCTGCTATTCACTTATTCCCCTGTAATATGAGCAGCTGTGCTTGAAAAAAGTCCCCGACAATCAGAAATATTTGTGCGGATTTGTTTGGAGCAACATAGGATCTGGTTGAATGTCTGTGCTACCTTTCACAATTTATTTATTGTGGTGTTGGAGGCAGCAGTGATCTGTTCTATGGAGATACATTTGCTTACATTGTCATGCTGCCAGCAAAACAAACTTTCAAGCTTTAGGCACAAAGGTAATGACTTTAAGAGGAGAATGAAGAGGCAATAATTTTCAGATATGCCTATCGCTTCCCCAAATGGATATCTTGTTATAAATAACTACATAAATTTCCATCACAGCCACTAATGTGCAGGATTTACACCATATATTTGAGTTTAATGGATTTTAGTATACCCTTGAGAGAAGGGCAAAGTCTCAGTAGGGCAACCTTACTTCCTTTAGACAAGATATAAGCAACAACTGTGCAACTGCAGAGCAGGTCTAAAAATAGCTTTCTGACAGTACAATACAAAGCAGTGAAGTAAAACAGCAAGATACTGAGTCTTATATTGCAGTTAGCTGCTCACTGGAGATTTTCTCAATTTTAATTCAAAGTATTATGAAAGAACCAATATAATATATAGGTACATAATTTTTTCTATTACATAAGTTAACTGTACTTCATGGAATTGCACCAGCCCAAACTCATTCAGATTATATGAAGGAAACGACAAGGTGCTACAGTACAAAAAATTCCTGTTAAAGTAGTAATAATAGATTCTCAGAGCAGTTTCAGCAAGTATAACTAAATCTCCTTTCTCCCACTCCCCTTAAAAAATAAGGAGAAAAAAAAAAAAGAGAGAGAAGAAGAGAGAAATAGTTTATTGCAAACAAAGACAATGAGTAAGAGATAAAGACAAAACTGGGTCTATTTCTGAACAAAATCTTCAACTTTCATTGGTAGCCCCCCAGCACTCGTTCAGCAGAGCTCCTCCCAGCATTCTGTGCAAGGGGGAATTTAGTACTAGTGATGCATGGTTTACTAATCCCAGGAGTCAAACAGGCTGTTACACTTTCCAAGCACCATGTTCATTTAGACAAGAATGAAACCATTCATTGGACTGGTTGAAATTAAATGAGTATCCTATTGAAATGTGATTGTTTTGTATAGCATGTTGATGCACTGTTTTCCACGCATATTTTGATCAGTGAACTCTGCTCTTCAACACTTCTCACACTCACCTTTTGAGTGATCAATTGATCAATATTGCTTTATGGACCACTTAATGTGACTTGATAGAATTGATATTCTGGTAATCATCCCTCAAACAGAATTATAATCAATTAAGCTGATTTTTTTTTTAGTTAATTTTGCTGATTGTTACCAAATCTACATGTTCACGCTTATGTCTTGGCTGTGTGGCCGGTGTGTTCAGACTTATGCCTATAAACATGCCCAGAGTAGCCATATACAGGGAAAAAAGAAAAAAAAAGGTTTGCTTTCATTTTTTCTTCCAGTTTTTTATCTGGCTCATAGGTCATGTGTTGTTCTTAAGGATACGCACCAACGAGTAGTTATATTGACTTGAAAACACACACATTCATTGTCACTTTTTAAAAAGGTGCCCTGTAATCACCAGCATATGCCTACTAGCACAGAAGATGCTACCCTTAAAAGGCATATGAGTGACAATCTGAAAACTTTATCTTAAGTGAAGATCCATACTTCTCTACATCAAAACCATAAGAGGGGTTTTTTTGTGTTCTTCATCAGATGCTACATAAGCTTAATAATTGTTTTCATAATGAGATATCTGAATACACATTATTTATTATTTGCCATCCTAGATTATAGGGTAGGTATTTGCACCTCCAACTCCACTCATATGTATGTGTACACACATGCAAATGTGCACACTGGTAAAAGCCTACCTTTTAGCTTAGTCTCTGGCTATTTGAGACAAATACATTTCAGCACATTGTGCTAAGAAGGCTGCCACTCCTCTTCCTCCTCTCCCCTCCAGAACTGAAACTTGTAGAAAAAAAAAAGTGAACAGTTTTAAAAGCAGACTTTTATACACAAATCTGGGGTGTTGTTATTTTTGTTTCTCTTTAAATGTTTATTGTTCTGTAGAGGTTTACATGAGTGGAGCGGTTTTTTTATTTTTTTTGTGAAAGGAAGGGCAGACGTGCTAATGAACCGATGAATGACAATTATCAAGTCTCCTGCTGCAGAAAAAGCATTACAAAACACACACATCAAATGTGTCCTTTCCACCTCTGAAATACTGTCCAATTTTCACGTATATTTCTGAGTAGAAGCAAGCCTTTGAAAATACAGTGTGGGATAGCTTATATACCATTGCATCTGTAGCAGAAGGCTTATAGCCACCTAACCCTTCATTGTCAAATCTTGACTTTCCAACTATGTTAATATATTTGGTATTGACTAGACATGAACACTTGCAGTCAAGGCATATTTGTTGATTCATGCCCTTACCCTCCCATCTAACATGTGAGCTTCTTCCAAGCCTCAGATCTTATACCTCTTCTCCGTTATGCAAAGTAGCAAAAATTTTAAATGCATAACTCCCTAAAATGCTACTAGTTTGTGACCTGAAAGTTTGCACTAGGATACATTTCTCTAAGCCTTGTATCCCACCCACACTCAGAAGTCTGATCCTGAGCATCCAACCTCGAGAGTATCCACACTTCTCAGTTTCCTCTTCTGCTTAAGAGGATGCAAATCCACAGCTCCCACCTTGAATCGGTGGCCAGCTGCATCTTGGATCATTAGTTGTCATAGATCAAGGTGGGTTCTGACTTGTTGAAACCTCAGAAAACCAGGAAGGTTTTATAATACATGCAGAAATCTAAACCTCTTGTTCTGCTACTGGCACATCTGGTGACTAATATAAAGCCAGCCTAGGTGTATCTATCCTGCAGAACAATTGAAAGGAACTGATGGGCATGAAAAGTGACTACAGTAAACTACTGATACATACTGTAAACAAACACTAGTTAAATTCAAACTACCTACTTGAGTGGTGTTGAAAGTCATGTTTTTGTAGCTACATTGTAACTATGACCTGAGTCCTTGTTCAGGTTTGGCCTTTGGTTGTTTATGTCTCCATTGTTTTGATTAGAAACGAACCCACATTTACTCTTTAAACACAGTGCTTTTGAAAACCTTCCCCTCCAGATGAGGAGATTGGGTCTTGTTTCAAGACACTTAACTGGTTTTATAATACCTTTTTTTCCTTCAGTCAAGGTATTCATACTTTTCCCCAACTGAATATTTAGTTATGGTACATACAACACAAATTTGCACCAGTGCAATTTCTCCTGGTTGTCTTTCTGTTTTAATTTATGCTGCTTTTGTATAACTCAGGCCTACAAGAAAGCTGTAACTGTGCAAACTGAACACCTGGTGACATCTCAGTGCTTGCCTTTCTCACTCTGTGCTATAATACAACATTGATCCAGTGTTTCTTTTCTCTGTATTGGGAGAAAAGACAGAGGTAAATAGAAAATGGAAATTCTGTAAACAAAGATCAAACAGCTAGTGTTAAGAGTATTTCCTGTGTAAGTATGCATATTGCTGAATTAAGGATGGATCAACGTGTCCTGAGTGTTACAAAGGCTAGCTGATTGGGAATATGTAGTTTAAAATGAATACTTAGGTCTGATCCAGTTATTTCATTGTACAGAAACTGCACCCGTAAAAATGCTCTGCATAACATAGTGAAAAATTAGATACATAACATTTAATGCACAACTGGTAATTAGTTTCGGCAAATGTTAAAATCTCTACTGAAAACAGAAGGAAAGAAACTGTCATGCATCTTAACAATAAAGATGCAGTTCTGGACATCTTAAACAGAAGATGCTATCAGGTTTCCTGCCCAGGCCTCATTGTTTGATTTTTCCCTACCATGCTGTGGTTATTAATACTACATTCATAATATTCCCTTTATTTATGTTATAGTGACAGCAGAGAAAGGGAAGAAGTCTTGTACAACAGGGATTATCCTAATTTGAATGACACTTTAATAGAGAATCTATTTTGTAAATGAATTCTCCCCCTGCTTTCTTTCCAGACTACCTAGCTCTGATACTTTCCTCTAATAACATTCCTCTAACATCTGAAGTAATTGCTCTTGGAAAAGTAATATTACATGAACTTGATTTCTATCCCTCCACCCCCAGTTTTGAGGACTGACGGCTCCCTGATGAAGTCTGTGGGAAAAAGGAGAGCCCATAACCTTTGAAAATCAAGTTTTCCACATCTTTCACTGACTTTCAATGACATTTATAGCAGCTGTAAATTTTGAACTGCAACAACTCTGTGAGTGACCAGCAGGTCATGGATGACTCACCGAGAACTTCCTCTATGTAGAAGCTTCCATTTATAGCATCACTCTTAAACAACTTTTTCCCTTTCTACCTCTTTAAGGATAGGTTTTATCTGCCAATTCCATGTTAAATAAGAGTCTCCATGTGCAAGTGGTCCTTCTGACATTGCTTAGGGTGAATGAGAGAACCAGAATTTGTTTTTAACATTGCTCTCTTTGTAGAAAGGTTATACAATTAATGTTGAAATTAAAATAATAAAATTTTCTCAAATACTTTTAAAACAAGTAGAATATAGGATAGTTATAGAGTGTTCCTAGTTTTTAACTGCCTTCCAAATCATAGGGATCATATTTTCTTTTGAGTTTGGCATTGTGCAGCAGAAAAGCAGCACCACTCAACTCCTTGCAAAAAGCTCTTTGTGCCTTTGTGTCAGAGGGAACACCATGTCCCGTGTTTAGGATTCAGTGCTTATCCACTGGAGAGAAGAAACAGTGTAGTGTTAGTTGGTTAGGTTAGAGACTCAAAAATGCAAGAAATGAAATCTTACCCTCACAGGATTTTTTATTTCCAAAAGCAAAATAGACTAGATTTTGTCTAAAACCCTAGTTTCTAGTTACCCATACATGTCAAACATACGGGTGTCAGTACATAATTTTGTAGTAATAGACAGCATTATACTGTATTTGTGTAATTATGCGGTTAGCCACAAAGTGCTCAGTGGAAATCCCTGCTCCATGGTTTTGCCAATAACTTAAACTGCTATGCCTCAACTCTAGAAATATTCAAAGCCAGGTTGGACGGGTCTCTTCTACTTGAAGACATCCCTGCTCCTTGCAGAGAGCACTGGACTAGATGACTTTTAAAGGTCTCATCTAACCCAAACTATTCTATGATTTCCCCCTTTACACTGACAGCTGACACCAACAGTCTAAGGACAATCCATAGACTGAGATATACTGATGAAGACTTTGGGCTATAAAAGCATTAATGATAGAGCAAAGGTGTTGAAGCACAATCTGCGAGCAGGAAGGACTAGAGTTAAGCAGACATACTGTTTGCAGAGAGTAGTGCAGGGAAACATAAATTACTGGCAACCTGTTCAAATCTGTTAGCACAATCACTGAAAGGCAGATCACTGCTACTACTTTATTAACTAAAAACTAAAGTATTAGCTGAAAAATAAAGTAAGTCTGCCTGACCCTGCTGGCTGAGGATATCACAATGGCACTGCTGAAACTGACCAACTGCTGCTTCAAGAATAACCTAATAAAGTTAATGCTGGAGGCGGTATTTCAGAAGTGCTTGTAAAGGCAACTGTCATAATGCCCAGGAAAGAAAAAAAATCCAGGGACTGTACCAAAAACCAAGAATATGAAAACATGAAGTTGGTGGTGGAAAGAGAAGAAAATAAAAGTTTAATTAACAACATAATTGGGTTTGAAAATCAGTTCAGCCCTTCATTAAAAGGTCATTTGAAACTCGTAGTGAAAGAAATGTGTCTTCAAAATTTCTAGCATATACTGGAGCTGTAAGGAGACCAGCCACAAGGTGACTAGAAAGGAAATGGCTTTAAAATATATCAAATTATGACATTTTGAGAAAGCTCTTCAGCTAGTCTAAGTTGGTGTAACTCCCTTGACTTCTGTGGAAGTGTACTCATTTACATGAGCTGAGCAGCTGACCTAATATTTACCACTGAAACTGGGAATGGAGGTAGGGGTGTTGAGGGGAGGGTAGAGACATTTCTCTATAAAACTGGTGAGACTGCATCTGGAGTGCTGGGTCCAGTTATGAGTTTGCCATATGAGAGACATGGACATACTGGATGGAGTCCATCAAAAGGTCATGAAGAAGATCAAGGAGTTACAGTATCTGATATATGAGGAGAGGCTGAGAGCTGGGACTATTTAGCTTGGAGGAGAGGAATAAGGGAGATCTTAGCAATGTGCTTAAATACCTGATAAGAAGGAGTAAAGAAGACAGAGCCTGAGTCTCACCAGTGGTGTCCAGTGAAAAGGTAAGAGAAAATGGATGCAAACTGAACTACAGAAAATTCCATTTAAGCATAAGTAATACATTTTTTACTGTGAGGGTGGTAAAACAGTGGAAATGGTTGCCCAGAGAGACTCTAGAGATTTAATCCTTGGAGACACTCAAAACCCTTGATGACATCCAGGGGCATTGGTCTGAATGATCTCCAGAGGTTGCTTCCAGCCTCAATCATTTTTGGATTCTTTTATCTGAGCAAACTGATCAAGGCGGCATAGGTGAAGGCGCTATATTTTTATTATTCACGGAATGATATGGAGTTGGAAGGGACCTCTGGAGATCATCTAGTCCAACTCCCTTGCCAAAGCAGGTCCACCTAGATCAGATTGCACAGGAACTTGTCCAGGTGGGTTTTGAATGTCTCCAGAGAAGGAGACTCCACCATCTCTCTGGGCAGCCTGCTCCAGTGCTCTGGCACCCTCAAAGTAAAGAAGTTCCTCCTCATGTTTAGATGGAACTTACTATGTTCAGGTTTGTGCCCATTTCCTCTTGTCCTGTCACTGGACACCACTGAAAACACACTGCCCCCATCCTCTTGACACCCTCCCTTTAAATATTTATAGGCGTTGATGAGATCCCCCCTCAGTCTTCTTTTCTCCAGACTAAAAAGACCCAAGTCCCTCAGCCTTTCCTCATAAGGGAGAAGCTCCAGTCCCCTCATCATCTTTGTAGCCCTCTGCTGTACCCTCTCGAGCAGTTCCCTGTCCTTCTTGAACTGGGGAGCCCAGAACTGCACCCAGTGCTCCAGGTGGGGCCTCAGCAGGGCAGAGTAGAGGAGGGAGGATGACCTCCCTCGACCTCCTGGCCACACTCTTCCTGATGCACCCCAGGATGTCATTGGCCTTCCTGGCCACAAGGGCACATTGCTGGCTCATGGTCATCCTGTTGTCCACCAGGATTCCCAGGTCTTTTTCCTCAGATTTGCTCTCCAGCAGGTCAGCCCCCAACCTGTACTGGTGCAGGGGGTTATTCCTCCCCAGGTGCAGCACCCTACACTTGTCCTTGTTGAATTTCATCAGGTTCCTCTCTGCCCAACTCTCCAGCCTGTCCAGATCCCGCTGGATGGTGGCACAGCCTTCTGGTGTGTCAACCACCCATCCCAGTTTTGTATCATCAGCAAACTTGCTGGGGGTACAGTCCATCCCTTCATCTAGGTCATTGATGAATATATTGAAGAGGACTGGACCCAGTACTGACCTCTGGGGAACACCACTTGCTATGGACCTCCAACTAGATTCTGTGCCACTAATCATGATCCTCTGAGCTCCGTCTTTCAGCCAGTTTTCAATCCACCTCACTGTCCATTCATCTAACCCACACTTCCTAAGCTTACCTATGAGGATACTGTGGGCGACTGTGTCAAAAGCCCTGCTGAAGTCAAGGCAGACAACATCCACTGCTCTCCCCTCATCTACCCAGCCAGTCATGCCAACATAGAAGGCTATCAGACTGGTCAAGCATGATTTCCCCTTGGTGAATCCATGTTCACCACTCCCTTCTTCTCCTTCTTCTCAATAACCTTCTTCTCCTCCACATGCTAAGAGATGATATCCAGGATGAGTTGTTCCATCACCTTTCAAGGGATGGAGGTGAGGCTGACTGGCCTGTAGTTTCCCAGGTCCTTCTTCTTGCCCTATTTGAAGACTGTTAGGTCCTGGTCCGATTTTTGGTCCAGGAGGGGGTTGGAAATGATTCTGGGGGTGCGGTTAAGACACAGATGCTGTTTACTATAGTTTTACTATTGTTACCTAAAAATGATGCTAAATGGCGATAGAGAAAAGGCAGAGGTATAGGAAAGGAGGAAAAGAGAAGCAGACTTTCGGAGACCTGCAAGAAATAGTATATCATCACCATGGTCTGTCCACACGATGGCTTGACAATTCTCTGGAGTCAATGGCGTCCCATTGATCCGCAATTCTCAGACCTTCGCAATGGTGAGGGTCAATGATGGTGAGGGGTCCCCAACTCCAGTGGGGTATAACAGTAATTTATTATTCCTGTTAACTCATAGTTTGACCAATCAATGTGATAGTTACCTGTGCTCATCCAATCGTTGTCTGACATGGTTGCTGCATGAGCACCCCTTGCCTCTGCTGCACAAGGAGTGCTGGGCCTTGCAAGGCAGGCAAGTTTTTGCGGTAGAGGGTATAGTTGTTTTGAGAACCAAGGACATACATTGTTTGCTATCGGTACACTGGTGACAGAAGTCTTACGGCAAGCGAGCTTTGAGGTATCTTGTCTTTCTTTCGGTTTCTTACAAAGAATGGAGTGATGTTGACTTTCCTCCAGTCCTTGGGCACCTTGCCCATTCTCCAGGATCTTTCAAAGATGATGGAGAGTGGCCCAGCAATGACTTCTGCCAGCTCCCTCAGCACTCACGGCTGCATCCCATCCGGACCCATGGACTTGCGGATATCGAGTTTACTTAACTGTTCTCTAACTTGAACTTCCTCAACCAAGGGGAAGTCTTACTTCATCCAGACTTTCTCTGTTTCCTCCAAAGTCTGGGACTCCTGAGGGCTGGCCTGAACAGTAAAGACTGAAGCAAAGAAGACATTCAGCAACTCCACCTTCTCTGCATCCTCTGTCACCATGGCACCCGTCTCTTTCAACAGCGGACCCACATTTTCTCTCGTTTTCCTTTTGCCTCCAATATTCTTGAAAAAACCCTTCTTGTTGACTTTCACATCCCTTGCCAGGTTTAATTCCAAGGAGGCCTTGGCTTTCCTCGTTTCATCCCTGTATACTTTGACAGCATTCTTGTAATCTTCCCAAGTGGTCAGTCCCTTCTTCTGCGCACTGTAAACTTCCTTCTTCCACTTGAGCTTTTTCAGAAGCTCCCTGCTCAACCACACAGGTCTCTTGCTTCCCCTTGCCTGATTTCTTGCTCTTAGGGGTGCACTGTTCCTGAGCTTGGAGAAAGAGATATTTGAATATTGTCCAGCTCTCTTGAGCCCCCCTACCTTCCAGAGCCCTAACCCATGGGATTTCTCCAAGCAGTTTCTTGAAGAGGTTGAAGTTAGCCCCCCTGAAGTCCAAGGTTTCAATCCTACTTGTTTTGCGCATACTACCCATGATCCTGAACTCTATCTTTTCATGGTCACTGCAGCCGAGGCTGCCCCCAACCTTAATGTCCTTCACCAGTCCCTCTTTGTTTGTCAGAACTAGGTCCAGTAGTACACCTCTCCTTGTTGGCTCCTCCATCACATGAGTCAAGAAGTTATCATCACTACAGTGGAGGAACCTCCTGGACTGTACATGCCTGGCTGTGTAGCCTTCCCTGCAGATATCAGGGTGATTGAAGTCCCCCATGAGAACCAAGGCCTGCGATTGCGAGGCTACTTTCAGCTGACTGTAAAAGGCCTCATCAACTTCCCCATCCTGATCAGGTGGCCTGTAATAAACACCCACAACAGTGTCCCTCATACTGGCCTGCCCCTTAATCCTCACCCACAAGTGCTCAACTCTCTCTTCATCTGACCCCAGGGAGAGCTTTAGGGACATCTCCTCACTCTCTATCCATTCCTTAACACAGAGGGCAACACCTCTGCCCCTCATTCCTTGCCTGTCCCTTCTGAACAGCTTGTAGCCCTCAATAGCCACATTCCAATCATGGGATTCATCCCACCAGGTTTCAATAATGGCTACTATATCATATCTTTCCAGCAACACAGTGGCTTCCAACTCCTCCTGTTTGTTGCCTATGCTGCATGCATTCATATAGAGGCACTTTAGCTGGGCTGTTGGCTGTGCCACCTTCTTAGGGGAACACCTCATAACTCAAAGTTATGTTGCAGGTGTTTCTCTGTTGACCTCAACTACCTCAGGGACTGCTGGCTCATCTCCATAAGACTTGACTGCAGTGCAGTGTCACCAGCATGCCTCTGGGCAACAGCCTGAAGGCCCTTACTAGTACCCATCCCTCTAACCCTGATGAGATACCCCACGGCTTGTTACAGACAAGCCTGATATTATTATCCCCCTTCACATCTAGTTTAAAGCCCTGTCAATCAGCCCTGCAATCTCTTGGGCAAGAACTCTCTTCCACCTTTGAGAGAGGTGTCTCCCATTTGATGTCAACAAGGCCTGTGCTCTGTAGGCCATTTCATTGTCAAAAAACCCAAAGTTATGGCGGTGACACCATCCACGGAGCCATGTATTAATCAAATGGATCCGTCTGTTCCTCCCAGCATCATTGCCCACAACTGGAAAGAGTGACGAAAAAATAACCTGTGCCCCAGATTCCCTTACCAACCTTCCCAGCTCCCTGAAGTCTCTTTTTATTGCTTTGAACTGCAAGTTGCAGATTCCTCTGCACCTACACGGAAAATCAGTAACGGGTAATAGTCTGAGGGCCATACTAAGCCAGGAAGTTTCCTGGTGATGTCCTTATCCCAGGTTCCAGGAAGACAGCAGACTTCCCTATGAGGAGGGTCCACCTGGTGTATTGGGCCCTCCGTTCCCCTCAGGAAGGAGTCACCGACAACTATAACCCTTCTTTTTCGCCTTGTGGGTGTGGTAGTGAACCGTGGTGTAAGCTTTTCTGACTGAGAAGGCATCTCTGATGTAGATTCCCCATCATCTATCAGAGATACCGGGGAAAGTGGGAGAGGTGGGCAAGGGGAGAGTTTGTCTGCTGCTCTGACCATGAACCTGCCTCCATTCATTCTTTTCATTTAGTCTTCTGCCTTCTGCCTGACTGGGGCAGGATACAGTGGCTCCTAGACCCTGACTGCTTTCCGGTAGGTGCTCCCATTTCTGTTTCAAGGAGGACAGAGCCTGGCTCCACCAGTCTATTTCCTGTTCAGCCTCCCTAATGCACATCAACCTCTTCACTTCCTCTCACAGCTCTGCCACCAGGCCAAGCAGATCCTTCACCTGTTCACAGTGCCCACAGCAGTTCTCATAGCTACTACCTGTTACCACTAAAAGGCCCCAGTGCCCCCTGCAGCCTGTGACCTGGACAGCTGTATATTTCTGTGGGAGCTTTGTCTGGGTTCTCACATCCATTTTGGCTGAGGTTGAGAGCATGACCTTCTTCCCGGTGGAGACCATAGATAAGGTCCTTCTGAGGGGGTGATGACCCCCAGCAGGATTCACCTGTCAAGCTGGCAGAGCTTCAGTTCCTTCCTACGTGCCCTTTCCCTGCTACCTGCACCTTGTGGTGGTGCTCCCAGGCGATAGTCTGGGTGACACCCAGTTGCTGCTCACTTGCTCAGTGCACAGTGACCTGGTCGCCGTGCTCCTTAAAGGCCTCTTTTATAGAGGAAGGGAGAGCAGTGACCGTTGGTGCATTTACTCCTCATTTAAATCTGCCCACACCACCTCAGTAGCCCACCCACAAGCTACCGGCTTCTGGTAGAGGCTGTCTGCTTTGCCTGGGTTCAAAAAGCCCCCAAAATGAGCTCCTTGTCGAACCTTTTTCTGCAATTCCCTCCCCCAGTGTGGAGTTACCTACACTGGTGCTCAGTCTCCTTGGTGAGTGAGGAGATTATTACATTATATTTATATAAACTTCTTTATTATGAAGATTTATACACTAGTCTTGCTAAAGAAATTGAAATCAGGTTTTCTTGAAGTTCCTCAGGAATCCCAGACCCTGGAGGTAAGAGAAAAAGTCTGGAGAAAGGAAGATTTTCCCTTGGTTGAGAACGATCAGGTTAGAGATCATTTAGGCAAACTCGACACTCACAAATCCACAGACGCCAACGGAATTCACCTACAAGTGCTGAGGGATCTGGGAGGTGTTACTGCTAAGTCACTCTCCATCATCTTTGAATGGTCATGGAGAATAGGTGAGGTGCCTGAGGAGGGAGGAAAGCCAATGTCACACCAGTCTTCAAATAAGGCAAGAAGGAGGACCTGGGAAACTACAGGCCAGTCAGCCTCACCTCCATCCCTTGAAAGGTGATGGAACAACTCATCCTGGATATCATCTCTTAGCATGTGGAGGAGAAGAAGGTTACTGAGAAGAAGGAGAAGAAGGGAGTGGTGAACATGGATTCACCAAGGGGAAATCATGCTTGACCAGTCTGATAGCCTTCTATGTTGGCATGACTGGCTGGGTAGATGAGGGGAGAGCAGTGGATGTTGTCTGCCTTGACTTCAGCAGGGCTTTTGACACAGTCGCCCACAGTATCCTCATAGGTAAGCTTAGGAAGTGTGGGTTAGATGAATGGACAGTGAGGTGGATTGAGAACTGGTTGAATGGAAGAGCTCAGAGTGTTGTGGTCAGCGGTCTAGCTGGAGGCCTGTGCTAGCAGTGTTCCAAAGGGGTCAGTACTGGGTCCAGTCTTATTCAACATATTCATCAACGATCTTGATGAGGGGACAGAGTGTACCCTCAGCAAATTTGCTGATGATACAAAACTGGGAGGAGTGGCTGACACACCAGAAGGCTTTGCTGTAGCGTATGAAGGCACAGACCCCGGTCGGAGGTGCAACCAGAATCGTTTATTACAACAAAAACGCAGCTTATATAGTACTAAGTATCTTCTTTCTTTTTCTTCTAAGTATCTTCTATAGTACTAAGTATCCTTCTTTCTTTGTGAGTTGTAATTTTCCATCCTAGATATTTCCAGGGTGGTTCACGTTGGACCTTTTCCTCGGCTATCTGCAAGCCTGCTCCTGCAAACAGCAAGGCGGACTTGGCAGATGACTGTCTGCAGGTCTTTGTCTTTTTCAGCAGCTAAAAGTATGTCATCCATGTAATGATAAATTATAACATGAAGGTTTGCATTTCGGACAGGTTGCAAAGCATTTGCTACAGTTAGCTGGCAGATAGTCAGGCTATTTAGCACACCTTGTGGCAACACAGTCCAACGATATCATCGTGTGGGCTGTTGCTGATTGACAGATGGTACAGAGAACGTAAACCGGGGTGCATCCCTTGGATGTAGAGGAATAGCAAAAAACCAGTCCTTTAGATCAATTATAGCTATTGGCCAATTTTGAGGCAGCATAGAAGGTGAAGGAAGACCAGGCTGCAGCGCACCCATAGGCTCAATGACTGCATTTATAGCTCGAAGGTCTTGTAACAATCGCCACTTGCCGCTTTTCTTTGGTATTACAAACACAGGAGTGTTCCACGGGCTGGTGGTGGGTACAATATGGCCAACGGCCAGTTGTTCTTGTAAATGTCATGCAAATGCAGCAGTTTGTCCTTTTTCAGGGGCCATTGATCTACCCAAACAGGGTTTTCTGATTTCCATGTCAATGAAAGGGCCTGCTGCTTGTCAATAGCCCCTATTAAAAATTTGTTTTCAGGAGGATTCCCCACTGGCTTAACAAGTCTCAGCCCCATAACGTACAGGGCACAGGGACAATCTTTTTTAAGATGCCCAGGCTTTCCGCAATTATAGCAGTCTGCCTTTTGAGCAGCCCCCACAGTGAGGTGTGTTGATAATGCATCAGCTAAGAGACTCATTGTACGAGTTTCTGTGCTGATATCTTGGCACGCTTTTATCACATCAGTGATAGAAGGATTAGCATTCTTAATTGTTCGCAATACTTTACGACAATCAGCATTAGCATTTTCGAACGCTAATTGTTTCATAAGAATATAATGAGCTGCTCGGTTTTCTACTTGTCTCTCTATTGCATTTTGGAGCCGATCAAGGAATTTTATATAGGGTTCTCCAGGCGCTTGTGTGATAGCAGAATAGGAAGCTTCTGGAGTGGCTGTATCAGGTACCCGTCTTATCGCACACAGTACAATTTCTTTTACTTGCTCAAAACACCGTCTGTCCATTTGGGCTTGCACATCGGGAGCAGCCCGAGGCCCCTCACTGATGAGTTCATTCACACCAATATGATTTAAATTGCCAGTTGAGTTATCCAATGCTTTAGCATTCGCGAGATCACGGTACTCAGTCATGAATACAGTATATTGCATAGCCGACAAAATCATACGCAACAACAGTTTCCAATCATGAGCAGTCATAACGTATCCGTCCCCAACAGCTGTTAGTAAGTTCATGGTGTATGCTGACTGGAGACCATAATCTTTTACTGATTTCCTCAGCTCTTTAACATGATCATAACACAAAGCCTCCCACACTCCGGGTCGATTTCCACGATAAATAACAGGAAATGCCTGCAAAATGTCTGCGTCGCCTTTAACTCAGGCTTCTTTTCGACATTTGTCCCACACATTACAACAATCACTCGAGGGGGTTAGGTCATTCCCCACTACCTCTTTCAATTTATCATCACAAAGATATAGATTAGGTTCTTGGTCTGGGTCAGGATCGAAGGAGTCTCCTTCTGAGAGACTCTCTTCTGCAACATAGGTATAATCTGGGCATGGCAGCGGCGGGGTGGAAGGATGCATTGGGCTCTCCTCAAAGTTTTTTTTTGTCCCTTTGCAGAGCTCTACTAGGGCTTCAGATATCTGCCACCAAACTGGTAAATGCTTAGCTGCAACCTTATCTGTCCCTGCAGCAGCGTCCCAAAGCTTTATGCAATTTGGTCCCACATGTCTTTGTCAAAGGTGCCGGTCTTAGGAAAGTCTGGGACATTTTCTTGTACCCAGTCTAAGAGGGTTACCAAAGACAGGGTAGGTACAGATCAATTCTGAGCTTTTAAAATATAGTGTAGTACTTCGAGATTCATTTGCTGCTCTTTTGGCAGAGCGTTTCCCATGGTTCCCGATTGCTCACCTCCGTCCTGCAGAAAGGTGATGAGCCAGCAATGAAGTCAGTCCTTGAGGTAATCCCTGGTTCGATCGGGCTACACTACCGGTACGGACATCTTTAGTCTCTTGATTCAGGCCCCACATTGGTCGCCATTTGTAGCGTATGAAGGCATGGACCCCAGTCGGAGGTGCAACCAGAATCGTTTATTACAATAAACACGCAGCTTATATAGTACTGTGAGAAACACCGGCTCAGGATTAGAATTTGATGGAGAACAAAGTCGCCAAAGCAAAGATAAAAAACTAAAAATTTATTATATGAAACAGCGCTGAATCGGGTGCATCTCAAAGCAGAGGCACACCTCATCTTTCAGCTTTTAGGTATTTATACCCTATCCCGGCCGCAGGAGTTTCTGTCTCTCTTCTCATTGGTTGAGAAGTTGGAGCTCACATTCTTCCTGACCGCCTAACCTATTACAGGCTCAGTTCACACCTTTTCTCCTTATAGGGCATACACACACCTCCCCTACGAAATCATTATCCTAAACACACCTTTGATTAGCTGATTACGCTACAAGTTATTTCACAGTCTTTGCTACCATTTACTGTCCAGTGTTAGTAACTACAAGCACTCTGGTGGTCGTTTACTTCATTTACAGATTTACTGTCCAGGCCTGGTTTCTTTGGCCGTATCGATACTCCCCTATCTTCTGGGTTCTTGCATTGAATGCCACATTCCAGTCTGTTTCTCTCCACCTAGATAACGTTCTGTAAACAAGGATCCCTTGACAGACCCTGGACAATTCTAAGGATTAGTTGGGTAGAGTTGATTAGATTCTACTATCACTAAGCCTCCTTTGTTAGTAAGACACACTAACAAACATATATCAATTCGCTGAAGCAAAACTTAACCCATTTCTCACAGTACTAAGTATCTTCCTTCCCAGACAACACGCCCTTGCAACCCCCAACTGCAAGACAGGCGGAATTCCCCTCCATCAGTAGGGTCGTTAGGCATTGTTTATGGGTCGTCCCCTGCCAGTGTTCCTGCTTCTTCTATTCCTTCCTCTGGTCTTGCTTCTTCCACAATCCTGTTCACCCACACTTTGCCACCATTCAGCAAGAATGAACAGGCTAGAGAGTTGGGCAGAGAGGAACCTGGTGAAGTTCAGCAAGGGCAAGTGTAGGGTGCTGCACCTGGGGAGGAATAACCCCCTGCACCAGTACAGGTTGGGCCTGACCTGCTGGAAAGCAGCTCTGTGGAAAAGCTCCTGGGAGCTGACTGACAAGTTGACCATGAGGCAGCAATGTGCCCTTGTGGCCAAGATGGCCAATGGTCTCCTAGGGTGCATTAAAGAGTGTGGCCAGCAGGTTGAGGAAGGTTACCCTCCCCCTCTACTCTGCCCTGGTGAGGCCGCATCTGGAGTACTGTGTCAAGTTCTGGGCTCCCCAGTTCAAGAAGGACAAGGAACTACTGGAGAGAGTACAGCAGAGGACTATAAAAATGATCAGGGAACTGGAATATCTCTTTTATGAGGAAAGGCTGAGAAACCTGGGTCTGTTTAGCCTGGAAAAGAGAAGACTGAGAGGGGATCTGATCAATGCTTATAAATATATAAAGGGTGGGTATCAAGAGGATAAGGTCAGACTCTTTTCAGTGGTGCCCAGCAACAGGACAAGAGGCAATGGACACAAACTGGAACACAGGAAGTTCTGTCTGAACATGAGGAGAAACTTCTTTACTTTGAGGGTGGCAAAGCACTGGAACAGGCTGCCCAGAGAGGTGGTGGAGTCTCCTTCTCTGGAAATATTCAAAACCCTCCTGGAGGCATTCCTGTTCAACCTGCTCTATGTGTACCTGCTTTGGCAGGGGGTTTGGACTAGATGATCTCCAAAGGTCCCTTCCAATCCCTACCATTCTGGGATTCTGTGAAGGTAATGTCTGGATTTTTTGGTTTGGTTTTTTTTTTTTTTGCTGCTGATACACTTTCAGAAGGTCAGCTTTTCTAGAATTGTAGATAGCTTTAGAAGTGTTTAATAGTCATGTGGGAAGAAACAAAGTAATTTCAATTGTAGATTGGAAGTTCTTGAGGCAAGTACAGTGCTTTCCTCTTTCAGCTCTTTCAGTCTGCATTGTGCTCTTACAGTACTGCCAGAATTAAAGAGGAAACATAGCAGAAAAAAATAGTTTTTTTCAAGTAGCTGCTAGACTCAGTAACCTCCTGTAGAAATGTATGGTATGCTAAACTGTCTGGAGAAGACAGGAGGCAAGATATATTGTTGTCTGTTCTAGTTACAGAAAAAATCACACACGTCAGTGGCAGATGAAGATGGTCCTATTCCTTCATGGGTAGTTGTACATAGATCTAAACTATTCAGGTTTGACCCTGCACTTCCTGGAAAGTAAAGTTGCCATTAATTTCTGAGGCATACAGGATTGTCTGGAATTCTGTTATCCTGTGACTTGGAAAGAGTCTCCCTGTTTTAACCTAATGTCCTGTCTCACCAAAGAGGATGCTCCCTGTTCAGTAGCACTTACTGTAAGAGGAGATATCCCTAAGCAGAAATAAAAGAAAAGGAGATTCTGCTGTTCAGTCCAGTGAAACAAGCAGTCCACCTAAAATTTTCCTTCTTTCAATCTGGATGCACATGTTTTTGTAGTACATTTATTTCCACAACAATTCTTTAAGGTGTTTTGGGGAAGTCTTGCAGCCCTGTTTCTGTGCAACAAGATCAGCATCTTATGAGTAAGTAGTGAAGTGCTGACTGGATCTCTTTGGTAGCTGGGGTCCTAACTCAACAGAGAAATCAATCTCCAGCAAAGGATATGTAAACTGTTCTGGTGGGTTGATCTTGACTGGCTACCAGACATCTACCTAGCTGGTCTCTCACTCCCCTGCACAACAGGACATGGTGATAGAGATAGAAAAGACTGTGAACTGAGATAAAGACAGGGACATCACTTATCAATTACCATCATAGTCAAAACAAACTTGATTTGGGGAAAAATAATTTATTGACAATTGAAATAGAGTTGGATGGAAAGGAACCCAGACAAAAAATGAAAGCACTGTCCTGCTTCCCCCTTATTCCCAGGCTCAACTTCACTCCTTCATTCCTGACTCCTCTATCTCCTTCAACCCCCAAATGTCACAGGGAGTGGTTAATGGGAGGTTGTAGTCAGTCCATAGCAGATTGCAGTCATTCTATGTCAGTTTTCCTAATCCTTCTAATCCTTCCTCCTCACTCTTATCTCCTACTCCATTGTGGATCTTGTCCATGAACTACTGTCCTTCAGGATAAAACTGCTTCAACATGGGCCACAGTTCCTTCAGGGAATAATCCACCTGCTCCAGTGTGGGGTCCTCCATGGATGACAGTGTGGATATCTACCTCACCGTGGTTTCCTCCAGAGACTGGAGTGAGATCCATAACTAGGTACTATTGCTATTTTGGAAAGAGTGAATATTTCTTTCCTATGGAAAGTATTGAATTTGAACTATAAAAATGCTCACTGAATAGACAGAAATAGGAAGTGATACAGGTGGCTAAAACCCTTAATCATGGTGTTGAAAACTAGGGAAACTTCTTTCCTGGAGAAAAGGAGTTTACCATCACTGTAAAAAGTTTTCTGTTGGAGCAGAAATATGTGGCAGAATATCACTGTGTCAAATCAACACTACACTTCCAATGTTCATGTGCAATAAGTCAATAATCTTCCTAGCAAAATTTCACAGCCTTCAATATAGCCCTTTAAAGGCTTGATTTGCCCTGAGATACATTTTTTTAAAATTATTATTGCCCATTTATTAAATATGTATACTGTCAACTTCCAGCCTGCAGAAGTTCCAACTCAAAATTGAACAGTGTGAAAGCCTTGTTGAATGTTAAGTTTGTTTTAATGCTAAAGTTGAACTGCATTATCTGGTTTGCTACAAATAGTACAACAATTATTTCTAATCCTGTGGGGCGTGTTGATTGGCAAGTGATAAATATCTCATAAAAACAATTTATTTGGAGCACTTATGGCAGCCAAAAACCAATGATTAATTGATTAGTGTCTGTTCTGTAGATAAGAAGTCCATAATTTATTTACATTTTATCCTCAAATGCTCATTAGAGGCTGGAACATGAGAGTCAGTGCACGCTAACATTGTTTCATTGCAAAAAAAGTATGTTGCTCTAACTTAACTAACCAAACAGTGATGACTATCTTTCCACATTCATTTATCAGAAGAAAATGGTGCAGACAGCCAATGTTTTCTGCTGCTTCTCAGAAAAAAGAAAGAAAGAAGAAAAAAAATGTATTGATGAAAATAAGTACAGAGGAGGGAATGATTCTGGATTCCTAATGAAAATCATAACTTTTCTCAGGGAAAATGCTCATATCAGTTATTTCTTTCTCAAGAGATTCCCTTAAAGTCTGACTCAGACTATCACACCTCTACTCTTCACCTGTAAAATAAGAAACTGAACAATTTCTGCATTCTAAGTTCCAAACATGAGTTGGGGTTACGAAGATCTCAGATATGAGAGAAAGGGAGATTATATTGATGGATTAAATAAAACAATTTTTAAAAATTATACAAAGGTGTCCTGGTTTGAGGTAAAATAAGACCCAACTTCTGTTCAGTAATTTTACTTCTTAGCTAGGTGTCTTCTAACTCTCTGAAATTTAACAGCATGTTGTGGAGAAAACTGTTTGGTTTTAGAAGGATAAGACCAATGTTTGTACTTCATGCCAAGGAATGTTATGGAAAGAGACTCTTGCTTATACTTATTGCTATAACAACCAAGGTCAGCCAGTTTCATTATTTGCCTCATTGGAGGGTCGGAAACAGAAAAGCGTAGAGGGGTCCCACCTGCAGGGAGGATCGATCAGGACAGGTGACACAAAACTGACAAAGAAGGGTATTCCATCCCATCTTCCCCATACTCAATACAAAAGCTGAGGGATCAAAGGGTCAAATCTCTTTCTTCAATGGCCGACGTCCAAAAAGGAACCTGTCTGTTCATCTACCTTTGATCCCGATCCATGCATTCCTGACTCCAGAGATGGAATCCAATTCCCAACCATCACTGAGTCCAGTCTGGGACTTCCCCACTGCCTGCCGGTGACATCATCCTGGGAGCTTGATATGGTTTTCTATATATTATATCTATTTCATTATTTCTTTTTTATTTTATTATTAATATTTCATTAAAGTAGTATAGTTCCTTCTAAACTCATAATTCTCTTTATCTCTCCTCCTCTTCTCCTGGGAGCGAGAAGTGGGGGGAGAGCATCTGTTGTCCATAATAGGCCAATCTGGCCTAAACCACAACAAAAGGCTAAGCAGCACAACTACAAATACACTGTGAATTTCATGCTACCTGTCCAAAAACATGCTTCTTTGTTAAATGTTATTGGAAGACTTAAAAGATGCATCTTTATATAAATAAAGAGGCATTGCTAATAATACCAGCCAGTTTTGCAATACTTTTCCTGAACATTATTCACTTTCTGGAAAACTTCTTGAAAATCTCTGACTGTGACAGTGCTAGAAATGAATGGCTGTGAATACGTAGTGCCTTATTACAATGTTTATGTGAGAATATGTTGATTTTGTTAAATGGACATTGTAAAAAAAAAGAAGCAAGAAGGTAAGACCACTCTCAGCAAACACTTCAGAGTTGTTATGAGACCATAGTAGGATAGAAAACAGCCTTGGAATCAGAGCAAAAAGTACAACTTAATAAAAGACTTTATCCTCTATGTAGGGACAGAGAGTAGTTTGGTAGCAGTATCAATTTACTTTTCCTGCTGTGTTGGCTACAAAAGTTAATTGTCTGCAGGTTACCTTCAGGTGCTGCTAAGCTTATGTTGTCATGTATTAAGAGTAGACTTTTTAAGAAATACTCTTCTTGCAGAATTTGTCCCTTCTGTTTTAAATGAATGGTATTTTGTTTCAAGGCTGATAACCATTTTTTATTCTGTCACACAGTACTGTTTTCAGATTATACTCCTTGCACACCTTTTGACCTTCATGATCTTCTTCACAGGATCAGATGGTGTCATAGCCTTGACAACTTCTTTCGAACTCTGGAGACTTGTACTTTTTAGGACAGTATAGAAGGAAGAACTGGTGTGTGCATGTTGTGTTTTTCATGTTCTAAAATCTGGTTTACAAAAAATACAAGGCTGACTGTAGTAACCTTTTTTAATTGCAAGCAGCTATTCTTTTAAAGCTGAACTCAAAATAACTTTTTAGTGCTTTTTTACTATTACTATATTGATTTTTCATTTATAAGATTCATATTGACAGTGTTATGAAATCATAGCAGGAAAAAGGAATGCTTGATATTTGTGGCTTTTTAAAAAGGACTAACACCTGCTCTAAGGAATTGTAGCAGAAAGCAGCCAGATGTCATGAAGAAGAGAGATTAAAGGCATAGTATGTTGTGTAAATTGACACAATTCCTTTTGTCAGCTCAACAGTAACAGATACATAGGAAGGACCAATGCATGGAAGAACAAGCTTTTCTCATTGTTCTATATACAAGCAATGGGCCGGTTTAATTTCTAAGTCCAAATAAGAATACTTATGGGCAGATTTTTAGAGAGTTTATTTTTTTATCCAGTGAAATTAAGAATCAAAAATTTTGTACATGAAACTTCCTGCTGGATTAACCAATTGAAAAGATAAGTAAAATCAAAATTGGATATGTTTCTTTCCTTTTATGACTTTTGATCCCTTTGGTAGTTCTCTACTTCTTTTCTGTTGTGACTCCTTCACCTCCTCTCTTTTCTTGAATATTTAAAAAACTTAATTAATTGGATTCCCCAATCTTCTTACTACTTTGTCATCTACACACTGAAGAATTAAAAAACCAACATCTGATCATAAACACTGCCTCCTTGTGTTAGTTCATTAGACCAAGGAAAAGAAAATAATAGTACCTGACCAGAATTAGATAATATCTGCATAAAGCTAACATAGCATTTTTTTCTTTGTTTGCATCAAACAAGAATTTTTAATAACAAACTTATGAAAATTAAGTCTATTCAGGAGCAAGCAGTAAAACTGGCAGTATTCATTTCATAAACTGAGGGTAGTGCTCTCAGCTGTAATGGACTGTCTATTCTGTATAATTCCATCACCCTATTCTTGTATTCAGAAAACACTGAGAATGTTGTAACACTAGCAGAGTAAAGCAGAAACAGAGAACTCTCTGAAAAAGGCAATCAGTAAATATTCTCAAATGTTCTTCTTCAAGTCTGTTGTCTTTTCTACCTTGTCTTCTCATAATTTCTTTTTAAAATTAGTGTACATTTTCAGGTGGATCTTTTTAAACTGGCACTAAATCAGTATTTCTGAGGGAGTGGAAATGCTTTTTATTCATCATAATACAGAACACTTTGGAAAAAAAGCCATCCAACTGTGGAATATATTTGAATGATGGTACAGCATCAATAAGACCTAGATTCTCTAGAGAAATCTGTCACTAAAGCAAATGTCTAACTAACAGAGATGTTGTGTAACTCTAGACGGTAAATGATAATGAGATTGGAAATGCATTTATTACATTTATTTTCCATAATGTCATGCAATATAGTACAATATCATAGTCAAAAATACTGGAGGCAGTGAGTAACATGAACAATTTAGGACAAAGCCAAACTCATCTCCAGTTGTCATATATGAAAAAAGAGAATACATTATCCATCAAATGGAACGTTATTTTTCCCCATTTTTCATTCTATATTTAGCTATTATTGAAAGTATTTCTTTTTGAAAAAAGAATGTGGAAGAGTGAAATAAGAGTGAACTATGGTTTTTTTTAGTAGAAAGACTAAGCTAGTTTATGGGTCAACACATCATAGCCTACAATTTCCTGTAATCCAAATAAAACACAATATAAAAATGCCTCTTCTGTGATGGAAAATTTGTTTTGATTAGTGAAAAATGTTTACCACACTTTTAAACTCAACACTAGCTTAACTAGGAAAGAATTTGATGTGCTGGGTTTCTGGCTTTCTAAAATTTTTGATCCTTTTTACTTTCCATGTTCTATAACGGAAGTTAAATATCACACTGACAATGTTATTGTCTTACGGGCTAGAAAGATGTATATGTGTGCTTCCATGATGTAAATAATAAAAATTTTCTACCTTGTCTATAAAAAAACTTCAGCGAGGAATATGTTTAGATCAATTAAAAATTTATTTTAAAAGACTTTGGGATTCATCAATAGGCACTACCAGAAATTAAATGTGTTCCTCACAGAGCACTTAACCATTATGCTTTATCCTCCTCCATTACAGACTACATCAGATCCCATTGGTGTTAGACTGACAGTTCCATCGATATCCTCCACAAACTGTAGGTACATGTGTTTCCTTAATACATGTTTACTAATGGGGCTTGATGCTTTTCTTGGTCTATTGATTACATCTATCTGAACTGGTGTATTTTATGGGTCAGCAAATGTAGACTGAAAATCTTACTCTAATACTTCTGAACTGAGATGCTACAAGATCAGCCTCTAATAGGACTTTGTTAGCATTTCTGGTCAATGGAACTTGTAGATGAAAATGTTAAAAATATCATGGAATTGTGATGGTGTCTTGCTGCTACTGCTGCCAGTCTTTCCAAAGAGACTCTCTTCCTCTAATACTCCAGGAAATACTAGAATTCTTAGTTACTATCTTAGAGAAATCACTACAGTTCTGCAATAAAAGACCAAAGTTAGCTCTGGATGAAATTGTAGCTTTATTGAAGCAACGACAGTGTTATTGTTGACCTCAGTGGAGAGGACCGTGACCTCAGATGTACTCAGTCAATGTACTTTGCTTTTCATGTAAGAGCACAATACGCTGTGTTAAAAAGTCACATATGATCAAATCATGGAATCACACAATTGTTGAGGCTGGAAGGGACGCCTGGAGGTCATCTGGTCAACCCACATGCTCAAGCAGGGCTACTTAAAGCCTGCTGCCCAGAACCATGTACAGAGTTGTCCAGAGTTTGAGAATTGTATTAGCAGGTAACAGTGTGTAAGTGACCTGCGGTGAGGCCAGGAAGATACAGTGACTTGAACCTTTACTAGTTGTATTGCCTATCTGTCAAAAGCATTTTTTTTCTTTCTCTTAGAATCATAGAATCATAGAATGGTTAAAGATCATCGAGTTCCAACCCCCCCTGCCATGGGCAGGGACACCTCCCACTAGAGCAGGTTGCTCAAAGCCCCATCCAGCCTGGCCTTAAACACTTCCAGGGATGGGGCATCCACAACTTCCCTGGGCAACCTGTTCCAGTGCTTCACCACCCTCACAGTAAAGAATTTCTTCCTAATATCTAATCTAAATCTCCCCTCTTCCAATTTAAAACCATTACCCCTTGTCCTGTCACTACATCCCCTGACAAAGAGTCCCTCTCCGGCTCTCCTGTAGGCTCCCTTCAGATATTGGAAGGCTGCTATGAGGTCTCCCTGGAGCCTTCTCTTCTCCAGGCTGAACAACCCCAGCTCTCTCAGCCTGTCTTCATAGGGGAGGTGCTCCAACCCCCTGATCATCTTTGTGGCCCTCCACTGGACCCGTTCCAACAGGTCCATGTCCTTCCTGTGTTGAGGACTCCAAAGCTGGACACAGTATTCCAGGTGGGGTCTCACCAGCGCAGAGTAGAGGGGTAGAATCACCTCCCGTGACCTGCTGGCCACACTTGCCTGCCCTCTTCTCTTCTCTTCTCTTCTCTTCTCTTCTCGTTCTCTTCTCTTCTCTTCTCTTCTCTTCTCTTCTCTTCTCTTCTCTTCTCTTCTCTTCTCTTCTCTTCTCTTCTCTTCTCTTCTCTTCTCTCTTCTCTTCTCTTCTCTTCTCTTCTCTTCTCTTCTCTTCTCTTCTCTTCTCTTCTCTTCTCTTCTCTTCTCTTCTCTTCTCTTTCTCTTCTCTTCTCTCTTCTCTTCTCTTCTCTTCTCTTCTCTTCTCTTCTCTTCTCTTCTCTTCTCTTCTCTTCTCTTCTCTCCTCTCCTCTCCTCTCTCTCTCTCCTCTCCTCTCCTCTCCTCTCCTCTCCTCTCCTCTCCTCTCCTCTCCTCTCCTCTCCTCCCCTCCCCTCCCCTCCCCTCCTTTCCCTTCCCCTCCCTTCTCCTCTCCTTTCCTCTCCTCTTCTTCCTAAGTATGAATCTGAAGACTAGAGGGAAGAGCAAGAGACACTGTCACTGAGTGGGTTGTAGCCTTATATAATTTTTTATTTTACATTTTAAAGCACGTCAATTTTAATTACTGAATAAACAGACCATGTATTTGTATGATTGTTGTATACATTTAGTCAATATGGTGCCGAGTTTTATTTGAACTATACTGTACAGTAATCATAAATACTATTCTATTTTGCATTTTCTGCCTCATGAACATGATGAGTCATGACATTGTACTAAACTACATGGATGTCTTTATTATTATGAAGTGTTATGGCTGAATTATGCTTTGAACCAATAAGCATGGGATACTGCCCTTTTGATATTCCTCACATTTGCTGAGAAATTTTATAACTTATTTCTCAGACGATGCCTTTGAAAGGCAATTTTCTTGTTATTTACAGAAAATTGGCTATGTGAAAATACCAATCATAACTTCACAAATAATTTACACTGGCTCTGCCATATCATCCTTCCCGACTCCAACCCTAGTGCTGTCTCTGTTACTTGTGGCAACAAAACCATTTCTGTGATCATCTGACAACATCAACAAACACAGGGAAACAAGAAGAGCTAAACTTCACCACTACTTTTTTTTAATGTTTTTTTTCCTGTCAGTCTACCATAAAAGCTTGTGATGCCAAAAGCAGTAGATGGAAAGAGGACTGGAAGGAACGGGGAGGAGACAGAGTGGAGAGTTCTGCTTCCTCCTGTGAGTATTCTGAGATAGCACAGACTGAGTTTGTAGCCATAGCTGTTGAATTTCAATTTTGTTCTTTGTATCATGCATCATAGTGGCATATTAAAAGCTACATTCAAAATGAGTAATTGCAGTGCGATGAGATATATCCAGAGCACCCACTTTTGGGCAATTTAGCTGCCTAGTTCCAATTTGTTCCTCCTAACTTCTCCAGGTTATAATCCCTTTGAGAAGGTGTCTACATTGGACTGCACCCTGGAGAAGTTTCCTTCTCTTTGTAGCCCACAGAGAAGAAGGAGATGCTACGGGGGCCTGAAGGCTCTGCTTGCTACGTATGGGAGATGTGCTCAAAGCTGCACCTGCAGCACATGGGATCTGTGCTTTCCTGAACCTGCATGAGTGTTCTAATTGCATAAAGACTACATCCTCTTGTAAAACATCTATGCTTGAAAGGTAATCATCTACCTCAGGTGTGAAACTTGGTTCCCTCAAGGAAGAAAGGACTCTGGTTTTGGACCCGACTGAACAGAAGAAGGCAACAGGGCAACCTGCCAAAACCAAAGAATTTCTTCATCTGTATATTTAGAACTTAAGGAAAATGGTCTTGCTGGAAATTCTGATATTCTTACCTTACCTTTGGACTTCTGCTTTGAAAACTCAGTGTAAAGTAAGCATTAAGTAAAACCTTGGGGTATTCATTGATCATTGGGTAGAAGTCAATTTTACTGAATGTCATTTCAGGTAGTGTGGGAGGGAGTAGAGATCCTGAGAGGAGAATAGCACAGGATTAAAGAATGATTTGCTAGCACTGTTGCACAAGTGTGAAAGGGAGGAGTGAACACAGAAGTGCACAAAGCTCCTAATTTTGGCATTTCTGAAGTTTGTAATGTTTGATTTTTATGACTCTGATGTTGGTTTGTTGTTTTTTTTAACAAGCAGCCAAGAATTGGGGTGGATGAGAAGAGGGACTATTGGGGTCTTAGTTTGTAGAAATTTTTTTAATGTTTGCAGATTATTATTTTTTAAACTGGAACTATGCAATATGTAATAAAACCAAGTTTTGGATGCCCTCCCAAGTTAATTCTTCGCATTCCATCTGACATGCAAAATCTATGGCTGTGTTAGATATGCTGGAGCATACTAAACCCGTTCACAATGTTATAATCTTTTTCAGTACCTCAGATGAGAAACCTCATTACTTCTGCATCTGAGTGAGTACTACTCTTAGTAGTACTTACTGCTTCTACTTAGCAGTAGAAGCCCTTGCACAATCAACTACAGTGGTTTAGAAAACTTCTTATAAGAAGTGTCTGTTTCCAACTTCCAGGTGAAAACAGATCATTAAAAGCTTTGCCAGTCCTCTGTATCTGCAAAATATAATACTGCATACTTAGTCATGCAGGTGTGTCTCCAGCCTCTCCACCTGCTTCTTGTCAGGCATCAACTTTTCCACAGTGTGGCTGACTGTAGTACAGAGTCTATTTATGTGTGCCTGTATTTCTATAAGCATATGTAGAAGAGGCAATAAGTTACTTAAAAAAAAAAAAAAAGGAAGAGTACTATGAGGAGCAGAAAGGCAGCGTAGTTCCCAAGGCAACTAATCTTTTTCTCTTTTTGTTAAACCCTAGAGTTTATGGAGGCAAAGAGCAATCCTCATATCTCCACAAATGTATTCCTATTTTTCTGAAGAACGTCTCTGTCATTGGCTAACATTTTGTCCAAGACAGAATTTGTCCATTTAAAGTGGGAGAGATTGGTATTTCCAGTGATGAAGGATTATGTCCTTTATGACTAGTATGCTCTCTTTAATCCATTTTTTTTCAGTTCTTGAAATTTTACTTGTTTTACTGGTACCTTCCAGAAGGTAAGAGGGATTTTAACAAAGTAATAGCACAATGCGAAATCAGATCTACTTATTCAGATATTTTAGACTAGTCTTTTTTTAATATAAGCCAGATAAGGGCTACAACAAAATCTCTCATGTTAATGTTAATAAGTAATATTACTTAAATACAGTACAGCCTTATTCATTCTGTCACTTTAAACTAGCAAAAATTATGATTGCTGTCATGAATAGGTGATTCTATTCATATTCAAAACCTCAGCCTCATTTCTTGAGCTACTTTCATTCCATACAAAGCATGTGTGTGTATTTAGCTCACAATGAAGGAGAAAGTGCTATTCATTTCTGACTGCAAAACCATATTCTACCTGCATAAACAAAACCTTACTTTCCTTTCTGTAGTGTGTTTAATGGGAAGATGGGAACAAGAGAACCAAAATCCATTGATCTTTTAAAAATTACCTTAGTTGTTCCTATTGAATGTTTGCTTTTAGGAGCTAACTTGTAAATGTTGAGGACACATGTAGAGCAACTGAGATGGTAGCAAGGACACTTTGGAGCATCCATCTCATGAAAAAGTAATGAAAGTGACTAGGATGAAAACATATTTAAGACAACAGAAAGAACCTGTTTCAGAAGGTCATTTGGGTCTTGCATATGTCTTTCCAGCCTTCTGAAGGACAGATGGACTTCAATGTGAATTTGTAAGAACGTATAAGTGGGATTTTGGTCATCTGTTGTTTGCAAGGACCTTTAATTTACTTGGTGGCCTTTTTCTAGATTTTGGCTCAAGACATTTACATTTTAATGGAGAAGACCGATCCACAGGGAAGTAAGGAAATTGTCACGGACTCAAACTGTGGACAGGCTATAAAGTGTAGAAGGAAATGCAGCTGTCTCGATCTTCTAGTCCCTGATCATTGTACAACATAGTTTTCATCAATTTATATTATACCTTGGATTTTAAAGAGACACATGCTTTTTTTAATAACAGGAACCGAGTAAAGGCATCATCACTGTGGTACCTTACACTTAATGCTTCCATCAGCTACTAATTTTCCTGGAGAATATTAAATCTAACTATAGTAATATAGGTCCACCAAATCAATACACTAGTGGCAATCCACTAACAATATTTATACCTCCACACTTGTGGTTGACTTAGTCCAATGCAGTGAGCAAAACAAGCAGTAAAATCACAAGACTTTCTCTGTCAAGAACCACTGGCTTAGAAAAATGTTCAATGACTCATGATGGGCCTTAAAGTCTATTACTAGGAGTCTCTAGTGTTGCTTTAGTGCACCACCCACATTAAAATTAGAGACACTATTTAGCATCATCTGGTGACTTCCATTTCTACATGAACCTTTCGCACACTGCTGAACAGAAACAGTCATCAGTAATGGGCTAGATACTTTATAGCTGTTCTTGCAGTACCAGTACAGAGTAAAAACATGAAGAGAGCACTATCCTTTTAACGAAACAAAGATTTTGGACAGTGGGATCATGGTTGAGACACCAAGAACCGTCTAATCCCATTAATTTTCTTCATTTGGTAATAAGAATATGTTAATAGAAATAAAGGGAGCAATGTATGTAGGAAGAGCAACATTTTTGCTTACTGCTTAGAGCAAATTTGTGCTGTAAAATTTCATGTTTGCACCTGACACTAACTTTTCATATATTTAGCAATTTCATAGTGATATTAAATATGGAATTCACCACATCACACAGCACATTGAAAAGACAGAAATTCATTAGGAGATTTTTGAACTAAATGAGAGGATTTTCATCAACTTCTGTGGCCTTAGAGTCAGGCTGTGAATGCAGAGATTTATTCAAACTAAACTTGGCCCTTTCATTAGGGTTTTAAAACACTGCTGTTACTTTTCTTGTTCTATCATTTTTCCCTGTTATAGTCTATGTATTATACTAGAAATACTGTTTATAAAGGAAGCATCCCAAAAGCACAGACTATTACAGGATTTTTGTTATGCTAGATGTTTTCATATATGGAATAATAAATCATGTTCTCTTCAGTTTACAATAAAGTGGTTCACTTCCAAGTAATATAATATTAAATGAAGTTTAGACTGTATTTGCATGAGCAGAATATGTCAAGGGTAGGAGAGAGCTAGATGTTTCCAAGATTAGACCCAAACTCAGGACATGAACCAATTCTTTTCTAGTTCTAGCACTGGAAAATTTGTACCAAATTTATACCATTTGTACCAACCAATTTGGTTGGCAGAAAATGTAGAAATGAGGGATAAAAAAAAAAAAAGAGAAAAGAGGGAAAAAAACCCACTTTCTCTGATAAAGAAATGTAGAACCACAGTACAAATATATTAGGGAATATGTTCTTAAATATCTAGGAGATCTGGATCAGAGCAGAATCCCTAAAATATTTCAGTGTGTCCCCTCCACATTTCAACTATAATTTTTTTTTTTCCTTCCTATGTCAGTCTACGTAACCTACATAACAAACCATGTCAGTGTACGTAATACTGTTACAGAAGTAAAGCTATTAATTTACTAATCTAAACTGTTAAACATTATAGTGCCATGTGATGCTGCAAGAAGGTTAGTGGGCAAGCACAGGTATTTCACTGACACATCAAAGTATACTTAAAATACTGAGCATCCTGTACTTCCACAATTTTTATTTGTACATGAAAAGCAGGGATGTGAAAAAAAAACAAAAACTCTTTTCAAATCTGCTTTTCTCTTCAAAATAAGGCAATATGCAGAGAATAAAATCTTTGGAAATTTCAAGTTCTTAATATTAAAGGGAGAAATTTTTTTATAGGATTCTCAAGCTCATGTTGCCTTATGAAACTTGGAAAGCAGTCATGACTTAAAAAATGGATTTTGGACACAAAGTATTTTTCAAAATCAATCTAAATTGCATTAATACAGATTATTTTTGTGTGTGGTGTTTATGTTTGAATTAGGTTGAACTTTATTTGGATTTTTATTGTTGTGATGGTTGTTGTTCTCTTCCTTGTTTTCAAACTCAGATAAGGCCTAATATTACCTACAGAGATTTTGCTATAAGAACATTGCATTATTTTCTCTTTCCACTTCAAAAAATAAAGTGACCCCTTTTTCCTTGAAAAAACTCAAGTCCCAGTCACAAATCATTATGACGATTAAAGCTGCATTTCTCCTAGGGGCTTTTCTAACTGGAATTTTGCCTTGAGTTTCTTGTCTGCCAGGTAAGTCACAATAGAAACTGTGGTTGGAAATGCTAGGACATTCCCAAGCAACAACAGAACCAGGACACAAATAAAACTCAAAAATTTGTATCATGGAATGGACTTTTAAAGAATTTCCAGAATAACTTTATAAATGCATTAATTGGCATTTGACTAACCTGTGGTGGGAAATGCTAATGCTAGGTCTTGTCTCAGCTTCAGTTGTTAACTGCTGAAGTCAGGTACTGCACATGGTGTCCTGGGCCCCAGGAGGATGAGGTTGTCCACACATGCCTGCTTGTTGGCAGGGCTCTGATCCTGCTGGATTTCCAGGACAGCCAGGTGGTTTCATAGTTCATCTGATATGAATAGTGTCATTGCACATTTGCAGGTCACTTGTTCTCACTTGCAACCTAAACGAGTGTAGAACAGCATTTCTCATAATCCAAAATAAACTCATGCCTCTCTTAAAAGGAGTGCAGCTGGAACCCTCTTAAAAGGAGTGCAGCTGGAACCCTGTTTAGTTTTTTTCCACTAGTCCTTAGTAGAGAAAAAATTTACTATTACTACTCTTTGGATCCTCATAATAGTAATTAATTGTAAAGCTATAAAAGCTGCCTTTGTAAATGTCACTTAAGTGGGACAGCAGCCCTGAGGGACTGACTGCTGGAGACTACAGTGAGTTTGAGTAATTTCAGCATTGAGAAATAGCCAATCCATTGCCATGGGGGGACAATCTTTTAGTGCTGCTGTTTCTTTTTAAATGCTACAACCTGGCTCAACGCCTGATTGCAAAGGCTTCAGGATTTTGGCAGGCATGCTGTTTTGCTGTAGCTTTCCTGGCATTACTTTCTCAGTGGTTTTACCTATCAGTGAGAGTTGGATCAGAAGTCAATTACATTCCTACTCTTTCCAAGAAGGCAATTCAGAAAAACAGAGCCTGAAACCATACTATTCCTGACGTGTAATTTGTAAAAGCCCTTTGGTTTTTCATATGTCCTTGTTTGTTTGTTTTGCAGCTCACTGTAGCAATTTCATGAGAACAGTGGTCTTCAGGGAATTTTTGGCCCAGTGTCCTACACTTGAGAGGTTTGGTGGCTTGGATAAACATGTGAATTTCTGAGGCCAAAGCCTCCTACACTCACATACTAAAAAATTACTAACTGAAATACAATATTACACTGACAGGAGACAACCTCTTTAAATGCTACCGAGATTAGTGGTGACGCTACATACAAGGAAAGCTGGTGGGGGAAGTGAGTGAGTCGGCTCCTTGAGCTGTGTAGGTCTGTAGGAAGAGGTTGGTGCTTAATAAATATGTCATTAATGTTTAATAAATGTATCTTACCCACCTCATTACTGTTAATTTCTTAAATTGAAACTAATCATAGTTCTGTATTCGTGGGTCATCTTTACCTGGCAAAATGCCTCCTTTTTTCCTACTCACTCTATTTATGAAGCAGATGACTGACGCAATCTGTGTGGAGCAAAATAGAGCATTCAGTAAAAACTCCTTCCCCCTCTCACTGTTAAGAATAGAAAATTCCACTAGATTTGTTTTGATTTGAGCATGAATTCTTTGTCAGTTCTAAAATTTTAGTATTCTTTCCTCGGAAAATGACAACTGAATTTAGGTGTAAAATTTATAACCTTCTTACTGCACAGAGGAAATTTTAAAAGAGGGGAATAGCAGCTCAGTAGTGACAGCCTTTAATCTGGCACTATATAGGTCAGTGGATTATATTTGACAATAGACATCTCTAGAGAGTGTACAATCTCTCTGTGTTTTTGTGTTTTTAAACAGAAAGACTAAAAGTGTACGTGCGTAAGGCAGTTACACAGCCATGTGTATATAACAAACACAGGACCACTGTATCTGTTAGGTTGAAAGGCACCATGAGAGGTCTCTAATCCAACCTCCAGCTTAAAGCAGCGCCAACACTGACCTGAGACCAGGTTACTCAGGGCTTTATCACTTTGACTCTCAAAAACCTCTAAGGCTGGAGACTGCATAACCTCTCCAGGTAGCCTGTTCCACTGCTTGACTTTCCCTTCACAGGGAAAAAGCTTCATCAAACTGAATCTCTCTTGTTTTAATTTATATATATTGTCTCTCATCTTCTACCAGCAGCAGAGCTGCTCCATATCTACCCAGTCCTCAGCCTGTACTGCTGCATGGTTAGTCCACTCAAAGTTGCCAGAAGTGTCATTTTCCCTTGTTGACTTTCCTGCAGTTCCTGTTGGTCCGTTTCTCCAGCCTTTCTTGACCTCTCTGAATTTCTGCTTTGCTTCTGAACATACGGACAGCTCCACTCAGTTTGGAATACTCTACAAACTTGATGAGAGGGCACTCCATTTCCTCCAGGTAATTTATAAAGATATTAAACTACTTTAGGCCCCTGTTGTACTCGGTTTTTAACTAGCATCCCAGTGGAGTACAAACTGTTTACCAATACCACTTTGAACCATTTTTTTACCTGTCTAGTAGTCCATCCATCTCAATCATAGTGCTCTTAATATCAATTGATATTAAGCATGCTTTGAGAGATCAGGTGGAAAGCCTTGCTAACGTCAAGGTAATCGACATCCACAGTTCACTCTTCATGCACAAATTTCATCATGGAAGACAATCAGGTTGCTTTCGCCTCATTCATGCTTAGTAAATGCATGCTGGTTATTTCCAGTTACCTTCTCATTCCTTCATCTGCCCAGAAATGTGCGTCAAGAGGACTCACGATATGATTTTCTGGACACTAAAGTGAGGCAAAGCAGCCTGTAGGTCTGTGAGTCATCATTCTTGCCCTTTTTGAGGATGAGTGCCTTTTTTTTTTCTTTCAGCCATTGTAGGCCTGATTAAATGACCTTTCGAAGATAATAGACAGTGTCACAATGACATTGGTCAGCTTTTTTAGCACCCCCTAGATACATCTCATCAGTTCCCATGGACTTGCATAGGCTGAGATTTTTCAAGCAATCACTGATTTGATCGTTTTCCACTCCTGGTAGATATTCTCTCCCCTGAACCTTACGTACAGGCAAAAAGACCTGCGAGACTGTTGGTGAAGACTGAAACAAAGACAACATTGAGTACCTCAGCTATAACTATGTTATTTGTTATACAAATAAATATTGCAACAACCAGGAATAAAGGATGAAACTGTTGCTAAAAGTCTGACTCTAAGTTCCCATGGTAAAATTTTGTCCAAAGCCTCCATGTTTCTGCAAATAAGTAACTAATGTGGGTAACATTTTTAAAGCTTAAAATGTGCACGCCAGAAGTAGGATTTTCCATCCACTTTTTTCGAAGCGTTGAAAGATCGTCTTGTTGTTAAGCTTCCAAGCCAGCCTTTTCCAAAGAGGGACATTCTCACTATGTGTAGAGTTCAGCCAAAGACAGAATATGTTGAGTATGTTGTCTTCACATATCTATCTGACCTGTTATCTGCTTTATTTATCCACATGTATGCACATTTACATATATAAATGCACACACATGCATATGTATACACATACAACTTTCTACACACTTATTTATAAAAGTGGGTCTTTAGTACATGCTCAGAAGCACAAGATAAGGTAAGATTTGAGCATGCTTTAAGTCAAGAATGAATCATGGACGGGTAAAGCACGGCACCATTTAAGGCTTTTCATGTTATAACTTAATCTGTCAATGAGTATTCTGAGCTTCAGCACAGAAGGGATGCATGAAGCCTAATTCAAGTTAATCTAATAAGCATAATAATGACAGATAGGCACTGATTGTGGTGCTTAGCATGCTTAAATATTCTCTTAAGAGCACCCATTAACCCTTCAATATAAACATGACCAAGTTCTACCTTTGTATACAGCTCTGAAGGTCTGAGAAAGATTAGAACATAGGGGCAATGGAGAGGAAACAGAATGTGCTACCCAAGTTTATGTCCCCAAAATGTTTCTGCTATACGTTGGGGGAGAAGGGAATTTAAGATATTGGAAATTGTTTCTCATGTGGCTATTCATTTGTCCACCCTTATTTGCTGGCCTTTTTCTCTAGTACTCCACGGTGTCTAAGGAAACTTTTGTGAAACATTGCAAAACCTTTTTATGAGGAATATTTTTCCTTTTCCGGTTACATCTGAAAATGATTGTTTGAAAAATATGGACTAGCTAAATTATGCAATGTCCTATATTGCCGAGTTTGCAAAATACTATAATGGTTTTGTGATGGAAGTCTGACATAGTTGTAACAAAGTACAACTATTACAACTGCAACAAAGCTGTTGCAGGTATACTGACCCTGTGTGAAAGGTTTTGACAGTAAAATGATACATTGAGAAAAAATCTGTGTAAAAAACAAGATGACGATAGATGTAGGGCATGACCAGGATAAATGTTGAGATTAAATTGGTTTGGCAGTTTAAAGTCAAGGTATGTCAGGATCTGAACAGTACTCCCAGGAACCATCAATCTGTGTTAAGATCCATATCAAGATTCAGATCTCAATGATATTTCATCAATCCGGATCTCATTTCCTGTGCCAGCATTTCTTTTTCAGATGACAGCAGAGCATCTATTCCAAGGTTGAGGAACAGCTGAATAGCTTGTCTACCTGCTAGATTTTGTACACCTGTAGGCAAAAAAAAGTTTCTAATACTGGATCAGAAAATTTTCTTCTTATTGCAATAGAGAACATACTGCAAAGACTGCCATTGTTGTTGTATGACAAGGAAAATGTGGGATTGCAGAAAATCTGGAGTGCTACTGTTTCTTGGCTCATCCATACTCTGCCACCATCTGCATGCACAATGCTGTGGCCTTGTAAGTAAAGAGGAAGGAGTGATTTGGGAATTGGATGGCTTGCTGTTAAAGGAACTATCAGAGAGTTGCATATATACTGTCCAGCTAAACTGAATAGAACAAAACAGCTTCCCATGGAAGAAGGTTGAAATGATAACCAAAGCATCAAGCCATTCAGCTGTTTAAAAAGGACATCCAAGTTCAAATAATGAATGTTTTCTTTTGAAATATTTGGAGCGTATATGAGAATGGTTTAAATTAAAAATTCTCTTTCTGTGGAACAATGCGAGCCCTAAGATCTAAGCAGGAATAGTAAATAACCACCCTGTTTTTCAGTGTATGTGTTTATTTTGGTTTTCATTTTGTTACTATACCTTTTTTGTTCAGCCTGTTCATATGGAAGATAGAGCAGATACTGAAGTAAAACCAAATTATTTTCTTCTGCTTAACCTATAACTTCCTGCACTTTTGCTCTCATTTCTTCATATTGCATTACTCTGTTCAGAACAAAATTGCTCATTATTGAAATCAAACAAGAAAACTGTGGAGGTTTAACCTGCTGATTTCTACTACAGTGGCAGCCTGGTAAGATCCTAATAAAAGGGCCTAAGCATAAGGGAGACCCGTTTTGTGTGCTGGTTTTAGAAATTAGTATGATTAATAAGGTACCACTACTGTAATATCTTAAGAATGTCCTCATTATACTGTTTATTTACAATAGTCTTTAGTGTATCAAGGGATTATGAATACCTGCAGAGTACCTTCAGCAGCACTCCTGTGCTAAATGCTATTCCAAGTTCCCCTTTTTCATGAGAACCAGTCATCTTCTACTACTTGGAATAGTCTCTTCTTAAGACTTGCTTGAAATAACAGGAAAGAAAGGGAAGAAAGAAGCAAGATATGGTAAGATTTCTGCTGGCAGGTAAGATTTTTTTTTAGTGCCAGTGCTACAGTTAAGCTCTAGACACCCTGACAGATCTGACAGGCTAGGAACGATATCTGGGAATTGTCACCAGTGTGAGGTTTACAATGTGGATGGTCAGCAGATACAGGTTTTCTCATGGGTTTAAGGGTGATCTTATCAGTTCTGATACAGCCTCACTGCAGAGTTGTTCTTACTGTTTCTAAACTTTATACACAAATTCTAAGACCAAAGCAACAGTAACAACAATAAATTAGAAAACATTTGAAAGGTCTACTATTCTTAAGCATCAGGTGATCTAGGAATTGCAGCTCTCCTAGGATCACAGCTTCAGAACCACACTGGTGTTTCAGTGGATGTTTAGATTAAGCTCACTGTTTTTATTCATTATAAACCATCTGCCAGAGGTGTTTTTCAATTTACGCAGAGATGGGAGTAGAGTAAGATAAAGACACAATATCTCTTCTGTCTTACATTCTGAGACAGTACTTCTCCCTGACTCCCTGGAGTACCCAGAGTGAGGAAAATGCCTCTATATACCTGTTTTTTCCAGGCCAGAAAAACTGTTTGTTGTAGAATTTTTGGAATTAAGATAGTGATAAATAAAATGAGAAACCCATTGCACCTACAGCAATTGTACTCTCAATACCCAGTGAAGAATTATCTGTTCCCAGTAACTTAATACGAAACCTGTGAAAAACCAATTAATTATGTGAAGATGGGAGTGATCTAATCTGCAAGAATAACAAACTGCATATACCAATTAAGAATCCAAGCCATCTGGCCCTTCAACAAGACTTGCTGTATCTCCACTTGGTGCGATAAATTAAAAAGCTGTTTCTATGTGCATACTTAGGCCAAATGTATTTTCTTCCAAGATATCTGCTGTCTTAACCACTCATTAGATCAAACAAGAGGTTTTTATCTCATTTTGGTTACTGTTCCGCATCCTCCACATCCTCAGTTGACATCACCTCATGGTCACGTAGATAATGATGTGAAACTCAATGCCTTCTTTTCATAGTGGAAGCTGTCTCTACCCTTCTGTAGCAAGGAGTCACAGTCCTTGAGTTTCACTGTTACATAGAGGGAATTTCCTAGAACTGGCACTCCAATGATTAAACTACATTCTCCCTGAGTAGTTATTCACAGCACCAGCTTCCTTCATCAGCTGAAACCTTTGGATATATATCAAAGCTATACCCACCTCACTACTGCATGTAACCTTCAACCTCAAGCTAGGCATCTGTATGCTTTCTATGAGGGACTTGCCTGAGGTAACCATTAAAAGATGATAAGGTAGAAGTGGGACTTGAGTAGTCAAGTGTGATGCCTCCTTTCCCTCAGTATTGACAGCCAGGATGTTCCTCGTTAAGTTACAGATCTAAGTCGTTCTTACATGAAACATAATTTCAAGCTAACACCTATTAATCCTCTAGTTAGAGAAACCATCTTGCTGTGTTCAGAGAAAGAATCTGAATTTTCCTTTCCAGTGAGAGTGCTATCATTGCCTGCTGATAGACCAGTGTGCACAAGGCTCTCCTGCTGAACTGGTTCGATTCTGTGTAGATAGTTAGGTATCTAGTAGACCAGAGAGAGGAAGAGAGAAAGTAGCTCTTACTTGGTGATGTGCTGATATGGAGTGAATCAAATTCCTGTTTTGATGAATCTTCAGTTGTTTCCAAAAAGAAGAATGGTTTCATTGGTTTTGAGCTGTATATTAGATAGCCTGATGATTTCTGACCCTCTCTTTCTGGGTTGAAACCCCTGGCCCAAAAGGAATCTTGAACTGTATCTTGAGAGGTATGTTTTCAGCAAGTGCTGTAATGTCTGAGCTATAAGTGAGGAAATGAGCAACTTTTCCTAGCTCTGTGAGACTCAAAGCAATGGAGCACTAATAGTGGGGAAGCAGGGCTAGCTTTTACAATTCTTCACCTGGGAGCAATAACTACTCAAAGGACAGCTACAGTTGTATATCCACAGCCAAAAAGCAGCTGTCATAACAGACTTAGATCACAGAATTCAGGATCCTGTAAATCCAAAATCCCAGCCCAAAACAGGCTGATAAGGCTGCAGAGCCCAAATTACTCCTATTATTTCCATCAGCAATGGAGTACTGATTCCTCTAGTGAGATCATTCCAGAACTCCGAATCCCTGAGGCCTGCAGTGGGGCATTTTGTGGTTCTTAGCTATGCAAAAATATTAGCCTGCAGGTCAGGAGATTGGGAAAGGTGGCTACCCTGTGAGAGTGTGCACATCAGTTCATGACCTGCAGATGTTTGTTGATCTTTCTCACTTCATGGGTAAATTCTGCCTGAACTTTAGGAGCAGGGCAGCTTAATGTGTTTGGAGGATGATATTCTTGCACCTTTAGAGCCATGTGTCTGCCTTGAGACATTACAAAATTTGTGCCTCTGGAAATACATCTAAATGCTTCCTTTGTATTGCCTGAATAGGAGTATTAAGGGTTAAGTCTATAATATTGGTATTTAAAAGGAAAGTTAATTATTATCTTTTTGTTCATCTGTTTCAAAGATATTTTGTAAATGAGGCTGGAGGCCTGATTGAAAGGTTCAGGCTGCTGTTGTTTTGTTCTACTTCAAATGAGTCTTTAAATAATTTTTAATCCATCTCCCAAACATCCACTACTGTAAGTCCTCTTGGGCATACCATTTCTCTATGGAAAGAAATATTTCAGGATTTGGAAATGGACAAAAAAATTGTTAAGCATGATTCCCTTGGTTTCTAAAAAAATACTTGGATGCCACCAAATATTTGGATCCAAAGCTTCTCTTTCTGTGCCACTACTTCCAAAAATAATTAACAACATCTACTAGAACAGTTTCGAATTAAAACTGAGATCTGGGACTCGTTGCTCATCCCTAGCACCATTACACATTCATGGGAGAATGTTAGAATTTTTTATCTCTTTCTCCTCAGTAAGTGTACCTGTTGGGGGGAGGAAAACCAAACCAAAAAACCAACAACCAATAATGCTTAAAGGAAACTGTGAAAAAGAGGCTGTGGTCATCAGCCAAATAGTTGACCAATAAATGTCAATCCAGTCTTTAAAATTTTCAGCTTTAAACTTGGCTAGATTGCATATTTATGATACACATACCACTCCTCTTCCCTTGCTCTCTTCATCTTCATAACATCAATAGTCAACCTATTGTTATGCCTCCAAAAGTAATACGCATGTAAACAGCAACTGTATGAGTAGTTCAGAGTTCCTGAACCATCTGCTTATTTTTCTTTCAAGAACCTCTTTTGCACTGGCTGGTCTGTTCACCTAAATTGATCCATAACCTTTACACAGAGTAGCTTATCTGGGGCTGTTTTCTATATTAAAATATAGTTTCTATTACACTATAGTCATCTTTCACAGCATTTCTGCCTAACTTCTGGAAAATGCTTCTACATTGCTTAAACATGACCCAAAGAATGTGGGATGCTAGAAATACAAAAATCTCCATTTTAAATCATAGTCACTGATATAAGTATGGTAGGATTGTTGTCTGTTTCCAACACTTGTGAGAAATCTGTAAGCCTTGTTTGCCTGTCATTATTGTATAATTTTGATTGTGCTGCATTATGAGAAAAGAATGTGTTTGATACAGGTATACAGGAATATGTGTTGACATCAAATCTCAAATTTTATTCTGAGCAATGCCAGTGGAAAAACTGAATAAATAACAAGGAATAGTTGCCTTGAAACCAAATACTTGCTACTTAAGAAGGATGTTTTTGAAAGGAAAGCCCTGAGAGTTGAGTTCTCAGAAAAAAACTCAAAATACAGTGAGAAAATCTTGGTAACTGCTAGGTAATTAAAAGTGTTTACTGGAATATAGTCAATATAAGTAATTTCATTTGTACTAAAGGTAAGAGAGAAGCTTTTAAAAAGAGTAAATTATTTCTTATGGATGCCTGCATTGCAAATATGAAACCTGAACTTTCCCTGTTGAAGCCAATGGCAGAGCCCCCACTAGCAGCTATGAGAGCAGCTTTGAGAGCACGAGCTGTTACAACTGTATGAAATTCCTCAAATCCACACCGCAAAATGTACTGCTGCTATACTAAGTCAGGTAGAAATTGCCTCAGAGTTAAAAAAAAAAAAAAAATTCTTTATGCTGTACATCCTAACATAATGAAAAGTGAAAATAAAGATTTAGTTTTTCTGCAGATAAATGACAGTCAAGCATGGATCTGTAGATAATGTGCAGAGTTCCAAAGACTTCATAAGTTGGTTTTGGCTTATGAAATATGCACTAAAATCTACCCCTGTTGCCTGCTCAGGAAAGCTAGAGCTAAGGGTAGATGAGAGAAAATATAAAAAGGAGGGAGAAGGGAAATAAGGCTTGATAGACTCTGACAGCACAAGGTTAAAATGACAAGGATACTTATGTTAATCAGTCTGTCATACTATACATACTCCACTTGGGTCTTCTGTTAGAGTCTGTATTTACTCTTATGGCAGCATAAAATGTTGAGAGGGAAGGTAAGAGGAATTTGGTAAATTTCCCCAAACCAAAACCATACACAAACATTTCTGTCACCCAAATAGCTTTACACTCTACAAGCGGTTGCTATGCTTGCCATGCTGGACCCCAACATTATAATAATACTCCAACATTCAACCAGCTCTGAGCACAGAGGTAGATACTCAGCGCACACCACAACCAGCAAAGGTGGATCTGTCCTCCGTGGGGTATTGTAAGCAGCAATGTCTTTCTTGTAGTACTGAGAGCATTGCCTGAAAAGAGGGTCTGATTTCACCACCTTCTGTGATAAGATCTTGTCATGTCTGTCCCAGAGAGCCCTTGTACTGCAGTGAACTGTTTGGACGATACATGCACAAAACATCAAAATCTGGGTTGCATCACTATTCGCCTGATGTTATGTAGGCAAGCACATGCGTGTTGAAGTTCCTTTGCTGTCATGCATTTGTCCAGCAGAAGTTTTCAGTTAAAGCATTATTTGCATATCTCAAAAACAGATTGAAGAAAGAGATGGGGCGTGCTTTGTTATTTGTATGCAGGGCCCCATCTGTACCTGTTTAAATAAATAAATAAGTAAATCCTGTTTTGATCTTTGAAAGCAGGTGGCTTATTTACATTCAACAATCTGAATTACTCTGAGGGGGTTTTAAAATCTTGACAGACCTACTGATAAAATAGGCAGCCTTCACTGAAAAAAGGTAATTGAAGCAGGAATAAGCAGGCCTATTCAGACTGTGGCTTTTGTAATTCAAGCTTTCTGCCTCGGATCAATGATTTCATCAAAAATAAGTCATCAAGGGAGAGTCCCATGTTGTGCTTTTTTTGTTCAGGAACCAGGTGCGGCACGTTTGTAATTTTAAAGTGCTGATATTCTGCAATTTCTGCAGCATAGGTGAAATCTGCCACAAAACAGACCTCACTGTCCAACTCACTTTTCTTTTTGCTAGTCAGTAAGGTGCCTGTCTACTCCACTAGATTTCTCTGAAAGAGCTGACTCTCTAAAGAGACATCACACAGAACAAATTAGTAAATTAACGTTCCAGTTTTGCTGGATATAGATATTCATGGTGTTTGTATACATTTTCTGTTCTCTTATTAAACATGGCTGAGGAATCACGTCAGTGAAAATATCTTTATTGTGGAAAATGGAAGGATTAGCCTCTAACATTTTAGTGATAAATAATCAAATAGTCATCAATAATGATCAATAGTGATAAATAATCAAATATTCTCGGTTTCTAATTTTCTGGACCTTATAATTAGTATTTACAAAGCTGGCATCTATCTCCAGCTGACAAAATTAATATTGGCTCTTGAAGTCAAATAGTTAATTTCTGGCAATTAGTCAATTAGGAGCCCCACCACAGTAATGTATAGCATATATTTACGGAGTTATTGCCAAGAAAAATTTCCTCTTGTTTATAGTCTACATCTTCCTAATTAAAAAGCATACAGAGATGTTCAGTTATGAACTGCTTTCTTCTAGACTAGAAGTTATTAAAGAAGGAAAAGGAAGGCTTCACAGCACCGGGTGAAATGGGTGTACAGGGGAGGAGGTGGGAGGATGTGAAGCAGCCCTGTAGTAAAGCCAGTGTGCAGTGGTTTGCTAGTCAGTGCTGGGCTCTCAGCATCCTTTGGGAGCCACATCCACTTCTATGCCCCTCAGTAGTGTGAGATGTCCTCAGCATGGGATGGATGGGGAACCAGAATGAGGAAATGAATGAGGAAATGGGGAATGAATGAGGAAACCAGAGCAAAGTTGTATACCAAGGGCAGCCACACATCACTTGCAATGTGTTTCACAGGACGTTTTGCTGCACTCTGTTTCAGTTTTCCTATCTCTACAGTGGAAAAAAGTGCTACTTTTATCTTAAATGACATCTTGAGAGAAAAAGAGAAAACATCAACCTTTACTGCTAAGTATTGCTATAATTTACTATGTTTGACTTCTAGAAAACTCCAAGTGTACAGTACATTGTAAATTGTAGAAAAGGTAAAAAATCCTGCTTTCACCTTGTGAATATTGATACTGGTGTTTGAGGTTCTCTTTATGAAACTAGCTTGTGAGAGAAGTACAAATGGGTAAGCTTCTTTTTAATATTTACAGTCACCAGGATATCATAGAAATAGCTTTGCTAAGGATGCTTGCACTTTTCACTAGCTGAAGGCTTTGAAAAATATTAGAGAAGCAATAGCGAAAAGAGGTTTCTGGGTCCCCAGCGTTCTGCTGCTTTACTGTGGGGTGTGCCAGCTTAAGGGTTTAGCATTTCTAGGAATGTACCAGAACGGTCTGCTTAAATCCACAGTAAATCACCTTATGGGTGGGGTACCAGGTATCTTTATCACTGTCCTTATGATGATCTCACTCTGTATCAGTCTGACATGCTATTGAACTAAACACTTCTTTCACTTACACTTCCCCAAAACATTCCTTGATTGTTTTGTTTCTTTTTGTATTTTACTCACAAATGCAGACATACATGCTCAGTATGTGCCCTGTATTAAGAACAGTATTACAACCCACCAGGGAGCATTTAAAATTAATTAGCAGGTAAACATGTATTTTAAATTATCTAAGAAGGATCTTTTAAAGTGAGTAACTGTAAGTATATCTTCTACTGTAAGTACTCTATTAAGTATATGTTCTACTATAAGTACTTCCCTAACTATTTCTAGAAAGGTTGTATAATCATAAGTGCATTAGTTACAGAGACTTAAGCACAAATTCCATCAGCCTACCAAAGGGTTTACAATTAAAGATCCACAAAATTTTTGCAAAATGGGGACCTAAAGGACAAATGTTCTGAAGTCTGTATGTTCATGCTCGTTATGCCTGCTCCATGTCTGTTGGGAAGGATGACGGTTACAGGTGCTCAGTGAAGCCAAGTTATGCCCTAAGTACTTAGGTATTGTGGGAGTCTTTAGATTTTTAAAATGTAAGCCTCTAGAAATTTTCTGAAAATTTTAAGTCAACCAAAATATCTGCTGATCTACTACAATTCCATTACCCTAGTAACAAGTCCTCTCTGTCTCTGTTGACCAGGAGTAATTAGCTGTCAGCTCTGTGCTTTAACAAGTCAAGGTGCTAGGGAGAAACTTTTAACTGCTGTGGTCTTTTGATATTTTACTTTATGAGTGAAATTAAATTTGTTTAAAAATGAAGTAGATGCTCAGAATTTATGTTTTTTCCTTCCTAAGTGAAACATGGCAGTGGGGTCTTCACCATGACTCTTAGAAGTTACTTTATATAAAGATGAAAGCCTGACCTTGCATTGTTGTACTGTTAAATCTCTGGCACAAAAACATGCATCCAGAAAGCATTGTGTCAGTACTGTCGCACTTGTTAAAACCAGAAGTGGTTGGCTAAAGCACAGGCTAATGAGCAGCTGATGGAGGCTAAAGATAAAAATGCATATGTTTTTGTAGGATGAACTGAAGAATGTCTCAACTCTTTCCATCTTCTCAAATGCTAATCCATGTATTACTCTTTATTATGATAATTACTACAGTTAGAGGCGAGTTAATCAAGTTCTGTCTGGCTTCATCCCAAACCCCTGATCTGGCTCTGCTCCCTGTCCCTGAACAAATATGGGCTGAGGAAAAGAAAAGAACCAAGCCAGAAAAATATTCAGACGTTATACTGATAGTCATAGACAACGAGTGTGGTCATGCACAATGCTCAGGACAAAGCTGTTCTCAGAGGTCTCAAATCTACCCTGACTGTTTTAATTTAACCGTTAGAACTATTCCCTAGCCCCCAGTGATCTGCACTGTAACCATGACATGCTCTGTACGGTAACTTGATGGAATTGAAACATTAATTGCCCGGTGCTGTTTTAACTACAAGAAGAGACAATGGGCACTGCTTATTCCTGTATAACAAATATTGTTGTTCTTAGGCCCCTGTTTCATGATCTATGGCAGGAGCCATTTCCTCCAAAATCAATTTGTCCCTTGTCTAACGGACATTACATTTTCACATTCTTACCTTTTGGATTGTTTGCTCCTCCTAATTACTTAAGCAACTTTTCTACTTACAAAGAAAGCAACCTGAAAAATGAAGTATTTCTGCCTTCACTAAGATTTTTTTTTTCTTCTTATTTAGGGCTTTCAGCAGAGCATAAGCAATCCAGGAGGTTCCTGGAATGCATCAATGGTAACTTCCTTCTCCAAGTGATAGAGGACCCAACAAGGAGAGGTGCCTTTCTGGCCATTGTTCTCACCAATGAGGTGCTGGTGGGGAATGTGAAGCTCACAGACAGCCTTGACTGCAGAGACCATAAGATGGTGGAATTCAAAATCACTAGGGCAGCAAGGAAGATGCACAGTAAAATTGCTACCCTGGACTTCAGGAGAGAAGACTTTAGCCTCTTCAGGGATCTGCTTAGCAGAGTACCATGGGATAAAGCCCTGAAGGGAAGAGGGGCCCAAGAAAGCTGGTTAATATTCAAGGATCATCTCCTCCAAGCTCAGACACGATGCATCCCAACTAAGAGGAAGTCAGGCAAAAAGGCCAAGAGGCATGCATGGATGAACAAGGAGCTCCTGGACAGTCTCAAACAGAAAAAGGAAGCTTACAGAAGGTGGAAGCAAGGACAGGTAGCCTAGGAAGAATACAGAGAAATTTTCTGAGCAGCCAGGGATCAGATTAGGAAAGCTAAAGTCCTGATAAAGTTAAATCTCACCAGGGACATCAAGGGCAACACAAAAAGCTTCTATAAGTGTGTCAGTGACAAAAAGAAGACTAAGGAATATGTGGGCCCAATCTGGAAGGAAATGGGAGACCTGGACACCCAAGATATGGTGAAGGCTGAGGTACTCAATGACTTTTTTGCCTCTGTCTTCACTGACAAGGGCTCCAGCCACACTGCCTGAGTTGCAGAAGGCAAAGGCAGGGACTGGGAGAATAAGGAACCTCCCACTGTAGGAGAAGATCAGGTTTGAGACCACCTGAGGAACCCGAAGGTGCACAAATCTGTGGGACCTGATGATATTTATCTGTGGGTCCTGAGGGAACTGGTGGGTGAAGTTGCTAAGCCACTCTCCATCATATTTGAGAAGTTGTGGCAGTCCGGTGAAGTTTGAAAAGGGGACTGTCTTGAAAAGGGGACTGACTTGAAAAGGGGAAACATAACCCCCATTTTTAAGAAGGGAAAAAAGGAAGACCTGGGAAACTACAGGCTGGTCAGTCTCACCTCTGTGCCCAGAATGATCCTGGAGCAGATCCTCCTGGAAAATCTGCTAAGGCACATGGAAAATAAGAAGGTGATAGGTGATAGTCAATATGACTTCTTTAAGGGTAAATCGGGCCTGACAAATTTGGTGACCACCCACGACAGCGTTACAGCCTTGCTGGATAAGGGTAGAACAACTGACATAATCTACATGGACTTTTGCAAAGCTTTTGACACTGTCCTGTATGACTTCTTTCTCTCTAAATTGGAGAGATGTGGATTTGATGGATGGTCCACTCGGTGGATAAGGAATTGGCTGGATCGCCACACTCAAAAAGTTGTGGTCAGCGGCTCGATGTCCAAGTGGCAAGCAGTGAGGATGGGTGTTCCTCAGGGTTTGGTACTGAGACTGGTACCACATGGATGGTGGGATCAAGTGTACCCTAAAAAAGCTTGCTGACAACACCAAGCTGTGTGGAGCAGTTGACATGCTGGAGGGAAGGGATGCCATCCAGAGGAACCTGGACAGGCTTGAGAGATGGGAACTGTGTGAACCTCATAAAGTTCAACCAGGCCAAGTGCAAGGTCCTGCACCTAGGCCAGGGAAATCTCAAGCAGGCTGGGTGGAGAATGGATTGAGCAGCCCTGAGAAGAAGGACTTCGGGGTACAGGTGGATGAAAACCTGGACATAAGATGAAAATGTATGCTTGCAGCCCAGAAAGCCAGCTGCATCCTGGGCTGCATCAGAAAAAGTGTGGCCAGCAAGTCGAGGTCCCCCTACTCCTCCCTGGGGAGACCCCACCTGGAGTACTGTGTCCAGCCCTGGAGCCCCCAGCATAAGAAGAACATGGGCCCGTAGGACGGCCACTAAGATGATCAGAGGGCTGGAGGACCTCTCCTGTGAAGACAGGCTGAGAGAGTTGGGGTTGTTCAGCCTGGAAAAGAGAAGGCTCCGGGCAGACCTTATAGCAGTCTTTCATTACTTAAAGGAGGTCTATGGGAAAGATGGGGAGGGATTATTTATCAGGGAGTGTAGTGATAGGACGAGGGGTAATGGCTTTAAAGTAAAAGACGGAAGATTTAGATTAGATATTAGGAAGAAATTCCTTACTGTGAGGGCAGTGAGGCACTAGAACAGGTTTCCCAGAAAAGCTATGGATGCCCCATAGTGTTCAAGGCCGGGTTGGATGGGACTTTGAGCAACCTGGTCTAGTGGAAGGTGTCCCTGGCCATGGCAAGGTGTTGGAACTGGAGAATCTTCAAGGTCCCTTTCAACTCTATGAATACTCTATGAATAATGATGGGTTAACAAGTGTGACCTCCTTATTCTCTGCTAATACCTCTCCCCTCCTCAGCCGTGACTGGGCCTCACCTCTGGTGCTGGGCCAGAAAGCTGAGGATTACCTCACCGTGTAGTCAGGCAAGCTGGTATCAGGGCAGGCAGCATCCTGGGAAGCACATGAGGAAAGACATGGCGCAGACAGTGGTGCAGGCTGCAGGGCTCTTCAGCAATGTATGGAGGCCCTTTCAAGTCATTATCAACAGAACATCTTTTTGAGACAGGGAAATATTATGTCCCTTTGATAAAGTGAGAGCTTGAGGCACAGAACTAAGACTAGGCTCCTCAGTTTCACTGAATACTGTCTTCCATCTCAGAATACCAACAGAATAACTCAGCTTTCCAGTACTCCCAGTTTAGCACCCCTGTATAGCTCCATAAACACTAGCAAGAATTTATGAACTCTGTTTTTCTTTCACCTGGGAACAGGATTTCAACTATGCAAAATCGTTGTTACATTTGTTATCAACTGAACTCACACATTCATGAAAATAAAATAATCACTATGTTTCCTTACAGTTCCCTGCAAGTTGCTAGTGCTTTACTGTCATTGACCCAAAAGTCTCTCAGAGAATAAAGGATTTATATTCAAAAATCCTGAAAAGTAACTGACTATCTTTCTCAGTTTTATGCTGACAGCCTGCCCTTAGCTGACATTTGTTTCTTTGGAGAGCACTATGGGGATAAGTTGACATGGTTTTGCATCTTAAAGAACTGTACATAGGAGGCCTGTTCTCTACTGTGTCTTGCCCTTCTTGAGGAGGTCATAGCATGGAGTGCAGGCAGTTGAGCTTCCATGTGTAGGAATCTCCTGTGCTCTGCTGTTTTAATTATTTTTTTTTATTGTATTTTTTTCTTTTTTTTTTCTGTTTTCTATTTTCTTTTCAGAGATATATTCCCCTGCAAACTCTTAGAACAACTAGAACCATGGTAAATACTGAAAACAATTTTTGTAAGGTGAATTGTTTAATATACTCTACTTTTAAATCAAATTTTTCTTGCTTTACTCACATGTGCCCACATGGACAACGGAGACATCTTGTAATCATTTTCATAAAGTGTTCATCAACATAAAGTTAGTGAGACAGTAATATTGAATTCTAAAAGTTACATGACTTTTAGTGTATTCACTCATGTTTAAGGTTTGGTTACAAATCATACTTAGAGAGGAAACAAAATGGCAAATGGAAATATCTGGATATAGACATTATTTTTTTTGCTATTAAGTTTGTTTGCTTTCTTTGGTGGTTATTGTTGTGTGTTGTTTTTCTCATAAAGTTCACTGCAAAGCATGTGGATCCGAACACAACATGTAAACCTAGGATTTTAGATACAGGTGAGTTAATCTCCAATTCTATAGGCTGCCTGTTTAATTAAGTCAACTGGTTTGTGCTTGAATGTATTTCCTGTCAGCAACCATTCCAGCCTCTAGTAAATGAAGATGAGCTAATGAACAAATTGCCCATACAGGAAGACATACATGGTGTGTTGTGTACAGGAAAAGCAGGAAGTAATATATTAATATTACAGCAGGGTGAGAATTGCTCTTGATTTATATTTGCAGAATGTGGAATGATATCCTGTATACATGGTGTTAAAGTTATCATCTTTGAAGTATAAAATGAGAGCCATCAGAAAACAGATAAATTACACCTTGTATGGGAGATGTGCGGAGGAAAGGGATATTTTTAGGTTGGCAATCACACAGTATAAACTGTTACTGCGGGAAATGAGTCCCAGCAGTTTTAATGGCCTTGCTGCTTGTTCTGATATTGTATGCTAAGCATCCAAGCAGTTAGTTGGCTGTGGATTATTTTGCTCACCACGGGTAATGATTATCTATAGCTATACAACCTGCAGTACATCAGAAGGCTCTAAATAGCTTTCTGCAACAGACACCTGAAGGAACTGTCTGTCATTAAAAGAAAATTTTAGTCTGACTAATCTTCAAACAATCCTAAAGCCTTTCAAAAAGATGCATAGGAAATATGTACCAAAGTGACATTCTGTATCTTATTCCTTCCATCTATTTGTAGCTGCTAATCTTTTTAAAACAGTGTTTTGGTAAATTCTGCGTACATGTCCTGAAGCTCAGAGCTGGGGGAAATCTAATAAAGTAAAAATAATCTGCATTTTTTTTCATTCTCAGGAACTCTTACTGAATTATATTTGTATACGAATCTTTTACTGGCAGTTCCAATTTGTTTATGAGGCCAACTTTAAAAAGAACAGATGCTGCATAATCATGTACAGCCATTTCAGATGAGCTCTTGTAGGTCCCACAAGTGAACACCTAATATTCAGAAGTCAGACAGGCAGGTTTAAATACAGCAAACCTCAGTTTTGTGCATGTGGTTATATGGAAATACTAGTTAGTAGGTATCTGAGGGGATACTTGGTAAATGATAGCTTGCCAAGCATATTACCTGCATTACATTTTGTGACGGTGGAATGAACATAAAAAGTTTTATGGACTGTACTGTATATGGTTAGTATCACATACGTTCTGAATGAATTGCAAATCTGGCTTGAGCCTTAGCCAGTTGAAAGTTAGTTGGACATTTCTAAGAGTGCTTTTTTTTTTTTTTTCTTTTCTTCCTATCTGAACATTGATGACACTGAAAAGGTGTACCTTTTCAGTGTCCAGACATTTTAGACCAATTTACAAGGTGATTGAAGTACTGTCTCTACTGTCTTCTGTGCTATGAGGACTGCAGTGCCAGGTCACTGTTGTTGCTGTGGCTGAGTCTCACAAAAATCATGATTTGTCTTCTGAGTATAAAATATCCAGTAGACGTACAAACAAGACTTCTGGGCAAGGTAAGAGGACTAGTTGTTATGATGTCTGCTGCTGGTGTGTCTGCTGTCTGTGCAGGAGAAAAATTTCCAGTCAACAAATAGGGTCTGAACTGGGAAGATTGGTTCAGCTGTGTCAAGTCTGGGGAATGAAATGCAGTAGGATTTTCAGCTAAAGTCTCAGATCTAACCCAACCTTTCTTTGAGCAGAAAGGCCTTCAGAGGGTGATGGACAGATATAGGAGACAGTCAAAACTGAAGAGAACAACACAAATCCAAAGAGGCTATATTTAGCCACCTGCTATGCAAACCTGAATGTATACAGTCATACTTGTATATGTAGCTGTGCAGAAAAGGTTATGACAGACTTTCCAGTACATGAAAACGCTTTGAGGGGAGAGAGAGAGAGAAAGCTATCTTTCTGCCTGTCAGCCTTCAATATATCTTGCATGACTGACCTCATATGCTGTAAAAATAGAATGAAATTAGACTTCCAAATATATTTGCAATTGCAATGTTCATACAAAAGGCTCAGCTCAGCTGTATCCCAGTGAGGGACTCCTCGGTGTTTTTTTGTGTTGATCACAGATGCAGTTTGCTGCCCTTGATGTTCCAGAGAGACATTGATTATTTTTTTTTTTAATTTTGATCACTTTCAGATTTTAAATATAATTTTAGAGATATCTTTTGCTTTTTATTTGGGATCTTGCTAAATTGCAGCGGAGAAATTGTTTTTTTGTTATTGGTTGTATTAAAGTGAACAATGAGCTATTGGAAATGAAGCTAATTTTTCAAGTGCATGCATTTCAAGTGGTCACATTCAGCATCAGAGCTGTGTTATGTCCTCTGCAAACTTGTAAGGCCTTTAGTATGCAACTCTTACTGAAGTTCACCTATTTTTTACCACAGACTATGTCAGATCACAACATAAAGGAATAGTATGTTTAACTATGTAGAGCAGGTCTCTTAATTTCTCTTAGGACAATGGAAAGTATACACTAGTAATGTTGCAAAACCTACCCAACTAGCATTTTTGCTCCTTCCATAAATGTGAAATTAGACTTTACTGCCATGAAGGAATAGTAGAAATAGCCCAGATTTTCACTCTGGTTTTCTGGCTGAAATGCCCTAAATTCCATCCAGTTGCCCACCCCAATAGCTACTCTAAAATTAAGTTAACTCATCCTCATCTGCTCTTAGTGCCATCTGCTTAACCCTACACTAGTCAGCTTCAGTTCTGTGGGGTTATTTAGCAGCTGGAAAAGGACTGACAAATGCGTAAGAACGCAAAAATGTTGTTACCACTGAGCTTAAGAATACATGATGCTATGAAGTGCATGTGCAGAATTTGGCCCTTGAACTTAGATATTGGCAGCTGACAAATGTTAGCAAACATTCTGATAAATTGTCAGCAATCAAGTGGTAGCCACTCAAAATGTTGGAAGCACTGTGAAATGAAACATTTCTTGGAATGTATCAGGTCAGATTACCATGTAGTTCAAAATTTTAAAAAAAACTAATAAATTGTTGTCTACTTTGAATTTTCAACTCCATTTTGCATCATAATGCTTTGCTATTTATCTTTTAATATGAGGAATGTCAAAAGGGCTTATCTGCCACCTATAGAAATCCATCTTTAGAGAATCACTAATAGTCAAAGATAACCGCAAGCATAAAAAGGCAGCAATGGAGTAAACTGAGAGTGTCTCTGCTATCACAAGATGAATTGGACTAGGAAGTCATGATAGTCACTTGTTAACCCCTTACTATGCATACTTATTTCTGGTATTTAGGAAACTATGAATTCTCTTTATCATATTTAAGCTAGATGTTAGAGAAGTGTCTCAGCAGGCATCTCTAATAGACAGCAATATTATAGCATTTATGATATGGAGCCGTATAGCACCCAAATTAAAACATGTTTGATGGTGCAAATGAAGAGATTTTTTTTCCTCCATGTGGATTATTCTAGCCAAAGATGTGCAGTGTTAAAATGCTCTCAGTGCTATAATTAGTTTAGAAAAGGATTTTTGTTGCTTTAGTTACAAAATCCAAAACCAGTGATGGCAAGAGTTTCCAAGGTATCTCTTACATTAGTATTTTCGCTTTGCTGGATGTTTGCTTTTGAAACAAATCTCCTGATCATCCTCACATACGTTGCTTTCTTCCACACGTCAGAGCAGTCTCAGGGCACATGCACTGGCTTTCTTTGTGGTGAAACCTAACTCCCTCCAAACACCATTATGCACCCAGTGAATTGGACCAGAATACCTAAGTCCTAAATAACCCTTCCCTCTCCACACCCAAAACATGTGTCTGTGTTGTCCTTGCAGTGAGAAGGATGAGAAAGACCTGGAGAAAGATCCAGGGCTCTCTATTACCTGATGCACTGGGTCACTGAAAAATAGAATTGTAATATTATAGTGATATAATTATATAATTATTATAATAATTCCTCAGTCACCTTTGTGAAATATTTTGCATTTAGCCTATTTTTCCCCATGCATAATAGTTGCAAAGTTTTTTGGTCTTCTGCAGTACGTGCAGAAAGATAAAAAGAAGTCTCTTCCCCCTCAAAGAATCCCCACATATTCAAATGTCTATATTGTTTTTCTATAGTTTTCATTAGCTTGTGTCTCAGCATTGGGTGACTGAATGGTCATTTTACTGTGCCTTGTTTAAGCACCAAAGCACTAGAATTTTCAGATGGTGAAAGGAACCACTGAGAAGTGTTCAGCCTAAAGCTGGAAGGGATTCAGTGTGGGACTCTGTTCATTGAAACTTGGTAACAAGAAGTTTTGAGGAAACCCAACAAGAAGTATTATATTAAAATGGACAGTTTGACATTTGGGATTTTAAGTAGAGTTCTTGCAAGGTTTCGTTTGACCTTCGCAAAAGTACTCCCTGCCCCTTCAGGTGTGTTCTGCTGGAAAAGGTTGATTCCCCCAAACTTTCTGCTATTGCAGTGAGACCTGGACAGAGGTCAGAGGAAAACTAGTAAATGGTAGATATTAGCTCTGTTGTGAAATTCTGGCAAACACATGCTATTGATGAATGCCAAACTATCTCCTTCATGAGTAAGCCACTTGTTTCCCAAAAGGCTTTGATCTCTATCAAGGCAAGAGATGTGCACTGTTCTGTCTGGAGAAAGTAACTGTACTCCTCCACCCTGCTGTCACTGCAGCACAGGTAGATATTTAGGCCATTAAACTCACAGCTCCCCTGAGAAGTGTCGATATTACACCTAGACAGCAAATCTGACACGGTGTAAAATTTTTGTAGCACATCAAACAATGCTTCTGTTTGGTTTAGTGCTTTGGAACATGAGCACTTTCTACTTGTGAACAAAGTACAAACTTGAGACAGAAGCAGAATAGCCAGTCTGTGAATTTTCACTGTTTATTGCAAGCCAAAATAGTGAGAGTCCTTATTGCATGTCAAAGTAGTCTTTCAACACCCTGTGGAATAAAAGATTGCTGAGTATAAAGAACTAAAAATGTTTTTTCAAAATAAGTTGAAATGCATCTAGCCAGCACAATAAGTCTGGATTAAAAATCAAACAAATTTTCTAGACATGAGTGAGCAAACAGGAGAGTAGATAAAACAAAAAAGTGATATGTCATTGTTGCCAAGGTGATGCATCTCCATAGAGCTAACAATCTGTGACTTGTGCTTGCCATCTAGGAATGTTGTTGGGCCTAAGCTATAACGAGATGAGCTTAGCATAAATATTTAGGGGGGATTTTTTTTTTGTCTTCCTACATATCTGCAGGAGCTGTAAGAGCTTGTGTAATGTGTTGGGGATAAAGGAATTGCTGGGCCCAGCTACCAGAGCTTCAGTTGCTTTGAATCAACTCATGCCAGTTCCCCTTCAACAGACAGTTCAACTGACTATCTGAATAGAGAGCTAACTCAGAATAAATAAATAAATAAAGAATAAAATAAAAGAGAGTGAGAGAAAATATAAATATTGTTGTTTATGGACTTGAATAGTATGAGAACTAAAGTATTTACTAGAATGGGACCATGTGACCAAGACAGAGGGGCTGGACTGAGGGAGGACTGGGGAAGAGACAAATACTTGTCTAATTCAATCCCTAGACATGAGTAGTACTTCTTTGTGCTTCAGCCTACTCAGAAATCAAAACTTAGACTCAACTTCTTTGAACAGGCAAATTATCTCAGAACTTCTGTTGTTTAAACATATTGCATCTGCAACTGGACATAAGTAAATCCAGCTCTCATGATGAACCAGTTCAACTCAACAACAAAGCAGAAAATGAAGGGTTTGGGCCTTTTTACCTTTATTAGTTTTCATTTCAGGGTAGGTTTAGACTGAACATTAGGAAAGAATTTTTCACAGAAAGAGTGGTCGGGCATTGGAATAGGCTGCCCAGGGAGGTGGTTGAGTCACCATCCCTGGATGTGTTTAAGAGACGTTTAGATGTGGTGTTGGGGGATATGATATAGGGAAGAACTTTGTAGTGTAGGGTAGATGGTTGGACTCGATGATCCCAAGGGTGTCTTCCAACCTGGATGATTCTATGATTCTATGCAATTATTTTTTAGTTAGTGAGCTGGTATGGTTCATGGACAGATCCAGCGAATATTAGAGCTGGTACATCATACTATCTAACTTTCTTATATAAGTACAAGCTTTTCCTTTTGCTCATTGTTTCCATACAACGGATGTTTGACAACTCTTCTTTATAAAATTTAGTTTAAGGGTTTTCGAGGATGTAAGGAGTGTAAAGCTGCAATAGAATCTTGTGTGGAAAAGGCTGTGGGACTTGCTGTTTGCTCTGATGCAAGCCTAACCTGGATGTTTTATCAATTCTTTTCTGTTTCTTGCTTCTATTATTCTATATTATAGACAGGTCAAATGCTAAAGTAAATCCAGCAAAAACTAAGAAATATGAAACTGATAAAATGTGTGGCAATTTGAGGAATGCAAATATTAAAGCCATGGTTCACTTTTATTCAGGTCATGTTTCTTATCATATAATGTTCTTTTATTTATTTATCTATTTATTAATTCATTTATTAAACAGAGCAGTGTGGATCTAAAGTGTCCCCATACAAAGGCAAGTCTCACTGAAGATCAGGTTAGAGAGGGTAGGAGCAGCTAATGCCTGACTTCTCACATGGAAAGTTCTTAATGAAACCAGACCAAACTTTTCAGGATGTCTTAGCAGTTCAGAGAGAAAGCTCGGAAAGAGGGAAAGACAGCACATTACTCAAGATCAGTGTGGCATTGTCTTACTATCCAAATGACAACAAAACAGAAATCTGAGCACAACGTATGGTCTAGAACATGCCATATGTGCTCTACCTCTCATAATGTGAGCCATCTGCCCATCTGGGTAAGCTGAGTCTTTGTAGTTGAAGTAGTAAGAAATAAAGACAGAGAACGATTGTAATATGTATTGCTTAATTTATCAAACTTCATAACTGATTTAATTGGAAAAAATGCTTGGTTTAGAATTTTCCCTTTCTTTAGTTTAGAGGAGAACTGATAGAAGTTCCTTGAACATTATTTACAAGAAATACTGTGTTGAGATAAACTTCTATAGATAAACACAATACCTATATTGCTTCCCAGTAGACTCTTTGTAGTTAAAATACTGGTGATTTTCGTATCCTTCTTTCTCACACTTAGACATGAACAGAACAAGCTTATTAAGCAGTCAATAAGGCCATTTATTTCACTTCTGTAGGTTTGTTTTTTTTTTCAATAAGGGAGGATTTTTTTACATAAAGATACTTGTAATAATTGTTTGCATGTGCAGCTGTGTCACTAATATGACCAAGACAAAGAGTGCTATGGGACTCCATAATAGTTTTTCTCACACATACCTCTTTTCCCATAACCACAATTTAGAAGATCAATGATGTTTATTAATCATATTTATATTTTTTCTACTAAGGATGATTGACATACTTCAAAATTTTTGAACTGTGTAATAGCTAATAGGTCCAGCAAAGAAACTGACAGCTACTGTGTCTCCAAACACCAGTAGCTTTTTAGGAGTTGTTTACAGTAATTTTAAGCAGATGAACAGAAAGTGTCTGTCTTTCTGTCCGTCCTTTTTCTATTCTCAGGCTACCACAAAATCCTTGTGTAATGCCAGAAGAAGAGTAGGAAGATCATACAGGTCAGAATTTCCCATGGATGGCAAAACCTTCATATCTCAGCATAGCTAGAAAGCAGTGTGTGGTTATGATGTACCTGATGTCCACACCTTCTCACCCTTTCCAGTGCCCCACCCTGCTCATACCTTCCTTTTGTCACACTCCTCTCACAGTCAAAGATTGTTCTTCTTCTTTTCTCACCCTACTTAGGAACCCTCTGTAATTAAGTTTTACCTCCCAGAATGTCATGCTCACCTTTTTTATTTTCTCTGGTGGTGATTTATCTGTGCAATTTTATTCTGTTTCAAAATAGACTAAAGGCCTTATGAATGTACTCTAGCAGCAGAAAACAATTCACAAAATGAAGCCAGAACCAATAAAAACTGAACAGGAAGATTCAACAGGAAACCACAGATATTGTTCAAGTCTGTTCCAAAGTCAGGTTCCAGCTGACTGTACCTAGATTCGGTGGGTGATGGCTGGTCTGGGCTCAGCGGAAGCCATACGTGTTGCCAGAATATTCAACTCTCATCATGTGTGCTCAGTGAAAACCTTTTAGACCATTCAGCTTGTCTCTGAATACTTCAGGTTTACATCTCTAAAAAAATATGCATCTAGCCACATCTGTAGCACAGGTCCTGCACACTGAGACATTCCTACAGCTCCTTGCCCTACAAAATCTACTGGAAGTGAATGTTTGAGCAACTGTGGCCACCTTGGCCACACTAAGAGATGCAATTACTTCTTAAGACACAAGGGGAAATAAAAAATAATTAAAAGATGTAGGGTTTAAAAAAAAAATGTTTTATTTGAACTGTATGTCAGGAATCCATTGCTCAACTGACACAGTATTCAGACCCCTCTACTCTAAATCTTCCCAAAACAAGCTAAATATCATCAACCAAAGAGAGTGTGATTTGAAGGTACTCAGCAATTAACTTTCAAAGTGAAAGTGTCTTCAACCTTTGCTATTGCAAAGCAGAACTCTACAATGATGCAAAAAAATGCACCAAGGTGCCATTATATTAAGTGTTCCTGTCCTATATCACTGAAATCATAGATAATTCTACCACAAAAACTCCCAAGACCAAGCTCAAGAACAAAAGTCCCTCAACTGTTTTTATTCATAAGAAATTGACTGATAATTTTGTGAGACGAAAACATTTCGTTGCTCTTATTTCAAAAGGAAACAGCTAGCCACAATGATGCTATTTTTATTTTCAGAGTAGATTTCTATGTGTAAGAGTCCTTGAAAGCACTCGCAGTTACTTGAGTTCATCCTCCACACTTTCTCATGGTGAAAGAAACATAAATTTAAGCTGAGAAGATAAAACATCTTAAAATACATGAAGAGGCAGCTGTATAAATTCAACAATGTTTCCAGAATAAATACCATTAAACTATGTGAAGGATAATATTTATCTCTTGGTGCAGCAGCAGCATTTCAAACAAGCTTTTTTATTAAGGAAGAAAAGCACCAGCGTACATTTTATATTTCAATGTTTTTTGTTACCACCACTCCTCATGTCAGGTGTGTGATGGACTGAGCCAACCATGATGAAGAACATTTTATTTCTGTTTTTTAAAAAAAATGTTGAGGTAATTTAATGAAGACCTAGTTAACAGCAAGAAGAATGAATTTTCCCTTGCAAGTCAGATATGTTCAGGAAACAAAAACTACTGACCTAAAATGTCTTGTATGTGTGCATATCTGACAGCTGTTTTCCAACTACACCATTTTTATTTCTGAAGACAGATCTCAGCAGAGCTGTACTGACTTGGAAGGAATTTTGCAACGGCTACGCGTCAACTTCATTGTACTGCAGAATGATTACTCTTAATCTGGATATTTTAATGTTTGAACTAATCGTCAATTTGGTCATGCTGTAGAACATCAGTAGACCAAGGGAAAGGCATGCCAGCTTTCCTCATTTCTATGCTGTGAGGCTTGGATGATATAAGACTTGCATGAGACTGATTATCCTGTGCCAGGAACAGTGAGAAATCTGGGCAGGCTGGAGATGTAGAGAAATTCTCCTCTTGCCTTAAACATCTACCTTTTGCCACTCTTGTTGTAGTCTTTCTTGTTTGTCCTAAAGATCCCACCAGAACTATAATGATAAAGAAGCATCATTCTTCCAGGGAAAAAATGGTGTACAAATTTATTTCTTCTGGCAATCCATGTTTTCTTCAGGGAATTATTCCATCAGAAAGGTATAAGGGTTTTGTGAGACTTAATGATGATAAAGCAACACTGGGACAGTCTAGAGAGGTTAAAAATCTTAGATTATGTAATGCAAATAGAATGTATTCCATAACCCTTCAACCTTTAGTTTTCAATTGAATTCTGTTTCAGGAAACTCAATACAGATGTAGATTCTCAGTCCTTTCCTTTATATGCCATCATCTCCACAGTGTCATTTGTTTTAAGACAAACAATGGAGAAGACAGACATGCGCTAAATCTACAGCATTCTTAGATATGTGACCATTGGCTTGACTGTTAAGCCTTAACAAAGATTTGCCTTTATTTTCTTTCATCCTCCTCTTTCTGCTGTCCCTTCATTCTTCGCTCTATGCACCATCCTCTCAAGAACAACAAAAAGGAAATAAAAAAGGGGGAAAAAAAGGAAAAAAAAGGAGCATAATATTAAAATAGATCTTGGTCACTGAGTCTGGTTTCTCTCATTTACCAACTAAAGCAGTTCATTGCCATTTGTACATTTCAGTTACTTTCATGTTGGCATCACCTGTTAGATTAAAAAGCTTAATCGCTTCCCTTTTATTCATCCCATAACTACTTACAGGGAGTGTTCATTTTGGTAAGCTGGTGTGGTGGGCTGACCCTGGCTGGATGCCAGGTGCCCACCAAAGCTGCTCTATCACTCCCCCTCCTCTTGGACAGGGGAGAGAAAATATAATTAAAGGCTCGTGGGTCTAGATAAGGACAGGGAGAGATCATTCAGCAATTTCTGTCACAGGCAAAACAGACTTGTCTTGAGGAAAATTAATTTAATTTATTACCAATCATATTAGGGGAGCATAATGAGAAATAAAAACTAAATCTTAAAACACCTTCCCCCCACTCCTCCCTTCTTCCCAGGCTCAACTTCACTCCCAGTTTTCTCTGCCTCCTCCTCCCAAGTGGTGCAGGGAGACGGGGGAAGGGGGTTGTGGTCAGTTCACCACATGTTGTCTCTGCCACTCATTCTTCCTCAAGGGAAGGACTCCTCACACTCTTCCCCTGATCCAGCATGGGGTCCCTCCCACAGGAGACAGTTCTCCATGAACTTCTCCAGCATGACTCCTTCCCACAGGCTGTAGTTCTTCATAAACCGCTCCAGCATAGGTCCTCTTTATAGGGTACAGTCCTCCAGGAACAGACTGCTCCAGTGTGGGTCCCCCACTGGGTCACAAGTCCTGCCAGCAAACCTGCTCCAGCGTGGGCTTCTCTCTCCACAGGTCCAGCCAGGAGCCTGCTCCAGCACAGGCTTTTCCATGGGGTCACAGCCTCCTTCAGGCATCCATCTGCTACAGCATGTGGTCCTCCATGGGCTGCAGGTGAATATCTGCCCCACCATTAACCTCCGTGGGCTGCAGGTGAATATCTGCCCCACCATTAATCTCCGTGGGCTGCAGGTGAATATCTGCCCCACCACTAATCTCCATGGGCTGCAGGTGAACAGCTGCCTCACCATGGTCTTCACCACGTGCTGCAGGGCAATCTCTGCTCTGGTGCCTGGAGCACCTCCTCCCTCTCCTCCTTCACTGACCTTGGTGTCTGCAGAGTTGTTTCTCTCACATATTCTCCCTCCTCTCTCCAGCTGCTGTTCCCCTCAGCATTTTTTTCTTCCCTTTCTTAAATATGTTATCACAGAGGCGCTACCACCATCACTGATTGGCTCAGCTTTGGCCAGCGGCTCCATTGGACATAGCGGAAGCTTCCAGCAGCTTCTCACAGAAGCCACCCCTGTAGCGCCCCCTGCTACCAGAATCTTGCTCTGCAAATCCAATGCAGCTGGAAAAGCTTCCTTCTACCATGGTTTTCCATTCTACTGATCATTTATGATGATTTCATCATAACTTTTCCAGCTTCCACTCTTACATTCTAGATCACTAGAATCTACAGCTGTTCTAAGCACAAATATTGCACAGCAGACATTCCTCATTCTCTTACAGCCCAGTCTACTCAGGCTTACGGTGTGAGCAGAAAGTAACCATTTCCTCTAATAGGTTGGGTTGCTTTTTCTTCATGTTTCCAAACAGAGCTTTTGCATTTGTTCAGAAGACTTTCTCTTGACTCATTAGCAAGTAGCAGGATTGCGAGAGGGTCTCCTTTTAACAATTTATTAAATAAGTACTAAGATAGCAAATGAAAAAGATGCCTCCACAGGGTAAAAAGTGAACATTTCAGTGGGGTCATGTCTTCCCTCCAATATCAGATGTGATGCAGTGAAGCCATAGGATGCCTGCAGGTGGAGAAAGTGCTTAAGTCAGCCAGTTGAACTTAACATCAGAGGATTATTTGATCTGAATTTGAACTTTGCAGTTCTGGCCAACAGTAATAAAACTCTTACCCCAACTGTGCTCTCTCAGTAGTTCATCGGCTTTGCAGCTCCAAGAAAGGCAAAAGGATAAATGCATTTACATTTCATATCTCAACTGAAATAATGTTCATGTAGTTTGTAGTAAAAGATGGTATAAAGAGCTTGGCTTTTCATTTGAATGCCCATTTTCTTTAAAGTTCAGGGTTCATGTTTTCTCTAGCTCTAGCTTTTAGTAGTTAGAAGTGCTCATGAAAACTATCTCTTCAGATTCAAATAATTTTTAGGTCTTCTATATGTGTATTAAACATGAAAAGAGAGTGCTTAAAAGTAAACTTCCTACCCATTCAAGAATAGAATTTTGGGTAATTAAATGTTTTAGGCATTCAATTATTACCTACATTTTTCTAGCTTGCATCCTCTATAATCTTTCCTGTAATCAGGAAGTTGGGTGAAGTATATTATATAAAACAGAATAAGAGGGCTGCTGCTGGGAACCAGATCTAGTTTCTAGTGCACGATGATGCAAACAGTGTAAACATACAGGACAGGATACAAGTAGGCTGGAAATCAATAGAGCTGTATATTTGTAGTCAGGAAGCTACCATTAAAATAAACATCTTTTGCTACAGTAATGTGAAAAAAAGGAAGTTTGTTATCATATTGTTTAGACCAGGGCTATCTCTGCAATGTTTATTCAAGTAAGTGGTGTTTTCTTTAGCGGGTAGTTCTAGTAATTTAAATAGGACAGTTAATATGAGTGGTATTTGCAGTACGTGAATTTCAAAGAATTTGATGTAACATGATTAAAAGGGCTATAAATGACAGATTTTTCTTTGTAGCCTTAACTTCCATTGTAATGCTGTGGCTGAGATTCTTCAGAATAAACAGGATAGTAAAGAGATACTTTTCATTGCTGCATACAGAATTGAAAATGCATTGGTTTGATTAATGTTTGAGTAACCTATAAAATCCCTGTCAAAATTTGACGAAAATATATTGAAAAGTTGTAGCATATGAAGAAAAGATATTCATATGATATGACATTTGAAGAAAATACTAGCTTAAGAGGAAAGACTTGAAGAGTACTATCTGGAGAAGATTAAGTGACAGGATTAAATTGCTGCATTCAAGGGTACTGTCAAGCTAATAGTAATTGGGACACGAAGTTAAAATGAGGGATCATTCCGGATCATTCCAGAATGATCATGTCCAGACCATTCTGGACACTTCCAGATCAAGTTTGAGAGAGTGGAAGGAGGAAAAAGGTAAAGTGATACAAGCTTACTGTAAAGTGACGGTTCCCAGAAAGGAAGCAGGAATGCTGGGCGATGAGTTCGTTGGAGAAAGCTTTTTAAGCAGACCACTGCATGAGCTAGTCCGGCTTTTCACCATCCCAGTCCTGTTTCCATGGGGAGATGTCATTACCAGAGACCTTTTGGAACTATCATGAAAAGGAATAAAAGAGTGAGTTAACTTTTAGCAAAGCTTCTGCTTTTAAAGATGCCTTCTAGAAAACTTATTAGAGGCATGACTACTACTAATATTTCATAGCATGAGGCAAGGCCATTGCCTTCCTTTTCATGGCAACTTCTGTTCTTTGGGGGTCTGTAAATTACAAAGCCAAAAAATGAAACATGAGCTTCGATGAATACTCCCTCCTGGAGGCTCAAATAGAGAAATCTCAGTGCAAGAAGAGTGTGCAAGCTGAGGAAAAAAAAATAGAGAAGTTATCTGGCATCACACAGCCTAGCTCTGCATTAGATCCCCTTCAAAAGGAAAACAGTGATATACGTTGCAGCATTAGTGCAGACATCAAAACTGTGGGGAAAGGAGAATTGGAGTGAGGGAGCTGGACATTGTAGACATCAAAGTGAGTATATTTTTCCCTGGATTACTTTAGGAGCATTTAAAAATGCTTGGAACAACAAAGGCCTTTAATACAGTAAGGCAGCCACCTGAAATGTGCTTTCTGGCTGCCACTTCCTCAAACAACCTTTAACACTGCTGCTATTTCCTCCCAGCATCCTGTGAGTGGGCTACAAGGGGTCCCTTCCCTGCGCCACGACCAGCAGAGACCTGAGCAGAGGTGCCCTGCCTGTCTATGCTTGATGCCAAACAGCAGTATTTGAATTCCCTCCCTGCCCAAAGTATGCTCTCATGATTTTCAGTCCCCAGGTTAAATCACCTGAAGATAACCTAGGTAAAGGTGCAAAAGAAACAGAAAGCTAACTGATAAGGGGAAATAACACTCAAGGGTTAATAGCAGGGCCATTGCTTGGCCTAAACTGTGTATCTATAGCCTAAAGCCATTGCCAAGGTGTTTAGGCAAAGAAAGGATGTGTTGAAACCATAAAGTGGTCACATCGGCCTCGATGGGAGATAAGGGAACAATTGGTATTCTCAGTTGTCCTGACAGAGCGATCATCTGGTTTCCCAACCCCATGGCCTGGAGCAACACATTAACATTAAAAGCGAGAGGTACACAGGGAGGAAGGCATGGCCTTCATCCCCGAGACCCCGGCCCACGACCACCAGGAGACACTGCGCATGTGCAGCTGGGAGGAGTTAAAGGCGGAGACTATGGAAATGATTTCTCGTAACTCATTGTAATAAAGACCGCCTTTTCGGGGAAAGGTTATGGATATGTATAGGCGCCCCTTGAATATGTAAGATCTGATTGTATAAATCCTAAGCTTACTGCCGCGGTGGGTGCGCACGATTGTGGTGGGGCGACCCCCCGTGCTGCCTGGCGCCGAATAAACATACCTACTTTACAACCCCACAGGTTGTGGAGTCTGCTTTCCCGCACGTCATAACCTAGTTTATTCAAAGCCATGCAGACAGAGACAGGCCAGAAGCTGTGAATAGATTCCAAGCCTCCTTACTCATATTCTCATGTCTGCTGCCCCAGACCTTGCTGTTGATGGTTTAAAAAAGACAAAAATTTATTTTCAAAGGCCCCCTACACCACTCCACCACTCTCCTCCTTCTGTTTCTTCTCCTCTCCCTTCCCTTCTTTCCCCCACCCCACCTTCTCTCCCAGATGCTGGAAGAAGCGAATGACCTGTACAAACTGTCCCTGTACATATGAAATATAGAAGAGCACGATCCTATGTGAAGGTGATGCTGTCTGATGTGCTGGCAGTGTGGAAGGTTTTTTCGGTCTTCTGCCAGAGTTCAAATGGATTACCTTGGCCAAAGCAAAGGACCTTTCTGTGACCCAATTTCCCCTCAAAGGGAAGATGATTAATCAAACCACTGGGGAGTTTTTGAAGCTTAAAACAATGATATTAATTGTTATAGTTGAATTTTAAGACAAATCGAGTCCGAAATAGATTTATTAAATATTTATTAAGGTAGGAAAGCAAAAGCAGCGCTGGGCGGCCGGGGAGTCACAGCTCCACCAAAGACTCGCAAATTCAGGCAAGCTAAACGACTCCTTTTATCTTCACAGAGGTCGATTGCAACATCTTCGGTACGCCCCTCTTCGGCTTCTTCCGAGGGGCTTCTTGCTTGGGGCAATTTCGATAAGATATCGTCACAGAATCAGCTTATACAATCTATTCTTTTCAGGGTTGATTGGTACAATGGCACACGTTAGCACGACATTAACGGTTTAACATTCGCTCAAGGTAACACATTCTGATGACATTGTGGTTAAGCCTTTCTTGTCAAACAGGGTGTTCCCATGTTTGGTGTTGCCAGATAACATTGTGGACGTGTATCTTCTGGTTAAATAGGAAGTTCTCAAGACTGCTACAATGGGTTCGTTCCTCTTGCTTAACCTGTTTGATCAGCAAATTACCCTTAGTTACTTATTACAATCCCCCCTTTTTTTTATTTATAAGTGATTTGCTGATCAAACCTAGACAATACCTCACAAGCGGCATCTAATTCAGGATTTTCGTTTGGTATAATTTTCATTTCCAGTTCCGATTGCTTCATCAGCATTAGCTGCACTTTTTCTAACCTGCCTTTAAAAAAGGTTACAAGTTTATTAATGACACAGGGTCCAAAAGTCAGAGCCAATAGTAACATTATGAGGGGTCCCGCCAAAGTAGAAATTAAGGTAGTCAGCCATGGTGACGGATTAAACCAAGATTCATACCAGGAGGACTGAGCCTCTTGTTCCCGTTTTCTTTTCTCTAATCCTTCTCTCAGCTTAGCTAATGAATCTCTTACTACCCCTGTATGGTCAGCATAAAAGCAACATTCTTCACCTAGGGCAGCGCATAATCCTCCGTTTTGCATGAACAAAAGGTCCAATCCTCTTCGATTCTGTAAAACTACTTCTGACAATGAGGTCAATGATTTCTCTAAATAAGAAACAGATTTTTCTATTCGGGCCAAATCTTCGTCTACTGCAGCTCTTAGAGATGTTAGACTCTGTTGTTGTTGTACCAAGGAGGTTATGCCAGTGGCGGTCCCGGCGACCCCTAGACCAAGTAGAGTAGCTATAGTAATCGCAGATATTGGCTCTCTTTTGTTGATTTTATGTCCTGAATTGCTCCAATGTAAATACATAGTTTCTTCCCCATGTAAGAGGATTCTAGGTACCACAGTAACTTGTACACAAAATTCTGAGGCATTTTTCTTGAGAACAGCAGTGGACAAACAAGGTGTTAATCCGGTTATGGAACAAACCCACCATGCCCCAGGACTAGGCAGAATCCATTTAATATCAGATGTAAAGTTTTGAGTTTGGTTAGTACATAGAGCTCTTTCCCCATTCGTCACCTTTCCTATACACCAACCGCTCCCTCTGACCTGTTGGAGAGTAATCCCTGCTTTCCGTTCTTTCCAATTACATCTGGAGGGATTCTCCTCGGCAGAGGTATTAAAGGGAGATGGCACAGCTATCCCTTCATAAAAAGGGGGTTTTACATCATAACATAACCAACAGGAAGTGGTAAAATTTGGATTTGTTGCATTTAGAGCTTGATAGGCTGCCTTCATTACAGCCCATAAGGGTTCATCATCTTTGGGTATTTTCTCCACTTTATTTGTAGAGGTTAGGTATGTCCCTGGGGTGACTGAGGCTGTGGAGTTTCCTCCCTTTGGCTTTGTGATGACTCGATTGGGCCCTACTGCTTGTGGTATTTTAACTTCCCGTTTTTGAATGAATATTAGTCCTCCTCTATCAGTTCCAGATTCCCAATATCGCATTCCCCAGGTTCGTCCAAATAACCATCCATGGTCATTAGGCTGCAGGATTTCTAATATAACATGCTTACAGTTGCCAAGATGGGAGCCCTCTATGTGTCCATCCCAGCTAGAAGCTGGCGGGTTGCATCCTCTGGGCCCCCATATTATATTTAAAAATCTATCTTTACTGGCTACATCCCAGTTTGAAGCTATGGTTTCACATCCCCAATATGCACAGTAATAGTGATTAGGGAAATTGCAATAGCTTTTCCCTGGATTCGAACTGGGGCAGAGATAAAAAGGTTTTATTGCTCTTTCTTGTCGACCGGGTGGGTCTAGTTCATAAAAGACTAATTCTTCCAATTTAACTTGGAATTCTGGGGGTCCGGCTGTCACATTATACCGAACTTCTATTGAATCTTCCCATCAACCTAAGGTCCAATTGAAGGGTTGATGTTCATTTTCTAAAGTCGTGGTAATTAATACCATTAATAGGATACCAGCTTTCATTTCCCCCACTGTTCAGTACCTCTCTGCCTTCCTCTCTACTCTTTTGCGGAGAGCAACGGGATATTAATATCTTCTTGGCAGCAGCAGGTAGTCTTCAGGGGGATTTTGCTGTTATCCTGTCAATAATTTCCAAGGTCTAAAGAGTTAGTTACCTCTCAAATATATTTCCACCTGTTTGGTTGTTGTGCCCGTTTCCAGGCAAATCTTAAAACACACTGTCTTAAAACTCTATACCAGTCTGTTTCATATATTTCCCAAAGCTCGGGTATTGACAATTCCCACCCACAAAATAATTTACGAATCTCTGCTTGAGCCCGTTGTTCCTTGGTATGTGTCAAATTATTGTGACATTTCATACAATAAGGTTGTCTCTTAAATGAAACACAGGACCATTCTTTATCGCAATTTAAACATCGGCAAACAACCCAACATAAATGTCCGGAAGTGGGGTGCTTCACGCAGGGTATTCTACGGAGATCTCCTATACTGGGCGATTCAGGTATTTCTGTCTCTGTTTCACAGCAAAAAGGAAAAACCTGAGGAGTTCCTGTCAGTTTGTATAATCCAGCCCCCCCCGTTTGGTCAGGTATTCTCTCCTCACTCCAAGGTGCAAAATATACTTTTCGTAGGGTATTTCCAGGTGGTATTTGGAACCATTGATGTAAACTATTTCTTGCTTCCCTTCTGGAGTGGTTCATTTACCGGTCTCGTTTTTCCTTATCTTCATTCGGAGGTCTCCTGGTTCTGACGTTACGGTCCACCTTTCTGGGAAGATAGGTCCCTTAATTCTGCTGGCATGAGTCCATCCTTTTTCTGCTGTCCGTACAGCCGTATCTGTGGTAAGTAAAACAACAAAGGGTCCTTCCCAACGGGGTGTTAGGGAGGTTTCTTTCCAGGTTTTGATTAATACCTGGTCTCCAGGCTGGATTTGGTGTACGGAAATGTCCAAGGGAGGTCTTTGTACTACCAAACCCTTCTTTCTTAGTTCCTGTCTCCTTCTTGTAAGTTCTAAAATATATTCTGTTAAAATTTTATCCTCGACCTTTGGGTGCTCTACTAATAATCCAAAGTCATAAGGCATCCCATACAACATTTCAAAGGGGGATATACCAGTATCTGTCCTAGGTTGAGTTCTAATGTAAAGCAAGGCCAGCGGTAGACATTTAGTCCAATTCATTTTTGTCTCCACCATAAGTTTGGTTAGGTGTTTCTTTATTTCCCCATTCATTCTTTCTACTTTCCCGGAACTTTGTGGGTGCCAGGGAGTATGGTATTCCCATTTTGTACCGAACAATTCAGTTGTTTCTTTAATTATTTTGGATGTAAAATGTGGGCCTCGGTCTGAGTCAATTACCGCAATAGTTCCATACCTCGGAATAATTTCTTCCAAGAGGATTTTAATAACTGTCTTTGCAGTAGCCCTTATCACTGGGAAGGCTTCTACAAAGTGCGTAAGGTGATCAACCAAGACTAATAAATACTGATATCTCCCAACCTTCGGTAATTCAGTAAAATCCACTTGTATTTTCTCAAAGGGCCTTTTAGCCAGTTCACGACCCCCTTGAACCTTCTCCCTAAGTTGTCGTTTATTCACTTTGTGACAGGTTAAACATCCCTCTAAGATCCTTTTGGCTAATCCGTATATTCCGATGCAGGCATATTTTGTTTCAAACTGATCCACTAAAGCCTGAATTCCCCAATGGGTTTTATGGTGTAATTTATTTAGTATTCCTCTGGCTAATCCCTTTGGAAGAATTTCCCTACCATCTGGTAGCAGCCATTTATCACCATCTCTTTTTGCTCCAATTTGTTTTAGCTTATCCAATTCTTGGAGAGTGAAAGTCTTCTCTATTTTTAGCCTTTCAGGTTCCTCTCCCAAGGTCTGAACCATTAACAGGGCAGCCCGTTTTGCCTCTGCGTCGGCTAGATTGTTTCCTCTTACTGTATGGGTTAGTCCCTTCTGATGTCCTTTTACATGGACTATGGCTATCTTTAGTGGACCTCTTAAGGCCTTTAAAATTTCTTGGATTAGTTTTTCATGGACTAATCCCTTTCCCTGGGTGTTAATTAAGCCCCTCTCTTCCCAAATTTTTCCAAAGGTATGCACCACCCCAAAGGCATACTTTGAATCTGTATAAATGGTTCCAATTTTATTTTCTAAAAGTTTTAATGCTCTCATCATAGCATATAACTCACATGCTTGTGCGGACCAAGCTTTATTTAATGGTCCTGACTCTTTTATCTGAAAGGTATACCTGTCCACAATAGCATATCCCGATTTCCGTTGTCCTTCAACCACTCGTGAGGAACCATCCACAAATAATTTCTCCCCTTCGCCTAATTCATCTTCCTCTAAATCCTCCCTTATCTTAGTTTGCAAATTTATTAGTTGGAGACAGTCATGTGTCAAATCTTCCCTAGGTTCCCCATATAAAAATTGGGCAGGATTCTGAACAGAGGTGGTTTCCATTTCTAACCATGGGGAGTTAATCAAAATTCCCTCATATTTTAGTAATCGACTGTCTGTAAGCCACTTATCAGCTCGTTGTTGCAATACTCCTCGAATGTTATGGGGGGTGTATACCTTTAGTTCACCTCCTAAGGTGACCTTTCCAACTTCTTCTACCAATAATGCAGTGGCCACTATTGCTTGTAAACAAGTGGGCCACCCGCGGCTTACAGGATCTAGTATTTTAGAATAATATCCTACAGGCTTTCTCTGCCCTGCCCACCCTTGGGTCAGAACCCCATAAGCTGTCTCGTTATCCACATTGATAAAAAGTTGAAAGGGTTTACGGATATCGGGTAAACTGAGGACAGGTGCTTCCACCAGGTTTCTTTTCACGTTCTCCCAGCGCTTCTCATCTTCAGGGGTCCATTTTACTAACCCATTTTTAGTTAGTTTTTCGTACAAGAATTTTACTTTACTGCTGTAATTTTCTATCCACTGTCGACAATACCCTAACAATCCCAACAGCTGTCTTATCTGTCTTTTATTAGTGGGCGCTGTTAGGGATAAAATTCCTTTCACTCTTTCGGGATCTAATTTCTTGTGTCCCTTTGTGAGCCAATGTCCCAAATATTTTACCTCTTCTTTAGTGAACTGCAATTTGGACTTAGAAACCTTTAACCCCTTGAGGCCCAAAAAGTTTAATAATTTGATGCTCTCATTTCTGACTTCTTCTTGAGTTTTTCCTGCAATCAATAAATCGTCTACGTATTGAATCAGGATTAATCCCTGACTTAATTCGTAGGATTCCAATAATTGTTCCAGAGCTTGTCCAAACAAATTTGGGGATTCTGTGAATCCCTGGGGCAAAACAGTCCACCGTAATTGTTGTTTTCTATGGGTTCTGGGGTCCTCCCACTCGAAAGCAAAATAGTCTCTACATTCTTCTTCTAAGGGACAGGCCCAAAAAGCATCTTTTAAATCTATAACAGTATACCATTTATATTCTGGACTTAACCGATTAAGTATAGTGTGTGGGTTAGCCACCACAGGGAACCGGGTAATGGTTCGTTCGTTTATGGCTCTCAGATCTTGTACTAAGCGATAAGACCCATCCGGCTTCTTTACGGGCAATATGGGAGTGTTGTGAGGAGACATACAGGGTTCTAAAAGTCCTTGGACCAAAAGTCTCTCAATTACTGGCTGCAACCCTTCTCTCCCTTCTCTGGAGATGGGATACTGTTTTATCCTAATTGGCTGGTCTGGGTCTTTTATAGAGACTGTGATCGGTTTGATATTTAATTTTCCCACCGATCCAGGGCTATACCAAGTTTCTGGATTAATCTTGGCTTCATCTTCAGCGGTTAATAAGCATAACTTTACTTTTAACATCTCTTGGTCTACTTCCAAATTAATTCCTAATTCCACCATCAGGTCTCGTCCCAAAAGGTTATATTCAGCTTCTGGGACCAATAAAAATGTTCCCACCCCATCTTTATTTGGGGCTTCTATTGCTACATTCCTTATCAGGGGCACCTTGAAAGGTTCCCCTTTTGCACCAATTACTTGGAGTTTATCCTTTGATTCAACACATCCAGATGGTAACTTTTGGACGGTTGATCTTTCGGCACCCGAGTCCACGAGGAACTCGAACACTTCATGCTGAGGACCCAATTTCAATTTTATCAAGGGCTCGGTAACCTTAGGGGTCCCCAGCAAATAGAGCCCCTGACCCCCCTAATCTTCCTTAAAAATCTCCTCATCCTGCATTCTTTTCCGACAATTTCTCTGCAGATGTCCCTTCCTGCGACAATAAAAACATTCTATGTCCTGCGAACCAAATCTCCTTCTTCTCGGTTCTACTGGGCCCTTCCAGGGACTTTCTCTTCTCTTTCCCTGATTTTGCCCTTCCCTTACAGCAGCCATCAGGATTCTGGCTTGTTTCTTCTGACTTTCTTCTTCCCTTCTCACATACACCTTCTGAGCTTCTCGTAGTAACTCATCTAACCCCCTCTCCTGCCAGTCTTCTACTTTCTCTAACTTTCTTCTTATATCTGTCCAAGATTTAGCTACAAATTGAGTTTTCAGCAGGGCTTGACCCACTTGGCTATCGGGGTCTAACCCAGAATATAGCTGTAAACTCTTTCTCAATCTTTCCAGCCATTCGGTGGGGGTTTCATCTTTCTTCTGTTGTTCATTAAAGGCCTTATTGATATTTTGCCCTCTAGGTACAGAATCCCTAATCCCCTGAATTATCATATCACGGAGATCAACCATGTTATTTCTATGTGCGGGGTCTTGATTGTCCCAATTGGGCCTCTGTAAGGGCCATTTTACATCCCTGGCGGGACCGTGCTGATGCCTCTGATCCCAGTGTCTCATGCCTGCCATTCTGATCATTCCTCGTTCTTCGTTTGTGAACAAGATCTTTAAAATAGACTCCATCTCGTCCCAAGTATAAATGTTAGGCCCGAGGAATTGATCAAAACGTTCTGCTACCCCTAATGGGTCCTCTAACAAGTGTCCCATTTCTTTCTTAAATTCCCTCACATCCCCGGAGCTGAGGGGTACAGATACAAATCCAAGTCCGGGTTGTGGTCCCCCCATAGCAGTCTCCCTTAAGGGATACAATAAATTTTTCTCCCTTCTTTCTCTGATTTGACTTCTAGTTATTCTTCGATTAGAAGGAGGAGTCTCTTCCTCAGGTTCTGTAGGTGCTGTTGGAGGGAGATCTTGCTCAGGACCTTGTGGTGGCGGAGGAGGGGGGACATAGGGTGGGGGGGACACTGGAGGTTCGTCTATGTCCCACCTTTTCTTTTTATCATTTTTCTTTTCCTTTAATGGAAACAAATTAGCGGCCTGAGCCGTGCTCAGGATCCATAAAAAGGCATATTCACTCTCCTCCTTACTAAACAGTCGTTTGTTGTTAACGTATATGTTTAATTGTTGGCATATCCAATCCTCTAAGGATCCATGAATTGGCCAATATAAATCTTTTCTTATCTGTTTTCCTCCCCATATTTCCATACAATAATAGACCAATTTCTCCTTGGATTTCCCTTTTAGGGAAGGGGAACTATCCCAATATCGAATCATTAGGCCTAATGGGCTATCTTGGGGTATATCAGGGAGCCCACCCCCACCCCGTATCTTCTGTATGGAACCAGAAGCCTTACTTTTCTTCTGTCCCATCTTCCGGGAGTGCCTTCTCTCACTCAAGTTTCACTCGCTTCCCTCCGTTCGTGGCCCACGCCCTCGCGGACAATGGGAACCGCACTATTAGGAGGTCCACACTCACTTCGTCCGGTGGGCTACTAAGCCCAGTGGACGTCTCAGTCACTCGCACCCCAGGTACCCAATCCCCGACCGAACGGAACCGCAATATACTTACTCACTCCGGAGTCTTCGTCCGGCTCTTTGTGCACAAAAATTACGGGGAACTGCAGTTTTCCTTTCTCTTTCTTTTTGCTTTCCTATCTCAGTTCGGAAAATCCAGGTGAGCTAAGTCGGAATCTCCTCCAGGACCATCCGAAGATGGGGGCGCCCTCCCAGAGTTGAATTCTGAGTTGGCTGTCTGGATCCGAGTCACGGCACCAAATTTGTTATAGTTGAATTTTAAGACAAATCGAGTCCGAAATAGATTTATTAAATATTTATTAAGGTAGGAAAGCAAAAGCAGCGCTGGGCGGCCGGGGAGTCGCAGCTCCACCAAAGACTCGCAAATTCAGGCAAGCTAAACGACTCCTTTTATCTTCACAGAGGTCGATTGCAACATCTTCGGTACGCCCCTCTTCGGCTTCTTCCGAGGGGCTTCTTGCTTGGGGCAATTTCGATAAGATATTGTCACAGAATCAGCTTATACAATCTATTCTTTTCAGGGTTGATTGGTACAATGGCACACGTTAGCACGACATTAACGGTTTAACATTCGCTCAAGGTAACACATTCTGATGACATTGTGGTTAAGCCTTTCTTGTCAAACAGGGTGTTCCCATGTTTGGTGTTGCCAGATAACATTGTGGACGTGTATCTTCTGGTTAAATAGGAAGTTCTCAAGACTGCTACAATGGGTTCGTTCCTCTTGCTTAACCTGTTTGATCAGCAAATTACCCTTAGTTATTTATTACATTAATGAAATAGTTTGTGATTAGTGGAAGTAAAAATATGAAAAGAAATGAAACAGTTCTGATGCAGCTGTCTTGTTGGCACAATATTAAAGCAGCTGATTATGAGCACTTAATTGAGGGAAATGAGAATTATGATTAGTTAGCACAGAAGTAAATATGTGATCCATAGCCTGATGAGAATGTAACTCCACACTTTTTTGTTCTGAAAAGAATACTGAGCCATGACATGGGCATATTTTTTATGTGTGTTGAAGATGCTTTGATAACTAAATATAGTATTTCCTTTTTGTTGAACTTTTGCTTAGGAAGAGCTGGTGAGGTTCTGCAATGCACATCCTTCCCCACAGAATTAACTTGAGCTGCAAGTACAGTAACTGGACTCACCGAAGGGTGATAAGAGAGAGAGAGAAACTGCACGTTTGAACAAGAAGCATTGCTTTTGCCTTGATGTCTTGATATGCTCCTCACAACCTGACCCCCAGTAGGGTGACCTTTGCAGATGGTGAAATGGTGTCTTCCACAAAACAGTTTGTTGTAAAACCTGTTTTGCTTTGGTGGTTTCTATCCCCTTGTTTGCTCTCTCTTTGCCTGGGTAAGAGTTTTTTAAAGGAGAAATCTCTAGCAGAGAAACACGTCAGTGTGTCAGTCCTGTTTCTGGATATACCTGTCGGGTGCTTCAGAGCAATGGTTATCACTCTTTAAACACAGTGCTTTGTATTTTTGTTTACTGGGGTCTTAGCATGACATTGCTTAGTATGGCAAAGATGCAAAAAAGGTGTGGCAAGAAGTCTGAGAGCTAAATGACACCATTCCACAGCCACAAGCAGCTTGTAGACTGAGAGTTTGACATTCCTCCCTTAGGTGAATGCCTGGGAGAAATCAGGACAGCACTTAGGTTTCCCTTAAACTATTAGTGAACCACAGGAATCTTTGAAGAGCATAAGAAGTTGTCTTTAAGGATGGAAGGAGGAGATAAAAAATCAAATAAACATATTTTTTTTCAAATCACTTTTATCAAGTAGGTTACGCGCACTGATACCTGGCAGCTTGGGTCTGCTTGACTAATATGTAAAGCATGAAAGCACTTCATTAGTGATTTTTTCTAGCAATTTTGGCTGACACCTTTTGCCTCTGTGACTCTTACCATGCTTCCTACTCTCCTTCATCCCTTTGTCGCCGAGGTGGCGGTGGCACCGGCGGTGAGGCCTGAGGTGAGCCCAAGGCGAGGGCATGACAGCGCTGCACAGAGGGGTTTCCGAGCTCAGGGACCACCCCCGACTCACAGCCCCAGCCCCAGCCGGAGCCAGGAAGTCCGCGGCAGCCAATCAGGTGCGGAGGGGGCGTGGCCAGGAGCCGCGCGGGGATTTAAAGGCGGTCGGAGCAGATACTCGGTTGGTTGGTGAGGCAGTGGCAGCACCTCTGGCCTCTCTAGAGTGTGGTGTGTGACAGGTGAGTGCAAGGGGGAGCAGGCAGGGTCTGACTAGAGAGAAAACATCCAGGATGGTCTCCACTCTGTCTGCAGCTGCACTCAAATGGAATAAAGTGACCCAAACTGACCTGCTGCAGAGACATGCAGCTGTCCAGGTGAGGGGCTGCATGGAATGTCTGTCACTCCTGCAGGAGGACAGCACCTGTGTGTGCCGTGAGGAAGTCAATGATCTGCTCAGCCTGGTGGCTGAGCTTAAGGAGGAAGTATAAAGACTGAGGACCATTTGGGAATGTGAAAAGGAAATAGATTGGTGGAGCTACACCCTGCCATCCTTGGGGAAAAAGGAGCAGGTGGAGGCTCCAGGAGAGGCAGTGGATCCCCTGCCCTCTTGTCACCAGACAGAAGGAGGGGAAGTAGGAGAGAATGAGGGGGAGTGGAAGCAGGTACCTGCTTGGGGCAGCAGGAGAGTCTCCTACAGGCCTCCCCCGCCTTCCCAGGTGCCCGTACAGAACAGGTACAAGCCTTTGGAGATAGAGGATGAGGGAATTGAAAGTACTGATATAGGCTTATTCAAGGAGTTGCTGAAGCAGCCAGCTCCATGTATTAAGAATGTCTCTGTGAAGAAAAGGAGGGCAATAGTCATAGGTGGTTCCATTCTGAGGGGAACTGAGGGTCCCATATGCTGCCCAAACCCTTCCCACAGGGAAATCTGCTGCTTCCCTGAGGCCCGTGTTAGGGATATAATCAGGAAGCTTCCTGGCCTGATACAGCCCTCAGATTATTACTCCCTTTTGATTTTGCAGGTAGATAATGATGAACCAGTAAGGAGAAGTCTCAGGGTGATGAAGAAAGATTTCAGGGCTTTGGGACAGCTAGTCAAGGGTTCAGGAGCACAAACTGTGTTCTCCTCTGTCCCTCCAGTTTTGGGAACTGATGAATGGATAAACAAAAAGATCAGGCAGATCAATGCCTGGCTCCATAACTGGTGCTACCAGCAGGGCTTTGGGTTCACAAACCATAGTTTGATTTACAGGATACTGGGTCTGCTTGAGTACAATGCGAAAACCCTATCCCAAAAGGGGAAGAGGGTATTAGGCCAAGAGTTAGCAAAGCTCATGGGCAGGGCTTTAAACTAGAATTGAAGGGGGAAGGGGATAAAACCAGGCCCACTGGTAATGAGCCTGGGGGTAAAGGGCCAAGGATGGGGGTGAAATCGGGAGCCCAGCTCAAGTGCACCTACACTAATGCACATAGCGTGGCCAACAAACAGGATGAGCTGGAAGCCATTGTGCAGCAGGACAGCTATGACATATTCGCCATCACAGAAACGTGGTGGGATGATGGTCATGACTGGAATGCTGCGATGGATGGATATAAGCTCTTCAGGAGGCATAGGCAAGGAAGGAGAGGTGGGGGTATGGCTCTGTACATTGGCTCTATACAATCAAAACACTCCCTAGATTCCAGTGATGATAAAGTTGAGTGTTTATGGGTAAGGATGAAGGGGAAGGCTAACAAGGGGGATTTTGTGCTGGGAGTCTGCTACAGACCACCCAGCCAGGATGAGGAGGCAAATGAGGCGCATAAGCGGCTGGCTGAAGTCTCTCAATCACCAGCCCTTGTTCTGGTTGGGGACTTCAACCTACCGGATATCTGCTGGAAATACAACACAGCATAGAGCAGGCAGGCTAGGAAGTTTCCTTGAGTGTATGGAAGATAACTTCCTGACACAACTGGTAGGTGGGCCTACCAGGGGAGGCGCCTTGCTAGACCTACTGTTCACAAACAGAGAGGGACTAGTGGGAGATGTGGTGGTCGGAGTCTTGGGCTTAGTGACCATGAAATGGTCAAGTTTTCAATTATTAGAGAGGTAAGGAAGGGGGTTAGCAAAACTTCCACCTTGGACTTCCGGAGGGCGGACTTTAGCCTGTTCAGATCACTGGTTGGGAAAGTCCCTTGGGAGGCAGCCCTGAAGGGCAAAGGAGACCAGGAAGGCTGGTTGTTTTTCAAGAAGGAAGTCTTAAAAGCGCAGGAGCAGGCCATCCCTCTGCACTGTAAGTTGAGCCATCAGGGGAAAAGACCGGCCTGACTGAACAAAGAGATATGGCCACAGCTCAGGGAAAAAAGGAGAGTTCATGGCCTTTGGAAAAAGGGGCAGGCCACTTGGGAAGTTTACAAAGGTGTAGTAAAGTTATGTAGGGAAAAGATTAGAAAGGCCAAAGGCCAGCTAGAACTTAACCTGGCCTTGGATGTTAAAAACAATAAAAAGAATTTCTATAAATATATTAGTATCAAGAAGAGGACTCAGGACAACCTCCATCCTGTATTGGATATGGGAGGTAACATAGTGACAAAGGATGAGGAGAAGGCTGAGGTGCTGAATGCTTTTTTTGCCTCAGTCTTTAGTAGTAAAGTAGGGTGTCCCCCGAGTACCCAGCCCCCTGAACTAGCAGATAGGGGCGGGGAGCAGAATGAAGCCCCTGTGATCCAAAGGGAGGTGGTGAGGGACCTGCTCCAACACCTAGATATAAACAAGTCCATGGGACCAGATGAGATCCACCTGAGGGTACCGAGGGAGCTGGTGGAAGTGCTTGCGGAGCCACTTTCCATCATTTACCAGCAGTCCTGGCAAACTGGGGAGGTCCCAGCTGACTGGCGTCTAGCAAATGTGATGCCCATCCACAAGAAGGGTCAGAAGGATGATCCTGGGAACTACAGCCTGTCAGTCTGACCTCTGTGCCTGGGAAGGTCATGGAACGGATCATCCTGACTGCCATTATGCAGTGCATGAAGGACACCCAGGCGATCAGGCCCAGCTAGCACGGGTTCATGAGGGGCAGGTCCTGCTTGACAAACCTGATCTCCTTCTATGACAAAGTGACCCACTTGGTGGATGAGGGAAAGGCTAAAGGCTGTGGATGTTGTTTACCTGGACTTTAGTAAGGCCTTTGATACAGTCTCCCACAGTATCCTCCTGGAGAAACTGGCTGCCCATGGCTTGGATGGGAGGACTCTCCGCTGGGTTAAAAACTGGCTGGAGGGCTGGGCCCAGAGAGTGGTGGTGAATGGAGTTATATCCAGTTGGTGGCCAGTCACGAGTGGTGTCCCACAGGGCTCGGTACTGGGGCCAGTTCTCTTTAACATCGTTATCAATGATCTGAATGAGGGGACTGAGTGCACCCTCAGTAAGTTTGCAGATGACACCAAGTTGGGTGGGAGTGTCGACCTGCTGGAGGGTAGAAAGGCTTTGCAGAGCGATGTGGACAGGCTGGATGGATGGGCTGAGGCCAACGGGATGAGGTTCAACAAGGCCAAGTGCTGGGTCCTGCCCTTGGGTCACACCAACCCCCTGCAGCGCTACAGGCTTGGGGCAGAGTGGCTGGAGCTGCCTGGCAGAAAAGGACCTGGGGGTGTTCGTCGACTGTCGGCTGAACATGAGCCAGCAGTGTGCCCAGGTGGCTAAGAAGGCCAACGGCATCCTGGCCTGTGTCAGGAACAGCGTGGTGAGGAGGACTTGGGAGGTGATTGTCCCCCTGTACTGGGCACTGGTAAGGCCCCACCTCGAGTACTGTGTCCAGTTTTGGGCTCCTTACCACAAGAAAGACATTGAGGGGCTGGAGCGGGTCCAGAGAAGGGCAACAAAGCTGGTGAGGGGTCTGGAGAACAAGTCTTATGAGGAGCGGCTGAGGGAGCTGGGGTTGTTCAGCCTGGAGAAAAGGAGGCTGAGGGGAGACCTTATCGCTCTCTACAACTCCCTGAAAGGAGGGTGTAGCCAGGGGGGGTCAGTCTCTTCTCCCAAGTCACAGGTGACTGGACTAGAGGAAACGGCCTCAAGTTGAGCCAGGGGAGGTTCAGGTTGGATATTAGGAAGAATTTTTACACTGAAATTTTTTACACTGAAATCAAGCATTGGAATGGGCTGCCCAGGGAAGTGGTTGAGGCACCATCCCTGGAAGTGTTCAAAAGACGGGTTGACATGGTGCTGGGGAACATGGTTTAGTGATGGTTTTTTTTGTCAGAGTTAGGTTGATGGTTGGACTAGATGATCTTGAAGGTCCCTTCCAACCTAGATGATTCTATGATTTTGCTGCCCTCTCTTCTTCATGCTCTTCTAAACATTAAGCAATGTTGTGGAGCAGGGGAAAGAAGATGGCCACTTGAATAGACCCATGCTATATGTTGACTTTTAACTAGCCTTATCCCAGAAAACTTTATAGCATCTTCCATTCCACTTGTGTATCATCTAACAAAGATTTCTGTCAACAAGGTTTGTATGATATCCAGGGGAAGGCTCCAGACATTTACTGATATTTTATAGCAAATGATACAGAAGAGGAAGGAAGAAAAGGGTGTTGTCACCAGCTTACAATGATGTTAGTGACTTTTTATTATGGTAGACTTGAATTAATTTTTAGTCTCAGGTCATTACAGTAAATATTGTATCTGACAGATAAAAAATCCTGGGATCTTATTTCCATAGTGTTATTTTATCCACATTCATTTGTATTAATGCACCCACATCTACTTTCTTCAAACACCTAAAGACCTGCAAGCATCTCTCAATGTAATTTCATGATCACCCCATCTGTCTTGCATTATGTCTCCTTTTAACATTAATATAAGTGAGGAGGGACCTTGCTTCAGGAATTATTATTTTTTCAAGTATACATACAAGCAGGTGTGTATACTTGAAAACTCTTAAAGCAAGGCACTGAGGCACTGGTAGTAGATGTAAATCTAGCAAAACTTTACTATGAATAGAAAATAGAAAAAAAGCGCAACCACCTGCAGAGGCCTGTAAATTTTCTTATTGAGAGTGACAATCTTTGCTGTTGTGCTGGAAGTTACAACCCAAATTGCAGGGAGATGTAGAAGAGCAGAGGCTTTGATACTGTGGTCAGAGAGATGTGCATTAGGTGACATGCACAGCTCTGAATCCCTTCCATTTTAATCATCGTGTATGACCGTTAAAGATAGAGGTGGATTAAATTTCCGTTCCAGAAACTGCAATGATTCAGAGGGAAGTTTCTGAGGGCCAGTATTTCTTGGGCCTTGTTCCAGGTTAGTCCATCTTACTCAGTATTCTTTGCTCTAAACTGTACAAGGACAGCTTAGTATTAACAAAATAATTATATTTTGACTTGCTTAAAGGTGTTTTATGGGCTAAATACACTTGACAACAATTCAAATCCAGTCATATCTCTTTATTATCTTGCTTTGCTTTTATTGGTTGGATATTCATTTAAGTTGGTGAACTTTTCAGGTGAGTAATAAGTACCTACTAGAAGATGAATCTAGAATACAAAGATGCAACCTAATTCTGTCCGGTTTGTTTGGGCTGCTAAGTACAGAGGAGTACTAGAAACAAACCAGGCATGCTTCCTGAACTCGATCAAATGGTACACCTTGGCACAGGGGTAGAGAGGAATCTGCCCATCGCACTGCAACTGTCCAGGTTTGATGTTGATTTTGTACTTAAAAAGAGTCTAGTGGAACACCAGAAAGATTTTGTTGAGGCTCAGATGAACAAACCAGGCGATTTTCAAATCTAAGAGGTTTTTTTCTTAGAAAGCTGTGCTTGCATTAGAAATCTGTGGGAGCTGATTCTCCATTCACAGAAGATTTTTGGCCTTCAAATCTAGGCACAAATACTGATAAAATAGAGATTCCCAATTTAACTAGCAAACAGAAAACATCACCACAGGTTAACAAATCTACCAGTTTTCACTGGCTCTTTAAAAACTTTCATGTGAAGTTGTTGCATGTGCATAAATCTAGGTATGCTTGCCTTTTGCAATTAGGGAATCTGGATCTCTTATCAAAGCACTCTGAAGATAAGGAAAACACTTTGTATTGCTGCTTTAGTGGTAAAGTTGGTGTTATGTATACTTTTGCAGAGTGAAAACATACTGATTAGGTTTGATGAAAAGAGGCTGAGCATTTAATTAGAGTACATATGCATAACTTTCTCCCCTAACCAGTACCTCTCTTGTTGGGTTGTAAATTGGAATAAGTTGTTTAGAAGAGGGATTGTCATTTTGAATAGTTCCTGACTATGGTTAGGTGTCTGTTCTCAGTTAATAATACTAGTCCCTGCATAGTATTAAAAAAAGTTACTTAAGTCTGTTATTTCTTGGCCCATTGTCATGGATTTGGAGTGACACTTATTCCCTTCTCTCTCTGAAGCACTCACAGTGATTTTTCTCCATTCATCTTCAGACTTTTTTTTGGTTTTTGTTTTGTGCCACTTCCTTAAGCCTTTGAGTTTCCTCCTCTCAATTTCTTAATTTCTTCCACATCTTCCTTAAAAATGCATTTTTCCATAGTAGATACCATTCTAGCTGAAATAGGCCACAGATGTCTCAGGTATAAAACTTTTGTTTATAATCCCAGCCTCTGGAAGGAAACTTGGTGAAAATAAAATAGTGTTAATTCCTGTTGGGCTTCTGTTCCACTGCTAAACCCTGGCTGCTTTTTTGCAGAACTGCTCCCTAGCCTCACCTTGTATTTATATAGCTGAAGATTCACAGTAGCCACAATTTACAATAATACAGAGCTCAAATTACATAATTTTGATTAAAGAGAATAGTGAACTGTTACAAACTTGGATCTAAATGAGGATATCTGCTGCATAGATCTATCTTGCATTGTAAATGTGTCATCTCTCAGTGGCTGAGCAAATTTTAGTAGGAAATAAAATTTCAGAAATCCTCTGTGAGCAGCAAGCAGTACAGTGTACATGCAGGGAGGGTGGGGGAGGAAGAAGGTTCAGTAGATATTACAGCATAACTCTCTTTCAACTTATTATAAACAAAAATTTAAAATGTCTTTAAGCTTTCAGCATGACATAAAATTGGTATCCCCATTCTGATGTACTAAGTAATGATTAAGCTGTAATGCTGGTGAGATACCTCAAATTAAAATTAAAGGTTGGACCAGATGATCTTTCAAGGTCCTGGGCTTGAAACCAACCCGGGCTTTTCCAGCCTGGGCTGTTCTATGTTTTTATGAAAATGGAGGAAAAAAGAAAATAATTATTTAAAATTATACTCCTCAGGAGGAAGAGGGAAGATCAAGATACTCACTGTGCTCTCAAGCCATGTATAACCTTTTTTTTTTTTAACCTGAAAGTTTTCTGGTTGTATCTGGTCATGTACAACAGGAGAAAATAGAAAATGGCACATTGGCTGTGCTGAGCAAAGGTACTGGTGTACAGATAAATGCAGAGTGGTTAATAACCCTGCCCAGTTGTACATAACTAGCAGCATGCAGGTCAAGCATTGATTAAGAGGACCCAGAAAATAAAGCTCATCCATTATATAAGTAATAGTTATGAAAGCATCTGGCACAAAAGAAATAGAAAGGACTTGAATACCTCCAGAAAGTGTCTTGGACTGCACAATTGCTGGATGTCTCAAGACAAAACAGTACTTACTGCTGAGCTCCCAAATGTCAGGGTTTGTCTGCCAACATTGAAAGAGTGTGTCCAGCATAATAATATTCAACTTGGATCTTTTGCTCTGTGCCTACACAGTATGGTTTTTGCTGTTTGGCAGCATCTGTAGAGGAGCGAAACAAGATGAATGGTTCAGGAAACACACTGGACTGGAGCTGTAATGGCTGTGTGTGTGTGGTAGCTGTTGAAATAAAGGCACAGATGTTGCCCCCACTGCAACTTAGCACAAAATAGACACCAAACAAAATCTCCTTCTCCAAACACTGTTACCAATGGAGTTAAGAGAAGGAATCTCAGTATGACCTTTCTACCTTTGTGGTCTGCAATGCGCCGCATTTGTAGCGAAAGGAGAAATGCAAGGGGTGTTTTGAGGTTAAATTTGTCAGTTCTCTGGCATTTCAGCATTAAGTGTAATCTACTGCAATGAAGAAATAAGGGGACATACTTCTTAGTTTTGAAATCCATTGCAGTGCAGCTCGTTAATTTTATATTTTCTGTTTGGTTTGATTATTTTTCTTTCATTCTTTCTTTATTCCTCCTATTCTAGTGAAAGAGCCACCTGGGATATAACTGTTATTTTCTGAGGCAGTTACTGATGTCTTGTTATGTTACAATGGAGCTAGTTCTGCTGTAGGAAACATAGGGAGGTTTTTCCTTCAATATGTCAACTACAGCCTGCCTGTATATTTTTGTGGCTTGCTAGTAAATTGCCTCTGGGACCAAAGCTGATAAAAGGCTTCCACAGAAGAGATGCAGACTGAGTGGCAAACTTGTCCTGTGGATGGATTTCTTTGACCCTTGGTGACAGTGATGAGAGTGCTGGCCATTTGTCATGCCTAATGCCCCTCTTTGGAAACCTTGCAAAACCCATCTAGTCTTATAAATTGCTACTGAGCCCTCCAGCTCACAAAGCAGCCACAAGGAAAGAAAATGCATGAAAAACAGAGCAGGCCCAGGTCATTGCCTAAACCTGAAAGCTTCCCATTACAGCTGTTCTTGAGTGAGGGCATAATAATGTTCAGATCAGGTCTTTACAGCTATGTTTCTAGTGCAGATATTTCAGAAATGGGTAGTGAGACTCCTCATAAACATAGTTAGTATGGTTTTTTGCTAGAAATCATGCATGTGCATTCCAAGGCCTGAATGAGAATTAGAAAAGGTTAAGAATACTGGGAATAATTAGGAACCCAATTCAGATTAATAATAAAAAGGTATTTGCAACAGACACAAGTGTGTTTTTTTTCTAAACCAAGCTACTGTTTGAGAACATTTTCTTTTTTATTCATTTTGATGTTATGTCACTGATATTAGAACCTTTATCATAGAATCATAGAGTGAATCATAGAATGGTTAGAGTTAGAAGGGACCTTAAAGATCATCGAGATCCAACCCCCCTTGCATGGGCAGGGACACCTCCCACCAGACCAAATATGTTTATATTCCACAAAACTTATTTAGACAGAAAGGGATTAAAATATGCAGCAGACACAGACTGAAATAGACTAATTCTTAACAAAGTCCTGTGTCTCTATAACCTCACTGACTATTATTTGTTTCTAATAAGACCAGTGACTCAGAAGACCAATCTCCAAACTGTAATGTTAACTTAAAAGAACAATTTATGATAATGTGAATGCAATAAAGGTCTTTTGTTCCTGTTACTATAATTGCATAATTATATTAATACATTGAATAATTGTATTGTGTATGAATATAATTACAAGACATATAAATGTCCAGATTCTGATCCTTAAGTTTCTTTTCCATTCCCTTCCTGGCTTCTGTCAACTCCTTAGCTTCTTCCCTTCCCTCCCCCAGAAAAGGATAAAACCCAGTATAGAACAGCTAGTAAAACACTGCTTCATTATATGCATATATGCAAACTAGCAGTGACTCTTGGATGCCTATAGGAAAGAACAAGACACCAAAGCTGGACTTCTGTCGTGACAGCATATAAATGTACTTTCAAGAAAAGTCTATCATCGTCCAAAGAGAGTTAGCTAACTCCTCCTTTCCCTTTGTGTAGGAGACCACTCGGAAATGGGTATTTTTCCCTGCTCTGTTGAGAGCTCTGCCAACACTAAATGCATTCACTGTTTCTGTGTCATTTGGTTTGAACTTGTTGTTCTGCAGGCTTTCAGGTAGCAGCAAATCAGCTGGTTTTGCTGGTGCCTGATTGCCTGATAACCTGGAAGCTGAATTAGTGCTTGCATAGTCATAGAATTGAGGGAAGGAGGAAGAAGACTACTTGTTATCTCTTTGCATAAAATAAAGCTGTAAGAGATATTTACAAGTATTGCCAACCTGGAAAATTTAAATAATGTAAGTTGCACCTCAAATCAATTTATTATTATTATTATTTGCTTGCCATTTCCCTTACCTTCATTTGCAGAGGTTTTAGGGGCAGGTTCATGAACTTCCTTTCACACTACAAAGGCTAGATGGTTTTTGCTTTGAGTAAAATCTAAGATGTTAATAGTCACTGGACTCCAGGACCTGTAGCTTTAAGAAAAATGCCAAATAATGCACAGTGGCTATAAAATCTCAAAAGGGGAAGTGAGCAAATTTGTGTTTTCTCTCTTTTCATGGTAGTAGTCCAAACTGAAAGGCAAATCCTCACAACCCTGAAATTAGTAATACACGGATAACACTACACTTCTAACATCAGTTTTGTCTTTCCCTCAACTTCCTGGATCAGCCAGTAACTACCTTTTCAAATTTTCTGCTCAACATCTTTTCTATCAGCTAGAAAATGAAAGCAACGCAGAGGAATAAGCAGGGGAATTTTGCTTTTCAAAAATGTGTGCTATTCAGTATCTACATAGTATAGTGTAAGCAACATCACAACAATTATGTGATTTTTAAGAAAATCTTTTCCTTCCATCTTTAAATTCTGTCACTGATTGTGGGTTGAGCTAGAAAATAAGACTGCTTTTATTTGTAACATAGGAAATATAGCAGAGTTGAATTTACAGTGTTTGTTTGGTCCAGATCTCAATTTTACCACATATAGGAACTAAGGGAAGAACCTACAGGAAAAAAATATTCTCGTTGATTTTTCTCTGGGGTCTTAGTCAAGACTAGGCAGCGAGTGTGCTGGGCTAAGCAAAAAAAAATAGCTGATCTCCATATTTTGTTCTTTTATTCAACTTTAGTAGCTAACCAGTGCCACGGAAACTTACGTTATAAGAGAATCCTTAAACAGAAAGGTCACTGCAAGCAACTGATAGTTGTGACCAAACGCCTGATGTTTTCTCTTCTGTTAGAGAAAAGATCACAGACTTTTCTTTCTGTACCAAAAAAGCAAGAGCTGAGCTTTGGTGAAGGCAAGCAGAAAACAGTTACTGTGCACTTCTCTATGTATGGATATTTTTGTTTAATTCTGTACTAGCAGTAGTTGAATAAGTTTGGACAAAAATTTAAAAATAAGGAACAGCTGCTTTCAGGAACAGACTGTGCTCTTACACATATGGTAGCAGCATGCTCTTAAAGCGCAAGAAAACACAAGGAGCTTGTTTTCAAATTGGTACAGTCAAGTTAGCACTATGCAAAAGTTTGGTGCTGAGCTGTAACCCATTGCACTTCAGTCAGTGTTAACAATGTATTTTTCCTGAGCTCAGCCCCCTCCTGCGAAAGGTTGACTGAGAGGGCTGGACAGTTGTGCTAAGTTTGGACAGTGCCTGCCTGGAACACCAGACCCTTTCGGAGTATCCTGCCAGGAAATACAGCATTTCAGTTTGGATCAGAGGCAGACTATGAATAACCTGCCAAGAATACAAAGCAAGTGGGGAGCAACTTCCTCGAATTACCTTGAAAGGATCAAGATAGGAACCTTTTCTGGGAATGGGAGTGCCCAGGAAGAAGATTTGATAAGGGAGTGTGAAGACTGGAGGCAGAGGGGAAAAATTAATGATTGGCAGCACTGGTTGCACTGCCACAAACAGCTCATAATTATTTGGGGGGAATATTTATTTGATGTATTGTCAACAATGGAAATTTCTTTAGCAGCCTTGGTCCAGCGATGAAGAAAACACAAGATATCTCTTTAAAATGAGCAGGATGATTTATTTTGTCCTGTCAGGATGACAGAGATTGCTCTGATGCGTATGTAATTCAAGAAGAGACAAAATACCTATCCCAAGAAGAGACAAAATGCCTGTCCAAGATAGGCATTTGGGAATGATGGGTAGCTTGTGCCTCAGACTTTCATGCAAGTTGGCTGAGCAGCTTTGTAGTGTCTTGAGGAAATACTTTAATACTTACATAAATCTTGAAAAAATTGGTAAATTCCAAAAGACTGGAAAAGAGCTACTGCTGTGTTTATCCTAAAAAAGGACAGGCAAACAATACAATGAATTAAAGTCTGTCACCAGTTCAGGCAAAGGAGTGGAGAAGCAGATATGGGAATCATTTGATAAAGAATTAAGGGATCAGACTATAGCTGCAACCAGCCACAATTTTATGGAAAACAGGTCTCCTCAAAGAAACCTGACCTTTTAAACAAGCTGTCACTCTTGCCACCAGGGAGTCTGTTTCCACAAACCTATAGAAAGTTAATAGTTTTTGAGCCTTCTAACACAGACAAAGTTAAAAATGGTTAAATGATCCAAAATTACTACAGGCTGTGGGCACACAGGCAGATGAATGACAAAGTGAATACAGAGGCCTTGTTTCCAAAGTCATGCTAAAAAAATTAAAATTAATATTAAGTATGCACATTTTGATGATTTTAAAAACAGGCCAAATGAAAGTGCCAAATGGGTACCTGTATCTGAATGGGATGCAGGATGGCAAATGGAATAGTCATAGTGATAGCCAACTATAATCTTTACAAACCAGTGATGATTTTTGTCCCCTTATAGCTCTTCAGCTACCATTTTCAAATCTATTTCTATGCCTCACATGGTGGACTATCTCTGGTATTACTAGTAGGAATAACTGGGTGCTACTGAAGATCCACCATGCTGATATTACATGCACATGAAAGCATTCATGCGTGTGATACTGCCATTAAAGTTGGGTAAATATTTGATTGATATTTGATTGATGAGGCTTTAACTACCAAACAAGGCGAAGGTAACAAATTCACCAGAGGTTTTTCATGGTTTGATATGTGAAAGTGTTGATGATGCAATTTCACATGCACGTTGACTTCAAGAATAGGAGGGATTTTTTGGTTCTTTCACCTTTGTCTTTAAGCCTGTTTTATTGATTACTATATAGCAGAAGGTCATGGGATCTTCACCTTTACAGCGCTTCCAGAGGTTTCCACCATCAGATTCGCCTAGAAAAATGAAAAGGTGCTGGCCTATTAACATGGTTTGATACTGAAAAAGAACAAAATAATGCAAAAAGAAAGCTTTTAAAAAATAATCATGTCAATGAAACTCTACTTTAAGCCCCTGTGAAACAAGCAAAAGTTTTGGTGCATATACAATATGTGCATATCTTTATCATTCATCAATCCTTTGTTCAGGTCTATGCCATCTTTCCGCATCATGCTGTCAAACGAGAACATCTGTTGTGTGCTTTGTGCAGGTGGCAAAAGCTCAGTGAAGGTTTGTGTGATAAGTAAAGAAGTGATCACATCTCTGACTCTCTGGAGGCTCCTGTTTTCTGGTTTGAATTATCTTAGTCTTCTATATAAATTGAAAGAAATATAAGGCTCTAATTTACGTAGGATTATCAGTTCAAACTAATTCTGGCAGCCAGAAATATCTGGGATTCAAAGTTTATGCTGTCTTCCCCTGCTAAACTGTCCATGCTGCATGGCAGACTACAATACAGAGCAAGGTTTGTTCCTGCTGTTTAGGGAACTTTCTTCTGTTAGTCTAATGGAGTCAGCAAAACATATTTTTTGTTATTTCAGCTTTAAAGCAGATGAGTCGGGGAGAAGCAGACAGCATTTGGTCCACTGTTTCCTGGAACTGTCCATAATCTCTGTTTTTTAAACAGATGGCTCCTAGATGTATTTTATTAGCAGATAGTACTGCTCCATAGAATCCACATGTAGCCAGTCTGTAAAATGCAGCTTCTAATCAGGGGTTAATGTAATAGTGCTTGAAGAGTCCCAGTGGATTCCTTTATGCGAGTCAATAATGACAGTTCGCCCTGCACCAAACAGACATGCTGGAATGCATTATGTAGGTGCCAGTCACTGGAAAGATGTTTTGCATATAATGAACCCTGTTTTCCAGGCCAGAGGCTGAGTGAAAGGTATTTAGTAGTCAAAAGAAAACATAGTTTAGTGATACGTCAACTCTATTGACTACGCTGTGCAAAAAGGAAGAGAAGTACTTAATACTATGCTACATAGAATTTCCCTTAATAAATTCTTTTCCTCTCTCCTTTTCATAACCTCTTTTCTGAGTGTTTTCTGAGTGGACAGGTATGGCCAATGTCTGCTTGGCTTGTGCTGTCATAGTAGATTAGTAATGTCAATGAACTAGACTGGTTGGTTTTTTCCTTCTACTGAAGCATATGCTGGATACAAGGATGTAAGATCCCAGGGGAATAAGTGGGACATGGAGGAACTGAATTTTGCTTGGCGATTCTGTGTGTTGGCCTACACCAGTGTAACTCCAAACTGAGTAAAAAATGCCACATAGTTTAGTGTCTCCAAATTTTGAGTGTTAGAGAAGGAATCTGAATAGCAGAGGGTCAGCTGAGGTACAGTGGAGAGTCTGCTTTTAGGAGTGGGGAAATTTGTGCAAAGGGAACTTTGCCAATAAGTGAAACTTCTGGGGAAATTTTCAGCAGCACAGAAGATGTGTAAGTTTCGGTTCTGGCTAACATCTACAGCTTCTGTGCGATTTAGGCATAACATTGTGTGTTTAATAGCAAAACAGCTTGTACTTTTTAACAGCCTATCCCTAAAAGGAAGCCTCAGTGTTAAATTTCCTCAGACCTCCCCTTCAACTTCTGTTCCTCCCTTTCCCAAACTGGGAGCCAGGCTTTCTCTGCCCTAACCACACTTTCATCTTGACGAAGAAGTGAGATTAAAACCTTTCCTAGTATTTTTCTTTATTGTCAAAGCCAACATATTGTTTTTCCCCCAAGTGAAAAATGCCACCCTTGCCATAAGGATTGACCCACTACACTCACTCTGAACATGGCCAGTGTGAACAGAGTGTTTCTGAAGCTTAAATAAGGTGTGACCAAGCTGAGCGCTTGAGGAAAAAAATAATCTCTGACTGCTGACAAATCTGGCTCCTTGGTGCTTCCAATATTCTCAAATGCATACTCTTGACTCCTGACTGTGTGTGTGTTTGAGTTAAATTGAGTTGGTGTAGCTTCCACTCTGGTACCTCTGACCGTAGTAGACACTGGACCAAATTCCTCCCCATGTAGGCACATTGATTTCTGTTGTCTACAATCAAGGTGAAAACTATACTGTAGATAGCAGTTTGTTAACTGATGATAACATTTGTTACGGATACCATTTTAGTCTAGGTTCATCTCTTCACTATGCCAGTGAATACAAGTTCAATAGCCTTGATGTTGCAAGTCATCATCAGGAGGAAATGCAAAGTTGTAATGCTCCAGGACAAATCCAAATCAAATAGACATATACATGCCCTCCTCATCCCCAAAGAAACAACCCTCAACACACAAACCCCTAACCTGTGCCTGTGGTGTGAAGAATAAAGCCCAGGGGCAAGATCTTACACTGCCTTTGATTCTGCAGAATGTGATGGCTGCTGCTAATCAGTGTGTGGGCAAATGACATCTGTTCTATTAGCCAACAAGAGGCAAGTTATTTATGTCCTTAGAAATAAAGCAAGCATGTAGCCTTATGTCCAGGACAAAATAAAACTTCAAACAAATGGGGACATTTACAAAATACCCACTAATAATAATGATTGTAAGTATTCTAACAAAATTCTGTCCCTGGACACTAATGAAGAAAAAACGGCTGGAGGTATTAGAGACAAAAAAAATAAAAATAAAAATTGAAGGAGCTGATTGAGAAAAATCAAAGAAATACTTTTAGATACTTTTAGACAGGATAATTGAGCAAGCAGGAAAGCTCTGGAAAGCTCGAGGTAAGTAAGAAAGTAAGATAAGTAAAAGACTGGTTAGAAGCTTTCACCTCCATGACCACAGAAGTTACCCACCTTTTGTTACTTAGCCTGCTTCCAACTTGTACTGGACTTGTGCATGCCTGAGTTCAAATTGTTTACAGTAATTCTTTTCCAAGATCTACAGCAGCAACCCTGCAGCCTGAGCAAACTATGTCCTTAGATGTGTGCAGGCACTCCCGGAGAGCGTGTCCATAGACTTCCTGTGTTTACAGCTGTATGTAGAGTATGCAAGAAAAGAAGAGCATAGGCACATCCTATGTGTGTAAGGCTACAGATACAGCTCACCTGAGAAACTGTCCATACTCTGAACATAGAAAGGATTTTATCTAAACAAAAACCCTTAAGGATATACAGAAAAGCAGCGTGCAACTGCAAATGCCAGTCTTTTTTATTCTTTTTTTTTTTTTTAGTGCCAACTGCACTGTCTCCCAAAGTCATGGAATTTCCCAAAGGAACTTCATATGTCTCACCACCTCAAAGGACAGGAAATTACAGAATCACAGAATCACAGAATCACAGAATCACAGAGGTTGGAAGGGACCTTTTAAGATCATCTAGTCCAACCAATGAAAAAAAAAAAAAAAAAAAAAACACAACACAAAAAAACAAAACCACCACACACGCAACCCACACACACACCACCACACCACCCAACACTAATCCATATTCCCAAGCACTATGTCAACTCCTCTCTTGAATACCTCCAGGGATGGTGCCTCAACCACCTCCCTGGGCAGCCCATTCCAATGCCTGACAACCCTTTCAGTAAAGAAATATTTCCTAATATCTAACCTGAACTTCCCCTGGCGTAACTTGAGGCCATTGCCTCTTGTCTTATCATCTGTAACTTGGGAGAAGAGACCGACCCCCGCCTCTCTACAGCCTCCTTTCAGGTACTTGTAGAGAGCAATAAGGTCTCCCCTCAGCCTCCTCTTCCCCAGGCTGAACAGCCCCAGCTCCCTCAGCCTCTCTTCGTAAGACTTGTGCTCCAGACCCCTCACCAGCTTCGTTGCCCTTCTAATTAAATAAATTAAATTAAATAAATTAAATTAAATACTCTTCAGCTCATATGAGACTGAAAGAAAAGGAAGTCACTGTGAATGTGTCGTGGAAGGCCATCAGTTGCCATCAGAAGAGAACTCCTAACATTTTGGCCTTGTTGCCTTGTGGTTTTCTGATCAACTTTTTTAGAGATGAGCTGTAGGATATTTTATTTGTCTCTTCAAACCTAGTGGTCAACTCTGCATCATCAGATGAAGTGATGTAGCTCTTAGGGACACCATCAACACCTGTAGCTATGTCATAGAATCATAGAATGCTTAGAGTCAGAAGGCACCTTAAAGATTATCTAGTTCCAACCTCCTGCCATGGGCAGGGACACCTTCCACTAGACCAGGTTACTCAAAGTCCCATCCAGCCTGGCCTTAAACACTTCCAGAGATGGGGCATCTACCACCTCTCTGGGAAAACTGTTCCAGTGTCTCACCATCCTCACAGTAAAGAATTTCTTCCTAATATCTAATCTAAATCTCCCCTCTTTCACTTTAAAACCATTGCCCCTTGTCCTATTGCTACATTCCCTGATAAAGAGTCCCTCCCCATCCTTCCTGTAGACCTCCTTTAAGTACTGAAAGACTGATAAAAGGTATTCCCAGAGCCTTCTCTTCTTCAGGCTGAGCAACCCCAACTCTCTCAGCCTGTCTTCACAGAAGAGGTGCTCGAGCCCTCTGATCATCTCTGTGGGCCTCTAGACTCGTTCCAACAGGTCCATGCCCTTCTTATGTTGGGGGCTCCAGAGGTGGACACAGTACTCCAGGTGGGGTCTCATGAGAGTGGAGCAGAGGGGGAGAATCACCTCCCACATCCTGCTGGCTACCCTTCCTTTAATGCAGCCGAGGATGCGGTTGGCTTTCTGAGCTGCGAGCACACCTTGTCAGCTCATGCCCAGGTTTTCATCCACCTGTACCCCCAAGTCCTTCTCCTCAGGGGTACTCTCAATCCCTTGCTCCCCCAGCCTGTATTGATACTGGGGGTTGCTCTGATCCAGGTGCAGGATCCTGCACTTGGCCTTGTTGAACTTAATGAGGTTCACATGGGCTCCTTCTCAAGCCTGTCCAGGTCCCTCTGGATGGCTTCCCTTCCCTCCAGCATGTCAACCACTCTACACAGCTTGGTGGTGTTGGCAAACTTCCTAAGGATGTACTCAATCCCACTGTCACACTGTATATTATTTTGTAGGACAACATCCTGCAAAGAAAAGTAAATTGATATAACTGAGGCCCCACCCAGCCTCCACCACTTTGAATTCAATGAAACTCAATGCACTTACATGTGAATTATATCTGCTAACTTCCATCTATTATAATTTTTCCTGAAGAGAAGTACCTTTTAAAAACAGTTGCCTCAGATAATATGCAGTAGTCGGTTTTACTTTACTAATTGGGAGACTTAAATTGCTTTATCACATGTTTAGCTTTTAGCAAATATGGCCAAACCTTTTTGAATCTTCATGACACCTCTCATGTTTGTTTTCTGTATTTGCTACCTTTGCAGTGCCAGTATTTCCTACTCCTTCAAAGTCCAAATCCAGTAATTTTTAAACGAATAACACACACGTTCATATCTGTGAAACATCAATTGGTAATATCTGTTTCTATGACTGTGCTGCCATCATACCCACAATATGGATGGTATCTAGGAGGGGGAAGGAAGAAAAAGCACTAGGATGCACCATCTATTTAGCCACCGCTACCAAATGACAATTAGGCATATAAAGGATATTTTGAAAGTGAAAGTGTCTCTGTTTCAATCTGCAGGTGAACTTTGAGCCCTGAGCATGCTACCTGTCTTTTTTTTTGAGTCAGTGAGAAAGTGTGGTGGAAGATTCAAGCTGTTTGAAACTTAGATAAGAAAACCCTGTTATGTGGTATAAGTGCTGTATCAACAGGAAAGGCAATTCAGTCCAATTCAGGCTTCTCATGGGATCACAGAACAATTAAAGGAACAATTACTTTAGAGATGCTAACTGGGCATAGCCATGACTTGGGTGACAGAGAAAAACCCTCAACTCTGTCAAAACTGGGGTAGTTCTGAGAAAACAGGTGAAAACTTCAGGTGCCTAGAAAATACGAAAAAATAAAAGAGGTATGGAAACATTTTAGCACTCCAGTTTTGTGTAGCAGTTGAATGGGAAATTTGAGGACTGTAATTCGTGTTAAGGTTCTTAATTTGTTTGCCTAGATCACTCATGGGATCTGACCTAGAGTGTGAAAATTTGTGTGCATAAGCAGAGAAATAAGAAAGCTGTACTATCAAGCTGACCTTCTTCACAAACGTTGAAATATTCTACCTAGAAATGATTCCATAGCATAGCTTTCAAAAGTTAGCATGTGTAATCATCTGATTTTGTAGCATTTGCACTTTGCACAAAAATGAGTATTGTTTTTTCTTTTAAATACATTGTAATTTATGGAACTTACAGATTCGCAATATTATTTTTCCCCCATCTTTAATCATTCACATGATTAAACTAACAAAACAGTTAAAAGAAAGGAAATATGAACAGCATGAGAAACTATTCACCCACTATATCTGAACAACATTAGTTTTGGTTCAGTAGCACCCTTGTGTGTGCCTCATTATTGTGTTCTTATGATTTCAGTGAAACTCTTCACAGACCGCTTTACATTTAATGTTTCTCTTCACCTTATATAGTGTTTTGATTACATGCAGTAGATGAAATGCTGTCGTGGTTTAGCCTCAGACGGCAACAAAGGACCACGTGGCAGCCGCTCGATCAGATCGGGCCCTCCCCCCGCCAGCGCGGCCGGGAGGGGAGAATCAGAGGAAAAAGGCAAAAAACTCATGGGTTGAGACAAAGGCAATTTAACAGAACAGCAAGGAGAGCAAGAAACAACAACAATAATAACACCAACAGAGGAATACACAGCCACGAGTACGATACCACCGCTTGCCGATCGCACCCAGGACGCCCCCCCCCCCCCCCCCCCCCCCGACCGCTCCGCTCCCCTGGGGGGATGACTTCCTCTTCCTCCCCCCCCCCCCCCCGCGACTTCCTGCCCCTCCCCTTCCCTGGCTAGCTCCTGTTACCCCCTGGGCATGGCTCACATGGGATTGAATACCTGTGTCCCTGCTAGGTCCTGGAGAGAATTAACCCTATCCCCACCAGACCCAGGACATCATCCACCCCTTATTCCATACCATTTCAAGCCATGCCCAGATCTTACAGTTTCGAATTAAATACTATCAGTTTCCCCTGACATACATATATATATATATATATGTATATCTCCATACAGGCATAATGTCCTTAGTCTGTAGGCCATCACTCTTAAATGTCCGTTGAGTTCATTTAGTCCATGACTTTGGGCTCCATCTGTTAGAACAGTCTCTCAGGGATGGCGTGTGTGGAGCTGGACTGTCGCATGCTGTATTCTTGGGGCTTGTGGCTGATGTATCCGGTGCGGCTCATGTCCATGGTCCATGGGTTGAAGATGTTGATCTCAATTAAGTTGCTGGACGCCAGCTGCTGAGGTCAGTTCTGGTCCCTTCGCTGCTGCACTTTACTTGGTTTTTCATCAGGGTCCATCTGTCATCAGTTTGGGTGATTCTTACTATAGTACAACCAACAGCAGTTATAGAAATGAGATGTACAGTGGCAGGGTCATTTAGCAATTAACATCATACAGTTTCATTCACTGGCTATTCTCGCCCAAAATCAGGTCCCCGTGTGGTACACATCGAACTTCCCCATCCTTCCGCATCACCCACCAAGTGCACCCAGGTCCTTGAGCAAAAGCAATCCCATGGACGGGTTTGCCTTTGCCTGAGGCAGGACTAACCCAGACTGTCTTCCCTAACATATTCTTCATGTGCACTACAGGGACTTTATCTCCCTCCACAGTACGTGGAGGTTTTGATTGGGCAGGGCCAGCTCGGTTGGTAGACCCCCTGGTGTTAACTAGCCAGGTAGCCTTTGCTAAATGTGTATCCCAATTTTTTAAAGTTCCACCACCCATTGCTCTCAGTGCAGTTTTTAACAGTCCATTGTACCATTCTATCTTCCCAGAGGCTGGTGCATGATAAGGGATGTGATAGACCCATTCAATACCATGCTCTTTGGCCCAGGTGTCAATGAGGCTGTTTCGGAAATGAGTCCCGTTGTCCAACTCAATTCTCTCTGGGGTGCCATGTCGCCACAGGACTTGTTTTTCAAGGCCCAGGATGGTGTTCTGGGCGGTGGCATGGGGCACAGGATATGTTTCCAGCCATCCAGTGGTTGCTTCCACCATTGTGAGCACATGGCGCTTGCCTTGACGGGTTTGTGGGAGTGTAATATAATCGATCTGCCAGGCCTCCCCATATTTGTATTTCAGCCATCGTCCTCCATACCAAAGAGGCTTTAATTGCTTGGCTTGCTTGATTGCAGCACATGTCTCACATTCGTGGATGACCTGTGCAATAGTGTCCATGGTCAAATCCACTCCTTGGTCACAAGCCCATCTATATGTAGCGTCTCTTCCTTGATGGCCTGAGGAGTCATGGGCCCATCGAGCTATTAATAATTCACCCTTATGTTGCCAGTCCAGATCCACCTCGGCCACTTCAATCTTAGCAGCCTGATCCACTTGCTGGTTGTTCTGATGTTCCTCAGTGGCCTGGCTCTTGGGTACATGGGCATCTACATGACGTACTTTCACAACCAGATTCTCTACCCGAGCAGCAATATCCTGCCACAATTCAGCAGCCCAGATAGGTTTGCCTCTGCGCTGCCAATTGCTCTGCTTCCACTGCAGTAACCACCCCCACAAGGCATTTGCCACCATCCATGAATCGGTGTAGAGGTAAAGTACTGGCCATTTTTCCCGCTCGGCAATGTCCAAAGCCAGCTGAATTGCTTTCACCTCTGCAAACTGGCTTGATTCACCTTGTCCTTCAGTGGCTTCTGCAACTTGTCTTGTAGGACTCCACACGGCAGCCTTCCACTTTCTATGCTTTCCCACATTCCGGCAGGACCCATCAGTGAACAGGGCATATCCCTTCTCATTTTCTGGTAGTTGATTATACGGTGGAGCCTCTTCTGCACGCATCACCTCCTCCTCCGGTGACATTCCAAAATCCTTGCCTTCTGGCCAGTCCATAATCACTTCTAGAATTCCTGGGCGACTGGGGTTTCCCACTCGAGTTCGCTGCGTGATCAGTGCAATCCACTTACTCCATGTAGCATCCGTTGCATGATGTGTAGCAGGGACCCTTTCTTTGAACATCCAACCCAGCACCGGCAGCCAAGGTGCCAAGAGGAGCTGTGCTTCCGTACCAACCACTTCCGAAGCAGCTCGAACCCCTTCATATGCTGCCAGTATCTCCTTTTCTATTGGAGTATAGCGGGCTTCAGATCCTCTGTATGCCCGACTCCAAAACCCTAGGGGTCGACCGCGTGTCTCCCCTGGTGCTTTCTGCCAGAGGCTCCAAGTAGGGCCGTTCTCCCCAGCTGCGGTGTAGAGCACGTTTTTAACATCTTGTCCTGCCCGGACTGGCCCCAGAGCTACTGCATGGACTATTTCCTGTTTAATTTGTTCAAAAACTTGTCGCTGCTCAGGATCCCATTTAAAATCGTTCTTCTTCTGGGTTACTTGATACAGAGGGCTCACAATCAGACTGTAATCTGGGATATGCATCCTGCAAAAACCCACAATGACCAGGAAAGCTTGTGCTTCCTTTTTACTAGTTGGTGGAGACATAGCTGCGATTTTATTGATCACATCCATTGGGATCTGATGGCGTCCATCTTGCCATTTTACTCCTAAAAACTGGATCTCCTGTGCAGGTCCCTTGACCTTACTTCGTCTTATGGCAAAACCGGCTTTCAGAAGGATTTGAATTATTTTATTCCCCTTCTCAAAAACTTCTTCTGTTGTGTTGCCCCATACGATGATGTCGTCAATGTACTGCAGATGTTCCGGAGCTTCACCCTGTTCCAGTGCAGTCTGGATCAGTCCATGGCAAATGGTGGGGCTATGTTTCCACCCCTGGGGCAGTCAGTTCCAGGTGTACTGGACACCTCTCCAAGTGAAAGCGAACTGTGATCTGCACTCTGCTGCCAGAGGGATTGAGAAAAATGCATTAGCGATATCAATTGTGGCATACCATTTGGCCGCCTTGGACTCCAGTTCGTATTGAAGTTCTAACATGTCCGGCACGGCAGCACTCAGCGGTGGAGTGACTTCATTAAGGCCACGATAGTACACAGTTAGCCTCCACTCTCCATTAGATTTCTGCACTGGCCATATGGGACTGTTAAAGGGTGAGCGAGTCTTGCTGATCACTCCTTGAATCTCTAGTTGACGAATCAGCTTGTGGATGGGGATCAGAAAATCTCGGTTAGTTCGATGCTGCTGCTGATGAACTGTTGTGGTAGCGATTGGCACCTGTTGTTCTTTGACCCTCAACAACCCCACAACAGAAGGGTCCTCTGAGAGACCAGGCAAGGTAGACAACTGTTTAACTTCTTCCGCCTCCAAGGCAGCTATGCCAAAAGCCCACCGGTACCGTTTTGGGTCCTTAAAATACCCTCTCCTGAGATAATCTATACCAAGGATGCATGGAGCGTCTGGACCAGTCACAATGGGATGCTTTTGCCACTCATTCCCAGTTAGGCTCACTTCAGCCTCCAGTACAGTCAACTCTTGGGATCCCTCTGTCACTCCAGAAATACAAATGGGTTCTGTCCCTCTATAGCTTGATGGTATTAGGGTACACTGTGCATCTGCGTCCACTAAAGCTCTATACTCCTGTGGCTCTGATGTGCCAGGCCATCGAATCCACACTGTCCAATAAACTCGGTTGTCCCTTTCCCCCACCTGGCTGGAGGCAGGGCCCCTCTAATACTGGTCATAGTATCCGTTACTCACCTCTTGCAGAAATGCTCTGGAAGTTCCTTCAAGGGGATCAGAAGTAGGCTCAGGCCTTCTATTCTGTCTGGGGAACTGCACATTGGAAACTGGGGCAACACTTTTCCTGGGGAGATCCGCTTTTGTGGTTGTTCTTCCTTGCAATTCCTGTACCCGTGCCTGTAGGATTGAACTAGGTTGTCCATCCCACTTCCTCATGTCCTCTCCGTGGTCACGCAAGGAGAACCACAGGGTGCTTCGTGGTGTGTACCCCCTGTATTCTCTATCTTGAGTGGAAAAACGTCTGTTCCTAACAGTTGAGATATTGGCTCGTACAGGTGGGGAGGACATATTCTCTTCAAGTTGCTGGACCTTCCGGGACAGTTTCTCCACAGCTGAGACGAGGGGAGAAGAGAGATTTTCTTCATATTGCCGAAGTCAGGCAGCCACCTCATCCACTGTTGGTCCCTCTTCGCCTTTCCATTCCATCACTGCCAATGAGTTGGCATATGATGATGGTGCGCTCCATACAAACTTCCGCCACATGGACCTTGTGCATTGGATCTCATCAGGATCTGTGGGAAACTGGGCATTGTCCAGGTCATAATAAATCATCTCCTGCACGGCTAATTCTCTCAGGTACTGAATACCTCTTTCCATGGTGGTCCACTTGCTCGGATGACATACAACATCTTCACTGAAGGGATACCTTTCCCTCACGCCTGACAGGAGTCGCCTCCAGAGGCTGAGAGCTTGTGTCCGTTTCCCAATTGCCTTGTCAATGCCCCCCTCTCTAGACAGAGATCCCAGCTGCCTGGCTTCCCTACTCTCCAATTCCAAGCTACCGGCTCCGTTGTCCCAGCACCGGAGCAGCCAGGTGACAATGCTCACCTGGAAGTCAGCTGAAATCTTTTCGCATGTCCCGCAGCTCACTCAGGGACAGGGATCAAGTGATTATCTCTGGTTCTGCCTCTTCCTCTTGTTCTCGTGACAACCCTGGATCATCGTCATCCTTCGCTGAGCAAACTGATTTCTTGGTGTATTTCTTCTTCTGGATAGGGGCAACTGATACGGGCACAGGTTGGTTTTCTGGTTCAGTTGCAGTGCCTGCCACTGGGGCTGGAGTAGCCGCAGTGCCTGCCACTGGGGCTGGAGCAGCCACCGCGCCTGCCGCAGGGGCCGGAGCAGCCACCGCGCCTGCCGCAAGGGCCGGAGCAGCCACCACGCCCGCCGCAGGGGCTGGAGTAGCCACACTGCCTGTCGGCCTGGTTTCCATCTCTTCCTCCTGAGGATGCTGCGCACCATTGAGCAATGCTTGGTAGATACTGGCCAGGGCCCAGCACAATGCAGTGAGTTGTGCCTCTCTGCAATAGCCACAGCATTTTTCTTTCAAATATTCTATCACTTTATCAGGGTTCTGTAGTTGTTAGGTGGTGAAATCCCAGACCATTGGAGGTGAAAAACTCTCTAGATACCTGCCCATGTTCTCCCACATGCCATGCCATCCATGACTCTCCAGCCTTGGGGCAGATCTCGGGGTGGTAGTCTTAAATAGTTGCTTAACCCTAAACAAAAACTGAAAAACATTCAGGAGACCTAGCAATAGGACCAAGCTGGTCTGCGTGTCCCAAGAGTATTCAAAATTCTCAAAAACTGGCATACCCAGCACGAAAGAGAAAAGGGAGGTGAAAGAGCTGGGAAAAGTATCCCCCCCTGCTTCCCCCATAGACTCAGTGTGTTTATTAATAAATTCCCTGAGATATGGGCAGGAAAACAGTGCCAAATAAACAATCCAACATAACCATCTGAACAGTGATGCTATCATATCATAAGTTGATATCGCACAGGACAGCAAAATTATAATCCTGAGCCCTCTCCCAGAAGTGATAAACATCATCACGGGGAGTACATAGAGCATGTAAGAGTTTACATAACACAGCCATGAAAACAAACGAAGTAACATTGTCCCCAGTAAATAATACAATAAATACCGATAACAAATTCCTTTTAGCACGCTCTGGTCAGATCTGTCTTTATCTCAACCCTCCGAGTTGCCCCACGTTGGGCGCCAAAAAGGACTGTTGTGGTTTAGCCTCAGATGGCAACAAAGGACCACGTGGCAGCCGCTCGCTCAGATCGGGCCCCCCCCCCCCCGCCAGCGCAGCCGGGAGGGGAGAATCGGAGGAAAAAGGCAAAAAACTCATGGGTTGAGACAAAGGCAATTTAACAGAACAGCAAGGAGAGCAAGAAACAACAACAATAATAACACCAACAGAGGAATACACAGCCACGAGTACGATACCACCGCTTGCCGATCGCACCCGGGACGCCCCCCCGACCGCTCCGCTCCCCTGGGGGGATGACTTCCTCTTCCCCCCCCCCCCCGCGACTTCCTGCCCCTCCCCTTCCCTGGCTAGCTCCTGTTACCCCCTGGGCATGGCTCACATGGGATTGAATACCTGTGTCCCTGCTAGGTCCTGGAGAGAATTAACCCTATCCCCGCCAGACCCAGGACAAATGCCCTTCTAAAATTTCAATATTTGAAATGGATCAACCTGGTTATTGAATATATTTTCACAACCTATTTATCATCAAGGGGAAATTTTTTTAACCTAAGGAGTTTTATGCATACATTTATGGTAATAAGTACAAGCCATTATGCCTGTCATAATACAAAGCAATTCAGCTGGTATTATTTTCATAAATATTTAAAAGCTGCAACACCTACAGTGTAGGCTAGGGGTATTCTAGTGGAGACATTAAAAAGAAGGCAAAAGCTACATGATCTTCATCTAGATAAACTTGGTTAAAATAGCAGTGAAGATGAGACAGTTGGGCTTTATTTTGAGTTAGCAGGTTAAACTCAGGTTTAGAGATAATTAGAATAAAAACCTAAGATGTCTTTTCTTCACTGCAGTTTTAATATAATTTGACTAGATCAGCTTAGTCAGTTCTAGTTTGGAACAATTTTTTTCCTACAGTGTAAATACAGTTTATGTGAAAATTACATACATATCATATCTCCCAGGAGACTGCAACCAAGATGCAGTCTTGGGCATGGTTTCGATCAACCTGATTTAGTGAAATATGTTCCTGCCCATGGTGGGGGTAGATGATCTTTGAAGATTCCTTCCAAACCCAAACTATTCTATGATTTTGTTATTCTATGTTCAAGCTGATGATTCTAATCAGCAAAGACAGTATCAAATTCAGTACCCTGTATCCAAGGGTGAGAACAATAATGGACATACCTGGGCTACTGAACCATGGCAGAATCATAGAATGGTTCAGAAGGGACCTTAAAAATCATCAAGTTCCAACTGCCCTGTCCTGGGCAGGGACACCTCCCACTAGACCAGGTTGCTCAAAGCCCCATCCAGCCTGGTCCTGAACACCTCCAGGGATGGGGCATCCACAGCTTCTCTGGGCAACCTGGGCCAGGGTCTCACCACCCTCACAGTAAAGAATTTATTTCTAGTATCTGATCTAAGTCTCCCCTCCTTCAATTTAAAACCATTACCCCTCATCCTATTGCTACCTTCCCTGATAAATAATCTCTTCCCATCTCTCCTGTAGGTCCCCTTCAGGTACTGGAAAGCCACTATAAGGTCTCCTGGAGCCTTCTCTTCTCTAGACTGAACAACCCCAATTCTCTCAGCCTGTCTTCATAGGAGAGGTGCTCCAGCCTTCTGATCGTTTTCGTGGCCCTCCTCTGGACTCGTTCCAACAGGTCCATGTCCTTCCTGTGTTGAGGACTCCAAAGCTGGACACAGTACTCCAGTCTCACAAGAGCAGAGTAGAGGGGCAGAATCATGCAGAGGAAAATGTGTACTATATATATAAGCACTGAGTCAAATAGATTGCTCCAAAGGTCATCCTTTTCTATTTGTCCAAAAGTAGTGTTCAGTATTGGTCCTTGCTCTTCCTTTTTTCTTGTGTTTTTAAACTTCATCTGGCTAGATTCATTGTAAAATATATTTTTTTCCTGAGACAAGAATACAGAACGTGAGTTGAGGAGCCTTTCAGTTACCTTTTCATGTGTCTCCATTTATCGGACACCCAACTCCACATACCCTTGCACAGGAACTGAAAAACTCTTTTAAACCACAAAGATACAACACGTCAATAAATGCAGCAAAGCCCTTTTTCTATCTTTCAAATTGCTTTGGTATCATTGCTGTCTGCTGTAGGGAACTAGAATAGTCTGTTGGGAGCTTTTGCCAGAGGAACAACCTTATGTATATTTGATGTGGTTGCTAAATGGTATTGTGCTTATCATTTGTGAATCACTGAAGCTTGCATCTGTTTCTTGTAGCTGAGTTTTGGGCCTAAAGGTTTATTTTAATGGCCCATTAAACTCCCACATGGCTATTTTGTTGCTTACACTAATCTATTTGCAGGTTCATTTGTAGAATTTCTAAGGCAGGTAAAAGCATATAGTCCTTTCCACGATGCACTTTAAGACACTGTGACTGTTACCCATTTAAAATATACAAAGGATTCATGGCAATAAGCAATTAGATCAAGGTAGTGAAAGGGTGGAATACTTCTACTGCCTTTGCTTCTATGTCTAGAACTAGTGAAATGTAAGGATAACAAAAAGTTGTAGCTTCTTAGGAATGATGTGAAGTATGAAATGCAGCAATAATGAACTTTATTTTTTCAGTCTTGGAAAAAAAGGACTTAGAATGTTATTTCTACTCATACAAAATGTTAGCATTAAACTATAGCATTATTGCAGGTATTATTCTTTAAGATTAATTATTCATCCTTTAATAGTACCAAAAATAATACCATAGAATCATAGAACATTCAGGCACAAGGCATGCAGAATTTATGCAAAATTTGAATTTTCATGAAGCTGTAAAGAAATCAGGAAGGAATCTTTAGAAATCTTTTCAGTGGCTTAGAAAGTTTTTATCAGATCTAATGAAACTGTCAGGCTGATACCTTCTCTGGAAGGTATCTGTGCATCAGAATATCAGGAATATATCAGGAATATAAGGAATATCAGAAGGAAGTTTGTTAGGAAGTTAACCCAAATGTTTCAGCATTAAGGGAGAATATATACGCAGTCTGGGAAGTTTTGAAAGACATGAAAAGTAAAGTTAACAACTGGAAATCATTGGAAAAAAATAGCTCTCAGCTGGGAGAACTATTGGTTTGAAAGTGAAAGCAAGAAAAAGATACTGCTGAAAACAAAGTAATTTTAAAGAAAAAAATGTGTTTGCTTTGTAAAAAAATGTATGAAACTATTGAACAAGTATCAAAGATAGAACACCGGTGACTTTCAGGCTATAAATTTAATTAACTGGATCTCTCATCAGATTTTAGTTGGGAAACAGAAAGATTTCACACCCACCGACACATAGGAGATGCTTAGCATGCATCAAAAGACCTACCCACAATAAGCAAACTCATGGGATATAATTGTGAGAAAGATGATTCTGGAGAGAAAAAAAAAGAGCCCTATTATAGTCCAAAAATATTATACACATTGACTGAAGGACAGTATTTGTGCAGTGTGCAGTGCTAATGCTTTATACACAGCAGAGTAGTTGCACTTCTTTATCACAGACACCACTCATTATGCTCCTTTTTTTTCACCTTGGTAGGTGAAATTCCAAGAGCAAATACTCTGGCTTTTGGAAGCATTTGTATACATACTTGGAACCAAACTTGTTCTAACAGTCCCATCAATAAAGGTGTTTTAATAACATCTTTCATTTCTAACTAAAGTAGACTTCATCTAGGTGAAGAGTAGCATTCAGGAGTGACTGCTGTACCCTAGATGACAGAATTTGAAGAAACAGGGAGAAAAAGATCTATTTTGTGCCAAATTTCCAAACACATTGCTTGCATTTCTTGTGAGGATGTAAGTGAAGATTTCTTTAGAAAAAACACAAATCTCCACAAGATCATCACCCACCAAACCCAAAAATCTCTTTGTTGTCACAGCAAATATTTCTCAGGCTTTCTTTTCACAACTTCAGGAATAGAAACTTAGCTTTTTGTTCCTCTATTACCTTCACATTCAGAACTGACTTCATTTCAATACAGGGGTGTAACTTGGCCAATGTCAAGTTAATGTAATATATCTAACCCCTGCAGGATCAGGTGTGTTAGAAAATGCAGTTATACTTTTGTATTTTGCAATTATTAGATCGTTTCTTTTTAGGGCGGATCTTACATTGTCTGATCTGCTTTTTCTTTGACAGAGTGAATAAATATTATTTTTCTTTTTTACCATGATGTAGAAAATGGCGGACACAGTTCCTGCACATAAAATAGCCTGCCACTTGGAGTGGTTTGTACCCCTCTACCCACACATAGCACAGAATTGTGGCATCACAGAAGGACTTAGATTGGAAGGGAACTCTGGAAGTCATCTAGTCCAACTGCCCTGCTCAAGCAGGGCCACCTGGAGCTGATGGCCCAGGACCATGTCCTCATGGCTTTTGAATATCTCTAAGGATGTCAACTTCACATCCTCTCTGGGCAACTTGTGCCAGTGCTCAGTCAACCTCAGTAAAAAAGTGCTTCCTGATGTTCAGAGGGAACCTCCTGTGTTTCAGCTTGTGCCCATTGCCTCTGGCCTTGTCACTGGGCACCACGGAAAAAAGCCTGGCTCCATCTTCTTAGCACCCTTCCTTCAGGTATTTATAGACACTGATGGGATCTTGCTGAGCCTTCTCCAGGTTGAACAGTCCCAGCTTTCTCAGCCTTTTCTCGCAGAAGAGATATCTAGTCCCTTAATCATCTTTGTGGCCCTTTGCTGGGCTCTCTCCAGTCTCTCAATGTCTCTCTTGTACTGTGGAGCCCAGAACTCCAAGTGGGGCCTCACCAGTGCTGAGCAGAGGGAAAGGATCACCTCCCTTGACCTGCTGACAGAATTTCTCCCAGTGCATCCCAGGATACCACTAGCCGCCTTTGCCACAAGGCCACATCACTGTTTTATGCTCAACTTGGTGTCCTCCAGAACCCCCAGATCCATTTTTGCCAATCTTTTTTCTGGCTGGGTAGCCCCTAGAATGTTGTGTGAGGTGGTGCATGTGATCCCTGAACCATCAGGGATGACACTTGAGTTTCTTACACCCTCAGAAAGTGCTCTCATCACTTTTTGGATTATTGCTGCTACCTCTTCCCACCAGGTGCTTGGAGAAAGTCCCCTGGGGTTCTTGGAGGAAAAAATCCAATACCTACAGGTGAGAATTTTGAATGCTTAGTCAATAGGGCAATTCCCTTGAGTATTTATTTGGTGGGTAAATCTGTCTTGTAGACATACTGACCTCTGGAAGCACCTTGCTGACTACAGGGGCTGTTGCAAATCTCACTGAAGAAGTCCATCAGTCACATGCATATCTTGAATGTAAAGGCCCAAAAGTTATAAGCCAGGCATAAAACTGTGTAGAGCTGACAGAAAATATCCAGTGAAATTCCTTAACCTCTGGATTCAGTCCTGTAGAATAAGTTTCCGCTGAAATCAGGGCAATTTTTCTTAGGTGGCGTGATGAGCAGAGCTGGCCACCATGAGGCAGAATTCATTACTGGGCACTGCAGAGTGGCACTTGGGGTTAAAAGCAGTGGAAGGTGTCCACCAGCTTTTGGTCAGTTCAGTGAGTGGGGCCAAAGGAGCATGTCAGTGCTGGACAGAACTGTAAAATCTACTTGCAAAAATAAACATAGGTTTCATCACTGCGTTGGTAGCTTAATATTCCTACAGATGTTTTATTTTAATGTTAGTATTGCCTTGTCTTCCCTAAAATCCTTTGGAAATCCCTTAGGAAATCCTTTCGAAAAATGCATTTGCCCTTTAGCAACACCTGATACCTTTGCAGTAATCTTGCAGTGACCTTTCTCCCACTTAACTGGAATATTTAAACTGCCCAGACTACCATGTCGTCTTGTGAAACAGGATTAGGGAAAGAAAAATAGCACTTAACCCTTTTGGAAAAGTAAGATATATTTCAGACTAGAGGATAGGACCTAATCTATAATAGATGTAGTCAGGCTTGTACATACTCAGTCTAGAGTTAAAAACACTGGTAAACTCTCCTTAGAGTAACGTGTCTCTGTGCTTTAAAGCACTATCAGCTCTGAAGAGGCGAAGCATTCTCAGGGATTAACTGCTAAGGTGCTACAAAAATAGCTGTACCAAATATACAATTAATTTTTTTGGCATGCAGACCTATCTTTAAACTACTATATTTTTATAATTTTTGCAAACAAAGTTTCTGTTGCATGTCAAGTAGACATAAAATGTCTACTTTTAAATAAAATCTAAGCATTGTTTTTATTTTGTTCCAAAAAAATGAGATGATCCCTATGAGTCCCTTCCAACTAGAGATACTCTATATTCTATGAGATTTTTAATTTCACCTGTAGGTTTTTAAAGAAACAACCTAATTTTCAACTGCAATCTTGGGTGATAAGCAAACAGGTTGTTGAGCAAGTAAGTGAAAAAAAACAAAAAAACAAAAAACCAAAGGATGACTGTATGTGAAAGGTATGAGATGTAGTAACATCACCACCTGACTACATAACTCTCAACTTGTCTCACATGAGGAAAAATGTGAAATGTTTCCTTTTTTCTCTTTAAAAAAAATAAAAAAATCCAGCTCTACTTTTACATACACACTCACATGCACACACAGAGGTACACACGCATGTACAGAAACCCTTGAAATATTTGGGGTTGTTCTTAAGGCTCCTACTTTTGCAGCAGCTCAGAAAATTTTGTGTTTCCCCTAATTGTTAATAAAAACAATAACACTTATCTTTTAAAATTCCTTTTGAGTACACCATCTCTCACACCTTCAAACACACAAATACATGCATAGCGTGTAAGCAGGAGGAAAGAATGAGACAAGAAAAGAATTAAGTTGCTTTACTAAGCTGAATTTCCAGTTCATGTATTTATAGCAACAGTGGGGGCATAAGGTAAGTAGCATTATACAGGCTTATGCAAATCGTTAAGGATGAAAGGGGAGCACAGGTGACAAGAAAACAAATACAGCATTGAAGCCACTGGAAGTCTGTCTTAATGTTGAGCACAGGTCTGACTAAAGGAATAGTAAACACAGTACAACATAAAGTTGTCTTTTTACTTTTAACAGCCAGCAGCTCTTACCTTAAACAGGAGGGTAGCTCCATCTTGAGGGTTTAAACTCAAAATAGATCCAGTAACATATATATACTGTTAATTTGACCTAATTGATTGCTGCTAGTTGCAGGACTTACATGAAGAATCTCATTACATAGATTAGATGTAAAACAGAGGGAATCTTGGCCCTCGGTGGAGATCAAGTGAAACAGCAGTTTAATATCTGATACGTGCTGTTTCTGGGTACTCTGGACTTTGCAAGTAGGCATTAGAGGAAGCGAATCTCTAGTAAGTGTCCTCTGCGACTTAGCCTTCTGTATCAAGCTTATCTTTCTGTTTGAAAAGTGTCATTCCAACCACGAAGATTCTGTGATTCTGTGATTTAAATTTTTATTTAAAATTCCACTGTTTGGGGGGATTGTTCCCTTGAGTTTATAAAAAAAGCAAAAGACTGTATCTGTATTCACTTCAGTGATGAAGTGCAATTACAAATAGGCAGGTACAGATACACACTGGTTGTCTGTAGTATGCTATGTCTTGAAGCTATTGTTAGCTTCATAGTTATCAGGAAAAGCTAAAATTAGTATAAAAGAGCAACTTTTTCTTCCAGTGGGAACTGACTACAAATATATTACTTGTTGTTGTTGTTGTTAAATTCATATTATCAGTGTACTTCTCACTCTTTGACAGGAGGCTCTGCAAATTAAAATATGCAGGCTTTTAGAACACTTACTCAAGAAAAAATCCCAAATGAAATCAAAGTGGAGTTCTGTCCAAATCAGAAGTCCAGAAGGGAGTCTCAGGTCTGGCACTTGAAGAAGCTGTTTACAGAACTGTTAATGAGTGCACTGTGATGGAAAGTCATAGCAAAGCATGTCCTGAATATTACCAAGAGCGAACACTTGACATAATGAAAACATATATGAGATAAAAAAAAAAAACTTAAGCAACTGATAGTCTTCATTTAAGACAAAACAAAGACAAAAACAAAAGAAAGAAAAGCTGTTTACTAAACTTTCAGTTCATAAATAATAATACCATGCTTTAGCATAACTGGTCCAAGCTTATATATATATACTATAACTTATACATGAGCAAAACAGGAGACTAGATTTGCTGAATATGAATTACTATTTAATATTTTTTTTTAAATGGATGTATCAGAAATAAAGCTAGTAGTGAACTGAGGAATTCAGCTATAATTTCTGTCATTATTTTTGCTTACTTCTTGGCTTTTTCTTTTCAAGTGATTCAAGGGATTACGCTAAGCAAAATGCTTGTCCTTACACTCTGAAATACATCTAAACTACATTTTATTAGGCAAACAAGAACATATACGCTCTGCAGAACAGAGCCATTCTCTTACCTTAGAAAATGGCAATCTGAATATAAAGAACAGAAACCTTCTTTGCGAAATAAGCACGATTAAAATACCAGGGCTAACACAGCTGCAGTGAATATCAAAACTTGCCTTGATTTCATGGAACAGGATCAGATCCATGTAATGTTGTCAAACACTGCCAGCACCCTGATGCTAGGCATTTGCAGAACTCCTAAAACGAGAACTGAATGCTTGACATGGAAGCAAGGAGAATTAAAAATATTTTCTTCCAAGTGGTCTCAATTTTACTGAGTACGGTTTTACAGTGAAGGCATTATTAAGAATGCCTTTGTTGATCAGACCACCCACATAACAGAAATTGCTACCAAATCTGCTAACTGATTTGGGAAATTTTAATTGTTCTGTTGCATGGACATGTACTGAGATGTTAGGGAAGAACAGTTGGGTTTGTTTTTTCTTTGTTTTTCTGAAAGGATTTGCAAAATGAAACTTGTGGGAACTTGAAAATATTTGTATTTTGCCTAAGAACTGATCCAGCTTTATGTAATTGTGCTTTTTCTGAGATATCAACTGTGGAGTTGGCTCAGAAAAAGTTTGTTAACCAAGCTGACCAGGAAAGATAAAATAATAGTTTTATCAAAGCAAACAATCAAACACAACTGCTTGGGCTATATCCTGGACTTGGATGGGAATGTGATTCTGAAGATACTAATTAAAAGATCTGCCTTACTGAACGGAAAGAAGGGAAAAGGTTGTCAGCTGCTGCAGGCTAACGTGATACTTCTGCTCTCCAGACTGCAGCATAAAGGTCCAAGACAGCCCTGAACAAGCTGTCTCCAGAGCTGGTTACTGCACAACCATGTAAAAATAGTATAAAGCCTGAGCTGGTGGGGTCTAACACAAGTGCAAGGCCATGTAATGTGCAGCTCCATGGGTTTCATTAACTGACCAGGTACCTCTGCATGGAGCTGCATTGCACTGTAAGAGTGTACCAAAACATTCATAGCCAACTGAGAGTAGCTGCATCATACCCTTTTGAGCACTACTCTCCACTGAAAAAGAGTAGGCTCTACCTCTAAAACAAAATAACAAAAGTAGATGGTGTAAGTGCTGGGTAGGTTTTGCAGGTGGTTTGTAATTTCTTGTTTTGATGTTGGGTTTTTTAATCAATATATATCACTGTTGTATACCCCTTGGCAAAGTACACAGCAAACTGTTTTGAAGAAGCTTTGAAACCTTTCTTGTGTCATTTCCATACTGTTACCATCCACAGACTCAGGAAGGAAAAATCCTGACGTTTCCCTGAGGTAACAGGAAGGATGCAGTAGGGAGTGTGAGACAGAAGCATGGCCAGATGGGATGTGGTATTTGAGGAAGCTCCTGAAAAGAACGGCTTACTAGAGATCATAAAAGAAACAGTCAATGAATTCCTTATAAAAATGCACCAGCCCTCTTTCCTGAAATTTTGCCTATATAATAGACTTTAGATAGCTGTAATTTTAGAGGAAGAATAGATAAATCAAAGTTGATGCAGTACTGATGGAGGAAACGCATGGCTTGTCAAAAGCTGGAAGGATCCAGCTGACCTGCTATAAATCCATGCTGACTGAAAAGCACATTGCTTGCTCACTGGAGAGATTTATTAGTATTAATATAGAAGTTCAGTAGGTCACAGAAGTCTTATGCTCTCCTGGAAGGCTTAGAATAGAAGACAGAGGTAAAGAATTCAAATGCCCTTAATGTCTGTACTCTCTGCTCAGTAGAAGACTGGAGAAAACCCATCCCCATTCTCTGCTAATAAAATAGCCACTTGAACCATATTATTTTTCGGTCAAATCTCCTAATTGCTTCAGCAGCAGTCTTGTCTGACAAGTGACTTAGGGTCAAGGCCTTAATGTAATTTTCTTCTCATCTAATTTTTTTTTTTCTCCAGTACATTACACAATTAAATAGACTTCTGTTAAGACAGAACTGTGATTAAAATAGTTTGAATGCAAGAATACTGTGTAGTCCAAAGGAAACTGAGTGAGAAAAAGTGCTGTTGTTAGACCTGAGCAGAAGCTAAGGCACAGGTTTGTCATTGAGTGGTTAGTGTTATAACCTAAATATACCCTTGAAGGACTCAACTCTCTTCTGGGTGCTTTAGGTAATTGCTTGTCTCTTAAAACTGGTTCATGTATGAAGAAGCATAAAGAAAAAGTTCAAACCAATAAGTTGTTTTGGAGAGCAGTGGTGAGGATAAATGCTAATGTTTCCTCACAATTGAGCTTGCAGGTGTTGCAAGGCTTCCACTTACTGTCGCTGGGCAGTTTATTTCAGCTCTCTAGTAGAAACGCTCAAGTTAGGTGAATTCAAACTTGCAGCTAAAGTTGTTTAACTGTGGAAGTGGTATACATCAGAACTATCTGTTTCTTCTCCATCAGAATGCATGCAACATAAATCAGATTTTAAAATCACAATTAATTTTAAGGAAGAGATATTACGATGCTCATGAGATCTATTAAAACAGTATGTCAGTAGCCTTACAGAAATCTAGTCTATATTTCTTGAAATAGGAATGTGAGTGGAGTCCCCATACTGATTCCAACAGAAATCTGTGCATGATTTGGAAAAACATGCTTGTGCTTTTTTCAAACCTTGGCTTTCCTCAAAATCTAGAAAAAAAACATTGAATATATTTCAAAGATCTATGAGAGGAGGAAAACACTCTTTTGAATTTTTATGTTTAAGCCTGGCCGTTCCTACAATTTTCTGCAGGACCTCTTCTCTCCTGCCTATGTCGCTCCTTTTCTCCTACTAGACGTATTTTTGTGGTGCCATTAACAAGCTGCGCCTGCTAGAATGAGTCTGCAAAAATTCCTCAATAGCTTTATGCTGAGTCCTTACTCTTACTGTCAGAGGGGGTGAGGAGAAAAAAGATTTCTATCCCTGTTTCAGATGATAGAGCATGACATTATGTTACAAGTGGGCAATACTAAACATGGATAAAAGATTAACATCTTTGCAATCCTTACTCAGATAAAAATTACCCAAGATAAAAATGCTCTTGGTGCTAAATTTTGATTATTCTAATTCTAGAGTTGTAATGAATCTCAAAAGTTCTAGTCCTATGAAAAGTATTGCTTCCAAAGATGATCTCCAGCCAGTGCATTAGGCAGTGAGAGCTTCAAACTGCTGGAGGAGAGGAGATCCAAAAAGCAAGTACTGAGTTCAGTAAAGTAAACACAGATGGACAGTGAAAAATTATTAAATGGGTAATCTATATGCACAAAGTAAATAAAAATAGATACTCTGAAATTCTGAGTAGCCCTTTAATTCAAGACAACTCAGAGAGACCTCTGCTTAGTTTAATCTAGATCCGTATACTGCCCAATTCTCCATGAAGAAATGTGTTCCGGTGACTCAAACAACTTTTCCTAAGCTTGCCTCTTAGGAAAAGGCTGAAAAAACAGATAGGTTTTGCAATGCAAAAGGTGATACAGCTGGGTTCTAATCGCCCTTTAATATCAATACCACATTTACTGCCAGAGTAGTCTCTGGTTACAAATGCAAGGACATTCAACAGGAAAAGCTGGCTTGGATCTGGCCAACATCCAGAACTTTGAGGGCATTATATATCAAAACCAACCATGTATCTTCCTTAGAAATGAGACACAAGTGCACTATAGACCACAAAGTGTTGTTCAGAGTTCACAAAACCCCAAGCAGGCTGCCGTCATCTGCAGCAGATAAGTTTGGTCAGAAAATACAGCACTGTGTCAAGTACGTTCCAGCAGTCTTATGGTTATTTGCTTTAATAAGGGACCTGTCTCAGACAAAGGTTCTGAGGTTCCTTTTTTATATTTGTGACATTAGGTGGTAAAAATTGGGCTCTTCACTATGCAGGGTAGGGTGAGGTATTTGCCCTGTGATGTGAAGCAGTGTAGGAAGGATGCAACAGCTTCATAGATCAGTGTGGCATTTCCATATTCTTACAGTGTCTATGGAAGATGAAGCTTCAATAGTTCACTGCTTCCTCTTGACCTAATAAGAATGGAGATGTGTATATCTCATGGGCCTTCTCTGCTGAATATATGTACTAACTAGCCCAACCTCAGGTTGTAAGAAGCATGAAAACAATCTAAACCACAGGGTGCCTTGTAGGGAATTACTCACCTCCTGCTTTCCCAATAGCAAGTTGAGAGCCAGAAGAAATTATAACTGCTAGCATGACAACTCTTTCAGTGGATTGTTCCTAGGGCTGGGAAGCTAGGCACCACCTCTTATGCGGTGTGAGATGTGAAATATTAATTTATCCCTCAGGATATAGGAACTCAGAAGAAAGCTCAGACAGGTGAAAATATAACGCTGTGTATTTGTCTAATATATGTGTTACTGAAGTGAATTTATGAACCAAAATGAACAAGCAAATGGATTTTATTAGCTTTCCAAACACACTAGAGATACCACAAAACAAAGGAAGCCTTTTTTTTTTGTTAGATTTAATTTCATTTCAGCTAAACATCTCTTCCTGTTTCCAGCACTCGGGCCAGTATATCCAATCCTTTTACTTTCTTCCTGAAGGACGTTATAAAAATCTAAATACCAGCTATTTTTACAGTTCTACAGTGTTCGAGGGTCTAAGTCACAGATTTGGAAACCACCGTGAGTGGCATCACATGAACACAGAGTAAGTAACAGTCATTGTCTCAAGTGAGAAATATTTTGAATCTGTAACACACAAACTCCATCAATGTTGCTTCATTCCCTTTTCCTAATGAGGTCTGTACAGGTTCAAAAGAACGACTGCATACTGAGCCCGGAGGGCTAAGACTAACATAAAATTCTAAAATATTTATGTAAAAAACTGTGTTGCTTTAGATCATATATCAGAGGGTTTTTTTAAGCTACTTTAGTATCCAGAACTGAAGTGCCAACATCATTCACAGCTGTAACAAATCTTAAGGAATCCCTGCCTGCTGTTGATCTTAAGGCTCTTCAGCCCAAATCCAGAACCAGAATCTGACATCACTGACCACAAAAATCAGCAATTAGATATTCAACACACCTTTGACAGTATGATTCTGATTTGATTCTAGAAGGTATTCCTGCAGTACCTTTGAAAAGCCAAATGTTTGTAATCTATTAAAGTCTTCTGTTTTGACATTTTTCTAACCCTGATTCTTACAAATGTTTGATGCAAAGCCAAAAGAAACATTGGAGTCCTTTCTCTAGTCTTTGGTGAATGTGGAATAGGTCTCACAATCCCAAAATTAGATGAAATGGTTACAGAAAATAATATTGTATTGTATTCTTTGGTGGCAACTTGGTAATAGTGGTATGTGGTAGCAGCATTATAGCAGAAGTGCGAGGGTTTTTTCAAAAATGGCACAAAGATTCCCAACTCAACTTTTTGATGAGGCACTGAGTGCAATTTTATGTGCGATAATTAACTCCTGTCACAAGAGTAGCCCTCCTCAGCCGCTTACTGATTTGTACTCCCAGACAGGCAGAAATGTGCACAGAAGCATGTTTTCTTGAATATTTCTCATTCGCTGCACTTTTTCTAGGAGGCAAAACCAGTAAAATCAGCATGCTTATACAGGCAGAGAGGACTTCATTTCTCAAGGGAACCAGGATTCACGGATATGTATAAATTTATATAGATTTTATATATTTACATATGTATGTACATTTACATGTCTTTATATATAGATTTTTGTATATTTATATATATAAATAGACGTAAAGGCGGGCGGGCAACACAAAGCTGTCAGACAGCAGCCGCAACCCGAAGGCGTGTATATCTGTGAAGCTTGAGGGCCCGGGGGGCCCGGCGGGGACGGCGCGGGCTGCCCCCCCGACCCTCCCGGGCCCGGCAGGGGACGTGTCCGGCTCCCCCCGCGGGCGACACGCAGGCGCCCCTCGCTCCCAGGCCCCGGTCTGATGCTCTCGGAGGTGGGAAAGGGATCGCCCTGCCTTTCCCTCCCTCCTGCTTTCCCTCCGGCCCCTCTGCTCCACTTTGCTTCCTCTTAGCCCAGTCCCTTGGCTGGGTTCCATTATTTTTTTCCTTTATCGTTGTTTATTGGTTTTTTTTTTCAAAATGTTGCCCGCTCCCCGGGAGCCCGTTTGCCACCCGCTCTCCGTACCTCCTGCTCCTCCAAATAGCGTTATCTGAAGGGAGACCCGCCTGTTGATTGTCCCCCACTCCCTTTCTCTCCGCTTCCACCCGCCTCCTGTCCCCTCCCTTCCCTCCGCTTGATTTCAAACCTTTGGATGGTGTTTTGGTGTCATTAGGAGATTAACATCCCTGGAGCACCAGGGGAAGAGGAGGAGGGAGAGGAGGAGGGAGAAGAGGAGGAGGAGGAGGAGGAAGAGAAGGAGGAGGAGGGGAAGGAGAAGGAGGAGGGGGAGGGTGGAGGGCAGAGAGAGAGAGCAGGCAGGAAGGTTGGAATATTAACACCAGTGAGGCTCTCCCCCCGCCGTCCCAGCCATCCTCCGCTCCTTGGTGGCAGCAGAGGGGGGCGTTTGCCGGCGCCGCGGGTTGCGGCCGGTGACTGGCGGGCTGCGCCCGGTGCCCGCGTCCGCGGAGCTGCGGCGGCTGCCGGCGGGCGTGCGGCCGCGGCTCCTGCTCGCAGCCCCACTCTCTCTCTTATGAGTGGCGAAACGGAGGAGCGGCAGCGAGGGACACCAGGAGGAGTATTTCTTCCCCGGGGTTTATGAATGGCACTGACATGGAGGAAATACCGTTTCAGAAAGTCAAGACCAAGAGGAAGAAGTGCTGCCACTGCTGCTGCTCGCCTCCGGCTGCCGCGGCGGCGGGAGCGGGAGCCGGGCTTGGGGACCCCCCTTCCTTGCTGCTGCTGGATGCCATCGCCTGCGAGGACGAGTTTGACTGCAAGGAGCTGGAGGCTCTCTTCCAGAGCTACAACCTGAAGCTGGAGCAGACGTCCACCCTCAAGGCGCTGGTCGTCCTCATTGTGCTCACCGCCAGCCTGGCCCTCGTGGAGCTGCTCTCCGGCCCCAGCCTGACCATTTCCAAAGGCTCGCACCCGGTGCACTGCATCATCTTCCTCTCCCTCTTCATCGTCACCAATGTCAAGTACCTGCAGGTCACCCAGCTGCAGCAGATCGTCAAGCTCACCCTGCTTTTCAGCTTCACCTTCTCGTTCCTCTGCTGCCCCTTCTCGCTCGGCACCTACGGCGTGGAGCCCCCCAGCGCTCCCGAGCAGGGCATGTGGCAGCTCATGCTGGTCACCTTCGTCTCCTACTCGCTGCTGCCCGTCCGGACCCTGCTGGCCATCGTCTTCGGGCTGGTGGTGTCCGTATCCCACCTCATCGTCACCGCCACCTCCGTCAGTTCCAAGCGGCAGCGGCTCTGGAGGACGGTGAGCGAGGGCCGGGCCGGGCACTGCAGCACAGCCGCGCCGTGCCTGCCCGGCAGGCGGGGAATCGCGGGGAAGCGCGGAGCGCGCCCCGAGAGCGGCGGGGGCTGCATGCCGCCCCCCGGGCTTCAGGCGGAGGATGGGGGGTGCCCGGTGCGTCCCCGGCAGACGCCTGTGCTTCAGGCGGTGTCTGTAGTTCCCGAAAGTTTGCGGGAGGCAGCGGGGACAGGGCGGCTCCTGGGTCCGCTCGGTTTTGTCTCGAAGGAAAACCGGGGGGAGCGTCGGGGAGCCAGCACTAGCGTTTCCACGCTGGGGCAGGTTCAGGGGCACCTCAGGCACAGTCAGTGCAAACCCAGAGTGTATAAATAACAGCGCTTTTCTCAGTACAAACTTGGCATAGACAATAAGCTGCGTGTGCTAACACTGCCATCGAGTTGATCCGTATCCTCGCTGTCTCGCTCAGCCGTGGAGCCTTCGTGCCCATAGCCCATCTCAGGGCGTCTCTGCAGAAACCATCTGAAATAGGTGGGACACTCAAAGGCGGGGAAACCCCCTCGCTGTTCTCGCAGCGATGGAGACATTCACCCTTCAGTTTCCCCGGGGCAGCTGCTGCCCCCCCTCCACAGACATTACCTGCTATGTAAGTGAGCTTCCTAGCGGTTCCCTTTTCCCTCTGAATTAAGTCAGCAAAACCTCCCCCTGCAGCAAGCATCTTTGCTGCTGCACTCTTCCCCCCCCTCCTCCCCCCCCACCCGAGTAGCTATTTATAGCCCTGCAGGGCTTTCTCCGGCTCCCGTGGCCTGATGGGCTGCACTGGCAGGGGGAGGAGGATAAGGAGATGCGGGAGTGGGAAACGCTGGGGCTGGGAGCCGGGGTTTGATGCTTAGGGCTCCGTTATGTGGTGCCTCTGAACCACTGGAAAAGAGAAATTGAAAAATTTTTGTGCCCTTTCTCGTATTGCATTGATTATGTCTGCCCACAGGGGGAGCACACGGATTCTGCGGTCTAGATTACTGTTAAACAACAATTTAATGCATAATTTAAGTACTTCATGCATTACTTCTGCTGAATCCTGGTATTATGCTCCATGGCTGTGTAAGGCTGTGTTGTGATGATAGGATACACACAGTTGGCATGGGCATAAACACTGCCATAAACAGAACTATACACCTTTATGCCCAGAACTGTGAATTCCTTATTCCTCCTTATGTGCTCGCACAGATGCACACACCCCAGCATGACATACATGCACATAATGGCGATACACAGGAATCATCAAAAGAGTGGCGTTACTGAAACAAACAGGATTATTCATGGCTTCATGCTGCTGAGCTGCTGGACAAAATAAATTGTATTTTTTGAAGGGGAAGAGAGAGATAAGCTGAGCTTTATGATTTACCCAGATAATCTGCTGGTCTATTTTTAAATGCGTGATTTAGAGTTTCCATGAGAAGGAAAGCTGATGAAATGCAGGAGCACTGAGAGGAGCCTTCCTTAAAAGCATCCAAAAGGATGCTAAAACCACTAGAATGTTTCTCTTTGACTAGGACTGAAGATAGTGATTTTTACTGGAGTACCAATTAGTCCTTATGAGAGTCCAGGCTATCCTGGGTGCCCTGACACAGAGGCAGATTTTCCTTGATGCCAAGTTGCAGCTCAGTGTGGCACCTGCTGTTTTAGATGAACAACATAAAGAAGCTGACAATAAAGTGTGCTCACTAAATTATCTAACCAAGGGCTTGAATGTGGAACATTTTGAAGAGAGGAAATCTGCTAATTTACTTTCTTCATACTAGTTTAACTCAGTTATTGAACAGGCGAGAAGCTGGCTTAAAAATACTTAGAAATAGTTGACTAACAGCTGGTGTAACACATGCATGTTTCTTCTTCATCACTCTCTTCCCCCCTACCAAAGTAATTTCAGTAATTTGTATGCAGTCCCCAGAGCAGTACGCTTTGCTGATAACAGGAGGCAGAAACCACCCCTGAATCAAACAAAATAGCTGATCTGTGAACTTGTGTCACACAGAAATGCACATTGGTTTGTCACATATTTGCAAGCAAAACATCTTCTGATTTGAAGCCTATCTTTGTGTATGGAAGGGACTCTTCCTTTACAGAGAAGTTGTTTTTTTCTTTTCCAAAGAACAATTCACAAAGGTTCGAAATTTAAAGCTATGTAAAAGCCGCATCATCTGAATTTTATTTCCTGGCCTGAGAGTAGCCCAGCCTTTTCTGTAAAGGCTAGAATGGATGCTGGCTTGCTGTCTGGATCTGCTTCCCAGCCCCTGGCTTTTATCATGATCATCCCAGTGGTAGTGCTTGTAGAAACAGCATGCAGCCAGCCTGCCAAGGAAACTGGACGGCTTTTTGCAGAGCTGCAATAGCATGAATGGCTATGTTCTTTCTCCCAACCCCTTGCTCCCTAGCCCCAAGCAGATGTGTGAATATAAATCTTTAAATAGAAATCTGATGTGTCCAGAAATGCAGAAGCACCTGCACCAACCACTGAGGCCAGTGTGCTGTTAAAGAAGCCTTTGATTTTTGGGTGATTCAGGCAGGGAACCAGTTTTATTTTTGTTTAGCCTGAGCTTTAATAAAGTGCAGATCTAGTAACTTCCATTGAAGTTAAACAGGCAAGTTAAGTTGTCAGCAAGACCAAGCACTCATGTTGTTTCAAGTTCAACCAATTAAAAAAAGTCATAGTCAAAGTCAAAAAAGGCATAGCCAAGTTAAGGAGGTTGTTCTGAATTGGGCTTTTGGATGCATGTCTCTATTCCATGCTATCTGAGGAATCATCATATACAGATGATGATGTATATGATCACTACTCAGTGACTTCAGTAGTGCTGAATCAGACCCTGAGTGGGTCCCATGGCGTGCTTAAAATTTGCATTCATATAAATGTACAAACAATTCAGCATATTAAAATCAATGGATCAGCTCATTATGGGAGAAGTTTGTTATGAGGTCTACACAGTAAACCACATTTCATTTGCAAGTGGTAGTTTTCTAACAGCACGGTGTTATCTGTGTGTGGTCTACGGAGATCACAGGCTTATTTCTTCTAGCTCTCTTTGGCATTAGATGTCATGTCATGTCACGTCATAGTTGAGACAGAGGTACGTGTAAAAGCAAGAGGAGAGGGGGAACACAAGTGCAGGGAGGCAAAGAGAGCCTCTTGAGCTTCATCTTTCTACTCAGTATCTGATTTTTCATCAAATGAAACATTCCAATCTGCTAATCTGTCCTGCGCATTTCTTAAGAGAAATGTAGTCATAGATTATATATATATATTAAAATAAGTGGAATATTAAAAATATGCAAAGTACTTGCGGACAACCTTGAGCCATTTGGAATAAGTTCATGGCAAAAGTCATGTTGACTTCACAGCTGGTTTTGCATGTCTTACTAGACACTGTGATAGGGATGTAAATAGTGTAGATAGTCAATAGTATATTGGTCACGTTAGTTGGACTCTCACTTCCTTTAGAGCCATGTAAGAAAATGCTCATGCCACATAATGTGACAAGGTATACACAGGTGGCTGAACCTACAAATGACGTTTTAACAGCCTGGACTCTAGTCTTTTTATTATTATTCCCCTTCCCCCCCCTATAGCTTCCAGATATACATTAGGTGCTTCAGAGCACTTACAGAAATATAGAACCCTGCTCCAAAGAGCTTAGTCTCATTTCTCTTGTGATGCAGTGAGTGGGTGTTAGAGACATTAAGGCCAGATGGGGTGAGAAAGGCAAAGGCTGCTCACAGAAATTACTCGGTGGCATGTGCACAGTTCCATGACTTACTGTTAAATAACTTTTTTTGTCCCTCTAAATATTTTTGTCCACTTATTTGTTTTTTTTTTTTAAAATGTGTGCTTATTTCCAGAGAATTCAAACGCAAATCATGCACCAACGAAGTGCCTTCACACATCACAGAAATCTTTGTGAAAGAGCAAATGTTTTGTGAAAACCAAAGTTCCAACATTAGTAACAGAGCAGAAGAAAGAAAGGTGCTATTGTAAATTAGTGAAAAAAAATATTTTTTTTTCAGTAGTGTGGTGAAATAAATGTTGTAGTATTTTTTTGGCTGTATTTAAAACTGGTTTTGTGCATGTATTTATTTATTTGTATGATTAGCACTTTTATTGATTCAGCAAGTGTCAAAATTGTAGTGGGGAATGGGTAAACTATGAAAAAGTATAACATGGACAAACTGGTAACAGTTATTTAAAATTATTTATTTAATGATTACAATTTTATTTTATCTCTTCACAGGTTAGTGTGATAGTAGTCTGGAATATTACAAGGAATTATCATTATAGTGCTAACATTAATCTTATTTCTGCTAGTGTTTAAAATGTAATTAATGAACACATCACTGACAGAACTGTTAATCTCCACCCCTTTGTCTCTCACACAGCTCTGGCAGCCTAATAAAAAGGGGTTGCAAATCAAAGACAGCTCAGCTCCATTGTCATTATTATTCAGTGCAAAGCTCAAGTTTTCTCCTTCATGCATATGAAGTACTGCTGAGGGACTGTACTAATTCATTCTCTGTGGTGCTTTTCAAATATTAGTATCAGGAATATCTCTAGTATTGCAAGCACATCTATGCACTAATAATCTGTTTGAATTCACTGCTTTCCTCTTTTTCCAAAGACTGAGTCCACTGTTCTTAGAGATTGTCAATACCTGTGTGTAAGTCTTAACTTTAGTTTGACATTTACTCCATATTAAAAGATTGGTAAGATTTTATTTTTTCCCCCAGCTAAAGTGGGATTTTAATCTTCATTTGTGGCATGGGGATTCACGGATACTGGCCACACTCCTTTAACCTAGAGGTTGAAGTATAGGATTTTCTATGGATTGTAGAGCTCAGTGTCTTTTTCCATATAGAGATTGATATGCTCTTGGCTTCCTGAGTCTGCAAACTGCTGGCACTGCTACTTTTAATGGGTTTCCAAACAATAACAGCATACTGATGTTTATGCATGCTTGAGAAACAAGAAGCTTTTGGGAAACTGGGAAATCATACAGACTTGGAGAAATAATAAATAACAAATAATTTATCTGATAAGTTTAGTTGTTTTTCTCCCTAACAGCCTAGTGAGAATGCATCTTCCCTCCAATGAATGTCACCATATTCACAAATTTATAAGAATTTGGGTTTTTTGGTAGCAGTTCTTTGCAGTGATTTGTCCTTTGCAATCAGTTTGCAATGGTATGGTACCTGTGGCTCATGTATTAATGTTCATATTGCAATAACACCACGGGTTAACACATCCAACTCTGACAATTCCGTGATTCCGTGAAAGTCCAAGGAGGTCAAAAAAAGTGTAGCCTGAGAAAATAAGCTTTTAGTCCAGAGCAAGTCTGATATGCCTTGCAGAGTTCTTGCAAAATTGGAACAAAGCTTATGGCTTTCTATATAGCATTGGCAATACAGTAATAGCATTGGCAATACAGTATTACAGGGCTACATGGTTGCAGTCCTTGTTAATATATATTGGTGGTTTAGACTATCTCCATGTGTCTTATTATTGCTTTTGCTTTAATGCTAACGAAGTGGGCCAAATGGTGGCTTCATTTCAAAATCGCAAAATTTTATTGTCTAGACCCTGGTTAGTAGCAACCAACTAGCAGCTAACTAACATTAGCAGTTGTAATGTTAGCAATTAGGGACTGTGTTTAATTTACATACTTACTGTGTGAAAAAGCAGGTTTTGTATGTGTTTGTGCAGCTCTGAGTTTAGGGGCTCCCAATTTGTGTTTAAAGATCTTTGAGGCTTCTATGAGATGAATTATTGAGGGTTTTTATTCCTTCCTTCCTTCCTTCCTTCCTTCCTTCCTTCCTTCCTTCCTTCCTTCCTTCCTTCCTTCCTTCCTTCCTTCCTTCCTTCCTTCCTTCCTTCCTTCCTTCCTTCCTCCCTCCCTCCCTCCCTCCCTTCCTCCCTCCCTTCCTCCCTTCCTTCCTTCTTCCCTTCCTCCTTCCCTCCCTCCCTCCCTTCCTCCCTTCCTCCCTTCCTTCCTCCCTTCCTCCCTTCCTTTCCTTTCTGAACATGTGATTTTGGATATATTCAGTGCTAAACTCATATGAGAAAATTTTGAGAATAGGGAATAGTTGTCCCTGGTGTGATCTGCTATTTCTTCTTCTGGATTCAAATTATACATTGATTTTTCCCATTTTTGGTGGTTTTTTTTTTTAACCTTGTTATTCTTATAGTGCATGGCGTGCTACACAGAACCAGTGTAATATAACATCTAGCTAGTGCAGGTTTCAGTTTCATCTACTTTAAACACAGCCCTGAATGTCTGCATGTCTATATAAGATGTCCTTACTAAATAGAGCAGAAGTTTTCTTTCTAGCTTTTTCTCATTCTGACACCTTAGATGCATTGCATTCTTACATGCTGAATTCTGCTGTTGCCATTTCAGAAAACATCAGCTAGCGTAAAAAAATGTTTTCTGTCTCTCATGGTTAGTTATTGTCTTATACTTTCTGAGATTCAAAAGCCCATATACTCCTGTCTTCCCTACAGGATAAAGTAGTACAAAACATAATTAAATGTGGATGGCACATATGGAAAGAGGGAGATGAGCCAGAACAACACTCTTCCTTGTTGCTTGTGAGCTCTTGGTTGTGCCAATATGGAATAATTGTTAGAAAATCTTTTATGAGTGTGGCAAAGGGATGGCATGGTTTCATGCAGGTTTCATGTTCTGATTAATTCATAATATGTTCTAAGAAGATTTCATCTCAGACTTAAAATGTTCATGGTTTACAACTCTTGAACATTACTGACAGGAAGAAGTCAGGCAGTATTAACTCCTGCAAGACCCTTGCTGTTGGGAAGGGGAGGAAATAGTGCAAGTGAAAGAGGTTGGTTCAAGCTTTGGGGCTGAGCCCTGTCTTTGGCTTGCTATGATGGATGGGTCTGAGAGACCATCAAAGAGTATAATGTAACCCATATGTTTTGTTAAAAAATTTCTGAAGCATTCCTTTCTTACTTTCTTTCTGTGGGAAACTTTTCATGGAAGAAATAGTCTTTGCTTCAAATTTTTAAGATATGTACCTGGAGGAATTTTAGTAAACAACATAGTTACTAGTCTGTCCACCTGTTTGTTCTGTATTTGGCATAACCAAAGACAATAGCATTACCTTTCAGTTACTTGAGTGTAATCTGGGCAAAGCACTGCCCTTCAGTGGATGTTAAAATAATATGAGTTTTAATTCACATAAACGTATAATGCATATAATACAGGAATATTTGTTCTGCATGAACTTTCCACATGATCTGATTCCTGAAGAAATAAATTCACCAAGCACATTATATGTACAGAAAGGCTGTTTTCTCCAGCAGGATTTGAAATAGTGAAAAATCCCAGAAATGTGGATCTAGTGTTGCTCTAAGGCAGGCGATAGTGTGACAAATCTGTAAGAAATATAGTTATTTCTTTATTTGTGGTTCAAGAATAACAGAAGTCCTTTGTCATCCAGAGATACATGTTGCAAGAAATCATCTAAGTGTGGCTAATATGAAAAATGTTACAGAACAATATTCCAGTATAACACCACCTTTCAGACATTTGTTCTGGAGTGAGGTGTTCGTTATTGGATTCAGTAACAAGTGGTTGTGCATCTTCCTACACAACTTTATAGAAGTAAACATAATTAACTATTCTTTACAGTGGTTATCACATAAAATTAAGGGGTGCTTATAGGCAACCCAACATGTTTTCTTTTTGTATTGGTTGCTCATTCATATGCTACAATAGCAGAGAAATATTTTTCGATTTCCGTAAATCTGCTTATGATTTCTCTCTTAGAAGATGAAAGTAATTATTCACCCCCACAAAATTAGGAAATGAAATAACACTAATAAACACGATTGTAAAAGAGATGTGCATAAAATAGATCAGCCTGAAAAAGAATATTGTGCTTGAGCAGAACTTGTGAAATTCGTTCATATAAAGTTGAGAATAGGCCTATGCCTTCTGAGTAAAGAATATCTTTTTTTCTGTACAGAGTTTGAATTAATCTGTATATAATACAATGTGGCAAAATGAAGCTTTGAGGTAAATTGATCAGTGTTCATCCAAAGGTGAAGGATATAGGCCTGAGCTTCATTTCACTTTTAAACACAAAAAACCACCTCGGCTTTGGGAAGATTTATGTGATGTGCCAAAAATTCTTCTTGCCTGTAATAATTTCATTCCAGAATGATTTAACCAAGAGGGCACACCATTAATGTGAACTATGTAGGAAGTCAAGATCTCTTTGTTTACCTTATGGCACGACAGTAGTAATGGCAGTGGAAAGGGACCTCTCCTTATGGGCAAAAAGGCCTGTGAGAGAGAAGATATATCAGGATCAAATTCCCACTGTTTCAGGTTGTCTCTGGAGACTGCTCTGCAGGCTCCTGCTCGCTGCTGTCGTGGATGTCAAAGATTTGGATGCTATTCCTCACCTGGGTGTATGGGTCACAGAGTTTAGGTGCTACGCTCTGGAAATTGAGGATGACCTCTCACGCATGTCCGGGATGATTCCTGGTACTGAACTGTGCAACCGTTGTGCTGATATCTCCGCTGATCCATGCTAGTTTAATGCAAATCAAGTGTAGCAGGACTGTGGGAATTGAAGAAACCTAGTTTTTAAGTCCATGGTTGGATTAGCTATGATGAGTGCTCTATCCATCATTCATCTGTGCTTTCAAATATAAGGAATAATGATGCTTTCCAAAACAGAGAAACAAACTGATCGCTATCTCCCTGTTCACAATGTGAGTTTCTTCCCACCCTCAGTTAAGTAAAGGGCAGTGGTGAATGATAGCTGCTCGAGTTCCCCCAGATGGAAAGTTTACATTAGCTTAATTGGCCTTCTTCATGCAACTCACTCTCTATTTTAGGCAGCAGTAGATTGAGGAGATTGCAGCCAAGTTAATTTGCCTCGCCTGTTAGTCAAAGTAAACTACTTTATCAATAGTCCATTTCTTCTTGCTTACACTATTAAGATTAGTGTGATTTTTTTTTCTTTGAAAAGACCACAGCCTGAAGAGAGGATTCCTGTTCTAAACTGCATTTAACAATATCGACTAAGATTAACACAATGGCTGAAAAAATGCTTATAAATATCAAAACGGCGGGTGTCAAGAGGATGAGGTCAGGCTTTTCTCATTTTTCCTGATGACAGGACAAGGGACAATGGACACAAACTGGAACACAGGAAGTTCCATCTCAACATGAGGAGGAACTTCTTTACTTTGAGGGTGAGAGAGCCCTGGAACAGGCTGCCCAGAGAGGTGGTGGAGTCCCCTTCTCTGGAGATATTCAAAACCCACCTGGTTGTGTTCCTGTCCAGCCTGCTCTAGGTGAATGTGCTTTGGCAGGGGGGTTGGACTAGATGATCTCTGAAGGTCCCTGCCAACCCCTACCATTCTGTGATTCTGTGAAACAGCTTTTGTAGGAGGGTAATATGCTTTTTTGAGAGCAATACTCTTCTTATAACAGCTTCTGGAATATCCTTCACTGAAAAGGATGATGGTGTTTAAGAAGAGAGAGCGAGCTTCATTTGCTAGACTGCTAATTAGTTCCATTGCTATTGCTAAATTCGAAATCTAGAAGAGGGTGATTGATAAAATGGTTTGGCATGGCTTTTTAATCTCAACAGCTTTATTTCTAAGCTTTATTTGATGTCTGACAGAAATATTAAGGGAATTGTGAATATCCTGAATATCTGCTCACTACTTAGGGCAAATATTATGTGTAGTTAATATTTGGTAGGGCAATATTTGGTGGGCAATATATAGGCTAAGCTATAGGATTTTCTTAGCTTGTCTATGGGCAGGGGATATGAAAAATTGCACCTTTCTTACTCTTGGGTCTTAGGAGAATATGGTGAAAAATTTTACGGTTGGTATTTTACAGTTAGGGTGAACAGAAGTACTGAAATTGGGGCACAAAAAGCGATGAATTATTCTCTAACCTTAACATGTTTTTGTAGCCTTACTAGTTTATCATCAGAGGACCTAATAATTAAAAAAAAAATGTTTTGCTTGCCTGCTTTTTTTCTTTTTCTGCTGCTGCTTTTGTGGAATCAGTGCATCAGTTTTTTGCTGACCACTGCAGTTCTTGGTGCAGTGACCTCTATTGAACTTCCCCCAAAAGAGAGCATCAACCAGATACAAAAGAGGGAACATTCTCCTGGAGTGGGGATGACTACAGAAAGGAAGTTGATCTTTTCTAGTTTCCCTAAGGGTGCAAAACACTGAGTCCCAGGCCTTCATCTGTCTTGTCAGTTAGTGAGTCTACAGTCATGAACCTTTGTCCCAAATCTCAATGGTATCATTAGCAAAAGCCCCATTTCTCCAGAATGATCATATACTGAAGAACTGAGCTTGGCTACTGATTATAATGATTTTTCCTTCTGTTGGGCAAAAGATATAATACCTAAACTAGCGAGGAATTTTATTTCTTACAAAATGTCTTACATGCCCCCGAAGTTGTCTTTTGAAGTTTACTTATAGTTGCTGGTCCTCTGTAAAGGTAAGAATTTGACACATATATAATACATTGTCTAACATTGTCAAAGAAATTCTCTTTACAGGGAGATATCAGGTGCTATCTTGGCTTCTTTTCCCTTGTGTATGATAGCTGCTGCCATTCCATTAAAAAAAAAAAAAAGAGAGAGACAAGACTGAAAAAAAGAAAAATCAGACTTACAACAGCTTTTTACAAGACAGTTGAAAACCTTTTTCTGAAGTTGTAATTTAAAAAAAAAGTAATCCTAAAGCTCATATATAATGCACTGCTGAGTTACAGTAACCTTACTATGCACAGTTCTAAATGTAGATGGTTTTATTCAATTGCACAAACCTTGGAAAAGAAATATATATATATAATTTCCTTATTGCAGCTAAGGGATTCAAGAGTGGAGCTGTATGAGGGAAAAATCTTTTCTTCTTTAGAGTCAGAGTTCAAATTTAGGTTGCCAAAGTTCAAGTTTCTTTACTGTCTAAAGATTTTTTGATGATCTATGAAAATGTGTGAGAAAGACTGCTGCCAATAGTCCAATTTCTGAGATGCAAAAGTGGATTTTTTACTTAGCATCGCTGTTGGTAATTCAGTAAGCCCAGCAAACTTAAAGTTTTTTTCTTAGTCTGTAGACAAGCATGAGTGTTGTTTTGCTAAGACTGCTTATGAGGTAATATATATGTCTTACATGGAATTGTAATGAAAGTTCACAGGGCCTCTGCATTGATGGTATTCATATGTATAACAACAGAATGTGAGGCAAACATCCTTCCAGGGTATTACAGAGTCTGCTGCTGTGTTTGACTTTTAACATGTTATGTAAATATCATGATTCTTATGGTGGTAAACATCACATTGACCCTAAATCAGTCCCAAGGGAGAACTGAGGGCTTTGACTTGTCTGCAAGTGTCAGCGGTGCAACATGTAAGTATAGGTGTGGGTTTTTTCCTTTAAGGAACCCTTAAGTCATCTGGAAACTCATGGGTACAGTAGTTCAAAAGCTGACACACAGCAGGCTGTCCTGGAGTAGCTGAAGAAGGAAAAACCATTAGGGGTCAGGTTACTTATCCTCAGGAGAAATATTTCTCTCTCTAACATCTGGAAATCAGTTGTTTTCAGAGTTGATTACCTCCTTTTGAAAAGCTTCTTGGGATCAGCATACATAATACAATGTCACCATATACCTAGATGTAAAATAATCAACAACTGTAGATGCTGATTGGTATTATCAGTCTGTAGACTGAGAAGTTTATGGGTTAAGTTCTTTTGGGGAGTTTCATGTGACAAAGGAGTACCATAGGAAAAATAGGATCTAGTTAGCCCAGTAGGTACAATGCTTCGTGTCTTATACCTCTCCCAGCCTCTCTTCAGGCGTTAATTTCTAGGCCAGCACATGATTCCCTGAGTGTTGGGAAGACTCGAGGAAGGTTTTTTTCAAGACAAAATTACTGAGATGTAAACAGATACTAGACTTTCTTTTCACAATTAATAAACACCAGAGGCTTGGTTCCACCTTCCATTTTATGGATTAATTTAGTCCTTATTAAACTCATGGACACAGAAGACTGTCAGTGTTAGTCAAACATCATGTCAAAGACAAGAAGCTCTGAAGCACACTGTTCCAGCATGGGGTGCTCCATGTACAAACCCTAACTCACGTTTGTGCCAGCTATATGATGTGTGCAAACAGAACAGTAACTCCAGCTAATACATTTTATCCTCTGACTCAATCAAACTAGAACACAAGTCTTTGTATTCAGAAGAGGAGAGCCTTGGTGAGACACCTTGGTGCACTATGTTCTGGTGCATTCACTTTCTGCGCTGTGGAGTCACTCCTTCCATGCCAGTTCCGTTGTGCCTGTGCCGTTGCTATGGGTGGGTAACACTCCCTACTGTCTCACCTGATGCATGCTTTTGGGAATCTGTCAGTCAAGCTTAGTCACATGAGCTTATAAATTCTGTCACTCAGCCAGGTTCATTTTGGTAATACAGCCTGCTCAGCTGTAATCTCATCTCTGTGTGGATCTTAAAGAGGCATAAAAGGGCTAACACACAGGTCACATAACAGGAGAGGTAACAAAGCCTGGGGATAATTGGTGATATCATCACATCTGCTGTTTATGTCCTGAATAATAAACTTTGAAACCATCAGCAGGTGTGGTGACGTGTGATGCTCAAGTAATGTCCTCTGAACAGAAATCAGAAGTCTCTAATGTTGAAAGCCAGTGCTCAGACTTTGTTCGGACTCCAGGAACATCAGATATCCAGAGTCTAGTAGATGAGTGATTACGGTTACACAAATAATGAAAAGGCCAGCATTTCTTTCTGTGTTTCCTAAGGCAGCTACTAATGGCTTAGTTTTACTCTCAGGCCATATTTTAAGTCACTGTTATCACTGAAAGAAGTAGTCCTGTGGATGTGATACTGCATTTCACCTATTTTTATGACCCAAACACAGGTGAAGCTCTGCACTGAATGGATCAGGGAGTCAATGCAGGTTAGAACGACCCTGGATGGATGAGTTCGCAAGTCCTGTTCACACCTGCATAGGCTTCTGTGCTGGCATGAAAACGCTGGAAATAGGAATGAGCAACCAGTGTAAAAAAGAGGGCAGAAATGATTTTTTTTTACTGTCCTGTCGGTTCACATCCTCCTGTTGTAATAGCAGCCACGTTGTCTTCATTGCTACGTGAACTTCACTGGGAATAGCATCTAATGCCATCATGACGTCTTTTGCAAATGCAGCCTTACTTTTTACTTTATAGCTAAGTATATGCCCATTACTTTAGATACAGATGTTTGAAAAATAGGTAAATCAGGTGATATAACTAAAGGTTTAGTTGATTTAGTATAGCCTTTAAAACAGTGTTTTTCATTGAAGGATCCTGGAAGAGCTTTCAGCACATGTGCCAAACCTTTATTTATAAGCAAAACCTATATTTATAAGCAATTTGTAAACATATATTACTGTTCAGGACTAGCAATCATATTTTCTTATATTTCAAAAACCCTTTAAAAGTAATTCAAAGATCCCCACTTCAGCCATTTATATAGAAGGACTAGTTAGTTAAATGGTGCCAAAAGAGGGAAGTGACTTTTAAAAATGGCTAGAAGCAAGTACAATTTGTTTAAAGATTTTGAATTCCTACAAGGTGCCATTTTAGGCATCTTTAAATGCCCCAAAATGTTAAAAATTTCCTCAAGGTCCATGAAGAAGGTTTATATTTATAACTAATATGGTGGATTCAATGAGTGAATCAGGGAACAGGTAGTGATGTGTCTGGTGCCAAGTATAGAAGATACTATATGGGATTTTGATATGGGAAATCAATGGGCTTTGCATGTTAGCATGAAAATGTTATGTGAACATGGAATTTCTTTCAGAATGGACAGAAACTATCTTTTCTGCATACAAAATAGGGTTTCTATCTTTTACTATTACTTTGGCTATATTTGGTTCTGAATACCTGAGTTACAAAGCAGGTACTTAAAAACCACCTTAATTTTGATAGCAAAGATGATACCCTGTAATAATCTGTGCTTTTCAGCAATGCTGCATCCAGTCACAGTCAAGAGCAGGAGGAGATTCACAATATATTTAAATTTATCTTGCAGTGTCTTTCAGGAAGAGGCTTTGCATAGTGCAGTTGCATGCATTCAAATAAAGATGTCTTGAAGCAAATTCATGGAAAACACAAAAGCACTTGCTGAAAATTAATGATGCAATGCTCTAACATCCTGAAACCAGTCTCACTTCGCAGTAGTGTCTCAGGGAAGCACTGCTTGCTTAAGATGCTTCTTTTTCAATTACTGTTTTCTCATTGCATGAAGACACAGTAATACAAAGCAAATAAGGGATTGCTCACAAAACTTACATATCAAATTCTAGGCTGAAATTCAGCTTGTCTTATTATTTACCATTGATGTTATGGTAATGCCTACAGGTGTCAATGTTGATTAGCTTCTCAACTCACTGCTTGCTGTACAAGTGCACAAATAACAGGCAATCCATTGTCCTCTGCTAGACATGGCAAAGAACAGAAAAAAGACTAGAGATGGAGAAGCAAGATGATTTTCCAAAACTCAGAGGTCAGTCAGAATAGATTGTGAGTCTCATGACTCCAGCTGCATTTGTCTCGGACAAGAATTTCATGAAGAAGACTTCATCTTAAGCATCTTAAAGCTCCAAGGAATAGTTTAAAATATTTCCTTTTACTCTGAGCTAAGCCATACTGTCACGTTTTCTTCTTTTCAGTTACTTTGAGATGAACCTTTTCCTTTGGTCTGCATAACTTGAGGCTGGATGTTCATAAAAGAGTGAGGAGTTTCATGTTACAGTTAAATGGACCCTCAATAACTTTGTTATTAACTACATAAGATACAGATGAAAGGTTGATTTTGTTGACCCAAAGCAATGATGTGAATATACACAACCAAGAATAGCTACCTATCTATACGTTTTCCAATAATAGTTGGAATTCTTTCACTTTGCTTTTTCTCTCTTGAGCAAAGTGAAAATACAAATATGTTTCTGAATATTTTCCCACCACATTTTAGAAGAAACTAGACATAATTTGTACATTTTAATGGCTATTCATTATTATTCTGTATTCCAGATATAATGTTGAGATGAAGATGAATGGAGTTATGCCAGAGCATATTGCATGTTAATTCTGATAATGGTAAGAAACTAAATCTAAGCAATGTGAAATCCGAAAAACAAACATGGTTCTTAAATGCTGCTTTCTATAAAGATTATTTTATGTTTGGCATTTCTAAAGAAATATTAACAGACTTTTTGGAGGTAGTACACTGGTTTACCTGCAGAGAATTTTGGCTTCTTTTTGCTCCACAACATGAAAGAGATCTATGTGTACCTGGCCGGGTTGAGAGAAAACTTGAGGGAGTCAGTGGTTAGTCAAACAAAAAAGAAGAGGGAATGTGTCCTGTAACCCATTGCTAACTGATGATAATTGCCAGGAGCAGCTTCACAAGTATTGTGAGTTAGAAAAATCTTGCCACGCACATTATGGACTTTTACCTGTTGCTGTATGTTTGACAGCGCATGGTTGAAGCATACTTTAGCAGAACAAATCAAACAGATCAAAGAATAGACAAAAATAGGATGAGAAATATAAGTGGCTTTGTTTTATAAAATACTGTGAAAAATTGCCATTTCCCTCCTCTTGTCTGCTTTCATTTTTGAAGCTTTCACTGTGCTCAGTTTTTGCTATTTGAATCTGACACTTGAATACTGCAAATGCTAGTCTAAAGTATACAATCACCTACACAAAGATAGAGCAGATCTATTCTGAAAGTTATTGAAAGAAGTATCCTGCCTGTTTTCTATTTTTTCTGTTTCCTCATTCAGTTTTTCCCCCCCAAAGGAAATGAGTCAGAGAACTCTTAATTTCTCATTCTGTCTGTCTCTTTTCCTCGTTAGTGTTCTTACACAGACCTCTCAAATATATTTCCCTCAAGTCATCTCTAAGCATCTCTATGACTAGGGGAAGGTCTCTTTTTTTTTTTTTTATATCTTTTCTGAATTTTTTTATTATACAGGCCATAAATACAATATTCTGCATCTTTCCCTCAACTCCTGCTTGTTGAAGACCCTCAAAAGAGGAATTAATCTTGTTGCAGCTTCCATTCCTTACACTTTTCAAGAGTAGAAACTGATGCAGAAATGGGAAAAATCGAAGGATATCTCTTTGACTATTCTGCTTCATCCTAGAATAAGCAATTCCGCAAGTGACTTCAGTGGTGGATGAGCTTGAGTATGAGCATCAAGACACCTCTGTAGACTACTTTTTGGTATCTAAGTTCATAAAATAGTAAGAAGTGTATTTACTCTTTCTGCACGCTGTTTTGTACAACTTAAATTTGTGAACCTCTGATAATAGCTGAAGGGTTGGTCTCTTTCCAGAGTTCTTGGAAAAAATAAAGCTCTCCTGTTCCTAAAATTTAGAGCATGTTGTCATTTAAGTATTTGAACTAAACTCAGGTTTTCCTGCCTGCTTAATTTTAGCTTTCTGCATTTTACATTTTTTCCAAGGAGATCTCCTTTACTCTATGATTACAGAGTAGGTCCTAGTCTGATGGAGGTTTCCGGATGGTCAGGGTCATTACTGAACAGCGATAAAGCAGAAGATGCTGACAGTACTTAAACTGTTGGTGTTCCTTTTATTTTTTTTTTTGCCTTCTATTTGGTTAGAAGTTCCCTCTGTAACTCTGACCAGCAAGTGTAACATCCTAAGTGTGTTGCTCTTGACTTCCCGTAAACACATCACACAAGCACAACTTCATGGTTTTTTTTGGTTTGGTTCTTGAAAGGTCATTTATCATCAGCCAGGGGAAAAAAAATAAAAAAAAATACACCACTCAACCTTCTTAGGGTGAATATTGCTTTTTTTGTGAATAAATACTCACTGACACTTCTCATCTTCTGAAGCTTTGATGCAAATGTTAAAAGCCTCTGGGACAATATAAATTGTGGCCCTTTACGAATATAGTTTCCATGGCAACTAAAGGGCCTGCTGTTTCATAAACACAGTGCTCTCAAACAGAAGCATTTGTCTGTCTGCTGGAAGATTACTTCACCTTTAAAATCCTATCCCCCCCTCAGTGTATAAGTACCTCTATCGTCCTCATTCAGGTCTGGGTTCTTTGAAAGTAAGGCATGGAAATATATTGTACGGCACATGTAAGTGGGGTTTGGGCTGTAAATATGACTAGTGTGATATAAGCCAGCTGGCAGATTTCCTCACGTGCTGCAGTTGTGTCTTTCCTCTGCCACCAAGCCAGGGACTGCCACGCAGCCCCCTGAGAAGGGGTGCAGGGTGCTTTGCCGCTCCTGTCTGCTGAAAGATCACTGTTAAATCCCAGAGGAGGCTTTTATTTCTGTTCAGGTGTGGAAACAGTGGGTTTTTTTTGTTTGACAGAATATATTTGGGGTATAGCTATGAAAAAAATGTATACTTTACTATTGACTTCAACATATGTACTTTCTGTGTAAAAAAAGCAATTGTTTATGAACACTATTTTCATCCTTTAGGCTCTGAATCAAACTCTTTGTTTTTCTGCTTTTTTTTTGTGATATACTACTCCATGTAATCAAAGCATTACAAACTTGGCTTTTGCATGTCCTATTTAAGTATTAATGCAAGACCAACAGACAGTATGTCAACCTTACCCTTCTTATATGGTTTAATCAATGTAGTCTATGAACAGCTAATTAATTGATTTGGCTGGACTTAAATGACATGTCGATACATTAAAAGTCAAGCCCAAAACAGAGATGCAAAAAATTGAGTCCCTTTCTAATTGTGCTTTGGGTAATATATTGTCAGTATTTGCAGTGTGATTAGTCTTGGTGAGATTTAGAGAACATGGTAATGCTGTGATAATATTATTTAGTTATCTTGTGCAACCAAAGAGGTGTTTTAGGCATAGTAGTTTTGGAAAAGAAACCAGATCTTCAGCTTGTCTTCAGCTATATTTGCATAACTCTTCCTGATTTCTGCACCAAATGCGTTCATGCATATCTGAGTACTATACAAAACAATGACCTAGATTAGAAGCTTGTTTTAATTATGTATACTCAATTTAGTACATTTTAAAGAGTTACTCCATTTTTTTTACTAATTTTAAGTGAGATGAGAACTTGTGCTTATTTGTTAAGACATCTGTCTCCAGTGAAGTTCACACAGGTTTAGAGAGTCCATTATTTCCTACTTTTTTATCTGTTTGGCTGTCCACCCATTTCTTTCTTTCTTTTGTACTTTTTCATTTTTTCTTTTCTTTTTCCTTTCATGCTTTTTTCTTTTCCTTTCTTTCTTTTTCTTTCTCTCTTTCTCTCATTCCCTTTTTACCTCTTTCTTTCATTTCCTCTTACTTTGATTCCCTCTTTCTCTCTTCTCGTATTTCTCTCTTTCTTTCTTTCTTTCTCAGGTGATAGAAAAAAAATAGGCCCTATTTATTTTCTTTATTTATTTTCTTCCCTCAGGTACAAATGTTGACTTCACTCTGTTCATGCAGACTGCTCAGATGATGAGTAACACAAAATCTAGCACACTGAAAAATCTGTAAAGAACTGTACAGGGCTAGAACCTGTGCTGTTCTGTAGGAATGTGTTCTGCGTCTGACTTCAGTGGGGATTTTGACTAGAAAAGCCTAAGGAAAAGTAAAGTACAGATCTCAAGATTTGCTTTCCTGGCTGCTTGTAGTCTTTCATGGATTAAAGCATTTTAACTTCTGTGGTTTGAAACAAATTCTTAGGGTTTTTTGCACAGAGAAGCAGTACATTTACCATCATTGAATTAGCAATCTGAAAATAGGCAAAAAGAGGCATTTTAAGACTTTTCTTGTGGCCGTGTGCTCAGTAACAGGAATAACATAGTTTCCTATGATGAGATCATACACAGAGAAGAAAGAAAAATATGATTGGACATAATCACACAGATAAGTGCTGTGTTAGCAGGAGGGATGGTGGCTGGGCCATCATCATTTGGTTGTAATTGCACATCTTAGGTTTTTGTTCTTAATCACACTGATAAGCACAAGCAAGAGGGCACCAGGGTGGGGGATTTCAGAGCACTAGCAATTAGTGAAGACAGAGCGTATGAAAAACACATGCTAAATTTTCATGCTAAGAAGTCTGAAAAATCTGTGGGAACTTGAGGTCTGGATGATTTAATTTGGTATGAAGATGTTTTCCCCTTAGAAAAAGAATAAAAAATATTTTTTGGAATTCTCTTTGCCTCCACTTAAAAGCAGCATTATGGCCTGTGTCATCCTGAAAAGGGAAGGTTTCTTAAGCTATGATACAGGAAAGACAACATGACATATAGGTTACCTTAAAATAGAGGTTGTTCCTTAGTCACCTCCCACTTGAGTATCAGAGTCTATAGCACCATCCCTACCTTTGAATCAGACAGGCAAATGAACCCCCAAAACCCTTCCACTCTCCTTTCTCCAATGCCTCTTTAGCTCATTTGCCCAGAAAACTAAATTTAATTAAATAAATTTTAAAAAATCCTCGAGCAAAGATGTGCATCAGGATTTCGTTGAACTGGGTGGTGTGTTAGTGCAAAACAGAAAGAGGGCCCCTGTCTCCTCCCAGATAAATGTATTATTATTGTGCTTGTTAGTAAACAGCAAATATTATGGCACAGAAGTAGGATAACAAATTATCATAGTAATTGTATCACTGATGCATCCATATTGCCTTAAGGTACACGTACGTACATTTAGAAAGGAACAGATTTCAGGGAAGGTAAGGAACTGTCCCACCTGTTCAAGAGCTTCCTGTGTCTTCTGGAAATAATCCTTTCTGTCTTTATAGCCAGTCACTGTGACACCATGTTCCTTAACTTCTGCTGAAGGAATGCTTTTGGTAGTGAGCGCTCCAGCAGAGCACTTCTAGTCCTGTTGAAGGGTTTGCTGTGTATGCACATCTCCAGCAATGATCTGTTCCAGGAAAAGTTTCTCCTTGTGGCTCAGGTAACAGTCACAGCTGCCCGTCATAAATACAGAGATTTATACAGCAAAATATGAGGCCAAATAGAGTGTAAAAGTATTGTAGTGGGGAGAGGGAAAGCTGACCTCAGGTTGACAGTGTAAGGAAAGCATCCAAGAAATCAGCTGATTTAGAGGAGGGCTGCAGCTCTCTGCTGGGTTTTTTTGCTTGGGATGAAATGAGCCTCTCCTCAGGTATTTGCTCGGTGTACAACAGGTGAGGGAGATCTTAATCTTTTACAGAAGGGGAATCTATCTGTGCTTTCTGTGTGTGTCAGCGCAGCTACTCTCTGGATGTGTCTCTGCATATCTAAACTTCCATGTCACAGTTACTTTCATGGAGACTGTGGTCAAGAATATGGTACATTTAATTATCAAAGAAACTCTTATTTTATGGCCTGTTACTCACTTGCATTTTTATGCTTGCTTCACTGTTCCTAGTGCCTGGGGCATGTTCAGTGATGTTCTCAGCAGAGCTTTTTCCTAGAGATTTTACTGATGGCCATGCTGTTGGTAGCAGGTTTGGAAAATTGCTTCCCACTCCCTTTTTTTTGTCTCTCTGTTCTCCTTTTCTCTACATCAGGGTGGGATGATCTCTCAGTGAAGTTAATTCAGGCCCTTGAATTATGTCAGGCTGTGGGAAACCATGCACTGTGATCTACAAGGGTAACAAAAATTCCATGCAGTTATAGTTCTGCATATCTAATAGTAAGAAATGACTGATTTTGTGATAATCTTGCCCATAATCATCACACGGTTACCACTCGCTGGCCCTTCAGTCCAGTAATTGAAATGAACTGGCATTCCCCATGCAGACTGGCCACACTGGTGCTTGTATCAGGAAGGTGAGCAGGGCAGAGCATGACCATCAGACCCGTGGTGCTGGGCTGCTCGCCATGGTTGTTGCTGGCCCTCAGATGGAGGTCAGTGATGGGGCAGATACTGTCTTGTGTGCTGAGGTGGCTCAGCTTCAAGGACTACCAAACCAGTTCATACTTTCAACGTGCTGTGAACTTTTTTTGCACTGTGGATTGTATTCTGTTCAAACTCACAACAGGTCCTTGGAAGGGCCAACACCCAAGCACAACAAACTCAAATGGGAGAGTCCACTGCAGATGATGCTGCAATGCTGCTCTCTTCACTCTGACTAGAAGTCCTCCAGTTTCCAATGTTAGAAGCAAGGGTAGAACTAATTAGTCACAGTTTATCTGAGTCAGTGGATAGTTGCTGTATAAAAATTGGACCTTATTCAATGATAAGTACATCGTAAATCCTGCAATGGATATATCTTTGAGTAACTGTTTAAAGCAGAATTGCATGAAAATTGTAAATTCACATTACTTCTGGTTCTAGTTTGGCAAACATTGCCCTTATTCCACGTATTTTTTTATTAATTCTTAATAAAGAAGCATGTTGATGAAAATGCTAAATCCCTGTTGTAAACATTTAAGTCCTTTCTTATAATTAATACCATCTCCATTTGGGAGGTAGGAGGTTTGCATGCGTGTTTCCAGGAAGGTGGGAGTCATTTGCAGGAGTGGAGAAGCATGATGTACACTCACAGAGTTACATGTGTCCATATTGCTGTGTGGGTTGGCTACGCACTTAATTAGAAAAACAAATAAAGTGCGTCAAGGGGTATTTTGTATGGAATTACATCAAAGCATTAGCATCTCTCTTTCACTTGCAAAGCTGTGAAAAATTGGCTATATGAAGTGAGAATGGGCAATATGGCAGGGCAGCATGAAAAGTGGGTTTGCAACTAGAATTAATCAAGGACTACTGCATCGATGTTTTATATTTTATATGTTTTGATTTTATGATAATATTTGGGATGACTTTTTCAGTAATTCTAAATTGGAATTAGGAACGCATCTGTAGATATATATACATATATAAAACATACAGATGGCACACACACATATATATATCGATACACATATCATTTTGCAATGAATGATTTGGGAAATAAGTTTAAATTTCAACTCCTTTAAGTAGGTTATTTATCTGATCAGTGGAATACAGTCACTGACCTACATTTGTGAGGAAATAATTTTTCTGAAAATGTGGTTGTAACTTTAAAAGGATCATTAATGGAACATAGCCTAATTTGCATTTTAGATAACTCAGAATTATTAATTATCATGTTATACCCAGGCAAACTTCTAATTTCTGCAGAGAAGTATCTAGGCCTTTGCAGCTTGAAAGGAGATAGCCAAACCCAACTATGTCACAAAGGATAATTGTATGGGATGAAAGGGATTTGCTCTCCTATGGATTTCCTACTGTGCTATTTCAAATCTCTTGACAGGGTTACAGGGCTAGCCTCAATTCTTTCTTCCTGATCTGTTTTTGGTTTTGGTCTTGGTCCTATGCCATGCAGTGTCTCACAGTGGCGTTTCAGGATTCTTTCATATATTTATATATATACATAAAATATCTCCACAGTGAAAACATCAGGTTGGCTTTACAAACCTCTGTGAAACCACACCTGGTTTTTCAGAGCAAGTGTCTCACACCCTGCGCTTTGTGCAGCGACACACAGGCCGGGATGTGCATACCTGCCTGGTGTGCATCAGCCACTTCTCATATCACCAGATTAGCCAAGGTCCCTTTCCCACATCCCATTGCTCTGTGAATGGGTTCTCTTTTAGGTGATAAGAACAGAAGAGACCTTATATTTTTCCACAGCTTATTCTTCCATCGTAATTATTGTGCAGAGCATGGCATGTCACTATTCCTAGCGTTTGCTTGTGAGAGAGTCTGGAGAGTGCTCTGCGTGGCTGTGCTTGGTTCAGTCTGTCCCACTGGGGGTTTGCTTCAGTTCATTTTTTTCTCACCCAGCAGAACTGTTGAGGAGGGGCTGTGCAACCAAATGCAGAAAATGGAAAAAAAAACAAAAACGCATGGGACAAGCCATCATTTGATCTGCTAGGGCCATTCAGTCAGTTTTGTCATCAGTGCTGTGATGCCTGTGTCCTTTTTGGAGGTCAGGGTGCAGAAACTGCCTCATTCCATATCAGGAGTCAAATGCATAATCATGTTTTGGATAAAGGCAAAAATACAAAGTTCTTGCATGTATTCCTGTTCATATTTCATCATAGGCCCCATCAACTACTTTTAACTGCACATGACAAAATAATAATTTGCGCAGTCATTTCAATGTCACAGTTGGTGGGCTTGATATCAGATTTCTTTCATGGTCCCAAGCCAGGCTCTGTCTCACAGCACATTTGAATTCCTTCCCAGGTTTGCCAGAGTGCCGTTGTGGAGTAAAAATTTCCAGAGCAAACTGCTGTTTGACAAAGAAAGCCAGAGGTGTGGAAAAAAGTGATCTTTTTTTTTTTAATAAAAGGAGTTGTGCAGCAGCTGAATTAAATATTGCTGAATCAGAACTGTATGACATATCTTTGCAAGAGACATTTGATATTTGTAGTCCTCTCCTGGGCTGCTTATTTAAATAAAAAAATGTTATCAAAATACTGCACGATACTCATAACCTTCAGTAACTGCTGAAAACGTTGATTTTGAGCTTTGATCTTTTGTGAAGAATTATTCCATCTGGGAACTGTGGGTTTGGCTGTTCCACTTCTTAACTCTTCATGTGATCTCTGTGGTGGGTAGGCATCTGTTCACTAGGTACTGCAGTTAGCTTGTTCATCCCTTGGTCTTCTGGTCAGTTCTGGTAGTCCTAGAAAGTGATGGCTGACTTGCCTTACTTCCTAGCTGGCCGCTACTGATACCGTTTCTATCATCTATATTGTATAGTAGATTTGTGGTTCCTGGATCTTGGTTACCTGATTGGGTTTTTCAAATGAACATTAGCTAGTTAGCAGTATTGCTCTTCTTCATCGGACTTTAGGCCTTAAAAGTAGGCAGGCTGTCTACTGTCTGTCTATCTATGCTTAGAGCATGGACATGAAAATTTCTTTGTTTCCAGCTGTCTCTTTATTTCTTTATTTATGGCTTCATAACTGCAGACTTGATGTTAGTCTCTGTAGCTTTCAAATATGTCTGTCTGTAATTTTTGTACCTTTAATATTTTTTCACTGAGCCTGTAAACATTGTGAATATTATTGTGTGGCCCACCTTTATTAGAATGGCACTTTGTGTGTATATACTTTACTATAATGGTATGGTCTTTATGAAAAAATAAAGTGTTACCTGGTAGCTTTATTTCTACTTTGGGCCCAACCGTATTCTCCCTTATAATTCAGTAATGAAATTTCCCTTGCTTTCAGCTGGGGATAAAAAAAAATACCACAAAACAAACAAAAAAAACCCCAACAGATTGAAAACCTAACATCTTTTCTCTGAGCTTTCTTCCCTGAAGCATCTACCTTTTTTTTAAGGAAATGCTATTCAATTTTTCTCCCTTGTACTCTAATTCTGCTCAATTTTCCAAACCTTTCCGCTGTAGCCCTTGGCACCATCAGACTGCACCTCTGATACAAACTGTTCTTTCTCTTTATAGTGAACTATTTTGCTCCATATTCGGGACTTTTCAGGAGAGCATTTAGCACCTTTCAGAGCATGGTTCCAGTACAGTGGATCCCAAACTTTCCCAGTCCATAGACAACATAGTGGTAGTAGGTAATTATTGTACTTAGTCTATAGTTGGTCTCTGTTTGAAGGCTGGAGGCATTTCACGGAATCACGGAATTCTCAGAGTTGGAAGGGACCTCTAGAGATCATCTAGTCCAACTCCCCTGCTAAAGCAGGATTGCCCAGAGAACATTACTCAGGACTGCATCCAAGTGGGTCTTGAAAATCTCCAGAGAAGGGGACTCCACAACCTCCCTGGGCAGCCTGTTCCAGGGCTCTGGCACCCTCACCATAAAGAAGTTTCTCCTCATATTTAAATGGAACTTCCCATGTTCCAGCTTGTGCCCATTGCCCCTCGTCCTGTTACTGGGAACTACTGAAAAGAGTCTGGCTATATCATCCTTCAACCCACCCTTTAGGTAATTGTAAACATAGATAAGGTCTTCCCTCAGCCTTCTCTTCTCCAGGCTAAAGAGCCCCAGCTCTCTCAGCCTTTCCTCATCAGGGAGATGCTCCAATCATCTTAGTTGCCCTACGTTGGACTTTCTCCAGTAGTTCCCTGTCTCTCTTGAACTGGGGAGCCCAGAACTGGATGCAGTATTCCTGTGGCCTCACCAGTGCAGAGTAGAGGGGGAGAATGACCTCCCTTGACCTACTGGCCACACTCTTCCCTATGCAGCCCAGGATCCCATTGGCCTTCTTGGCAACAAGGGCACATTGCTTGCTCATGGAAAGTTTTCTGTCCACCAGGACTCCCAGATCCTTCTCCTCAGTAGTGCTTTCCAGAAGATCCATCCTTACCCTATATTGGTGCCTGGGGTTCTTCCTCCCCAGGTGCAGGACCTGCCAGATTTACCTGCCAGATCTCTCTATATGGGCAGCATGGATGAGAGCTGTGTGGTTGGAGGACCAGATCTCTAAGAAATCACTGTTGGGTTCAGAATGTAGATTTATGATTGATCCAGGACAGCCTGGACTATTCTTCTGAACTGGATGTTCTCAACAGAGCAGAGGCTTAGCAAAGAATATTGGTTCCATCTTACTGTTCTGTACCTGTACCCTTAAATAAACTTGACATTTGAAGTCCTTTTCTAGGTTCTTTTGCCATTGTAACTAACTGAAATGCACTATGCATCTTCAAAGTCAGCACCTTCATAATTGTCACTAGCCTCTGTGAGGAAATAACCAGGGCAAACATTTTATGGCTTAATACTAATGTCTGTGGCATCTTGCTTTATTAATTTTGTTTAGCTGGAACAAGTTTACATGCAGTGGTTCATCTCATGCTGCTTACTGTTGCAAAACATACAATCCCTTAAGGGGCACAATTTTGAAAAATAAGATTATTTGTAAAGAGTGGGTTATTTTTGGCCAGGTGAGTTCCCAGAGCCAGTTAAACGTGTGACTGCTGGCACAGGATAGGAACAAGAGTCAGGAGAAGGGGAAGTAACATCAGGGCAGTCTCTCCTTCTATTTGCTCAAGCTCCCTTGGTGTCCCCTGCCTCCCATTCCCCATTTGCTACGGGCGTACGTAGCAGCATTAATAAGGACATAGTGCAGAGCTTACAGAACCTATTCAAGCACTGAAACCAGAAGCAGTATGGCCACAATAGCACTGCATTGCACCCGGGAGGACAAACTCTCTTAAGTGAGAGTCTCGAGTTTCTCAGACAGAGAGACTGCACTGATTTGGATGGAGATTTGGATGGACAGTTTTCAAAGCTCAGCTGGTGGTGTCTTTGCAGCGCTGTGCTGTGCTCAGGAGACTGGTAAACCTTAGGACACCTACCTCTGAAGTGTGTTAGGGGGCTGGCTTTCTATTTGGACTGTGCAAAGGAGTCTGACTCCCTGAACAAACTGACTCATTAAATGATGCAATGTCTTTTGCCAAAAAGTTTAATGGCTAGGTCGAATTATTGATCCACCTTTACTTATACGCTACTTGTATCAGTAGTCTTGTCTTGATTACTCAAAATGCTATGTCATATTGTGCATGCACTACTTACTAAAAAAAACTGTAGAACTGATGGTGTTCCCTACCAGTAACGCAAAGCACTGCAGGGGTAAGCTCTAACCCACCAAGTTGTTGCTGTGTAATGTTGCACTACTGGAGACAGCAACAGATAGGTTTCATTAAGTGCACAGATGATAAGTTAGATTTGGATGTATATTGGTCCATTTGAAAGCATGGTGAGACTTTACAGAAATTATTTTGCTGACTGCATTACTGAAAAGCCGCTAATCGAGGTGAAACACAGTAGCTGCTTAACAGCTGGCAAATTCCTATAATCAACTGAACCCAAGGTAATTTAGGCAGGCAAAAATGTAATTACTTGGTATACTTTCTACACCGAACTAATTACGCAGTGCCTTACACGGGAAAAATATCTCACTCATTGTCCCTATCAGCACAGGTCTTTAAGGGTAGAATTGTATGCAATTTATATAATCTGAACATAATTATAAACATATATTAACATGTATAAAGTTACTTAGAGTTCTTTCTAAAACTAATCTTAGCCCTTGCCTCAGTTCTTATGATTAGTTAATTCTGACTAAAAAAAATAGTTACCCAATATGAAAATCTGCCTATTTTAAATAAATGGGTTTTTTTCAATATGCCAAAGCAAGACAATATAGCAAATGCAACAGAACACAACACAGAATTTAAATACATTTCAAAATATTAGAGATAAGTAGATAGGCCGGCAATAGTGACATAGCTTCATTAACTGAGTCTTTAGATTACAGTGTGGAAACCTAAGCTATTAAGGCAGAAAGCATGCTATCATTCTGACTTTCATGTAGATGCACAAATGAACCAGATTGTGTGAAGTGACTACTGGCAGAATTTGGTCCACTGATTATAGACTATATGTTGGGGTTTTAGAGGTAGTCAAAATAATTGCACTGGGGCAATCATTATGTGTCAATGTAAAGAGTAGGGTTGTATCTCTAAAGTTGTCAGAACTTTGAATGAATGTCATGGATTTTGCCTCTTACTGGTGTTTCAGCTGGTACTTAAACTTACTGAAAAATACTGTTAGAAGTTGCTGGAGACCCCTAAAGGAGAACAGAAGTAGTGTTCTTGTGATTGGTGCTTGTGTTAGTTCATATTAATTTTTCAATAAAAATACCTACTGAGACAGACTTCATGTTTGCAGGCATACCTTTCCTCTAAAAGCACTGTATTCACTTTTCCCTGACTACATTTTTTCTGCAGATTCTGTTGTTTTTCATAGTTTTTACCACTTTGCCCAACATAAAGGCAATAGTTCAGTAATGTCACACTGGAGTTCTTTAGGAATGGCTAGCAGAATATGGCCTGGTCCTGGCAATCTGATCCTTCTTATTTGGGGATCTGTTTTAGAACCTGTTTTATGGACAATTCAATCTAAGAGAGGTTCCCTGATATGCTCCTTTTAAGTTACAATACTTCCTCCTTCTGAAATCAAACACTACTGTAGATTTTCTGTTTGTTTTGTGAGGGTTTTTTTCTTTTTTCTTTTTTCGCCTGGAAGGGTATCTCTAAGTATTTTATGCTTACTTGTACTTTGATGTTTACATTTTGAACCAGGTATTAAGAAAGAGGGCAGAAAAACATTCAGGAGTGCTTCTCGTCCTATTAGTTCCCCATTAGGCTGCCCCAGGAAGCTGTCATTTATGAGATCTACACTTTTGCCATAGTTTTATGGACCAGTGTAACAGTTACTGAGTCTGCATGGGAATGACGGGGGCCTCCCTTTCATCTATATTCTGCAGCGACAGCCTCTCTGAGAGCTTCCAGGTGAACCATACTCCCTCTTTCCGTCCTCCTCAGGCTGCGATAGTATTGCCTTATTAATATGTTTTTTCCTACATAAGTATAAAATTTTAATCCATGTAGATTCTGTTACTTCTCAGAACAGTTAACTTAATCACCTGGTTGGGCTGCATACTTTAATGCGTAGCACCACTCCTGTCATCCTGCCTCTTGTTTTTTCCCCATGTATTTTGCACCTTGAAAATACAGTATCCCACTGTATTTTCTTTCTAGTATCCTTCTAATATGATATTTCTCATCCAGTATTCAGTTTTAATTCATCCCAGTTCCCCCTTCTGTATTGGCATACAAGCACATCCTCATTTGGTTTGACTATCTACTTCCTACACTCTGTTTAGATGGGACTTCACTGGTTCAAGACGTTCTTCATTGTTTCTCCCTGCACCTGTCCTTAGTCTAAATAATCTTTTTTTACTTCACATGTACAGGATGTGTACTCTTGAACTGTGTGATCTTCCACCTTGTCAAAACTCCTCAATTCTTAGTTTTGTTTTGACCCATTCTTTTTATTTCTATGAAGTTTCCTGCTTGCAAAATCTCATCCTGTTTCAAAATTACTAATTCAACATCTGCGTTTTTTGAAGAATCTTCACTGAACTTCTGCTATCACCTCAACTTTTAAGTACCCCATGACACAGTGTTTGATGCCATGTTCTTTTAAGAAGTATTTCAGATGACTTCATTGAGGGAATTAGGATCAGATCACTGGTGTTTAGTTCCGAAGGCAGGAGCACTACCCCTAATGAATCTGTTTGTTAGGATTTCTTACAAAAGGGCTTGTGAACAGCTAACATGGATACTTTGTCAGAGTATTTGGGGCAGTCACCCAAGAGATACTCAGTGCATCAGAACCTGGCCAAAAATTTTTTTGAAGGATTTGATATAGAAGATTTGTCTTTATTTAGTTATTGTTATCTTCACATCAGAAACATAGATTTTAAAAAGTATAATAATGATAACAGTAAAGCAAACTCATAATTAGCATAATCTAATATGTACAATTCTTTACAGAGTCATAAAAATGAATATAGCTAGTATTATGCTGTTGTTGCAAGAATGTATGTTTCACATCTATTTTATTCTTAAGTACAGAAAAGGGAAAAAAAGAAGAAAAATGGAGAAGTAGTGTACTGTGAAATTATATTTTCTCACTTACATTTCTGGTCTAAAAAAGTCTAGGTATCTGCACAGTTATTATGAAACTTTAATTCAATACCACATATCTAATGTTTAAATCCCCTTTTATAGACTTGTAATTTCCAGGATTGTATCTGACATCATCCTATAATGATTTAGGAACTACTTATTTCAGGAGACTACTGTTATCAGGAGACATTAGAAAATATTAAAATGGTTGACAAGTTATTGAATGAATAGGTGATTAATATTTTATTCTTTCTGTAGTTAGCAAAGCTTTGCCATGGAGTAATAAACATCTGCCATACTTTTGTGTATATTGTAGCTTGCTCATATACATACAGTATAATCAACAGTGCTATATTTGCTTTTATTATGAGCCCCTTTTATACCCATTTACGTTTAGTATGATTCAGCACATATCTCTGTGATGCAAGTGCCATCTTTTCCTGTACCTGTGCAGTCTGTATGATACAAGTCCTTTGAGACTTGCAGGGTAGTGGATCATTTCAAAAAAGTAATCTCTATTTTTTGCTATATTGGGGAAAAAAAAAGAAAAAGCCTGAATCTCATCTGTTACCTGAAAATGAATCTTGTGCCTTTAAGACCAGAGACTTTAGCGGAAAGTGGGCTAACTGGTGTTCGGTCCACAGGACAAAGACAGAGCTGATCCAAAGTAACCTCTCCCAAAATACACGTAGTGTGGGTACCACTCAGCACCACTTCTTTCCAGCTGGAAGTCCACACCTGCTGGGCATTTTTCTTGCTATTGTAAATGTAGTCAAATACAGTCCTTGATTTATCTTGCGTCTTTGGGGATAGACAAAGAACACACTGCCCACACCAGAAGAAAGCAAAAATACAGCAGCACTGAAGAGTACATGTCCTATTCCATACTTGTTATTTCTTCATTTCTTTGTGCAAAAAAGAGTGCAGTCAGCAAACCCTTAAGAGGGTATTTGTGTACTGTTAAGAAAGATGTAATATGACATAATATAACATATTACAGTAGTTGCAATTGACTCATATTATTTTTTTACCAGTGAACAGCTTGCTTTGGGGCTTAACATATTGTCTCCTCTGTCTCATTTGTTTTGAAGCAGAATAAGAAATTGCTGATGTATTTTGTTTTCCATGTAATTTTCAGAATTCTCAATAACTCAGTTAAATCCCACTTTTGTCTTTTCCAGGGCATAAAATTCTGCTGTTTGCAATCTCTTATAATTTGTACATAACACCATTTCTCATAAGATTGCACGTTCTTAATTTGATGGACAGCCTTAAGCTAAACAGAACTGACAAGACATTCAAAGCAAAAACTAAACCCACCAGACAGTTTGTAGGAGTGAAGCCTTTAATTGATTAATGAAGGTTGGGTTGAGTTTCTGAGTATTTCAGTAGCTATAGGAGCAAAAAAATCCCAGGAGGGTACCTCATTCACAATGCAAAGAATTGCAGTCCATGATCCTTACCTGTCATCTCTTTCATTCAAATAAAACAAACAAAAACCAAAAAACACCTCTTTAATGAGGCAGCATGAAATACGACATCGGCAAAAGAAAAGAAAAAATTAGCACAGTGTTCAAGATTATGCTAAAATTTCTCTACATTTGGCATCATATCTGTAATTCTAGCCCCCTTATTATTCTTTTGCTCTTCTTTTCTGCTCAGAGTAGGCATATTTCAGTTCCACTTTTTATCATTACTTTCCTTCTTTCTGTTTTTATTTTCCCTTTACCCCCGTTTATTCCTCCTCTTCCAAAACCATACTTGATTTATGTCCTGTTATTTCTTACCCCCCTCCAGGTTTGTGATTTAACACTGATTTATTTCTGCAGTTCAGCTCAGTGTTTTTAAATGTTTGACATTCACAATATTGTGATGTTTTTCCAAAATAATTGTTTTGCATTCAAATGATGTTGCATTAAAACAGAACCAGAAAACCTACACATGACAAGATCATATAACCCAAGAAGTTATTAGTCATGTGCTCTCATGATAAGTCTTTAAAAGCAACCTGTTGCTCACAAAATTGGCATATTTTATTTCTAAGGTCCTGCTCCAGCAGTGAGATTTCTATGAATCAGTTTGGAACGCTACCCAAGTTCCCAACCATGGAATCACACCTCTATTTTTTAGCATGCTCAGACTATTTTTAATCATAGAGCACAGAGATTCTAACAAACTTGATTTTTAGGATTGCTAACTGAAAAAGAGTAGAATTTGGTCCTTTGGTCTTAAATCTGTAGAATTTCTTTGGCTTCTCTTGAAATTATTGACCAAGGAATTCAATTGTTTAATGGAATCACTAAACAGGGATATATCCTCTTGTTTATCTAATAAGTCTCTTGAGTGCCAATGTGACTGGAAATTTTTTTTTTTAAATCTTCCATCAGTTTCTTGTTTGATCAGTTGCTTAGTGACATACTGTATAGCTGGTTTCTCTTTGGAAAAATAGTTTTCAAAATTGAACAAGAAAATGGCTAGCTTTCTCTGTCTCTTCAACTTAAATTGCTCCTTTGCAACTTTGACAGTATTAAAGCTCTCAAGTGCCAACACTGACAGAAGATACCGTAGTTAAAATGACCCTGTAGAGTGAAAATTTTATTATCTGCAGAGACAGCTCTTGCAAGTTGTAAAGCACAATAGGAGAAAAGTAAACGGGCTGTGTGTAATAGAACATAGTTTCCTCTTTTCATTTTTTCATTTTTTCAGGACATCTGACCAGAAGTGACATCATTCACCAACTGCTTCAAATATCTGCATGGAGAGGAAAAAAAGAGAAAAGAGATACAAGAGACTATCAAGTCTAGCAGGCAATCCTTCTGGTGGAAAGGGAAACAGGCTGAGATCAGTTTAGTCCTGATGCAGCCATGGTTTCACTCAGCAGTACCCAGGCAGCCAGAGCAATAGCGTGTGCACTTTTTCCTTTCTTTATCTCCAGCTGCCTTCACTCATCTGGAAAAGAATCAGGTGTTTTGCCAGTGAGTGAGAACCAAGGCCTTGCAGTTTAGTCATTCAATTTAATTTACAGGTGACTTATTAGAAGACTTCTGTATACTTCTTGACATTTTGGGGGCAAACTTTTTTTAGTGGCATAAAATTAATATGATGTCCCGTGATTGATATGAAAAATGTGTACCTGACACAGCTTGGATCACCAAAAAGTGACTTCAATTTGCTATATAGGACCTAAAGTAATGCATTTCATCATGATTTCCTAACAATGAGTTCATTACGTTGTAGTATTTGGACAGCTGCTTGAACTTAACCTGTCTTTATTTTCTCATCTGCAATACGCCTGGGATCATACCTAACCGATATACACTGCCTTGGGAACCTGCTAGTATGCATAGCTGTCTCCCAGAAGTTAAATTAAAAAAAGGCACTTAGAGGTTTTAGGCATGGGTGTTCCATTTTCAAGATTTTACACACCCAACCTTCCAGTAGCAAAATTCAAGCCCTCTTTGGAAACAGCCTGTGTCCAGCGCAGGAGTGTCCCCTGTCAGTGTACGGGTAGATGGTGCAGTGTCTGTGCAGCATCTATAATAAGCCCTGGGGATTGTACTTTGTCCTCAGCAGCACAGTTCCTAGGTTTGGCAAGACTGAGCTTGAACTGCTGGAGAACAGAGCCAGGGCTTGGAAGACCTATGTTTTGTTACCAGCTCAGTTGCTGACCTCTGCCCCAACACTGTTCATTGGCAAAACTTTGTAGAGCACTTTTGAGTTTTTACAGAAAAGACTTTGACAACTAAAGTAAAGCTGATGAGTGAGAGGTCCCAAGTGAAAAGCTGGGAGCACGTTCCAGCTGCCAGAATGTGCAGAAGCTCAGCACATATCTGTCAGTCTTCAGTAAGCCAGGTCCCATCAGAGACATATTGTGGAGTATGTTTTATGGATATAACTAAACCAGGCCACAAGAGCATGAGACAACAGTGAATTCTCTTGGCCAGTGGCTGCACAAGGAGCATGGCTAGGAGCCTGGGAAGGAGGCTGTCCCACTCAGGCTGAGCAACCTTCCTCCTGGGTTGTTACAGGAGCAATCTCAAAACGTGGTGCCCCCTTCCTGAATTGAAGCCAGGGCCTCATTTTGTGTCTCTGTAGTCTAAGAGCAGTAGACTAGATATAAGAAATGTTTCCTGTCGGCGGCAGCCAGGCACCAGACTTAGGCTGCTACATGCTGTGTCTCAGCCACAGGACTCAAAAGAAGAAAAACTGCATATAAGATCTGAAGGTCCAGTCACCTAGCAACTATAGTCCCGCCAAAGGTTTCAAACTAGCTTGGGCTGTGTATCCCCACAAGTCTTTATTTTTAATGTATTTAATTACTGCAGCTTTAAAAAAAAAAAAAAGGGATATTAAGATGTTCAGATGGATTCTTTGGGGGGAACAAGGAACCACATGTTGCATACAGCACAAGTACAAAACAAGTTTTAAACATATTATTGTCCTGTGCTCTAGTTGCACAACATGGCATTATACTAAAAGGAAAAGCAGCGAAAGCTGCAGATTTGAGGTTGATGTAGAACAGCTTCAGGGGCTGATCACCTGGGTTCTGTCAAGCAAGTAAGTAACCTGCATAAATAAATAAAAATATTGGACATAATTTCTATAGAAATGATTTCAAGTGGCTTTGGCAACTTATTCAGTCTTTTGTGACATCAGCCATTCATAATGCTTGGGAAAAATTGCATTGTTCAAAAAACCCCAAATCATAACCACTCACCCCAAAAGCAAGAAGATCTGAGGGCTTATTTGTTCTATGGTGACTTACAATACACTGTAAAAGAATGCAACAGCTAAATCAGAAAAGAAATATAAGCAACATTTGCCTCTCTCTTCTCAGCACAAAGAAATTTGTGGGATGTGACGTGTAAGCCAGTTAGCAAGAATATTTTGACTTTTTTCTGGATAGCTTATTGTCTCAGCTTTCCACAGACGGAAGTGACTGAGACCATATTATTATGTTTAAGGTATACATTCTGCTGTGGACGTCTTAAACACTCTGGACTGCAGTACCATGATATTAGAGCCAGAGAAAGCTATGGTTGAGAGATCGTCTCTTTTGTATCTTATCTGAGAGGCAATCATAGCATCTTGTACAGTGAAAACCCATGGAGATCAGCCAGTTCTTTTGTGTACCTAGACTTGACGGATTAGTATGAATGACCGGGAAATTATTTTTGCTTCACATGTAATATTCTTCAGATATTCTCTGCTGTCTGCAATAGCCCAGGCACTTCTGCGGGCTTTGGAGAAAGTTTGTTGCCTTGTGTAAATGTAACCTCCAATTATCTGTCTGTAAGGTCTGGTTTGATATATGGAAAGACTGCTGATACTAACCTCAGCTGGGCTTAATGGATACCAATATGAAAGCAAGAGAAATAATTTACATTGTTACAAATGTGTATCAGTACACACACATTATGCATTAAAAAAGGCTTTGGACAGAGACAAATCAGGGCATTTTCGTATTGCTTTTTTGGTTGCAGTTGTGCCAACCATTTCTAAAAGAATACTGCTATGCGTTTACATATTCTTTTTTTTTTTCTTCCAAAATACAGCTTTTATGAAGTCATTTCTTATTTGGAATGGTTTGAAGTGATTGAGAAGTTATGCTTGAAGGTATTTCAGCCTGTTTGTTGCTTGTGGTAATTTACATCCAGTCCTTTTCTAAAATTTCATATATCAGTGCTCTGTCGTATAGTACCTGTAAGTTCTCTCTGATATTTTTTTTATTCCCTAAAAATCAGCTGCATTTTTTTTATTAAAAAAAAAATTATAATAACTGAAGTTCTTACGCATAAGTGCTTCTTTCTGTCTTCCTAACACATAAAAAATAAAATTAAAAAATCCAGAAGTCTTAGTACATCAAAATAAAGATTTAGTTTGTTGCTAATGTGAAAGGTAAAAATGATGGAATTGTGAGTTCCTTTCAGAAATTCACTAAAAAAGGCAAAAGAGCTCAGTATCTGAAAAATAGGAGCCTGAAATTAATGTCATAGGTTCATGCCACACACCTGAGTGACAGTATTGATGGGCAGGCAGTTGACACACTGGGACTTCAGCAAAACAAATATTTGGTATCTTTTGTAATCACAGATATCTTTATCAGAATGTTTTTACGATGCAGTACTACATAAGGTTTAGGATTCAAAATTTACAATTCAATATAAAATCTGATAATCTGTCATAATTCTCTGCTACTTAATGTCAGCGGTAAGCGCTTCTGACCCCAGACAAAAGCCCGAGGTAACGTGAGGGAGGTGCACTGACTGTTCCCCCAGTGTATGTTTCCAAGATAAAAGAACATGACCTTCAACACATGAACTTTTTAACACTAGAGAGCTCGATGGCTCTCAATGACTCTACTGTTGCAGGGGGCACTTTTAGAAAGGTTTGTGGCATATATCTTAAATGGCAGTTATAAACTGTGTCTTGTACTTTGATCAGCTATGCAAACAGGGAGAGACCCAGAGTGGATTTCTGCAATTACACGTTGTGCATATAAAAAAACCAGCTGTAGTTAATTGACATAGCATCCTAGATATCCTAAAAGTCTCTCTTCACTTGTATGCTTATAGACACCCCAGTGCTACTGTCTTTTCCTTGACAGTGACATCTGCTCTCATTCAGCACATTAACACTGAAATAACTAGTCACTAATCCCCTCTTAGAGTATGCTGTAGATTCAGGAGGGGAGTGAATGCAGACAGAAACCACGGAGAATAGCACAGCAGAACAGTATTTTCTTAGTACATGACATAAGACAGTTAGGACAAAAACCAAAAAAACCTAACAAAAATAAGAAAGTGACATTTATTCAAAATGAGGTAAGTTTATTTTATCTGGAGAAAATGTGTTTGGGTGCCTTCTCTGGTGGGAGAGTGTGCTTCTTGGGATGCAGTCAGGGACTAAGGAGATCTGTGCTCCTGTGTTATGCCGCTTCAGCAAATGGAGGGAGCAGAGGTAGTAATTAAGTGTTCTCAAAAGATTGCAAAGTGAGTTGGTTAAGTGAAATACTAAACTTAACAAAGCCATGTCAGGATCAAGAGGCAATTGTGCATTCTCATTCGTGCAGTCTTGTGCTGTAAACTAAGCACTGCTCTAATGTTAACATTTTCCATAACAGGAAAAAGAAACGATTTTTGTTTAAACTTGTAAGAGGTCTTTTTCATTATATCAACAATTTTCATAAGCAGCACAGTCTTGCCTTGCTCTTCAAGAGTTTTAATGGTGGAAGCACTGACTCATTTTGGTAAGCTGTTCATGACCCTCCTTCGACGTATGCTTCACAATAGACATTTATATTTTACAATAATGCTACATTGTCTGCATAACAGGAACAACAATAGTGGCACAGAAATTAATTGCAGTAAAATTCAACTAACAGAGAAAACTGGAAGTAGAATTCAGGCCCTTATAACCCTCAGATACCTGATAAAATGAGAGGTAAGACATACATGAATCACATTGGTCTTGTCTTTTCTGCAAATTTCAACCTTCCCCTCGAAATGCTGGCCTCATTTCCTCATATTCCACTCTTCTCTACTTCATGGGATATCCTGCGAACTCATATTGCTGAGAATAAGTCAAATACTGATATTAGCTACTATACTACAATCCTGGGAGTGGTAACTGTTGAAAATCCTCCCTAGTTCCATTAACACCACAAGCCCAGCCTGTAGAAAGCACAATGAAGTTCTGAAGGAGTCACCTGCATTTTTCTTCTCTGGTAATTTATATTCTTATTTAGTCTACTTCAGTTGGGCATTTCAATATCTGTCCACATGAATGCCACTTTGTAAAAAAGTCTTCGAGTGATCCAGAAGTCATTCACACCTTTGTGAATTAGCCATGTTTTTCGATGAGCCAATTTTGTGAGACAAACAGAAAGCTACTCCACAGTGAAAACCAGCCTCAGGTTTGAACCATCTACTATCCAACTGTTTACCTGGTAGCAAAATTAGTCTGCTTAAAAGGCAAATATCAACACGTAGAAGAATTTTTCACCATCTGTTTGAGAGAGAGCAAATGCATGCATGAATGCACACATGAGGAACTTCGAAGGAAAAAGAAGTGGAGAATAAAACATACCTGGAATTGAGAGAAAAGTTTTGAGAGACTCTTCAGAGAGTCTCTCAACTAATCCCAAGGGACACTCAAGAAGCGGGAGGTCATTCTAGGGGAAAACAAACAAACAAACAAACAAAACAAAAAACCAAACAAAACTATTCAAGCCCTGCATATGCATGTGTATGTCGCACATACACATTACACAGCTTTGTAAATAGAAGGTGATGGTGAAACCTGAAGAGCACTTTGTTTATTCACTATACTACTGCTTAGTAGCAATGTAGGAATGATTTAAAATTAAGTTCCTTGATATTTAAGTAGTTCTGGATGCCTCAGTACTTCTTCAAAGATGCTTAGTTTTAACAGCAAGTCTCTCAATCTTTCCTGCAGTTACAGCACATAATGTGTGCAAATTATATATGTATGTATGTGTGAATATATAGAGGTACATATTTACATATTAAAATGAAAAGGACCAGGAAATGGCATGCATTTGAGAAACCTAGAGAGACAGATATATGTAGTTTGCAATTGGGGAAAAAATAGTAATTAAGCAGAAAATAGGTTGTGGAGGGAAGGAACTCTTACCTCAGGAGACAATCTGCCCTACTTTCTTTTCTCGCATTTTGAAATCCATGAATCTTTTACTTGCTTTATCACTTTTCTCAGTTCCCTGCAGGGAACAGCTAAGCCTCTGTTTTATCTTAAACTGTTCAAAGCATGACAGAAAACGACTTAGCCTGCTGAATCTGAAAGTGACTGCATGATAGGAGGAACCCACCTACTGGTTACCCCCAATCCAGGTGATCGCCATTGCTTGAGCGAAATCATAATGATAGTCCCAGAACAGCTGGTAGATTGTTATAATATGTGGTCTTTTGCTGCTTTGATTTGAAGACCAGAAACTGAGTTGACTCTTTTTTTATTATTATTTATTTTATTTTATTTAGAAGTAATTATTTATGTCTTGTGCCACTCTGATGTCAGCACATAAAGATGATATTAGTTTTTCACCTTGTGTTGTTAACAGCTGTTTTGTATATGGACAGGGTCAAGAAGTTGCACTGTCTGTAAATGTCTTGACTGTTTATTCTGTGGGCTCTCTCTCCTGCCTTTGAATATGGCCTTTACAAATCCTTTCTATTTTTATTCCATTGTGCTTATAAGAATTAGCTTTGAAATACACTGTTGTCACTACACTTCAGTATGATAAAATGCAGGGATAAGGTGAGTGTGACCACATTCATATCTCTAAAAATAGGATCCTACTGCAATTTTTACAGTAATTTCATTTTAGTAGGCTTTAACTTGTGTTGAAAATTGATATACCTCGAACAGTTCTCTGTGATGAAGCAAAAATAAAGCAACATAGGAACTGCAGACTGTTTTATGCTCAGCCTGTATCATGAAATGATACACTTGTGTACTGGTTTTCATCTTCAAAGTTTTACCATCTGTCTTACCATCTCTGAGAAGTGACATGTAACTAACTGGTATATCACATTCTTAGGTTGAAATTTTTCTGACTGATGGCACCTGAACCCACATTTTGCAATTCTCAGGAGGAAGCTGTAACACCATCCTTCACTGGTGTTAGCTCTTGTGAGATAACCATTTCTTTTTGGATATCTGAGGAGAAAGAAAACACTAATGCTAGACACAGCTCCCTTACTTGTCACAGGGTATCTTTTCAATTTTGTCCTGGGGAGAATGTTTGCAGGGAAGTATTGTTGATGTCCTGTTAACTAATAACAATCTGGTATGAAGGTAAAAGAGAACTTGTGAACCTGTGAAGGTCTGGAGAACCCACACAGCATGAATCTTTCAGTTCTCCCCACTATACTGGGATCACAGAAGATGGAGGTGTTTAGTGCCATTAGTTACACACATCAGAAACTTGCTTCTTATTTTTGTAGGGTGAAATATTTCCCAAAGGCTCTCCAAAATCAGCAGGGAGTTTCTGGATGTCATTTTGGATCTCTACTTACCATATTGGCTGAATTCAAGCCTTCAGCCCTAGTCCTGTTCCTCAGTAAGCATTCTCTACAACAATGTTGGTGGTTTTATTTTTTTTAGAATTTGATTGTGTGGTTGGCACATCTGGATTCACTATGCAGTGCAAACAAAGGCAGTGGTCTCCTATTTACACTAGTAGATCATGCAACAGTGGAAATGTACTAGCTTGATGTATACCTTCAATTAAGTAATAAATGTCAGTTATATGGTCTATATGAACTATTTCAGGTGCATAGGAATTGAACATTAATTGTGTTACTTGCTGTAATGTTTTTCTTTGCTCTTATTATACCCAATCTTGGCCAATTTATGTGCGAACTGATTTCTGAAATTTTGGAATTTATGAGTCCCGGGAATCCTTTTCATGATGCTGTGGAAGTAACTAGAGTAAATATGGAGAATGAGACTGAAAAGGTACTGGGTAAACAGGCCTTATTGCCTCCTTTCTGAACAAAAACTGCATTGCATTGCAGAATTTACCATCTGAAGATGTGTTTCAGACATCAGAGATGAGGTGAGAAACTTGGACAGGGTTGTCCTAGATAGGGATGTTGTGGGCAAGCCACTGTTGAGTTATTTAGGTCAGTTAACTAACTTTATCACATATTGTAAAAATGTTAAAAAAAAGCAGAAGGGCAATTGGGTCATTTATGTGTCCTTCATCAAAGTACTGTTCATAGAAGTGAACGCAGCACCTTCTCAGAGGTCTGCTGCAGGGTAGCATCAACAATATTTTGGCTGATTTCATAAAAAATACAGTATAGTCACTACTAGCATAGATATGGGAAGATAAGTAGATTTTCCAAGTGCAAACTGCACAATATGAAAGCTTAGGCTACCCAGGCACACATTTTGATTTAGTCACAGATTTTGTCAGTGCCTTGTTTCTCAACTATAAAAAAAGGGACAATAATATCCCTACTTTACAGAGGCATAGGAAAATAATTTCAGTCTTCCGGGCATCTTGCAATTGAACAAATGCTGAAGATGCTTTCCTTACTAGATGGACAGATCTACCAACTGGCTGATGAAAGAACATGAATGAAAGTGATAAGCTACAGATCATTGTAAGAGAAATTAACTTCAGCAGATGTATTATGCGGTATTGCTTGCCTGGATTTGTGGTAGCTGCTATAATTCTTTCACTGCAGTTAGGTTGTGGGAAGGGGTATAAGTGACATGGCTAGCAAGGCAGAATTTTTAAAGACAGGTGTATTTCCAGTGCTGGTTTGTTTGGGTTTATTTTTGCTTTTTTTTTCAATTTTTCTGAGTAGAAATGTAAAATAAAAATCTGTATTTTTAAGTACTCATTTGTTTTTCTTTTTTTTTTTGCAGCTTGTGGCCAATGCAATCCTTTTTGTCAGTGTAAATTTGTATGGGGTCTTTGTGAGGATTTTGACAGAAAGGGCTCAGAGGAAGGCATTCCTTCAGGCCAGGAACTGCATTGAGGACAGGCTGAGGCTGGAGGATGAAAATGAAAAGCAGGTCAGTTTCTAAGTCTTATTTCTTTTTCTGTGTTTCTTCTGAAATGACTGTAGTTATGTTAACCACAGGTCAAGGCATTGCTACCGAGTGCCTGATAAGGTGTGTGTGTGTTTCCATTGCAAAGGAAGGGTGCTGCCTCCCTGCACTGGCTTCAGCTCTTCCTCACCAGTGTGTGCACACTGTGCTCTTCACCTACAGTGCACACAGAAGGTCCAGGCTGACCCCATGGCTACTGTCAGCTCCAGCACCAGAGGGGATGTATTTTAGGTCTGAGACAAAGCTAACATACTATTGCACTCTAAAATTCTGGGTTTTTTTCTGCATGGATGTTTTGGGGTGGATGTGAGATAAAGCTGTAAATACTTCTCTTCTGGCTGGGTGTACTATAACTTGTTTGCATTCATGATACCTATAAACAAAAGTCTACATTTTGGGGTGTAGGGGCTGCACTGATATACAGGAATAACTGTGATAACAATCTATTCCTTTTCTCAAAAGCCACCTTAGTAGTTTGATGGTTTATTTCATAGAAGTTTATCAATCAATCTTCCAAGTGTATTTGGAAACAACGAGAAAAACTGCTGTATTGTGGAGCTTGCTGTTGTTACTCACAGGTCCAAACGTTAAACCGGAATGTTAAACCTACTAAGATCTGGCCATCTGTAAGGTTTAGACTAGATTTTTCTTTCTGTCTAGGTGATAATAGAGGGCCACGCTGGAATACATAGATCTTACTCCATTGACCTCTCCTGGAATTATGGTAACATGCCAGTAGGGACTTAAGTCTCATTCAAACCTTGCTATACAAGATGTTGGGGTCCTCAAAGCTTCTGTACCTCACACACTTTTACTTCTCTTCATCTGCAATTTCTCTACCAATTCTATTCCTATGTATGAAATAACATAGGTCCTTAAGTACTTTTTGTTATGAATTGAGTGAATGCATTTTTATGACCTGAACATACTCTGCAATAAGTAGATGTCTTCTTTGAACACTGCATACTTTGGCTGTGTAAAAATGGTATTAGGATCGAAGCCTTTAGATTTGATTCTGGTCTTTTGTATTCCAAAGATGCAGATTTTCAAAGTCGTAAATGTGCTATAAATGAATTTCCATGGGATTTAGGCAGCCCTGCCATTTGTGCCTTTGAAAACCCTCTTCTGAGATCCAACATGAAAATAATACTGATTTTTGTCTTTCTCTAGTAAGCACATTAGCAAGCTGTCTTATTTTATATTTTATCCATGCATATGGAAACACAAGAAATCAAAAATGTTACACATAAGTACCATTATTGTTGATAGTATACCTAGAGAATCCTGCAAATGTTTTTCCAATGCAGTATCCAGGTCAATGAAGAGAATATACTTTTCTCCTACACTTGTGAAATTAGCTTTATGCAACACAGTGTAAAACTCAATACAGTGGTGAAATATACTAATTAGCTGTCAAAAGTACCACCAAAATACTTTGTGTGGCTGCTCTCACACTGCTTGAGAATACCTCTAAAACCAGGGCAAGAATTAAGACATGATTACAGGCTACAAAATTATTCTGCAATTGCTGTGGCATAATGTAGCCCAAGTTTGCAGCTGGCAACACTCAAGCATGTTTGAGAGGAAAAGAGACATTGCTGACCTAGTTCAATTTTTTGTGATCATTCTTGTATTTTTTTCTTTGAAGTACCAACAGTACATGTTAAAAAGGACTGAATTTTTTCATCAGACTTCCTTGTCTCATTCAAATGTCCTGACCTAAATACTGTATCCCTTTTACATTGAGAATTGTAATCCAAAATGATAAAACATTTCCCTGGCATTTCTGTGCAAGTCTCTAATGGGAAAGGAGAGAACATGCTCTTGGCTTTTGAACATATACAGCCTTCTGAACATACACAGTCTTGACTGTGTGAGACAGATACCACATCTGAAACTGTAAGTCAGATTTCTTCCTCTGTGTCCTACTTAGAGTGAGTCTCCTCATATGGGATGCATTTGTAGTAATAGTCCAATGTGATAATTTTGATAAATATATTTTTATGAGCAAGAGCAAATATCTCATGTTGTAGCATTTCTGAAGTCATCATGCAAGAGTTTGCAAGTAGGCTTTGAAAGTGTTCCTGGGGAGAATGGGACCAGACGGACCTTATTTATTTTAAAATTCAGTTTAATGTCCACCCTGTTATCTGTTCTCTGTGGTCACAACAAATAACTGGCCTTGATGGTGGCATCATCCACTTGTTACGTTGCTGAATGTTAGCCTACAATTCTATAGTAACATCAGAAGCAAAGGCCAAGAACCAAATAAGTTTTAGACTATAAGCAAATGATTATAATCATTCACTTGGGATAAGCTGCTTCTCTTGTTGTCTATAAATCTCAGCAGCAAGACCATCCTCTGCAGAGCAAGCAGTTAAGAATAAATATTGTGAGGTGGGTCCTGTTCCTTGGAACTGTGCTTGTTCTCTTCCTGCTCAATCAGAGGATCTGAGCACTTCCCCTTTACTCCCACTGCACCATTTCTCTGTGTCCACTTCATTAATTCCAGAACATCCCTTGCCCATACAGTAAGCAAGACATTGTCACCCTGCTCCCTGGAGTGATAGATGTCCCTACTGATTCTGAGAGTAGCCTCCAGGCAGTGCTTCACTCCTTTCCCAAGTGAGCAAGAAAGGAGCAAGCAGGCATGGGGATGGGTTCAGAGTAGAGAAAGAAGTAATCTGCTCCTGTTTGAGGCTATTCAGAGGATAAACCAGTAAGGAAGCTGTGACTCACCGTGTTCCCAGCATGGCGACTCCTGAAGCGGTGCCATGCTCCTAGCAAGTGGTAGCATTGTAATTCTGAGTGCAACTGGACCACTGTGTTTAAAAGCCTGTGGACTCTGATGTTTCTGCTCTCTCCTTCAGCATGTGTATAGCTTTGTCCTCCCCACAATTTTGTTGTGGTGAATTTCACTCTAATTACGCACTCTAGTAAACAGAACTTCCTTTTATTTGTCATAGATTTGTTGTCTGATGACTTGATTGGGTGCTCTCCAGCTCTTGTTTTGTGATAAACTATGAGTAATCATTCTACAGTAACCTTTTCCATGCCACTCCTAACACTGTCGACTTCTCTCATAACCCTGCTCATCTCTCCTCCCAAGCTGAGGAAATGTTGTGTTTAGTCTCCTGATGCGTGGAAACGGCTTTGTGTCTCAATCTTGCCAACTTTGCAATGAATCTTACTCACGTCTTTCCTTCCTCTCCCTGACAATAAGAATATTTTTATGCATATTCATTCATTGGATTTGGAGATAAAGCATATAATTTTCACCAAAGAAATGCACTTGCTGCAGCACAGGCTGATGAGGAAACCACCTGTGGTTTTCGTATGAGGAAGGCTGGAAAAATGTTTGCCTTCATGCAAACTTCCAAAGCCCACAAAAACAGCTTAGATATTTTCACTGGTTTTTAATTGGGTAAGTACATGCAAATATGTTTGCATGTTTCAAGCAATGTGTTTAGATCTTTCCTTCCTTCCTAAATGTTACTTTTGTACTTGCTCACTTGCTCATAATGGTGGGAAAATAACTGGAGAATAGCGAAGTCTTCAGAATGGGGGATTGGCTATCTAAAAACTATTTGTGAATTCACATTTAGTCTGTCAAACCATTGGGACTGGAGAAATGTATTTAGTGGTGGCATCCATCTTTCATGAAATAGTTGTGTATTCCAATATGAAATTTAAGTTTATTACCGGCTTTAACATGAGAACCTGAAGGAAACACTAAAAACCACAGGGGGTTAGGAAGCACTGGGCTGAGACAGCCAGATCTTCAGAGCCAGAAGCACAGCATTCCAGCTGGTCTAATGAGTTTTGCTGAGAGGTAGGTTGGTTCCCTTCGCTAGTACAGAACTGTGCTACTGAAGTAATGCTGGTTCTGAGACACAGACTAGCACCTCATTGTTGCTCTGCAGTGCTTCCATACCTGTTCACCAGATCATTTGAAGCTAGCTAAATTCTTTTTATGCAATGCTGAGTTGTGCATACAAATGTCTGAATGTATATGTCTATGCATTCCAAGTGTCTGCTTCATTTTAGGGCAATATCCTTAACACTGAGTATAGTAACTGGACATCAACGAGTCAGAGATTTGATTAATAACTATTCGTGGAAAATGAAACAGTGTCAGCAGAAGATACCATGAGTCTCAATGCAGAATACTTTGAACTGCTGCTAGGCTGTTTTGGGTTCAAATTCCCTGATGGGTTCAGATCCCCCTTCAAAACAATTTAATCTAGATATTACATGTTTTGGATATGTGTACTACCTCCTGTACCTTTGGGTAAAAGGATGACACCCTTAGCAACCCTCCAGTGGTTTTGTCCATTAGGTTTCATTTCAAGCATTTATGAAAAAAGGAAAAAAATACAACATTATGTTTGAATAAAGCAAACCATGTTGGACTTCCATTTTGGTAATGGATAACAGGTTGCTGGATGTTTGGTTTTATTCCAATTCAGCAACGAAACTGAAGAATTAGTTATTTGCACAGCCTCAGGCAGAAGTAATTTCTAGGGTGCCTGACAGTATGCTTATCAATGCCTAATCAGGTTCTCCTCATGTTTCCCACACTTTTTATTCTCAGAATCTTGCATCTTTTTTCATTGCAGTGCAGAAGAAAATATGAAATTTAGCATTAAAACACAGGCCCTGTTTCCATTATCATTCATACTGGCTCTATGCATCAGCAAATCGCCTGCAGCAGAAATTTCATCTGGATCATGTGTGGGCACAAACACATGTTCTTGTCAAATTATCTAGTATGCAACAGGGAGGTGATCGTGTTTTTACACAAATTGCAAGGCGAGAGATGATACCTGATCCTCTGCAAAAGCTAGCCAGTGCAATCTTTGAAAAATGTAGGTGGACTAACTAATTTTAGCTGACAGATTGAGCCTGTACCACATTAGCACTGTGTTCTCTCCTACAAGGAGGCTTAAAATTGAATTTATTGTGTCATCGAGCCACAACCTTAAAGAGGAAAGTCCACCTTCAAAAACCTCTCCGTTCTTTTCTAAGATCAGGGAAAAGAGAAAATAAGGAGTGTTAGGGGCTCAGTTTGGACTGCTGGGCTCCACTCCCACTCGTGCCAGCTGTCCAGCAATTACTCTTAGCCAAATAGCAGCAGGAGCAGAGATCGGAACTTGTCCTACTCTCTGCTTTGTTTGCTACCTTTGGCTGCTTAGATCCTTAGACAGAGCTGGGATGAACTGTTGGCTATCTTTATCCTGCTACATGGCACCTCTAGTCTGTCTTCCACCTCTCTCAGGTAAAAGGAGTTGTGAAGAGGCATATTTCGGTCTCCCACACAGCAATAATTGCCCAGAAGCTTTCCACTGACTAGCATCTCTTAGTACCCAGTCCTGCAACAGTCATGCACCTGTCTATCCTAGATACAGCAAATAATAAATCTGAGGGCTGCTCAGGTTAAATGAAAACCTTCAGGTGGAAGGCTTCAGCTTCATGGCCATGAAGCCATCAGGAACTGCTTGTTACCCCTTGCAAGGCAGGGTATATCAAACAAATAAATGTGTTCTAATTTTACAGCACCTATTCTATTCTATCTATTGCACCTCTTTTTATGCAGAATAAACATCTCATCTGAATGTGGTTAGTATCAGAAGCTGCGTTATTCGGCGTACCATTGGGATTCTTCTTACCTAACTGTGGCCAAGCAAAAGTGAAACGTAATCTGACCTTTCAACCTATAGTAGCAATAGACACATACAAGGGTAGTTCATCCCTTTTATGCTGAACATCTTGCTGAAGATGAGATGAGGTTTTTCCCTGGGAGTGGTTACAGGGGGACACCTCAGCTTAGGGTTACAAGCTGTGTGATAAGAGAGAGAGCTGCCTTGCAACTGGACTTGAAATGTCACAGTGTAGAAACTCAGTAACACACAAGAAAAATTGCACAGTTGTAAATCATACAAAGTACATACATTTTAATTGCATTGTAATTGTATTACTCTACCTACAGGCTTTTAATTTGCAAAATGTAACATATGGTATTACATAAAAATCTACAGAAGTCTTTAAAAAGCCACACTTGCAACAGCAGGCCAGATCAGTACTATAACAATTTGATTTAACTTTATTTCGCTTTCTGAAAGCTTCCTGATACAAGTAAGCACGTCAATTAAATCAGTTAACAGCAATTTAATTTTTTGACACAAGGTATGAACTATGGCAACTGAACAGATTTCTAAAGAAGAAAATGGGATGTATGAATTTTGCTTTTTAGTATAAATCTGTGTAGTCACTCATACTCAGTCTAACAGAGGGTTGTCTTGGACTGCTGTGTGTTGCAGTTTGTTTTTTCCCATAGATGTATGTATGACATATAGTCATGGCACCTGTTCTAAGCTCTTATATGTTGTAATGGATGCTGGCTTACATTGAGTAGATTAGACAAACATAAATAGATAAGTTAAAAAATAGCGGTTGTAACATTCTAAAACCTGTTGGTACTTTGCCTGTTAGGAATTTTGAAATAAGTATTGGGAAATTTTGAATATGTTCTGCTTCAAACAACTGTCAATTAAATTTGCTGGTGGTGTTTGACTCTCTGTTAATTTGTCAGTTTATTTTTGCTACTTGCTCTCTGTATTTTCCATTAGAGAGAATGGAGGAGGAGGAACAAATAAGAGCACACAAACCTGCCATTAGATGATTAAAAATGCACTGCCATCCAGTTTTCAGCAGATAACATCATGGATAACAGTTGCTAAAGCAAATTATCATAGGTAAGAACACTGGCTATAGTGCTTCAGGTCCTTAAGTTAAATAATAAGACAAATACTTCAAAAGTACAAAAGTAGTTTTTATGGCTGATTTCTAAATTTAGAGCGATATCCATGACAGCAGTGCTGTGTGGACACTCACACAATTTTTTTTATGTGTTTTAGGAGAATGCCACAGTATAAAGTAGTGCAACCTCAGGAGTGATTCCTGATGTTCTTTCCTCAGCAGCAGGAATTCATAGGGAGCTTTAAAATGTCAGTAGCAAAGTTCTCTTACATATATTTTTATTGCTGTCCAGATAATTGTTTTCACTTATAGAAGTGTCTTAACTAAAACAAAAAGCTAGCTAATGCTTTAACACAAGTTTGACACAACTTTTCGTGTGCCACTCTTCAAATGCAAGGTGGTTCCGCCGTAGATCAGCAGCTCTGCTACATATGTGCTTCACACTACAGCAGCTGGCCAAGCCACATGTGCAGTTTGCCAAACGGTTCCTGAATTGCTATGTTAATGCTTAAGCACAGTTTATCTCCATGAACAGGATGCTGAGATGGGCACTTTGATTTCATTCCAGTGTGCGACAGTGCACGCTGTGTGCACACACATACTCTCATAGACATTTTGCCTGTTCATTTTGGTCAATCTTCTGTGAAGGAAAAGAGCTAGACCACATCCCATTAACTGGCAAAAAAAATACATTCTACAGTAAATTTTATTTTTTCCAGATTTGCCATTCTAGAGTGAACTTCTGTCTGTCATGTAATTTAAATTCTTTCCAAGGTTTCTGTTCTCCATTACCTCTTCAATATAAACTGATTTCATTTGGAGTTTAGCTTCCCTTCAGGCACATTTAATTAGGAATTTCCCAGTTTGACATGGTAATAATGAACTAAAATCTGAGTCACACTTGTTATTTTAAGTGAGTGAGTACACTCATTGCTTTCTTAGCATGTTCATGGTTGGTCCTTGTTTTTCTTTGTTGGATGACAATGAGACTTTTTGCTGATGGGTTATGCTTGCTTCCCTGCTCTGTGAAGACAAAATGAGAACAAGTACCAAAGGACAAAGGCTTTTAGATTTTTCTAATCTAGATTAGAAAAATTCTAGATTTTTCAAAGCAAAGTATTATATCTTAGTCTCTGAAGATTTTGGTATCTATTCCATTTTACTGGTTTGTGCTGTGATTTGCTTTCATATTGCTATACTAAAGGAAATACTAACTGCTTACCACTTCATATGTCTTACTTAGGTTCTAAAATTATTACTTTTGGCTTGTGGTTCCTGTTTTTTTTTTTAATCCTTAGTCTGCTTACACCCACTACAGAGCTCAGTTTTTATCACTAGGGATCAAAAAGTTTATTGAAGAGTTCTGCTTGTTCCTCCACCGGCAAAAATCTGTAATAAGAAAGGGCATGTAGCCACATATTGAGTGGCTACTGCAGCTCTAAATGTGTGCTGTATCAGGCACTAGTAATGTTGTGAAGCACTGGAACAGCAGTTGTGTAGCAGTGTGTCCTTAAGTTCCTGTGATTCTTTCCCCATGCTGCAGAATGTGTCTGCTCCAGCAGTGAGGAAAGAGGACTGGAGATGTTTGCAGCCTTTCTCCTCCCATTCCCCTACTCTGGCCCCATTTCTCAGCAAGGTGCCAGAGCAGACCACAGCAGGTTTGCCACATATCTTTGTGGAGCTGGTGGAGATATCTGGGTTTTGGAGACGGAGCGTGGTGACGAAGGATGTCATATCTTATGGGCAGAGGAAAAGCAGGGTGTGCCACAGCCCCAGTACCAGCTTGAGCTGTAACTTGTAGCATGTTCTTAGAGAAAAATCCCACTAGCTGGGCACTGGGGGATTAGTGAGAGAAGAGGGGGGGATGCGTCTGCGTTCCTGAAGGTTGAGCTCTGTGACTTTCACTTCCTAGCCCAAGTATTCAGTGTTACATTGGTGGAACAAACCAGACATTCCTGTGGACTGGAAAGAGTTGAACCTGTAACTGTAGAGGAGACTTAGGACAGCATGGGTAAGCCAATGAGGCTCTGTCTGCTCTTCCATGTACCCTGGATGGGCTTAGCATCAGTGAAGCTGATGCTGCTTGTGATGCCATCTTCCTAGCATCTTTAGAAGAAGAGAGAGAGATACAATGACAGAAGTGTTGTCCCAGTCCAGTTCACAGTGGAACACATCATTCTGTGTGGAACTCATTGTTTGCTAGAAGCCTCTAGCTTCTAGCCTAGCAAACCTAAGCTCACATGTGTCTTGGCTGCAGGCCTGCCTAGGAATTGCATTAGCACTTCTGTGTTCCCTCTGATCATGACATGGGCAGATGATTGGTACTTTTGGTACTTTTTCTGATCATCTTTAATGCCCCTCTTTATTTGAATCAGAAAAGCCTTTTTATAAATAAATTAAATTTGGGGGAGTTGTGCCTTTTTGGCAATTTTTGGAAGTATGGCTTTTTGTTTTTAACATATGTACTCCACTCATATGCGTACTCCCAGTGCTACTATGAGGGGATCATTTCACTGAAAGATGAAACCTGGCCTTCCTGACTCTGCAAGAGAATGGGAAAAATGTTTTCTTTCCACATAGGAAGATTTAGAACAGTATCTCCAGTGACTGTTCTGTGCCCAAAAAAGTTTCATCTTCATTGGTATTGTTGTCAAAACCCCACTTATTAAAATTCTACTGGAACTTGATAGATAGAAACAAGGACATTTATTAAACTAACATTTAATAAATAAGAACAACTTTTACTCCCATTTGACTTTTGGGGGGTTTTTCCTAATAGATATTTCCAAGTATACTGTATTACTATTTTCCCATGCCCACTAACCTTTTCTAAATGTTTTCATGGTTGGTAGCATGTCTTTGCTGAACAGAATAGTGATAAGACTAAAATAAGAAATTTGCGTTGAGACTACGTGCTTTAAATCCTAATTCCAGTTCCTCAAAAGAAGAGCACTGAGTTGGAATATGTTTGAAATTTGTATTTTAGGGATATGATTCCATAATTGCTGATCGTTCTGTCACTGGAGGTTGCACCCAGGGAATTTTTTAGACCTCTCTTTTCCTTCTCCATATTCACTGCAGAAAGGCAAAGAGTTTTGCCACTGCATTGTTTTTTTTCCCTGCCTTCTCTTGTTTTCCTCCATCTGTTTCTGCCTTCACTGAGCAGAAGAGATAAAAATTGTGGTGTTCACATCTAGTTTGAAGTAGTCACTTTGAGGTGATAATGACTGAGTAGAGAAATACCTGTCCCTAGCAATGTACTGCAGAAACGCTATTCCTTCTTCCCAGCCAAACATGAGGACGGTTTGAAGTTATCTGCTCTAGAGAATGGTCTGATTATATCTGTATGCACTATAGTGAGGCAAATAAAGATGCCTTGAGTATAGATGCACTGTTTGTTTGCATGAATTTAGCTGCTTCTCACTCAAGTTCGCTTCCAGTAGGAAGATTTCTATTAACTGAAATGAGTATAATCATTTTCTTGTCAAGTTTTCTGTGATGGTTTTGTGAATACATTGAATTTTGCCAGTTAGGTTTCAGAGAGAGTGAATAGTAAGGATATTGGGTGAAAGTAAAAAGATGAGTGGTAGGCTGATGCTGCAGTAATTTTTTCATTGCCAGTTTATATCTGGTGTCAGTGCTGTTAGCTTGCCTTTTTGAAGATTAATCCTTACTGATATATTTGTAGAGCATTCTGATTTAATAGATAAGTGGGCAACCAGGAAAACAACAGGCTATGCTTTTTATACTTCTGGTTTCCTTGTTTATCCTTCTAGTCTTTCTCTGCTCTTGCTCCAGTTTGAACAAGCTATGTGGAGTTGATCTCAAGTTATCCTGCTAGCAATCTTCCAGTCCATTCTGGAATCACACTGGCCTTTTTAGGGTAGTGTCACAAAAACACTCCATAGTCATTCAGTGGTCAGTGGGCATCTGGGGCTCTTTTACATGCAGAGTTTTCCAACTTATCTGTTGTATTTTTGTTGCTGGTACCTAAAAGGTGCAATGTACTGAGTTTTTCTGTTTTTCTCTTTCTTATAATTCAATTTCTTGTATGCTGCCCTGTGAACTTTGTACCTTTGAGCAGTTTTTCAGTCTCTTTATGCCCACTCTCCTGCCTGATGCTTCTCCCCTCCATGCTGGCCATTGCTCTCTCTGTTTTAGCCAAGATTTCACCCTCCCCTAATACTCCATTGTAATTAATAATCTTCCATGTGGAACCTATCAATGCTTCATTAAACACTATGCTGATGATATATCCTACCTTTCCTTTATTTGGACAAAAATAATGTTACCATAGAAAGATGTCAGATTGGTCCTGGTACAGGTCTACTCATCCTGAATCCATCTTGGAGTTCACACACAGTATCTTGATCATAGAATCATAGAGTGGTTAGAGCCGGAAGGGACCTTTAAAGATCATCAAGTTCCAACCTGCTGCCGCGGTCAGAGACACTTTCCACTAGAGCAGGTTGCTCAAAGCCCCATCCAGCCTGGCTTTGAACACTTCCAGGGATAGGGCATCCACAACTTCTATGGGCAACCTGTTCCAGTGTCTCACTACCCCAATCATAAAGAATTTCTTCCTAATATCTAATCTCTTCCAGTTTAAAACCATTACCCCTTGTCCTACCACTACACTCCCTGATAAAGAGTCCCTCCCCATCTCTCCTGTAGGCTCCCTTCAGGTACTGGAAGGCAACTATGAGGTCTCCCTGTTGCATTCTCTTCTCCAGGCTGAACAACCTCAACTCTCTCAGCCAGTATTCACAGGAGAGGTGCTCCATCCCTCTGATCATCTTCATGGCCCTCTGGACTCATTGCAACAGGTCCATTTCCTTCTTATGTTGGGGGCCCCAGAGCTGGACTCAGTACTCCAGGTGGGGTCTCAGAAAGACGACGGAAAATATGGGCCCCCTCTGGAAGGAAATGGGAGACCTGGTCATCCAGGATATGGGCAAGTCTGAGGTACTCAAAGACTTTTGCCTCAGTCTTCACCAGCAAGTGCTCTAGGCACACCGCCCAAGTTGCAGAAGGCAAAGGCAGGAACTGGGAGAAAGAGGAACCTCCCACTTTAGGAGAAGATCAGGTTTGAGACCATCTGAGGAACCTGAAGGTGCACAAGTTTGCAGGACCTGATGAGATTCATCTGTGGGTCCTGAAGGAACTGGCAGATGAAGTTGCTAAGCCACTATCCATCATATTTGAGAAGTCGTGGCAGTCCCATGAAGTTTCTGCTGACTGGAAAAGGGGAACCAGAACACCCATTTTTAAGAAGGGAGAAAAGGAAGACCTGGGGAACTACAGCCTGGTCAGTCTCACCTCTGTGCCCAGAAAGATCCTGGATCTGACAAATTTGGTGGCCTTCTAGGATGGGGTTGCAGCACTGGTCGTTAAGGAAAGAGCAAGTGATGTCATCTACATGGTCTTATGCAAAGCATTTGACACTGTCCCTCATGACATCCTTGATTCAAAATTGGAGAGATGCATTTGACCGATGGTCCACTTGGTGGATAAGGAATTGGCTGGATGGCCATACTCAGAGTTGTTGTCAACGGCTTGATGTCCAAGTGGAAACCAGTGATGAGTGGTGTTCCTCAGGGGTTCGTACTGGGACCAGTGCTGTTCAACATCTTTGTGGGAGACATGGACAGTGGGATTGAGTGCACCCTCAGCAAGTTTGCTGATGACAGCAAGCTGTGTGGTGCAGTCGACATGCTGGAGGGAAAGAATGCCATCCAGAGGGACCTGGACAGGCTTGAGAGGTGGGCCCATGCGAACCTTGTGAAGTTCAACGAGGCCAAGTGCAAGGTCCTGCACCTGGGACATGGCAATCCCAAGCACAAATACAGGTTGGGCAGAGACTGGATTGAGAGCAGCCCTGAGGAAAAGGACTTGGGGGTACTGGTTGAGGGGAAGCTCAACATGAGCTGGCAATGTGCGCTGGCAGCCCAGAAAGCCAACCGCATCCTGGACTGCATCAAAAGAAGTGTGGCCAGCAGGGAAAGGGAGATGATTCTGCCCCTCTACTCTGCTCTGGTGAGACCCTACCATAACTCTATGTTTTTAGCCATCCTCTTACTATTCAAATCTGTGCATTAGATGGCATTTTTATGGATAATCTTTTATAATTATGATTGTAATAATCACTTACCGGTAAATATAATTTTTCAGGAAATCTCAGTAATGTTCTGAAACATTGCCACCTTGTGGCTTGTAAAAATTCATCACCTTTAGCAGTGCTTTTTCTTGTACTTAGTTGGAAGAAAGGACATAGCAAATTTTAATCTAAATTAATTCACTAATGAAATCTTCTGTCTGTGTTTTCCAGCTTATATGAAGTATAAATGAATCCCAGTAGTTGTTCTTCCATGCATTGCATGGAGCCTTTTTTCTCTCATTTTTTTGTTTTCCTTACAGCAAATTAAAATGGCTGTTCTGTGTAATACAGGGATGACAGAGACCATAAACCCACTAAGCAGTAGCTTTTAAAATTATGCAAAAGTGAACTTATCAAGATATAATTAGTTAGCAGGTGGTAATATTTAGGATGTACTTTGGAATCCCAGGTGACTAAGTAGAAGCTGAATCTCAAAATTATATAGATGACTCGACTTTGAAAGACTCTTATCGATATTTTATATGCATATCTGATGCTTGTCTTGTCCAGGGGAAAAAGTGCTTTTTAAATATAGTGGCACTTTCCATTTAAGTATAGCAATAACTAAAGAAGCTCTGTGGTAGACTACAAAAATTGGTGGGCTAGATTTAATATTTTGTATTGTAAAAAACATTGTAGATTAGATGATCAAAATGCTCCCTTCTTTTGTGAGCTTCTTTTCCCATTTGTCACCATTGTTGGAGTGTTAGTAAAACAAACATATATATTCATATTTTATCAGCCAGGAAACGAAGGTACCAACCTTGTTTTTGTTAGATGCTTCTTTTTTCTTTCCTTCTTTTTAAAGTCCCTAAACTGCGAAAAGCAGTGGACAACAGGCATGCAGTCTATCCTGAATAATGTTGTTCCGTGTCAGGGAGTGTGAGAAAGGACAAGGATCTGTAGTGCCATCAACAGTTACTGCTTTCCCCAGGATGAGCTTGGGAACCCGAGCCCCATTTTGAGCATTCTGTAAGCAACAGTGCAGGAGTAACCTGTGAAGCTGACTAAAAGAGACTGAGTTGCATCCATTACAGTCCTGTTCTCATGGGACTAAAAGACATGCAAAGCAGTTAATTTTTATCTCAGGACCCTTCATTAGGTCCAGACTGTAGTTTCATTCTCAAAATGAATTCCACTAGATATGCCTATACAGTAGGATGAGAGGACAAGGGGCAATGAGATTCAAAGAACCAGAGAAACACGAGAACCCTCACCTTTGGAGCAATGCCACAGCTCCTCTGGTTGCTTCTCTTCTGCATCTCAGAAAAAATGGCAACAACTCTTTCTTTTGATAGAATAGTCTGCACTGACTATAAATAAGATTTCCATTTTGTTTTTTATTTACCTCATATGATAATCTACAGGAATAGATTTAGTATGGAGAAGCACAGCAAATACATCCAGTTTATGGGCAGAAGTTGTGAAGGGTCACTCAGCTTGGGAAGTGAAGGCACTTGCCAGGCAATGGGAAAGAAAGCAGAGGATGCTGGCTGGGAACATTAATACATTTTTCTGCATTTAAGTCTCCTTTTCTGATGAAGAAAGACTAGGTTCATAAATGATTTACAACTTGCTGAAGGAATTTGAAAATGTATCACAGTCATTTTCCATACAGATGTCAAAATATATCATTATGTACTATAGGAATAGAATATGGTATTGGACTGGATAGTATTGTTTGGGGAGCTGCATAAAATGACTAAAACTCAAGGTAAAAATTTCAAAGGGACTTTGAGAAAGTCATAAGTGTTTGGAAGAAGCAGTAAAACAGGGAAGACAATGATTTTCAAAATGGGAGGGGAAGAGCATCTCCCATTTGGAGACAGGTGTAAGAAACGTATTAGGAACATGCCCTGGGGACTCCCATAAAAGTAGAGCTGGGATGTGGGTGGGAGAATCTGTCCAGGCCAGGGATGGGGATAGGAGAGGAAGTTCTGCTGAGAAGCCTCCAAACTGGAGAAAGCTGAAGAGACCGTTGGAACAGAACAGAGTGTGCAGATGATGGAAACTGTTGCTGCATTAGTGTCTGTTGTCTGCCTGCTTCTTTCCACTTCCCCACTCAGGAAAGAGAAATCACACTACTGCTAGCGGGTGCTGAGCCTTGAGCTCCCCTGCTATTTTAGAAGCCACACTTCCATGTAGTAAGGTGGTAGGATGGCTTCAGGCCTCCCCAGGAAACCACAGGCACCCTCCACTCCTGACCCTTTTACTATTGTCCCCCTTGGTACCCAATGGTCAGAAGGGACCTCTGGAAATCATCCAGTCCAACCACCCCCTCAAAGAAGGACTGCCAGCAACACTAGGTCTGGTCAACTGTGACTTTGTCTAGCCAAGTCTTGGATAACTGCAAGACTGTTAAAGTGTTTCTCCAGGGCCAACCTGGAGTCAGAATTGCAGTACAGGAGCTTATACTTGCAACTAAGGTTGAGAATGTTCAAAACAACAATTAGTTTTATAGGGTCTTTTTGGCCATTAACAATGGGAAACTGTTGTGTTTTTTTTTCCAAATTTCTCTGCCTTTGCATATCTTCCTTTGTTGTCATGTCCATAGTGGTGCTTGTTATTGAATAGTGCCAAGGTAACACTGAGAAATTCCTAATTGGCTTGGTATGCACATTTTGACTTACCGTGAAGTCAAATGAATGTTTGTTCCTTCTCTTATTTCTAGCAAGGCTTCATTGCTGCAGGAGAAAGAAATCTGGATGTGTCCTTTTCAAAAGTCACTAAGTCTTTATTAATGGTGCAGAAATCCTCATAAATAAGGATAAAAGAGTTGGCAGAGTCAGCCCAGTTTGGTGTTCCGAATCCAAAGCTAGGACCGGCAATTTAGAATACAAATTTAATGAAAAATGATGTGAATGAAGGAGATACAGATCCTCATTTGTCATTTTCTTTTCTTGGTGAGATTTGTGCAGGGAGTGCAAAATCATTGGCAGACAATTACAATCTCTGAAAAAAATCTTTTTTTTCAGCATCCAATTTCACTTTAGACCATGTTAATGCTGAGTGAAGATTTATAGCAGGAGAAGAAGAGAGTACAAGTTCCTAAAATAGCGTATGTTGGTCACAGGGCCAAGATTTAATTTTCTGGGTAGAAAACAGCTGTAATAAGCCTAAACAGTATTGTGGATCAGTGAGAAAGGTGAAAACGTGGAAAGATTTTTCTCTCTACTAGGGCCTGTGTTTTGGAATATGCCACATATTGAGGGTACCTCAATGCACCATCATTTATCACCAATAAGAAGGTCCGCAGCATGAGTGTTGTTTTATTCTAGTCAAAGTTGTTGCTAATTGATTAGTGCTCCCTGCCTCACTCTTTCAATTTTTTTCTGTCACCACCCATCCCTGTCAGAGGCCACAATCACTCAAGCATGAATGTCACCACAAATGTGACTGGCCTTGTCACTTGTTCCATTCAACGCATTATGCAGCCGTGCACATCTAGTTTTCCTTTGAGTCTGATTTTCAGATTATGTTTATAATCAGATCAGCCATACAGGAGCAAATGAAAAAAAAAATCAGACAACTATGGTAGGACTTGCTGAATAGAGATCCAGGCGGAACCCTTTCCCAAGCCTTCCAATGGCTGTATTTGGTATACATTCTTGCAGCTCCAAACCTTGAAGTCCTTGATCATTCCTTAGGCTGACCTGAAGGGGTCTTGCTTGACAAGATGAGATTTTGCCCAAAGTAAAAGCGACATTTCCTAGATGTTCTTCTAGAGTGCTAGATGCTGTCTTTCATTTATTTTCAGTGCTTCGATACTTTCCATTGTGGGGTTGTTTCTTACATTTTCCAGCCTCTCCTCCAGTGACAGTTACAGTCTCCTCCAGTTCTTTACAGCCACGATGCTGCTTCCCTTCTTGGCCTGAAAGGTCAGCGGTGGCTACTCTTTGAGAAAGCCATAATTGAGTCTTTCCTCGCTCGGTGAGTCTGAGGCTACTAACCCTCTTTGTAAAGACTCTATAATTCTTCCTCAGTAATCCATCCTTTTTTTTCTTTTTTTTTTTCTTTTTTTTTCTTTTTTTTTTCTTTTTTTTTTCTTTTTTTTTTTTCATCTCTAATGAAAAAAGGCAAGCCACTACAATTTGATATAGGATTTTCATAAGGTCTCTTCAGGTCTTGTAATAGTCAAGCTAACGTGTATAGGAATCACCATATTTGTAGCTTCCTTTAATACCTCTGACATCTGCAGGTTTCAATGCTGTCAAGTGCTGCATTCTGCTACTCTCGAATGCTACTTTCACATTAGCAATTGTTACTACTTCCATGTTTTCTGTGCTATTTGCCAGGCACTGCAGAAGTTATCTGTGAATTTTTTATTCCCATCTTGTATTGTAATTGTGTTTACAGGCCACAGAAGAACTGTTCAGTCAGCACTGGCCTCTGTCAGAGTCTGTCAGTATAATTTTTATTTGGTTGTTTGTCTGTTTGTTTTAGTCTAACTTTCTAGGAAAGAGAAGCTGAAACCCCACTCTTTCTCCATAACCACTTTGGAATTTACTTGTCCATTTCAGCAAAACGGCAAAGATCTTGTTTAATATGCTCACTTAAAGAGAAGTTATAGTGAATATTTAGTCCTTATCAGACATCATAAAATTGGCATCCAGGATAATACTTATGAAATTCCAGCATCCTTTGGAGTTTATACCATCTTAAGCACTAGAGAATTTAACCATCAGTCCAAATTTCTCTCTTGTGTGGATTGTCTATTGTCTGATAGGTGGTCAGCTCATTTTACAACCTCAGTATATTTCAGTTAAAACAGTGAGAATGTAAAACTGCAAGACATAAGTAGTGGGTAACACAGCTTTGTAAGATCCACTGTTGACGAAACTATTTGTTTTGGATTTTAACCCAGATTTTGGGTTACCTAAATATAATTCTCCTGCAGAGATATAGGCATACTTAATTAAATTAACATAAAAATTATAGTAATTAACCATTCTTACCAAGATCTGAGGCTGGTTAATCTGAAATTTGTATATGCATAAGCTGTTAAAAATATTTAGTTCTATCATATTCTTTTCAATATTCTCAGTATACATATGAGAACAGTAGGAAATAGCCTTAGTTAATGATCTTTAGCCTCAAGTCCGCATGAACTGCCACAAACATATGAAGGAACTTTAGTCTACCGTAAGTACCAGGGCAGTTTTGCAAAGTTTAACTTATTACTTGCTGACATAAATATCCAGTATGTCTTCTTCTAGAAGAAACTCTAAAATTAGAAATTCCTTGAGTATTATTTGGTGGGTTTGGCGATTTTGGCTGGTGAATGTGTACAACACAAAGCACTTGTCTCAGTGTTAATTGTTGCTCCATATTTATTTAATGTCATTTAAATAAAGGGAGGATGTGGTTTGGCCAGGATCTCCACTTCTCTCATGTCTCGCAGCTGCTATTATGGTGGCTCTCGATCATCAGATAACAGAATTGCAGAATAGTTGAGACAGGAAGGGAACTCTGTAGGTCATCTCGTCTGACCACCCTGGTTTCCAGGATGGGCTGCTCCATCACTTTTCCAGGACTCAAGGTGAAACTGATTGGCCTCTAGTTCCCTGGGTCCTCCTCTTGTCCTTCTTAAAGATAGGAATGACATTTTCTTTCTTCCAGTCTTCAGGCACCTCTCCCAGTCACCATGTTTGATCAAAGATTACTGAGAGTGGCTTTGTAATGGCATTTTCCAGCTCCCTCAGTGCTTGTGGGTGATGCCCATCAGGGCCCATGGATTTATGTATGTCCAGTTTGTTTAAGTATTCTGTGACCTGATTCTCTTCCACCGAGGGTACATCTTCCTTGTTCCAGACTTTCCCCATGTTCTCTGGAACCTGGGATTCCTGAATCAGATCAGATGTGAATTCATTCAGACTGTTGCCATGGCTGAAGCTGTGAGATCTGATGGATAAGCTTGAAAGTGCATTTTAAATGGCAAGTGTTTTCTGTGTGAAAATAAAGTGTCTCAGGACACCTTACAACACCTAAGAACACCTGCTGCAAGTTTTCCAGATGGTACCTGTGAATGTGCCAGAGTGTATTGAAAAACTACATAGGCCTTTATAGCCAATATTGACGAGATCCAAAATGTTAGAGGTCCTTTTTATGCAGGTCAATGACCCATGCTAAAAATCTCTCTGTGGATATAGCAAGAAGAGACTTGTTTAACCAGAGGTTTGTACTGATGCATTCCATTAATGAACAGACATTGCCACACTGGAGGAGATGCCATTGAAACTGTAGCTCTATTACTGTTCTGCTGATTCAGACTGTGGATAAATCTATCATCCACTCTCACTGCTTAATTACTAGCTGTCATAGTCCTTGTAATGTAACACTTTCATTAGATTCAGAAATAGGACACACAAAAGGATAGCAAATCATCCTGGGAAGTTTTTCCCAGACAGATAAATGCTACTAACAATAAAGTAAGTTGTTATTATTAGCATTGTGCTGTTAATGAAAATTATGGACAATTATCTGCTTTTGAAGCTGGCTCTTCCCTGTCTGTATAGTGTTTTGATAATTTTTTTTTTTATTTTTTTTTTTTTTAGTGCAGAAGACTTTAAAAAAGACACCCACACAGGCTGCAGAAGTTTGAGATAAACGGTTCATATTATTTATGCAGTGGAAATTCTCAGGAAGAAGACTAGATTAGGGAAAGATTGTCTGGTTTGCTGGTTTAAAGCTTTTGAATAACTGGCATACACTACACCTCAAAACTGATGTTGTTTACATTTTCTTTTAGGAACGTCTCTTGATGAGTCTTTTGCCCAGGAATGTTGCAATGGAAATGAAGGAAGATTTCCTGAAGCCCCCTGAAAGGATTTTCCACAAGATTTACATTCAAAGGCATGACAACGTTAGGTAGGATTGACGTAGAACATGAAATAATTTAAAGGAGAGAATATTTAGTACATATACAGAGCCATGCAATTGCAGTCAGGTCTTAGAGAAAAAAAAAAAAAAAAGAAACTAGTTTTGATTTGTGAAGATTTGTCATTTATGCAGAGGAGGAAGACTTCATAGTCTTCTCAGAAGATAATGGTGAATCAATAAATGGCTTAGAATAGTAGTGCTGGGAGGCAGACAACTTTTTTTCAAATGAGTAGTCATTCTTTCTGTAGTGTATTACATTTTGGATGACTGGGAGTATTTATTTTGCATGGTAACTTTCACACATTTATAACTTCCTGATAGTAAGATAAATTATTTTTAATGCAATAGATTTTCTAGGTGATAGCATGGAAATACATGAAGAAACTGTGATGTAAACTTAAAAAATGTGTATCTGTCCCCATTATATGAGCATTCCTCCACAGAGGTTATCGACTGAGGCTCAATTCCACTTCTTGCTCTTGCATAGTAACAGACTGTTGTGCAAGTGTGGTTGAAGTGCATTCTCATTTGATATTCTTTGCATCTCCCCCCCAAAAAAATCATTAAAGGCCTTGTCTGAACAGTGTTCTTTTATCATACTGCCTCTGCCTACTTTTTCTTCAAGTGCCTTGCTTCCACACCAAAAACAGTGTCAGAGGTTTACTTGGTGCCACCCTTGCACTAAGCAAGGTGCAGGCTTAATAAGTGATGCTGCAGAGCTGCCTTGAATTGCATCGTGTACTCCTGTGGCAAAGGCATAAACCCCCTTAGCACCTCCTCCTGTCCCTCACCCACTGGTAAGTTTCTTCTTTTGGGGTTCAGTCTGTCTCCCATTGAGCTGACTATTATTTCCAAGGACCATTTCCCAGTGACTAAGTTGTTGCAACTAAAAGCATTCATCAGTGAGGGAGTCAGGGATGACTGTGATGGGAGTGTTTAGAAGACTGACAAATTAGGTCAGTTTTACAATGTAAAATTAAATATTGCTGAATTTATTAATTAGCAGCTGACTTGTTGCTAATGGTTAAATCTTAGATAATATTGATCATCATCACTACGAATACAAAACTCTTGGTATTTAACAATCAATTTACAGTACCCCAGAGCTGACAATTCAAAGTTAGCATTGGTGGTTACAATCTTTGGTGGTTCTCAATTGTCAAAGTCAGGCTTGAGAGCTCCTCAAGGAGAGAATTCAAGATTGGAGTGGGTTGTCTTCTTCCTTCTCCAATTTTTCTTGTTTATACCTCATGCTTTTATGCTTTTGCCCCTCCAACATCATTTGTATTTTTTTTCTTTTTCTTGCCAGTCTTTCATCTTTGGATGATGTCCCGTCTATTTGCAGTCTCTAGTGCTTATCTTGTATGCTGCCTGTCAGATTTTTGTTGCTTGGGTGCATTTTACTATATATTTTTTTTTACTATATTTACTATATTTGTTTGTCCCTTTGGTGATCACATTGCTTATATACTTATAAAAATTGTGTCTAGTTATGCCATCACAGTGCTATGAAGAACATGTACACTACTATTGGTTGCACTTACATTCAGGTTCAAGGCAAGCCGACAATAATGATATCCTGGCTGCTGCACTTATACCTTGTACGTGTCACAGGCATTGGTTACAGTGTGGGTAGTCTTGCCGCTGGACTGGTTGACTATAATGCTTCTGAGTCCTCTCTTGTGCTGAGATCTTTTTGTGCTGTAACCTCAGGAGTAATTTTTTTTTTTCCTACGTGTAATGGTGTTTCACATGACCACCAAGGTTGCTGTGCCTTACTCACTGCTTTGATGTGGAGTTCAGAAAAGTTTTTGAACCCGAATACCCTGTCTGGAGAGGTGAATTCATTCTCTGACATTAAGAGGGTACTTTTGGGGCAAATGGAGGCAAAGAAAGATGGTCTCATTTTAATGACAAAGGAAAGATCCTCAGGGAAGAGATCTGAAAACAGGACACCTCACCATCTGTACTGTAAGAAACTGTATTACCTTTTATTTCAGTAATGCAGCTATTGTATTAAAAAAGAAGATTGGGGGGGGGGGGGGGGGCAGGGCATAGTGTCCCAGTAAATACCCAGTGATCTGTTGCTAGCAGGTCCCAGTAGATGAGAGTTTCACCTCAGGAGCTATGTGACTGCAGATCTGAGGGATGCAGGGGAACTCCCTGCAGGTGCCACCCTGATACCAGTGTGGAGGACAGCACCACAGCATCCCTCCAGAAAGTGTTCCTGGTAGTCAGTATCAATAATAAGATGTGTGGTTTACCTTTTAAAGAAAATAAAACAGTAGTTCAGTGCTACACCGGGCAGACCTGAGAAGCCATTCCCATATTCTCATGACCCTCTTCACTCCAAGTAGTTCTGTAAAACACAAAACCAGTTGTTATTATTTAACAGTTCTGTTAAAACAAAAACAACAACAACAAAAAAAAACCAAAAAGCCCCTCGATTGTTATAAATTCCTGGAGTTTTTAACCCCAAAGCTACACAGTGGAAAACTGAAAACAAGCTGTGCTTTTATCTTTCCTATCACAACACTGTCTTTTTTTCCCAGCAAATATCTGGAAGTGTCAGAGCATTATCATCCAGAAAGGATAGGCTGGAGGTAGGCATGCAATTGGTAAACTGCATGATTTTTCCACTCCTCACCTATTAAAAAAAGACAAATAAAAAAACCAAAAGAAAAACCCCAACAATAAAAAAAAAATCACCAGCAAAAAAATCCACATTTCAGTCTTCTAAATAGCTGCCTGAAAAAAAACCCAGATCTTTAAGCACCAGATCTTACATGTGAAAAATAAGAGATTCATACAACTATCTTCTTTATCTTCTCCCAGAAAAACACAGGGGGATACATTACAGTGGAGATATATATATATAAACACTGCTATAAAAAGTGAATGATGGACTGGGAAAAGTTAGTGGCATATTTCATACACCATGGCAACAGCCCTGGTTTATCACTTATTTGGTAAATATTATATCAACTATCAAATAGTTGTTGAATGGCTGCCTGCAACTGACTGCACCTCCAAAAAGAAACGGAAACACACCTCTCCATGTTGAGGGCACAGACCTAAGTGTTGTATCACACTTCAATGAGCTCTTCCCAGATCTGTAGTAAAAAGGGGAATTTATTTAGCTCACAGGTAGCTCTCTTCAGTTAGAAATCATTTCAGACCTCCATCCTTAGTACCCAGTATTTTGTTTTTCTTTCTGCAGTACAAAACATTTAACTCCTTCAACATCAATTGAAGATTTCTGTGTGGAGAGGGGGCCAGTTCAAAACTTACTTTATATTTCCATTTGAGACTGTTCTAAGGGCATCAGTGAAGGGCCCATAAAAGAGCATGAATAGATGGCTTCCTATGCAGAACTGACAGTGCCATCAAAGGAACTGCAAGGGCCCTGGGAACTCTAGTGGTTTGTGGGGAAAACCCCTTTTCTCTTCCAAAATGCTCACATTTAGCAAATGAAAAATTCCTGCTAAGGAAGACATGTACAAGCTTTAGGAGAAGCTTGGTGAAGGTCTGTTATAAAAATTTACCAAAAGTGCCAGAAGTGCAGGGGAAGACTGAAAGCTTGAACCTTCCATGTTCCTCCAATGCCAGAGCTTGAACTTTCACAATTTAGTTCCAATAGAAGCAGATCCTTTATACAATGTTTGTGCTTACTGCTTAAGCTTTGCAGAAACAAATACTGACAGTCCACGTTCTGAAATGTTTTTTAACCACTTGAGATATTTTTCTTTTTCTGTAACTCTTTATTTTTTATTTACCTTTTATATTTTTAAATTAATTTCTCTGAATATTTTGTTTATGTCAACTTTTTATCACCTTTATTTGCATTTTTTCCCTTCCTTTTATTTGATTTGCCCTAATCCAGTTTTGTGGTGGTTCTGTAATTTTTTTTTTGCATTATTTGAAGATTAAGTGAAACATTTGGAAAGAACTGCTTTTTTCTCCTCTCTCACAATCCATTAACTGTTAACTTTTGAAGAGCATCAAAGCTCTCTGTTCAGCAGCAATTTTGTGTCAAAAGAAAAAGACCGCTAAGGCCCAAATTCACCTTACTTTTGGAAGTGAGATAATGGTACAAGAAAAGGATTTCTTCCATTCTGACCCTCTGTATGTGTTTGTGTCTGTGCAAAAAGGAACAAGAAATCTTTACCAGGCAAGTTTTATTATCTCCTGTGTACACTCTGTAAAGGACAGTGGTTAAAACAGAATATATTTATCTGTGGAACCTTCCCAAAGAAGAGGTCAAAAGGAGTCATAGAATGGTTGGAAGGGACCTTAAATATCATCTAGTTCCAACCTCCCCGTGGCCAGGGACACTTCCCACTAGACCAGGTTGCTCAAAGCCCCATCTAGCCTGGTCTTGAATTGTCACAAGGTGATGAAAATCAGTCCTTTGCCAACAAATTCTTCACTGTACTGATGTGCTGCTTCTTTTCCTGTGTTTTTTGTGGAATACTTGAATGATCTTGAAGAAGATACAATTTTTTTTTGTCAAAAAGGAAGAAATGAGGCTTTTTGTATATCTGCTACATTGTAAAGTCTTTGAACATAATTGCTGTACAGTAGGAAATGAGTGCATGTGTTTTAAATGGAAATAAACAACTTAGTGCAAGTGAAATATGCAAATAAGACATGCAAATACACATCCAAAATTATTATAACATGAACCCTATGAGGACACAAAATTCAAGCAACAGGAAGGTAAAATAATCACAACCAGTATAATATCTGTACCTCATGAGAAGGAAATAATCCATATACAGTTCAGGAACCATTTCAACACAGTATAGGTATAATCTCACTGGGGTCACCCCAGCCAAGGTCACTTCCCAACAGAACAGCTCTTCTCTAACGCTCAGAAGTATCGTTTGTAACATACAAGAGCCAGCTTTTTCCCCAAATTAGGTTAAGTAATGTAGGATTAATATTTCCTTTTCTTATCCCTTATCTGGCCCTACATGGTTGAGGAATTTATAGATTACATATATATGCACAGTGGCTACTGTAAAAACACACTACTCCTGACTTAATTTCTCCATGCAACTATAATTCAATTAAGTAATTTCAAGTTGTGTTTCAGCTCAAATATATGCCCTGTACGGAGCCCTCAACACATTTTGTTGTTTGTCTCTTTTGAAATGAACTTTTCCCACTCCATTAGGTATGAAGGAAACTGTTTCAACACATGCATGGATGAGGATATGGCTTACTCAGTATGTTAACAGACAACTTCTCACTACTCCATAACTCAAATAATGTTCAAGAGATAAACAGAAAATGAACATTGAGCTGCCACCAATTTCTTGAGCCTCTGGTACAGCAATTTCATTTTGATTAATTTTTACAAGTGTGAAATAGAACTGGCTGCTTTGTAAGAAGAGATACTAGTTTCAGGCAATACACTGCCTGATGCAAAGCTACCAATAAAAAGATTCCTTGTGGCCATTTAGAGGTTATTGTGACCTAGTCTGAAGCCAGAGCACAGTCTGCAGCTATTTATATGCAAATATTTCTGATCTGTCTTGTTTTCTAGACAGCAGTATAAGTCAAAAAATTTTTGAATTTAACTTACCCATTCCCACATTTTAAAAAGCTATGATGATGATGTCTATCATGGCTTTTGTATATAGGTTTACTGACCTAAGATTTCACAGTGAAGTAGTTTTCATGAATGATTATTTTGCAAAAACAACCTTCCCTTTGTTTTCAGTTTTAACAGCCCTCTTTAATTTCTTGAGAGCACTTGTTTCTTCCCAATTGCACTGAGTTATAGATAAAATTATTAATAATTTTCCCTTATGGTTGATCTTTAAGAAAAAAAAAAAATGACCCTACAGATTCCTTCCTGAGGCAGCATGTACCATTAAAACATCTTTCTTATTGTAAGTTGTACTCTAATTAAACAATTGTCCAACAAAAGTCCAAGTGGTAAGAAAAAACAGTGCATACAACCCCTCCTTATTTTGCTAGTATTTATTTATACAAGTGGCTCCATTGAACCAGCAGGACTATGCAAGTGCACAAAGCACATGTACGAGTGCTGTTAAAAGCAAACATTTACCACCTACCAGCTCTTAAATCTCTTGTGTAACTTGGCAGGATTTCTTTTTCTGAATGCCCCATAGAATGACATAGACAAGGGTTGCTCCATCAATACTCGCAGATGGGAGGCAGCTTAAATCCCTTAAACCAAGCCACAGGCTTTCCATGCTGGGTTTTAGCAGATGCAGGTTCCCGCAGTGCTGCGGAAGGACTGCAGTCACCAGGCAGGTGCTGGCTGTGCCTGCCTGCAGGGATCACAGGGGAGAGACGGGGAGGAAACAGGAATACAAGAGGTCCTGGAGGGATGACTCAGGGCTTGTTGACACAGAAATGCTCCAGAGAGTCAAGGAGTATGAGATAATAATGTATGTAACTTGTATGCCTGTACTGAACCAGCACAGCTCCTTGTTTATGACAGAGATGAGAGAAATGGCTATTCATAATGCTTTCTTTTCTTTTTTTTTTTTTTTTTTTCTGAAATTGCTCACAGCAGTGTTGCTTTGCTTTTATTCAGAATTCTTATACCAGAAGCAGTTAGAAGTAGCTGGGGGTGGTGGTGCATATTTGAGTATCAAAGCAAATACTCAAGGTAACTTTAATAAAAGTCCTTAGGAAACCTTTGTTAAAAATTAGAATCACGGAATCATAGAATGGTTTGGGTTGGAATGGACCTTTGAAGATCATGTGTAGTCCAATCCCCCTATCATGGTCAGGGACATCTTTCAGTAGATCAGGTCGCTCAAAGACCTGACCAACCTGACCTTGAACAGTTCTAGGGAAGGAAGTGTTCTACAACAACATTTCTGCATTGATGGATAAGGGAAGAGAAACTGACATCATCTACCTTGACTTGTGCGAAGCATTTGACACTGTCCCACACAACATCTTTGTCTCTAAATTGAAGAGACATGGATTTGTTGGATGGACCACCGGGTGGATAAGGAATTAGCTGGATGGCCAAAGAGTTGGGGTCAAGGGCTCGATGTCCAAGTGGAAACCAGTGATGAGTGGTGTTCCTCAGGGGTCAGTACTAGGACCAGTGCTGTTTAACATCTTCATTGGCAACATGGATGGTGGGACTGAGTGCACCCTCAGCAAGTTTGCTGACAACAGCAAGCTGTGTGGTGCAGTCAACATGCTGGAGGGAAAGGATGCCATGCAGAGGGATCTGGACAGGCCCTTGAGAGGTGGGCCTGTGGAAACCTTATGAAGTTCAACCAAGCCAAGCACAAGGTCCTGCACCTGGGTCATAGCAATCCCAAGCACAAATACAGGTTGGGCAGAGACTGGATTGAGAGCAGCCCTGAGGAGAAGGACGTGTGGGTGTTGGTTGAGGAGAAGCTCAACATGAGCCAGCAATGTGCGCTTGCTGCCCAGAAAGCCAACTACATCGTGGGCTGCATCAGAAGACGTGCGCCCAGCAGGTCAAGGGAGGTGATTCTCCCTGTGTAGTCCACTCTGGTGCGATCCTACCTGGAGTACTGCGTCCAGCTCTGGAGTCCTCAACATAGAAGGAAATGGACCTGTTGAAGCAAGTTCAGAGGAGGGCCACAAAGATGATCAGAGGGCTGGAACACCTCTCCTGTGAGGACAGGCTGAGAGAGTTGGGGTTGTTCAGCCTGGAGAAGAGAAAGCTCCAGGGAGACCTCATAGTTGCCTTCCAGTACCTGAAGGGGGCCTACAGGAGCGATGGGGAGCGACTCTTTATCAGGGAGTGTAGTAATAGGACAAGGGGTAATGGTTTTAAACTGGAAGAGGGGAGATTTAGATTAGATATTAGGAAGAAATTCTTTACTCGGTGGTGAGAAACAGCTTGGAACAGGTTGCCCAGAGAAGTGGATGCCCCTTCCCTGGAGGTACTCAAGGCCAGGTTGGTTGGGGCTTTGAGCAACCTGGTCTAGTGGAAAGTGTCTCTGGCCATGGCAGCGGGTTGGAACTTGATGATCTTTAAGGTCGCTTGCATCTCCAACCACCCTATGATTCTATGATGGGCATCCACACATTCCCTTCCCTGGGAAGCTAGTTCCACTGTCATAGTAAAGAATGTCTTCCTTATCTAATCTAAATGCATTCTCTTCCAGTTTAAGACCATTACCCTTTTTCAGGTCACTACAGACCCTGGTAAAAAGTCTCTGTCTGTCTTTTTTATAAGTCCCTTTAAGTATTGAAAGACTATTGAATGTCTCCCTGGAGCTGCCTTTTCTCCAGGCTGAACTACGCCAACTCTCTCAGCCTTTTTTTCATGGGAAAGGTGTTCCAGCCCTCTGATCATTTTTGGGACCCTCCTCTGGACCCTCTCTATCTAGTCCATGTCCTTCTTATGTTGGGGGCCCCAGAGCCTGACGCAGTACTCCAGGTAGGGTCTCATGAGATTGGAGTAGGAGGGGCAGAATCACACCCCTTGACCTGCTGGCCACGCTTCCTTTTATGTGTCCTGGGATACTATTGGGTTTCTGGGCTGCAGGCACACAGTCCAATATTTCGTCCACCAGGTCCTTCTCCACAGGGCTGTTCCCGTTCCATTCATCCCCTACTCTGTATCCATGTTTGGGATTTCCCCAACCCAGGTTAGGACATTGCACTTGGCCTTGTTGAACTTAATGAGTTTCACATGTGTCCACTTCTCAAGCATGTCAAGGTCCCTTCTGGATGGCATCCCTTCCCTCAAACATATCAACTGCACCACTCTGGTGCCATTTGCACACTTGCTGAGGGTGCACTCACTCCCTCTGTGTCATTAGGAAGGAAAGAAATAGTCAAAAGAAAAACACTGCCCTTCAATGCTTACCAGTCTGTATTCACACACTAAGATACAGGTATCTATCATATGTCTGTGAAGCATACAGTCTTATACTAAATTTATGTGGATATTAGAAATTAGGCATGTTGTCTGTGTGTGGAGTGCCTAGCAGGAACTGTTCATTGGTAATTTTAGATGCAATTACTGTACACTGTGTTTGGAGGACGTTTTTTCAAGCTTTTTTGGAATAGTTATCTTTTCCGAAAGGTAGGTGAATTTCATTAAGAAAGGAGGAAGTATTCTAAGATTAGAGGGAAAGATGCAGTGCATAGCATCTGTAACAAGAAATGTTCTGTAACAAATGAAACTCCTTTGAAGAAATTTATTAGCAAATTTGGTGATTTCTGCAGTTCCAAGTAACTTCTTGAGATTATATATATTTCAAAATGTTTTGGACATACTTTTTGTCATTTAGTATTGCTGGTTAATAAAACAAGCCATTTCTGTATAAAATATTATCAATGAAAAAAATTAGGTAGCTTTCTGTCAGAAATAAGTTCATTTTCCTATCATATGTGGAAAGGTGACTATGCAAATGTTAGAAAGATAAGCTGTGTTTTCAGTGGGGAGCTTTTAAGCTGCAATCTAGCAATCAGTACATTTGCAAAAATGTTAAAACTAAAATGTTATTGTTCAAAAAACCAAGTAGTTTTAAGCTTATTTTATTAAATTAGAGTAAGACCAGTTGAAAGTTTCAGAAAATAGCCACAAGAAAGCTAGAGTCGGAACTGGATTTTAGCCTTGCTCTGGGAATGCTGTGGGAAGAAAGGCAATACTCACCCATTGCAGCTGCACCAAGCAGCAGTTATTAGCCGTGAGTGGAAGGTGTTGCTGGAGCAATGGGGGGTTTTAAGTCATGGAAAGGGTAACCACAGCTGTTACCTTGAGAGAGAAAACCAGTAACAGAAGTATGTCTTGCATCTCAAATAAAGCAATCAGAAGGAAAGATTTCAAACTAGTCTCCTGCTGCTGCTGTCTTGCACTTTAGTAATACTCTGTATATGTTTATCACCACCTGGAAGCAAGCAGGCAGCTTTAGGAGCAAGCAAACCTCTAACCCAGGACAGCACTGCACTGCTCCTGCAACACAATGGCATCCCACAGGCTTCAAAATCAAGACCAGAGCAGAAGTTTGACAAAGCTCTGCTCAATAATTGATTATTTTTCCCCTTAGGATTTAATTAGAATATTGACATGCTGTTGTGATGCTAATAACTTGTCTGTCTCAAAGCGAAAATGATTTAAGTTTTAAACAGATTACCCAAACTTCCTGATCCTATGAACTTACTGGTAAAATCCCAGTATGACTGAAAACTACAGGACAAATGCTGAATATCTCAAAGAGCACAGGATTGCAGACTTTTTGGTGTAGCACAGCAGCGAGGAGAATGATAGCTCCTTGGGGTCCCTTTGCTTAGTTGTGGGAGGAAGGAATAAGAGCATTGCTCAGCCCCTGGGCAATGAGGCAGCACCAGGCTCAGCACTGTAATAACTAGGTAGCCTTGCTAACCATCACATTTACATTGCTTGTCACGGAAAGCAGCGCTTGAATCGTGTGGTGGCTGTGCTGTTGAACAAGCAGAAGTAACCTTTGTCCTTTGCTTTCACTTTATTTCCACTTTCATCTCTCTTTAATAGCTGCAGTTTAACTGACATTGGGTTTTTTTGTTTTTTCATCAGAGCACCCCAATGGCATTGTTAAGATTTTTGTGCAATTAAAGCAGGGAGAGTCATATCCCTGAACGGTCGTTAAGAGAAACAATTGTTAATGGGTAGCTTCTCATTTCTTGTTTCTATATATGTTAGTATATATTTTTTTAAAATAAAATCACTTGGTAATAGCTGTGAAGTGCCCCTTAGTATACCATACTATTATGAGGTCTCTTTCATGTATAAATAAGCCCTAGTTTACTCTAGTTTAATCCTCTCTGAGGATGTGAACCTCCATGGCAATTAGCATGGCAATTTGCTCTTGAATGAGTGCATCTACAGAGGTGATTAATGTGCCTTAACTCCTGCAGTTGCTTTGTCTTAACTTTTCTGAGTATATCAATGTTAGACACGGTCTATGTTCTAGACTCTCATTACTTTTGTGTGAATAATATATCCAAATCAAAGGAAAGGGAATTTCAGTGTTAATTTGTGTTCTGTTGAGAAACAGGTGGGGACTTGGACTTTGAAAATATTTGAATATATTTGAAAATATGGTTTGGCCCTGGAAACACTTCAAACATATCACTAGAATTCTGGCACTGTATATCTTACCATTTCTCTCCTTAGTACCCTTCTGATTTACATGGCCATAGCAAGAATTACAATCTCTTTTGTGTTCTCGCTCCCTGGGGCAGATTTTCCCACCTCCCGATAAAGGCCTTCTGTGTTCTTTACATTCCAAAAACCTGAGCAGGATGTAAAAGAGGGAAAAAATTTATTGCATCAGATGGGTGATTAGACTCCATAGTCAAAACCCCATGTCACAGACCAAGATGCTGCCCTGATTTTAGATATTGTACAATAAAGAGTAAGTGTTGGCACTGCCCCACAGTACTTGTAGTCCAAGTAATAAGGGAAGAAGCAACAGATGGCACAGACAGGTGAAGAAGTGCAAGAGATAATATTGGTCAGCACATTAGCAAAAATTAAATGAACCGGCTAATGAATTTCAATGCCATCCACTGATGCTCGCTGGACACTTACCTGAGCCATGCAGCACAGTACAGAGAAGTATGGCCTGATGCTGTGGATACTGTGCTTCTCACAGGGAGCAGTTAGACCACATCACGAAGCTACTGTGTGGAAGTTATTAACTCCTCTCTTTCAGTACTTAGTAAACCTCATGCAAGGTTTATCAATTTGGCTGTGGAACTCTACTGGTGCAAGAACTGTCTTTGAAACCAATTGAGCTGAGAAGATCACAGCTGTAAAGAGGAGAAACAAGTGCTCCTGGAGTGCTTACAGGGGAACATCATGAATGAGGTGCTTCGCCATATCTACACCACATAGGTATATAGGCATTGAAAGTGTCCCAGGGTTCTCTACAACAGTTGACAGCACCAGACTGATGCCTATTTTCTGAATCTTTGCCATTTTTATTCCTAAGAGCCCTTCATTGTTTCAGGGCTTGTTTCAGTTTGTGCTTTGGGTCACATTCATGCCATAAATGAGGATAACGAGAATTTGAAGATGTCTTCTGTACTGATATCTCTGTGTCTTTTTCCTTTTTTACAGCATTTTGTTTGCAGACATTGTGGGGTTCACTAGTTTGGCATCACAATGTACTGCCCAAGAGCTGGTGAAGCTGCTGAATGAGCTCTTTGGCAAATTTGATGAATTAGCTACAGTAAGTACAACATTCTTATTTCAATTTAATTTAAAATCCCTTCGGAAAAATGATGCATGTCTTATGCAGGTTAGAAATCTGTAATAGACTGATTTAGCCCCATGTGTCATGGATTTCTAAAGCTTCCATTTTTTATTAATACTCTAGAGAGAAAACAGTCTATTTTAATTGTTTAGGAAAGAAGCTTAAGTTGCTATTTTAAAATACATTTTTCTTCCCCCTCCTTGGTGGGCATCAGTGTTCATCATTGGGTTTGTTTGCACAAAACAGAGAAAATATTTCAATATTTACATTTCTATCCTGCGTGGAAAAAAAAACAGGATAATGGAAAATATGAAAATATTGGCAGTACAGCGTTAAACTACTTTCTGTGATAATAAGCTAGAGAGTAGGATTAGTTCATCACAGAGAGCGCCCCTTGTCACAGAAATGATGGTAGCTTTTCAGAGAGGCTATTGTAGGCAAAATGGGATCCGTATCATAACTGATGCTTATGTTTTGGTCACTGCACTTACATTGTGCAAGTCCCCAAGGAAAAGAAAACGAGAGTAATGTTCCTTGCCTATAACTCCTAGCAGTCTAATGGTCCCACAAGCGTTTGACAAGAAATGAGAGGAATGGCTGTGCTTGAAAAAGCCACACATCTTGTTTCAAATTACATTTAACAATATGCTGAAAATGTGTTTTCCCCTCAAAAAAAGCAAAATTTAATCAAATCTATCCTGTTTGCCAGCCATGTCCTCAGAGCTTTCATTGCTGAGAAGTATCACCTCCACATAAATTATGCTCCTTCACTATCTTCAGACTCTGCAACAGCCTAGAGAACTTTAGGTCTAGAGCCTAGAGACTTTAGAGCCTAGAGCCTTTAGGTCTCCAACATGAACAGCATCCACATTTTTTCAGTCCTCACTGAATTCACTTCTCCTTGATGTAGTCTTCCACGTGAGTCCTCCAAGGAGAAAGAAATCTTCTGCTCCACAGGATGCCAGAGTTGAGGAAGACCTATTCTTAGTTGAATGGGTTATCATTTGACCAAGTGCTATGTCCTGATTTGTACTAGCTGTTCAAGTCATAACAGAAAGGAACTGTTGTATGTTCCTTTTTTTCAAGAAATACAGAAGAATAACTTAGATGCTGAGTAGAGATCCAATGGAGGTGCATTTTTTTGGTATGAATTTGTTAAACACTCAAAAGCCTTTGTGCATTCATGACTGGAAGTATTGGCAGTGCCTCACAGAGAGCACGGGTCCCCCCTCAGAGAACTTCATAGATGTATACCTTAGAAATAAAAGGGACTGCCATGTAGATATCATTGGCAAGAGCTGAAATGGCCTAAAAAAGTTAAAACAGTCTCCTAACTTTAGTTTCATTACTGAATTTCATCCTCCAAATATCAACCAGCCATCTAATAAGCTCTTTTAAGACTTACAATGCTGTCATTTGTAGAGTTGTCATAACCATGAAACACAAGGCAGTGTAATAACATGGAAGCATCGTGACATAGCACAAGATCACAGATGTGCACACATGCCTATGACAATACATAATATGGAATGACTATCATTAGGGCAAAATCTGAGGCTGGACAAAGCTACTCTGCTTAATGAAAACTGGAAGAAACTGAGGAACTTCAGAAATAACAGCCTGAACTAAGTAAACTAAGCCTGAACAGCAGATAAAATCCAATAGAAATTGATGCAAAATCATTCTTTCTATTTGAACTATTCATAAGCCTTATGATAAACTTAACTAACTGCTTAAGTTCAGGAAGGTGGCTTGCTGTTGTTGTGTACAGTCCCAAGGGAACCTCTACAGAATGGGCAAACTTATCCAAAATGCTTATAGAAAACCAAGGTGCCTAAATACTGTGACAAGTACTTCAGGAACCAGAATAGAAATGAAGCCTGAGGCATTCATAACAGCGCCTCTCCACGTGGATTCTCTGATGTCTGTCTAGGATGAAGTTACACTTCCACAAGGATACTAATATTGTCACTGATTTTTGTTTAGCTTTATATTTTCAAGACTCACTTTCCATTCTTCGAAGTGACTGAAGTTGGCCCAAAGACTCAAAAGTTATTAAGGACACCACAAAGTCCTATATAAAATATGACTACCTAAGATTGCTTCTTTAAGAAATGAAACAGTGCTGTTGTGAAAACAGAGAACATACCATTATTTTAAGTACTGTATTCTGATCACCTCTCCTCCTAAAAAAAGACTCAGTGACTTGCAAGGTAAAATAACCTGTACAAAATAAGTGCTTGAAAAACATATTTTCTCTAAAGGTGAATAAAAAAGAAAGAACATGATAAAAGTACAAATAACTTCTAGTAGGGAGTAAGACAATCAGGAATTTTCTTCCATCTCTATGAACAGAATGCACAAGCAAACAGTCAAAGGAGTTGAATGACCATAAATTGAAACCTAAGGTTTGCCTTCAGAACTCCCTGTTACAAGCTGTAACTATATTTGAAGCTATTGTGATTTAAAAGGTGTAGCATTTCAACAAGAGCAAAACTGTTTGCCTTACCAAAAAAAATCAAACAAACATCATAAAGAACGATAGAAAAATCTAATGCTGAAGAGCACAAACCTGCTTCTGAGTGTCAGAAGGACAAAATTTAGGATTAAATTGTCCCAGATATCTCAACAAGATTTTTTTATGTTCATCTGAAGCATCTGGTTCTGGTCGGCTTCAGAGCTATACTGTCAAAAGAGCTATACTGTCTATTCCTACAATGTGTCAATGAAGGAATTGACATTGACAAGATTGAGACCCTTCATGAGAGTTACAGCAAATATATGCTTCGTTACACTTACTACACTTCCCACAGTGGTGACAGGGATTTTTTTTAAAGCACTACAGTTTTAAGACAGGACAATTGTTTTAACGAGGGTTGTCATAAACTGCCCCTTCCAGTTGACATTGTTCCTAAGAAGCAGTAGCGCACAGCATGCACACTCACAGATCACAGTTTAGTAGTCCCAGGGAACATACCTATCATCATTACATTTTTCTTTAAATTCCCTGCAGTTTCCTACTACATCATTCTGAATACTAAAGCACAGCATTGTTTTAAAATCAGCCCAGTCCTCTGTTTTGATCTGATAATGGATATCTAGAAGTTGCTTTGACCAAAAGATAGGAATCCTTCTGGAAAATTACACTTCACAGCACATTTCTTCTGACTGTAGGAGACACAATAACAAACCTCCCTTTAACACATCAGAAGGCACCAAGGAAAGCTCGTATGTTCTGTCCTTAATCACACCCCGATGCAGCACAGTCTGAACTAGGAGGACAAGTAAATAACAAATCTTCACATAGCTGAAAGAAACCATGAGATCTCATTTCAATTTGGAAAAAGAATGTATGCAAGCTGAACAGAAAATCTAAAGCTTTTTAGCTCCTCTGCTGTCTGGAATCTGCTTCTTCCCTGACAAACAACTGACTTCGCTGTCTGCCTGGTGTCTGCCTGGTACCCTGGCTCCAGTTGACCGCACCTGGCCACTGCTAGGGGAGCAAGCATGGTGCAGTAGCCATGTCCCTGGCTTCAGTGCCATGTCACATGTCATAGGCTGTTATTTCTGAACTTCCTCAGTTTCTTTCAGTTTTCGTTAAGCAGAGTAGCTTTGTCTGGTCTCAGATTTTGCCCTAATGATAGTCATTCCACATTACATATTATCAATGAATGCTTTAAACAACTGATCTTTGCGTGAGGTCTTCAGATGCCTTGAAATTAGCCTTTAACACTATAGCCAGCTTCCAGTTTGTCATTCTTAAGCTTACTTGTAAGACTGACAAATTTTAATGATACAACCATTTGCATCATGCTGGTTTTATGTTCCCTAGGAACTCTTGGGCGCATGACACTGGGTGCCTTGTTGCTTTAATACACTGTATATTTTCTCTTTGTCTTCTCTAATACGCTGTCATTTTCTCGTCATGCTTTAGCTGTAGCATAGATTTACTGTGAATGAGAGACATTCTCAAGGCTGCAGTTACCCATGTAGCATCGCACAGAGTTGCACATGCCCGTGCTCTGGTACTCTCATGGTCACAGCTCCACTATTGTGTGATACAGTTCAGCTACACCTAAAATAAGTCATCTTAATAGAAAAGAGGAACTATTTCTCCCGCATCCTGCATCGTAATGAAGCAGCTTTGCTTTTTAGAAAAGTTTTGATCTTCTTTAATTATTCTTTTCTTTGGTAGATTTTTCTCACATACTTCCTGCATCTAATCTACGTGGAGAATTAATTATTTGTGTCTATGGGTTCAGTTATTTCCCTTTCAACTTCTGTGTTATTGCATCCTGGGCTTCTAAGACTTTCTATTTACAAGTGGATAAGGATAAATGAAGGAAGGGTCTAGGACATCACTAGAAGAGGATTTTGATATTCTGAATGAAAGACTTTACTTGTTTGTACCACTTTTGGCATCTCATCTATTAACCAGGCTGACACACACCACTTCCTTGTTCTTTCCATTTGCAGTTATATACACCTTCAGGCTTTGTCAGTGTTTGTAGGCTGAGTCTATTTTTATTTCTTTCAGTTTTAATTTAGTATCCTTCCCTGATTACCTTCTTAGCTTTTAACAATTTTTGCTTTCCAAATTTCGATGTTACTGAAGTGTTTTTTTGTACATGTTCAGCCTTAGAGGTATTGAACTTCACAACGTTGCTGCTGAGCCTTAGGCAAAGGGTCAGTAAGTAATATATTTAATCAGCTTCTGTGCTGCATTTTTTTAAATGTGTCAAGAACAGTCAGTCCTTTGCTGTGCTTTGAACTATGTATTCCTAAAAGCAATCACTTTAAGAAATTGATTCTATTGAATCTACAGAATGCTTTGAGTTTATATGAAGATAATAATGATGTATTTTTAAATATAAAATGAACAAAATTTTGTGGGCTGGGTAAGATGGGAAAGTTAGTGCTGGAAAACATAGTTATAAACTTATAGCACTTAACCCTTCTTTGTTGAAATTGGTAAGTGTGCACTGGATGGGAATATTTATGAAGGCTAACTTTAAGAAGATTTGTTTCCCCAAGTTCCCTTGATAGTGCAGACATAGGATCCCACTGAGGCAAATAATGCATGTAAGCTTGAGACTGGTTCTAAAAGGCCATCTGGAGAGGTCTCCTAGAGACACCTAGGAAGTAAGCTTTCTTAAATTAAAGACTCTATAGATTTGAAGAGGGATGGGGATGTAACTGGGCTTGCTAGAGAGGTGTCTGGGTGTAGTAGCTTGGCATTTGTGGGGCAGCGGGCTAGTATTTTTGAGAGCCAGACGGCCTACCACACCTGAAGGGCAGAATCTACATGCTCAACTCCCTCTCTGAAATGCTTATACACCAATGCATTGAGCATGCGGAATAAACAGGAAGAACTGGAGATCTGTGTGTGGTCACAGGGCCATCATCTCATTGCAATTACTGAGACATGGTGGGATAGCTCACATGACTGGAACACTGTCATGGATGGCTATGTCCTTTTTAGGAAGGACAGGCCAGAAGGGCGAGGTGGTGGAGTTGCTCTATATGTGAGACAGCAAATGGAATGTATCAAGCCCTCCCTGGGGTCAGATGAAGAGAGAGTTGAGACCTTGTGGGTGAGGATTAAGGGGCAGGCCAGTATGAGGGACACTGTTGTGGGTGTTTATTACAGGCCACCTGATCAGGATGGGGAAGTTGATGAGGCCTTTTACAGTCAGCTGAAAGTAGCCTCACAATCGCAGGCCTTGGTTCTCATGGGGGACTTCAATCACCCTGATATCTGCAGGGAAGACTACGCAGCCAGGCATGTACAGTCCAGGAGGTTCCTCCACTGTAGTGATGATAACTTCTTGACTCATGTGATGGAGGAGCCAACAAGGAGAGGTGTACTACAGGACCTAGTTCTGACAAACAAAGAGGGACTGGTGAAGGACATTAAGGTTGGGGGCAGCCTCGGCTGCAGTGACCATGAAAAGATAGAGTTCAGGATCATGGGTAGTATGCGCAAAACAAGTAGGATTGAAACCTTGGACTTCAGGGGGGCTAACTTCAACCTCTTCAAGAAACTGCTTGGAGAAATCCCATGGGTTAGGGCTCTGGAAGGTAGGGGTGCTCAAGAGAGCTGGACAATATTCAAATATCTCTTTCTCCAAGCTCAGGATCAGTGCACCCCTAAGAGCAAGAAATCAGGCAAGGGGAAGCAAGAGACCTGTGTGGTTGAGCAGGGAGCTTCTGAAAAAGCTCAAGTGGAAGAAGGAAGTTTACAGTGCACAGAAGAAGGGACTGACCACTTGGGAAGATTACAAGAATGCTGTCAAAGTATACAGGGATGAAACGAGGAAAGCCAAGGCCTCCTTGGAATTAAACCTGGCAAGGGATGTGAAAGTCAACAAGAAGGGTTTTTTCAAGAATATTGGAGGCAAAAGGAAAACGAGAGAAAATGTGGGTCCGCTGTTGAAAGAGACGGGTGCCATGGTGACAGAGGATGCAGAGAAGGCAGAGTTGCTGAATGTCTTCTTTGCTTCAGTCTTCACTGCAGGCCAGCCCTCAGGAGTCCCAGACTTTGGAGGAAACAGAGAAAGTCTGGATGAAGGAAGGCTTCCCCTTGGTTGAGGAAGATCAAGTTAGAGAACAGTTAAGTAAATTGCATAGCTGCAAGTCCATGGGTCCTGATGGGATGCAACCGTGAGTGCTGAGGGAGCTGGCAGAAGTCATTGTTGGGCCACTCTCCATCATCTTTGAAAGGTCCTGGAGAACGGGCAAGGTGCCTGAGGACTGGAGGAAAGCCAATGTCACTCCAGTCTTCAAAAAGGGCAAGAAGGAGGACCCAGGAAAATACAGGCCAGTCAGCCTCACCTCTGTCCCTGGAAAGATGATGGAACGGCTCATTCTGGATATCATCTCAAAGCATCTGGAGGAAAAGAAAGCTATCAGAAGTAGTCAACATGGTTTCACCAAGGGGAAATCCTGTCTGACTAACCTGATAGCCTTCTACGATGGCATGACTGTATGGATAGATGAGGGGAGGGTGGTGGATGTTGTCTACCTTGACTTCAGCAGGGCTTCTGACACAGTCTCCCACAGCAACCTCATAGGTAAGCTTAGGAAGTGTGGGTTAGATGAATGGACAGTGAGGTGGATTGAAAGCTGGCTGAAAGACAGAGCTCAGAGGGTCATCATTAGTGGCACAGAATCTAGTTGGAGGTCCGTAACAAGTGGTGTTCCCCAGGGGTCAGTACTGGGTCTAGTCCTCTTCAATATATTCATCAATGACCTAGATGAAGGGATGGACTGTACCCCCAGCAAGTTTGCTGATGATGCAAAACTGGGATGGGTGGTTGACACACCAGAAGGCTGTGCCACCATCCAGCGGGATCTGGACAGGCTGGAGAGTTGGGCAGAGAGGAACCTGATGAAATTCAACAAGGACAAGTGTAGGGTGCTGCACCTGGGGAGGAATAACCCCCTGCACCAGTACAGGTTGGGGGCTGACCTGCTGGAGAGCAAATCTGAGGAAAAAGACCTGGGAATCCTGGTGGACAACAGGATGACCATGAGCCAGCAATGTGCCCTTGTGGCCAGGAAGGCCAATGACATCCTGGGGTGCATCAGGAAGAGCATGGCCAGCAGGTTGAGGGAGGTTATCTTCCCCCTCTACTCTGCCCTGGGGAGGCCCCATCTGGTGTACTGTGTCCAGTTCTGGGCTCCCCAGTTCAAGAAGGACAGGGAACTGCTGGAGAGGGTACAGCAAAGGGCTACAAAGATGATTAGGCACCTAGAACATCTCTCTTATGAGGAAAGGCTGAGGGACTTGGGTCTTTTTAGTCTGGAGAAGAAAAGACTGGGGAGGGATCTGATCAATGCCTATAAATACTTAAAGGGAGGGTGTCAAGAGGATGGGGCCAGTATTTTTTCAGTGGTGCCCAGTGACAGGAAAAGAGGTAATGGGCACAAACCTGAACATAGTAAGTTTCATCTAAACATGAGGAGGAACTTCTTTACTTTGAGGGTGGCAGAGCATGGGAACAGGCTGCCCAGTCGGGCAGTCTCGCAGTCTCGGGCAGTCGGGCAGTCTCGGGAGACATTCAAAACCCACCTGGACACGCTCCTGTGCAACCTGCTCTGGGTGTACCTGCTTTGGCAGGGGGGTTGGACTAGATAATCTCTAGAAGTTCCTTCCAACCCTGTATCATTCTGTGGTTCTTTGATAGGCTTAGGGACTAATGATGTGTGTATGGTGGGAAGCTAAATTAAATGTCAATGGGACAGTTTTCCAGGGAGAAAGATAATGTCACAGACTTTTGTAGTGAAGTACTATGGGAACATAGAAATGGACAAGTACCAGAGAGGTTACATCTTGCCTAATGTCCTTCATGGTACTTTTTAAGTAAGAGGATACTGTGCTTGTTATGCCAATTCTCTGCCATAACTCTTGTCATGATTTGCATGTTTGTGGTAAATTACCAAATTCTTCCTGTGTTTGTATTCTGCAAATCTGAGATTTGTGGATTTGTATAGGACTGTGTCGGATTATTCTGATTGGTTTCATGGTGTGGGCATTTTTTCTGAAACGAATTGTTTTGACTCGCTGTGCAGTTAGCATAGAGAAAGGTAGTTCTGGAGTTCAGTGTGTATCATCAAAGTGGGATCTCTAATTGCAGTCCGGATGTGCCTCTTTCACTTCATTGTTGTAGAGGCAGTTTAACTGATAACCCAGGTCTGTATTTTAGCTGTCTATATGTACTCTGCATATACAGCCCTACTTGGAGTCCATTGTCCCTGCTCAGATCTCTTATGTGGGGCATAGCAGTGCACCAGGGGAGCAGTCATCAGGACCTCTCCTCAGCTTGGGGGCACCATGCCTCCTGCACTGTAGTCCAGAAGCACTCTTAGAACAGTCAGCTTTGTTCTTCTCAAGCCAGACTTTTTATCTCCTTGAAGTCTACAGAAATCTTTCTGAAAAAAATCTTTCTTTATAACCAGCTGTATACAATATTTTGCTAGTTCTTCTTATGCCATCATTTTTCAGTAATTTTGCCAAGTGGGGGGGAATGACCATTTCGAGTGATTAGGTCTTGAAGATTTCCCATGCTTTTTTGTTCTGAGCGTGACTGAACTTCATACTTTGTTGGTGCACAAATGTGATTGTGTAAAATATTCTTGCTAAAATTCTTTTTCATTTCCAAATAAATTAACATATATGACTTAAGTAGGTTCTCACTCTCCAGGGCTAAAAACATTTAACCTTCTGGTTTTGTAAAATTACTCTCCAGGTGGAGTAGGTAAGGAATTTATTGTGAGAATAAGAATGCACAGAAATGTTAGGCCAAGAACCAGTAGGTTATTGCAGATCAGCATATATAAATGCCATTAAAATTGAGGGAAAGTATATGATGCAAAATGTCTTCCTTTTTATAACTATCCTGAATTCTACATTTTTTCATGTATGATATGGCTCCCATGATGGCAGACAATTTGTAATGACTTCACAAATACGTTACTAAGTTACAAAGTTACATGTGCTCATCCGGAGATGGCCAGCTTTCCTCAATCAGAGCCTATCAAGCCATTTTCTGTGGTACTTCCTATGCTGTAGCCAGATTTGTTTTCCTTTCTTATTATTTCTACCACTCTGTAGAAGCTCTTCTTGCTAGGTCTATACTAGCTGTTTATTGCTATGAATATGTCTCCATTACCCTACTAAATTGAACTCTCTAGAGTATTGCAGTTAGCTCATTCTCAAAGCTTCTTATGTTGGGACTAGCAGATGTGCAAGAACTAGTGTAAATTGGTAAAGTTACTCTTTGCAGGCATTATTCCATTAAAAAGTTATTAAAATAATTGTTTCAATTTTTAAACCCACAGTTCAAAACCTTGTTGAAAGTAAATGTTTAACTGTGTATGCAGTAATTGACAGGATTAAATGAAATTTTCTAATGGGTTGGAGAGTTTTCAAAAGTGTATTATCACTATTGGCACACTGCAATGTGATGGAGCTGGTTGTAATTTCCATGTCACTTAACTCAGGATTTGACTGTGAAGTTCATCTGATAAACTGGCTTCAATGACCTCTCGCATGTTGTGGCCCACACTCAGTATAGCTATTAAAATAGATTTGGATACTACACAGAGAAACTATGTTGGTAAATCTTTTAATTTTACTGAAAAAAAAAAAGTAAATTCGTAAGTGAAATTACTGTTCGTCATTAATGAAAGTTGCAGATGGTGTGAGTAAACTCCGCATCCAGCTCTGGGGCCCCCAGTAAAAGAAAGACAGGGACCTGTTAGAGTGAGTTCAGAAGAGAGCAGTGAAAATGACAGGAGGGCTAGAACACCTCTCCTATGGAGAAAGTCTGAGAGAATCGGGGTTGTTCAGCCTGGATAAGGCTCAAGGGAGACCTTTGTGGCCTTTCAATATATAAAGGGGGCTTATAAGAAAGTCAGCAAAAGACTTTGTATGGGCATCTATAGTGATAGGACAAGGGGCAAAGGTTTTAAACTGAAAGAGAGTAGATTTATATGAGATATAAGGAAGAAATTCTTATCAGGGAATGTAGTGACAGGACAAGGGGTAATGGTTTTAAATTGAAAGAGGGGAGATTTAGATTAGATACTAGAGAGAAATTCTTTTCTGTGAGGGTGGTGAGACACTGGAACAGGTTGCCCAGAGAAGTTGTGGCTGCCCCATCCCTGGAAGTGTTCAAGACCAGGCTGGATGGGGCTTTGAGCAACCTGGTCTGGTGGGAGGTGTCCCTGCCTATGGCAGGGGGGTTGGAACTGGATGATCTTTAAGGTCCCTTCCAACTCTAACCATTCTATGATTCTATTATCTTTAAAGATTCCTTCCAACCCAAACCATTCTATGATTCTGTGATTCTATGATTTTCACAGATTTAGCTGTTAGAAGTTAGATTCATAGATTCATAGATTCATAGATTCATAGACTGGTCCAGGACGGAAGGGACCTCCAAAGGTCATCTAGTCCGACCTCCCTGCAGTCAGCAGGGACACCCCCAACTAGACGAGGTTGCCCAGGGCCTTGTTGAGCTTCACCTTGAATATCTCAAGGGAAGGGGCCTCAACCACCTCCCTGCTCCAGTGCTCCTCCCTGTTCCACCAACCTGTTCCAATGTTCCACCACCCTCATAGTAAAGAACTTTTTCCTAATATCCAATCTAAATCTCCCCTTCTCCAACTTAAAACCATTGTCCCTTGTCCTGTTACTGCAGGCCTTCGTAAACAGACCCTCCCCAGCCTTCCTGTAGGCCCCCCTCAGGTACTGGAAGGCCACTATTAGGTCTCCCCAGAGCCTCCTCTTTTCCAGGCTGAACAACCCCAGCTCCCTCAGCCTGTCCTCATAGCAGAGGTGCTCCAACCCCCCGATCATTTTAGTGGCCCTCCTCTGGACCCGCTCCATCAGGTCTATGTCCTTTCTATATTGAGGGCTCCAGACCTGCACACAGTACTCCAGGTGAGGTCTCACCAGAGCAGAGCAAAGTGGCAGAATCACCTCTCTGGATCTGCTGGCAACACTTCTTTTGATGCAGCCCAGGATGTGATTGGTCTTCTGGGCTGCAAGTACACATTGCCTGCTCATGTCCAGCTTCTCGTCCATCAGCACCTCCAAGTCCCTTTCCTCAGGGCTGCTTTCTAATACCTCATCCCCAGTCTGTATTTATACTGAGGATTGTTTCGGCCCAGGTGCAGAACCCTGCACTTGCTTTTGTTGAACCTCATGAGGTTCATCTGGGCCCACCTCTCCAGCCTGTCCAGGTCCCTCTGAATGACATCCCGTCCCTCTGGTGTATCGACAACACCACACAGCTTGGTGGCATCTGCAAACTTGCTGATGGTGCTCTCAATCCCTCTGTCTATGTCATTGATAAAAATGTTAAACAGTACCAGTCCCAGCATGGACCTTTGAGGGACACCACTTGTCACTGCTCTCCATCTGGACTTCAAGCCATTGAGTACCACCCTCTGGGTGCGACCATCCAGCCAATTCCTTATCCACTGAACAGTCCACTCATCAAATCCGTATCCCTCCAATTTGGCAAGCAGGATGTTGTGAGGGACCGTGTCAAAGGCCTTACTGAAGTCCAGATAGATCACGTCCATAGGTCATCCCTTATCTACTGACCTAGTCACTGTATGATAGAAGGCCACTAGGTTAGTCAGGCAGGACCTGCCCCTAGCAAAGCCATGCTGGCTATCTTGAATCATCTCCGTGTCCTCCATGTGCCCAAGCATGGCATCTAGAAGGATCTGTTCCATGATCTTCCCAGGCACGGAGGTGAGGCTGACAGGTCGGTAGTTCCCAGGGTCCTCCTTTCTACCCTTTTTAAAAATGGGTCCTAAAATTTAAAAATGTAAGTTTTTTAAAATATCTAAAAATTTAAATTTTTTAAAAACGGGGCCTAAGTAGCCCCACTTTTCATCAACACAGAAAGAGGGCCCATTCAAAGGAGATTCAAAGTAAGGTTCTAAGAAGTGCTTTGCATGTGAATCTAAAACTATTCCTTCATCTTTTTCTGCATCTAGCTGCATCTTCTGTGAATACTTCTGCAGTCTAAGAGACTTTCACTAGGTTGTCCTTCCTGTGGAATGTTTTTGGTTTTGTTTTTCTCTAAAGCTCTTCAGTGCACAAAACAGAGTTATAGAGCTTAGGGAAAAAAAAATGAAAGATCTTTTATGTTTTGTTTAATTTTATGCAGAAATTAAATATAATAGGAATGTGTGAATATCAAAAATGTAAACTGATCTCTTGTAAAGGATCTCTCCCTCTCACTGTGCACTGAACTTAAATTGATAACTTGATATGGTATTGCTTAGTTGCACTGTACAGCCTTCCAGTTAATTCTGTCTAATCCACTGCCTTTCTTCTATGACCCTGAAGGAAGGTGGCTTGTGCTTCACTATTTCCTTAACAGCAGAACACTGTATTATGCCCTTCCAAAAGCTCTTGGAGCAGTAAGGCATCCACTATACCTCTGTGTAAAAGAAGGAGTAATGCTAGGACTAGTAATGCCATAAACAGGTATCAACACCCAGGTATCTTCTACCAGTTTGTGTTCAAATCTGTTGAAAGTTGGGGCTCAAAACTGGTGTCAGGCCTGTAACTGTCAGGCTTAGCCACCTTGGTTACTATGTCAGTAGTCCAGAGGATGAATATTAAAATTTGTGTTTGTCACAAATCTTGTGTATATAAGCAAGAGAATGTAAGTAAATTTGCAGAAATGTGTGTCTGTTCATGTTATACACGCACATATACACAAGACACAAGCTGGAATACAAGAAGTTCCATCTGAACATGTGGAAAAACTTCTTTACTTTGAGGGTGGTAGAGCACTGGAACAGGCTGCCCAGAGCGGTCATGGAGTCTCCTTCTCTGGAGACATTCCAAACCCACCTTGAGGCACTCCTATCCAGCCTGCTCTAGGTGGAACCTGCTTTGGTGGGGTGTTTGGACTAGATGATCTCTGAAGTTCCCTTTCAACCCCTACAATTCTGTGATTCTGTGATATATCATGGATGCATATATTTATACAGCATGATAGCCAAAATATAGGTTTTTTCCACTTCTGTTCCAATCTAATGGATAAATTTAATGAAAATGGATAGAGACATCATTCCAGCTTTAGAGGATGTAGTAGAAAATGCTATTTTTTCTGCAAGTCTCTTTTGTGTCTCCGTACACATCTGTAATATAGATAAATTTATGTTAACTTCTAGAATGATTCAAAGCTTTCTAATACAAATTTCTATTGATATTAATAGCACTGTGGCATAAAGTGTTGTAATGTTAAGTATGCTGTACATACTAAATACATTAAAAATAAGCTGCAGTGCTAACAGTGGTGAATCCTATCTTGTCCTCTCAAGAGCTCTTTGGAAGCAGGATGAAGTTCTAGGTTTGTGAAGAGAGATAAATAGGGAATGCATTTTATTGCTATTTTACATCTTCGGGGACTTTTAGAGGTGCTTTGCATTTTTTTCCCCCTATAGTCATTTTATACTGTAATATCTAAGCAAGGATTTAAACTGCGATGTGGTTAGTGTGGATTATTGAATTATGACTTGGGTTCCTGAGGATTATAGGGATAGCTGCTATAAATTAGTGTAGTTCCCCTGAAATCCACGCAATGCTGATTAATATGAACTGAAAATTGTATTGCCTTTGCCTACCTGATACAAACAGTTCAGCTATAAGCACAGCAGGCTGTCAAAAGAAGCTGTTGGAATGGGTCTTTCCAAAAGAAAATGTCTGATAAACCAGGAAGGAGGGAAAACAAGAGGGAAAATATGAAGGGGAATAAAACACAAAAGTAATTCTGTGATGGGTCCTTTCCTCAGGGTCGCTGATCTTCCTTTTGGCTCATTGAATGTCTGTAAGGGAGTGTGACCATGCCCCTCTGTGGCACTGCTTGGCCCCAGTGACAAAGCTCTTGAGAGCAGCGACGGGGCCAGGAGAGCAGTGTATATTCCTTCTTCAGCCCCCAAAGCACACCACTACTCCCCCAGAATTAATTATATTCTTAGTGAAAACTGAGCCATCAGAGATATGCCTTTTGACGGTTTCCATCTGCCCAAGACTTCTCTTCAATACGTGAAGAAAACATTTAGCTAACAGTGTTTTTTTCAAGGATTAGGGCAATGGGCTTTTTTCCCCACAGATTCAAACAGTTTCAGGCAGTGAATGGATGGAGGCGGCATGAAGAGTTTTTGAGCTCAAGAGCTGCTCCCTGTGCTGGCAGGGCATCTCCTTCCACGCTTCTGCTGCATGCAGTACTGCTCTGTACTAATTTGCAGCTGTTCAGGGGCAATACCCAAAGGTCTCACTAATGAGGCAAACCAGGGAGGATGCCAAAGCCTTTCCCTGAGAGAGTAAAGCCTTCAGTGGAAGTCCAGGCCTAATAGATCTCCTCCCTTTACCCCAACGCTTAAATAGTTGAACCTGGATATGTGTTACTTTTGGTTTTCTCTTTTTCCTATTATTTCTTTTTTTAAGACTCTAACTTTACATTCACTAAGCATCATAGGTAGTGTCCAAACTCTTGTTCACATTTTTCTAGCCTAAACAAAACTGAATGTTATTACTGCTCACGTCCTAGAGCATTCGGAGAGTGTAAGTCTGGTACGGTCTGAGTTAGGGGAAATGGGAATCACTGCTTATGCATTTTTTTGGGGCCTTATTAGTATTTTCTCTTACTCTGCACAGTTTAACTAAAACTAAATTTGCTGAATATGGTAAAGAATCTTTTTATGTACCTTAGCTGATGCAGCTTTTATTAGTATGAACAGCAAAAAAAGGGTAAGACAATAAAAGTCTGAAGAGCACATATGCAAATCAGGTTGTTAGCAGGCTTGCAGAAAAAGAAATGAATGTGTATAATAAGCATAAAACATATTGTAATTAAGTCACCCAAGGTCAGATTCATCCTTGGTATAATTCCACTGCAGTTATTGGGGTTATGAGAGAGAAAAGTTCAATGTTTAGCTTTTAAAATCTTGCTTTTTAAAATTGTAATCTGTCTGATCTTCCTTTTTGGCACACTTTGATAGGTACTCACATACCATGATGACACATGGGTATGTACAAATACATTGATTGCTGCAGTAACAGAAGGCAGAGCAGGGACTCTTTCCTTCATTAGCATATGCTGTCTCTAAAATAAAGAAAAGCTTTAAAGAGGCTATTCTCCTACCAGACAGTGTTACAAGAAACAAAAATAATGTACTAAGCATCCCTGACTTCAGATGTATTCACATAACAAACAATTACTTACTTGCATTGATTATTAAAAAAAACCACAAAAAAACCCCAGCAGCAACAGTAAGAATTGTTGCAATCTGGCAGGTGAGAAAGATCCTCCCTTAAAAGACTTTACACTTATTTATATAATCTCTCTGTTCCAGAGAACACCTAGCTGTCTGCCTATGTCTGCTGGGAGAGGTCTGAAAGCACCTTAAACTTTGTTAATAATATAATATTTCTTTGAGACAACCTGTTTTTATATATATATAAATTTTCTTCAGAACTACAAATTTGTTGCTCTTTACTTTTTATTAAAAAAACCTCTATACAAACCAATATTTGACTTGTATAGTAGAAGAATATGGAGTTAATGGTCTGAATTTCCAGTTTTGCAGTCTAAGTTGTCAGACTTCGCTCTTTCTGCAAAATGCACTTGAATAAAGAACCACCACAACAACAAAAGCCCCGAGTTGTTTGGAACAGAAGCGCCCCCCTCTCCCCAGCCCCGTTCTCCCTAGCAGATAGGTAGAATGAACTGTCTCATTAAGTGCTTGTCCGGAAGTGTCAAGAAAGCTCTCAGGAACTTTGAGGTATCCTCTGCTTTGTGAGCTGGGCTTCCACTTCACCCTGACAAACGCTGTGACTGACAGTTACGCCAGAGGGAATTCTGCAGATCTGCTCGGTAGCCTCTCGGTAAGGCACCGCAGGTGGGCAAGCTGCCCGGCTAATGCAGCGCTAGCAATCTCTGCTGTTTGGTATCACGGGCATAAAACCAAGATATCAGCTGTTTCTAAACAGACACTGCTTGTGTCAAGTGTGACTAGAATTTGTAATTATCACACTTGAATTCATCACTGTCACAAATGTGAAAAACTTTGCCGAGTCATTAGCTTCTTTGGAAGTTGCTGAGGAAACAAAACAAAGAGGGAAACGGGTTTGTTTTGTTAATTTGCATATCAATCCTTTAAAATATTGCTCTTACAAAGCTGGAAGTTTGTGGAAGTCTGCTTCACAAATCGAGAGAAAGAAAACAAATTATTTTGCTACAGATTACTGTATAATAATTTATTATAAATAAGGATAGTGAGAATAACATCTGATAAGAAACAAAGTGGTGGTTTCAAAAACAGTAAGTGATTGTCATACGTCTTCCATCAAAATTAATATCTCTCTAGAAAAATGCTGTAGTCCTTATTTTCTTTTTCTTTTATTTTTCTCCTGCACAAATAATAAACTGACTTGGAAAGTGGTAATGAATCAAGCTCTGTTTTGATTTTTTCCTCTCTTAAACTGTCTACCAGGCTGCTAGACTGTGCTGTGCCAGCCTGACAGTAATTCTGTGTACCCCATTATAAAATGTGCAGTACTGTTCTACGAACCAATTAATTAGAAATGAGCCATTTTGGAGGTAGACGCTGAATTGGAGGTAACACTGATTGATTAACAGATACATATTGTCCGGCCCAGATTACTGAAATGGTTTTTCTGAATAACTTTTGCCTGGGTCAGATAGTCATTGCCTGTCCACAAATTATGCATACCAAATTTGAAGATGAAGAGGGCTTTATATAGGATTGTAAGATGTGGGGCAAAACAGGATTTATTTTGCAAAGTAGGTTCCAGCTATAACTACCGAGTACCCTCTACTGTTTCAAGATTTGCCCACGATTTTAAAAAGTGGCTTATTTTGACAGTATGATTTAGTGGTTTCTGCTAAAAAACTTAGTGGTTTCTTTTAATAAACTTAGAGACTTCAGTCCTAAAACCTTGAGTTGGAAGGCCTGTTTTGTGTCAGAATAGATTTCGAGGGCTGCATATTACTTTGTGCACATCAATAATTATTCTACTCATAAAATGCCATAATGCCATATGGGGGAATAATATTTTTGTTAATCCTCTCTCCTCATATTCACAAGAGTTAATTTTGCGTGGCACTTACTGGCACAGTCCGAACTGTGTAAGTTGGATTCATTTAATCATATTATTTATTTTTCTATGCCATACTCTAAATGTTTAGAAGTTGCCATAGTATAGCTGCAAGGGATACCATCATCTCTTCATGTCTCTTCATAGTTTATTAGTTAAAGGCACTGCTTCATTAAAGGTATTTTGTTATGTGCTTTCTGTTTAGAAGTAAACTTTCTCCTCAGACCAATGTAGCAATCATCACTTGCCATCATTGGTTTTTCAAAATGGGATACATTCAGCCAGTTCTCTTTGGCTGTAGAAATTAAACTGTATGCAAATGGGAGATAAATTTGATGATAATGCAAACTGCCTGTATCTTCTGATCTGCAAGTGTGTCATATTTACATTGATCATGGTGTACTGTAAATTGTGATTTATGAATTGGTACTGCACAAATGTGTGTACCTTCACAGATAAATACACCAACTTTCCTGGTAAGCTGGAACTGGATTTGAAATAAAAGCTTTTCAGAATACAAACATTTCCTGATATTCAGTAGTTGTTTGGCTTCAGCCCTTTGGTTTGGATTCATACAGAAGTAAAGTCTCATTCCAAATCTTGAATTCATACTGACCTAATGTAAAGGCAAGGAAATAATATTTGTTCATAACTATAGCTTTAAGCAGTGTTACCCCCTGTGTGTTGAACAATGCAGGGCTGACCTCCAGTATATATGTGTGTGTTTATAAACAAACAAACAAACACTCAAACAAATATGTATATGTTAGTTGTTCTATACAGGGAACCCAGATTTCATGAGCTGTAGATTACTTCATTTAAGCACAAAATGGTTGCCTGAATGATTCTGTAGTATTGGAGAAGATTTTATCCTGTAAATATTGGAATATTTATATTAATAATAAGACTTTTCCCATTCTATTTTTATTAAAGGAAAACCACTGCAGAAGAATAAAAATTCTAGGGGACTGTTACTACTGTGTTTCAGGATTGACCCAGCCCAAAACAGATCATGCCCATTGCTGTGTTGAAATGGGACTGGATATGATTGACACCATCACGTAAGTACTGTGCGCAGTGAACCCAGAAGCTTCAACAACTTCTATGTGGCATTCAGGAGGTGTGTTTTCAGGCAAACAGCAGTGTCTGCTAGCACTGCCCACCTGTTGCATTCAGATCAGATGATACTGATTTTTAGGAAGGGTCATTCTAGACGTCAATTTTCCACTCCATTTAATTTCTGTAAGGATAGAGTGCACAAGTATGAGTATGTAGAGGCACATACAAGTACTGACTGGGGGACAGAAAAATACTGGGAATTAAAGAAATATTCCTATGGCCATTTGTCACAAAGAAAGGAGTCCAATTTCCTGTTTTACAGAGATAAAACACTGCTCATTTTGCATACCAGTATGTAAACTCAAAGCCAGTCCTGATGTGTACATGTTATATATGTGTTTGCATTCTCAAAACGATAGCTTGCTGATTTCTCCTTTCTGTATGTCATGTTTAAACCCTTAATTTATTCTGCTTTATGAAATGTAATGTGAAATTCACTTAGCTGATCAAAAGATTTTTTTTATGCTTGAGAGCTCTGCATTCATCATTATTTTACCAAGGTGAAAAATGTGAATGTGAGAGAACTGTGAATGAGCGTTCAGCGAGAGCCTAAGATCCATTTTATTATATACGAGGGAAGGGATAAAGATGGGAAATTTCTTCACTACTGTATTGCTGTATGTGTGTGTGTGTGTGCTTGTGCATGTGTTTTGTAGGGAGGCTGTAGGAAGGAGTGCACACCTGTATTAATTCTGTATATAAATAAATACTGATCAGCACAGTGCTATTACACTTGGAATGAGCTTGCACAAGTGCTTCACGCTAGGGGCCTTAGCCTGTTCTGTATTGGAAAATGTTTGGTCACTGTTTCCAGTAGCCAGTTATTCTTTCTCTCTGTTGTCAGCTGGGCTGTTGGATGTATGGAATTGACTCAAGGTTCTGCTTCCCCTCACTTAATTCCCAAATTTTTGCATCATACACAGAGAAGATCTGCTTTCTCTGTGACGGTGAATAGATCACAGTGTAATCTCAATTTAAAAATGAATAGTAAACTATTAAATAAAGGAAAAAAAAGGTATAGAATAAGCAAACATAAGGCTTATGAATTAAAAGTATGCATTTTTTATTTGGAACATTTTACCTTCTTGTTTCTAATAAAGCTTTTGCCACATCATATATTTCCTGTCCTCCATTTGTATATGAGGATGTTTATGCACATATATGCACACAAAGAAGTTGTTTTCCCAAAACTAAATTGCATTCATTTGTGGAGAGTATTGGTGTTGTAGAAGAATGTATTATGATCCTCTCAGAGTTCACTGTAGGTTTTGCTCGAGAGAGTTGGGCTTACCTCTATGGAAGTAATAGCTAGTCGTTCAGACTCTGCTAATGGCTTAGGGGAACATGGACATTACCACACATATTTGTTGTTTCATATCAACTTTAAACTTTTCTATGAACCTGGATTCATCGAGCTTTCTTTGCAAACAACTTTAAAGCATAGAAAAAAGGAGAGCAGTACTTAAAGCAATTGAAGGCTCATTTCTAGCTCAATCCATGTGTTTTTATTATAATGTTCATTTATAAAATCTCTCAGAATGTGAAGAGTTGGGTAAATGAATCCATATTCTCCCTCTCATTCAATGCAAGTTTGTGATCTTTGTAAAAATTGTAAAATTGATAAAAGACTTGTAATGTATGATAATATACAATAGTCTATGATACTATAAATCCTAAAAGAATATCCTAAGTCTGCAAATTATGTATATGTGCATTCTTCTAGCAGTATATGGATACTCCATTTATAAGGAAGCCTTGGCCTTTAGAAGCATAATTAGATATACAGGCCTTGTACACATTTTCCAAAGTATTTTTTTTTAAATCCCTGGAAAGCAGTAGCTGATGCTCTCATCCTTTTTAAAACCTATTAAATTTATTTTTAAACCTATTTAATTCATTAGCTGTGCTGTGTTTCATTTATACAAATAAGGTAGTGATACAGCTGACTGAACTTTCCTTTTTTGAATGTTTCGGTTTTACTAATATTAGAAATGAAACATGTTCCCTTTTTATTCCCTTGTCATTTATTGGCTGCTGTATGTAAACTTGAAAAAGGAGTTGAATTAAAAAGGAGGAAATGAAGTGGGACTATTCAGCTTGGAGAAGAGAAGGCTCAGGGAGAATCTCACCAATGCATACAAATACGTGATGGGAGGGTGTAAAGAGGACAAAGCCAAACTTTTTTCAGTGGTATCCAGTGTCAGAGAAAGACAAAATGAGCACAAACTGAAATACAAGATATTCCATTTGAATATAAGAAAAAAACTTTTTTTTCTGTGGAGGTGGTCAAATACTGGAGACATTGCACTGGAAGGTTGTGGAGTTTGCATCCTTGGGGAGATTTAAAGCTGACCCTGCTCTGAGCAAGGGGGTTGGTCTAGATGATTTACAGAGGCCCCTTCCAGCATCAGCAGCTCCATGATTCTAAGTGAGCTTTAGTGTGTTATCTCAACATGTTTAGTCAGACGCTTTGGTAGAAGATAACTAACTGACAATTTCAGCGGGTTTTCTTTTAAAAAATTCATAAATTGTAAGTCTTTAGAGTGTGTAGTCAGTAGCCAGAGCACAGTGAAAGGGCAAGATGGAGAAGGAGCAAGGTTATAAGAGACTGCCAGATTTATTTAGGATTCTTAAAGACTAGCAACCTGTTCTGCATCCTTTGTACATAAGCACAATTAATTAATCCCTTTTTTCTTTTTTCAATGAGGAATTAGTAATGTAAGGACTGTAAGATCCAGGCTCAATGCATATTTCCTCTCTTAGGTAAACGAATGTGCCTGTTCTGCTTATATTAGGAAACAGAAAGATGGTGCATTCCAAGTACCATTGCCTTTGATGGCAGTACTATTTTTTTTCTTGTAATGAAAGTGGAGCATCATCTGTTCAGATATAGTTGGATTCCGGGTGAGGTTCTCTTGGTGACAGATGTGCGTGGCCAAGCCAACTGTACAAAGAGCTCCAAACAAGGAAAATAGGTTCTGCTGAAGAAGAGGAAAAAAGTCTTCAGTCCTTCACAGAGACCAAAACTAGAAGACTGATTCCCCAGATTAATTTTTTTGAAAATATGTTGAGCAAATGAAAAGGAGAAGTGAAGGGCTTATGACAATAAAGTTGGAATGCAAAATTTTATTTTCTATTGGTATGATGATTAGGTGGTGTTGTTTATCAGTCCCATGAGATGCAGAGTCACTTTTACTTTTAAACTTCCACCTTTCATCCGGAGTTGGATGGCATCTGGTAGTCTTCTAAAAGTCTATTCACTTTACTGCAGAAATCAGATATTGGCATTGTAAATTTTTGCTTGGAAGTCATGATCCCTAGTGACAGGTTTGTCATGTTACCTGGGATAAATAAATAAATAAAATCACTTGAATTATTATTCAGCTGATAGATCTATGAAAAGTGCCTGTCCCAGACATACGTACTACCAAGATGTCCATTTTCCAGGAAATGAAGGAATAGAAGCTTCTAGTAGCTGGGTGATGGATCTGTGATTTTACAGAGGTGAACGTTGTAATGAGTTCATAGAAATTGATAGTTTATATTGTCTTCATATTCTGTGTAACAGTTATTTAAGCATCCTAGAATATGGTGCTGCACATATTATCTGAGAATGTTGCCTCATTACATTTAAATTGAGATTTTCAAGGTAATTTTCAAATAGCATTATAAAATACTTAAAATTTTAACATTTCCATCTGTCTTCTACAAAGTATTTTTTTCAAGGCCACAGTTAAAATCAGACCAGAATCATTATGGGAGGATCTTTTTTGTCCTTAAAAAACCCCCACAAAACAGATGGTGTTATATTCTGTTTCTATTCCAAAAGAATTTCTGCTGCCAATGAATTTTGTGTCAGTGCATCAGTACAGGCTAAGTGTTTGTTCAGAGTCACTTAAACCATCATGGCAGTATTTAAGTGTTGGATACCACTGATGCTGCTTCAATCAGGCGAGTTTTAACTTTCAGCTTTTTGTTAGTAATATAATTAGTAATTTTGTTAGTAATATAATTATATATAAAATAGGTCATGTCCATTAGTGCCTCTAATGTGCCAGATGTTGCTCTGATGTGGCAGATGTTGTCCTCACCTCAGTTTTGAACAGTGCATTAGGCCAAGTATGCTCTTCACCTTACTTAAATTGCTTACCTTAGAAGGTTCCACTCTATTTACTACAGTATTTTACTTTCTAAATAGATATATTTATTTCCAAGTTGCCATGTAGGAAAGTTTCCCCCAGCTACCCAAGCTCTTCCCTCTCTCCCCCATAAATTGGCTAGAGTTCTGATTCAGGCTAGTGTTACGAGGGCAATTTTATACTTTCCTAATAATAGTTTGTCTTTCGTTACAGAGCACTTCATCAACATATATAAATTATACTAAACATTTCTTTGGCTCAGTCCAGAAATGTAGCCTCTTAGGAGATGAAATGTGATGAAAGAAGGGAGTTGTTTAAATGCAGTCAATAATACCACAGGGCAAGAAATGAACTGTAATGTTTCCAATTAGAAATGAGGATGGAATCTGGGTAAGCAGGATATAAATACTAGATTTGGGACTGGGCCAGAATACTGGGGCTAAAATTCATAAACTTGTCAAGAGTGTAATGGGATCTTGTAATCATTCACGCTGCCACATAAATGGTACATTTTCATGATACTCCTTTCCTTGACATCTTACAAGGATGCCATTTTAGTACTCACTCAGAATGAATTGCACCACTAGCCGCATCAGTGGCTATGTCTACATTAGCAGGTAGCATGGCACGGTAGGAGCACATCACAGCAGCTGGTGCTGACTACTTCAGTTCAACCTATACGTATTGTAGGGGGAGGGAGCAGAGGGTTACTTTAGAATACATCTCGTCTTCCCCCCTGTATTGAATGTTCCTATTGCACATGGAGTTTGAAGATGTCTGAAGGAAAGTGTCCATGAACCTTTGCTTCTTCAAACCTGGGCACCCCGGTGGGGTCTGTCAGGAGATAGATCAGCTTCTCTTTGTGTCACATAGGTGAGTTTATCCCATACAGATGACTCCACCTTGATATGGATGACTCCACCATTCATGCATGTAAGACCTCACAAATGGAAGTTGGGCTTATTACTTACACGTTGTGTTGCTGCTGCATTGCATGGGACATCGTGTAGGTTGATGCTTAAACTGTCTCCTTCCCATGGGTTGGGTCATCACCTGATCAAAGGCACTGGGGAAGGGAGAGGACCTACTGCAGTCATTTTGAGGAAGCCCAACTGAAATTCCAAGTTTTCTGTTGTGATCTTTTGTCTGAGGAAGAAGGCAGAAGCACTAACGTTACTGATGTCAACGCTGTTGATACTTTTCCCCTGATCCTCCAGAGATCCAGGGCCTGGGAAGGTTTGGACTGTCAGGAGTCAGTTGACCTTGAATTATGGGAGAACCAGTGACTGCATTTTCAGCAGTGGAGAACTGTCTACCATGAGAGGACTTCACCACCATTGGTGACTCCACCACGTTGGCTCACTGTCAGAGTGAGCATCTTGACTGCTGAAGCCATCAGACCTTCACAGCCCAGGCTCTCTGCCCTAGCTCTTGGTTGCCATGCTCCAGGTGAGCAAGGTACTGCAGCTCTGGTCAACATTTAAAAACAAACAAACAAGCAAACAAAACACCATAAAAAAACCAAAACAAACCAAAAAAAATCCAAACCTGACCTGAAGAAACGGCTGCTGAAGCAAGACAGCAAAAGTTTTCAAACAACAAAACTTAATTACTTGAGAGAACTTACATCGCCTTGCATTGAGGGAAGACAAATCTGAGAGAGGGCGAGGGGGCCTTGTATATGGGTGCCTCTTGGGAACAAGGCCTGCAGCCTCTCCTCCCATGACCTGCTGGGCTGACAGAGCAGTGCACAGAGAGATAGTCTTTGTCATTAACAACCAAGAAATAGCCAACTCCTGATGTTGAAAGGGAACTGGCACCGAAATATTTAGGGAGATGTGCAAATTAAAGGACACCCTTATCTTAGAACTGTGCATATATAAAAACTGGTAACTGAACCAACCAACTGAACCAAAAATCTTGCCTATGCCTTTAACTGGGAATCATCTGTTTCTGTGCAGATAGTTTTGGACCTAAAGAGAAGTCCTAAATAACTTATAAGAAATGGGATGCAGAGCTTGCTTTTTTTTTTCCTTCAAATGCCGCACAGGTCTGGAGCTGTTCTGCAGATGATCTAAATTACTTTGATGGTTTGTAGCAGTACATGAAATATTTGTAGCTAAGGAGAGAACTAAAATGTAAAGGCTTGGTGGGATACTGGAGCTGTCCAGATAGATGGTTATCTTATTAGTCACTTACATAGACTCTGCTCGCTTCTATTTTAAAACAAAAATGGTTTTCGATTTCCATTTGTTTCTGGGACTACTTTTGTGTTAACATTTGGAAAACTTTTGAGTATATTGTATCTTTCCACTTACATTTAGCCTGAGGTTTTATATACTGTTTCAGATGGAAAAAAAAAAAAAAATCATTCATTTGTGAACATAGAAATTCACACACTTGCAGGTTGACTAATGAAGATAATTATATAAGTACTTGGTTATGCAGTAGGACATAGGCAGGCAAGCAAGGTGTAATCCTGAAGGGCTTTGGCTTGCAGAGTATGGTCTTGGTGTAAGGTCAGTCTGTTAATGGCACAGTACACATGTACAGGAGAAGATATAAAGGTTAAGCTATCATTAGGTGGCTTATATTATTAGCTCCTTTCATTTCCTTCAAGGCTTTGTCAAGCAGACGGTGTGCACAACAAGCCCTGTAACACTAAAATCCTTTTAGGACTCCTTGGAGTAATTTTTGAGGCTTGACTGGGAACAATTACTAAATAAAGGAAAGCTGACTTGCAGTGAGTAGAAATAAGAGAAGGAAATATTCAATCTTTCAGAAAGCTGTGCATAAGGCTTTCTGGGCTGTTGCATAACATATGTCTGAAAAATGTAGTATGCCCAGATTCCCTACGGGGACAGAACAGATCTCCACAGCCCTCACATTAGTCATGGCTGCCATGGTATATACTTCAGCACTTCATGGCTGCAGAGTTCGTTACTTAAATTGAAGCCAGGTACCTTGTACTGCTCACCCCACATCTTGTCTTATGCTGACCTTTATATTACTTGTATTTAAACAAGTACAACTATACAGGAGACTACTCCTGAAATAGTTGAAAAGTCCTCCTAAAGACCTCTCTGCCAAACCTAGCGTAGCTGGACAATACTTTAAAAAATACAATGGTCAATGAAGATCAAGGGGAAATTATAGTCAGCGCCTCAGTTTAAGGTCTTCTTCTATTAAATGCATTGGAAAATTTAAATTTAAAAACCAAATGGAAATCAAATCTTACACTGATTGGTCAGTTTCGTATATTCACTGATATTGTCTCTTTTTGGACTGCAGCTTAACTGTGAAATGCCAAGTGTCTCTGTAACAGAAAAAACTGCAAACATTTATGCACAGTGTTATCTCTGCATGTAATGTGGAAGATTATTAGCTTCAAGGTTCCTTTTCAGTGTTCACAAGTCAGTACGAGTTATAGGATGTCCTGCATTTGACAGAAATGAAGAATCCTTCCTTACTGTGGCACCAAAATTAAAAATGCGTTTAACAATGACTTTGCCAATTAATTCCTCCTTTCCCAGCTATGCAATAAAAATCTCCAAAGGTTAGATTTAATTTACAGGTGCAAATCCATAGTTATAGGTGGTTTCTGTGCCAGTCTTGCAGGAACTTTGGAAAGATATTACTATTTATAATCACTCTTCATCTGCTGTTCTTGCACTGATTCATTAGTTTCACCATTTTCTTTGTCCCGTAACTGGGTAATTGGACCAATTAGAACATTTGCTTTCTCAACTAGTACCTCTTCATACCTCTTTTCTCACAGAAACTGTAAGAGCATTTAAATATAAGTCTGTGCCCTTTCAGTCTCACCACAGGAAATGGCGCTTAGCTGAGCGTACCATAAAGGTAAAGGCACAGCACAACTCTGTGTGATTACTAGTAGTTGCAACAGTTTCCTAGCAGCGGCAAGGGTGAAAATATCAGTTGAAAACATATAATGAAATATTGAAAAGTACCATCCAAGAAGACTGACAGTCTGAGACACTTGGGAAAAAAATGTTAATTTTTAACTGAGTAGGTTTTCATTAAAGTGGAATTGTAATTCAATGGTTAATTTAGAGAACACCACAAATCTAAACTCAACATAATTGAGACAATAACTTTTAAAATTATTTTTAACTCTTTGTGATGCACAGAGAAGAAGTGTTGGGCTCCATACTATGCTCTTTTTCCAGATTATTTTATATTCTATTAATTAAAAATTATATGTTTTACACTATTATTTTGAGATCAACCACTGCAAACAAAAGGAGTAAGGAAAAGAAAGTATTATTTTGATATTACAGATGGAGAACTGAAAGAGGATAAAATTACTTTGAGTCACAGCGAACTGTGGTAAAAGAGGAGAGAAATTAAATGTAAGTTTTGAGTGACTCAAGTTTATATTTTACTCACAAGACCAATCTTTTCCTTAATGTCTAATATTGAACTCTTTCATGATGAAATTCAGTTAGCCCATATAGAATCAATCATTATATTTGTATGAGTGAAGTGGTGCATGTAAAAAAGGAATTAGAGAGAGAAAAATCCACCAACCAGTAAACCCAAGGCTAGTATAAGGAGAAATATTAACAGAGATTTTTAGTAAAAAGAAGAAAGCAGGTAACCCATTTTAATAGTGAGTTGAGAGCAGTCTGGAGTAACGGTAGAATTGAAACATGTTAACATGTTTGCTTACTTTCATGTCAGATTAAAATTGAGATAATTTCAAAAAACTTCTGATTCCAACAATCACATTATGGTCACTTGTCATCCAAATATGGATTGGAAAAAAAAAAGAACATTCATGATTAAAAAAAAGTAAATATGTGTGAGAAGCAAGATAAACAGGAAAGTGCAGAAGTTAAGCTGTCCCTCTCTAAGTTATTTGAGTTACAGCCAGAATGTTCTTTGTTTATCTCCCAGTAATATCTAAGTTTCTATAGGACCATGATAACAAATACTGCAACACAGGAAATAAAAGCTAAAATTTATAGTCTTAGGGAAGTTTCATGACAAAGCCATTTATTACACTTGCTTTATTGTCCTTTTTTTTTTTTTAAATTTTATTTTATTAAATGTAATGAAATGTAACATTTTTCTGGATTTCCTTGAAATCTGGAAAATTAAATTTTAATGTATTAGGTCAAGATATTTAGAAATACTGAGATTTTAGTTCAATGGTAATTAAAATATGACCAAGAAAATGATTTCTTTGGAATTACAAATGGGGCTTTGAAACTAGTGAAGTAAAAGAACAGTAGCTGAATATATCATTTGAGACTTTTAAAACATCCTGTCTATTCAGTCATGTGTATATATGTAAACTTTGGGGGAAGGAGAGAAAAAGAAAGTCAAGAGCAATGTCGTTGTCTAAAGACTAATATTATGATGCTGTCTATTCCAGATCTGTTGCAGAAGCCACAGAGGTTGATCTCAACATGAGAGTTGGATTGCATACAGGCAGGGTGCTTTGTGGGGTCCTAGGTCTCCGAAAATGGCAATATGATGTCTGGTCAAATGATGTGACTTTAGCTAATGTGATGGAAGCTGGAGGACTGCCTGGGTAAGTCTGAGAAAGAAACAGAAACCTGTATGGGTGAAGAATTTGTTTCCTTCTTTGGGGCTTTTGCAATGGAATTGCTAGCGATAAGAAGGGTTGTGTTCAGCAAGAGCAATCAATGTATTGTGTGATTTATGCTGTGGAATTCTCCAAATGATCTTGATATTTACATTAGTAATAGATTAGATTAGATTAGAAGAAAAAACATTTCCAAACAAAATCTTTATTAGAAGGTGCCAAATATAAAGAGTAGGAATGAGGCAACGCTAGGAATGTAGGAATGCTAGACTTTCACCATTTTGTGTTATAAAAGTAGGAGCCTCTAGTTATTCCAGGAAATTTTTAGCCTTGCACCACTACACATGTGGGATGTGTGTGCCTTACTCCTTTTACATTCCAAGATTTCCAACACTAGTAGTGTGCTATAGAAAAAAATACCTCTTTATAAACTCAAATATTGATGGTTTGTGTGCAAGTGATATGGTAGCACATAAGCCTGCATGAGGCATGACCTGGAATTTTAAGTACGCCTTGGAACCAATTTAAATACACATGCACATGTTGATGGGTGTGCTTTTGTCTGCAACTCACCTTTGGACTGGGACAGAATCATAGAATCACAGAATTGTCATGGTTGGAAAGGACCTCTGAGATCACCGACTCCAACCATACACACACAAAAGACCCCCACAATCTCGGCCACTAGAGCATGCCCTGAAGTGCCACATCTACACGTTTCTTAAATACCTCCAAGGATGGTGACTCCACCACCTCCCTGGGCAGGCTGTTCCAGAGCCTGACCACCCTCTCAGTAAAGTCATTCTTCCTGATATCTAATCTAAACCTCCCCTGCCCCAACTTCAGACCATTTCCTCTGGTCCTGTCATTATTCACCTGGGAGAACAGGCCAACACCCACCTCTCTACAGTTTCCTTTCAGGGAGTTGTAGAGGGCAAATAGGTCCCCCCTCAGCCTCCTCTTCTCCAAACTAAACATACCCAGTTCCCTCAGCCTCTCCTCATAGACTTGTTCTCGAGACCCCTCACCAGCTTGGCAGCTCTGGGACCTATCATCCTCTGTTGGATTTTTACAAGATCATGATTTGAACAAGGGGACAACATCACTTCTTAATTTTTGTGGTTAAGATGAGTGAATTTCTGTCTATTACATATGTCTGCCTTAGGCAATTTTGGCAGTGTATTTTTTATGTTCCTTACCTTAAGGCTTTCCAGTGAAAAAAATCTGAACATGTTTGATAGTGGAAAGCAGTAATAGCTTTCCAGGTATCTTCTGTGAAGGCATTTGAAATATAAGGGATCTTTTGGGAGAAAAAGTGAAGGCAGTTTTGGCGATAAAAAAACTCATGAATAGTGTCAAAGATGTTTCTTCTGGCAAAACAAAGTAAATTAGAAATCTGCCTACAAAACAGAGTGATTAAGTGAAACAAGTCAGAGATGTGAAGGGGAACAGAAAAAGAAGTTTCTCCTTCATGCACAGGAGAGATTCAGAGTGTGAAGTCACAAATTTCAACCAGCAGGATGTTTTTCCAAGCAGGCAGTGCAGTAAACACTTAAGCGACACAATGTGGAAGATGATGTGCAGACTTTCACTTTCTACAAATCAACAAATTTGCAAGTGTTTGGACAGTCTACAGTTATCTTTCTGTTCAGTCTGCTCAAGTTCAGAAAATGCATGTAATAGAAATATTTCTATGTTCTGTTTGAAAAGACAAAACAAAACATTTTTACATCAAAAATGGGGCTTTGCACATAATTTGACCTCTTTATGATCTTCTGCACAGGAGTGTATTTCAGTAGCAACTAGTTCATAATGTATCTTTGCTTTAAACAACAATGTCCAATTTTTCTCCTCAGCAAAGTTCACATAACAAAGACCACCTTAGAGTGCCTAAACGGGGACTATGAGGTAGAACCAGGATATGGTCATGAAAGGAACAGTTTCTTGAAGAAGCATAATATTGAAACATATTTTATTGTACCATCTCATCGTAGGAAGGTAAGCCCCACAAATTCTAGCTTATTCTGTGATATGTTTTCATAATTTAAGAACTATTCTGTGATATTCTGAAAGCAGAGGCAATACTGGTATTTCTTATTTCTAAAAGCTCTTCAAACACTCTTGAAATTAGATCTTTTGGTTTTGACTGAGATGGGAATGCGAAAAAAGCTAACCTTGAACATTACATAGAGAAGATGATCACTTTACTTTTGAAGCTTAAAAACTTTTTCCCTTTATCCCCCCAAAAAGAAAACTGTTGTTTTATTCAGATTCTGTAGTCATTCTATTAGAAATTATATGATATGTTACTCCAAAAATTTAATTCACTCTTCCCTTCCTTCTCCCTTCAAAAGGGTGTTTTAGAATATTAATGCTCACAGCTTGGCTATTTTTCTTCTAGTTTTCTTTACTCTTTCATTCTCATACTCCCCTGCCATTTTGCTCAGGGTGTCCTAAACCTCTCTACAACTACTTGTGGTACTAGTGGCTCCTTTAACTGGGCCTGGAGGATTCTCCAATGAATAGATGCAGAAAAACTAGTATTTACAGACATGTCATGCTCACAACCGAAAAGTTAGTGAAATGAATTCAGAACTCATTGAGCTAACTTCCCCTGGAAGTCTGGAAAAGCTGCCATGTTGCCAAGCTGTACAACACAAGCCCTTTTATCCAGGTCAGAGGAAGAGGCTGCAGTCAACCATCCTGCTTTCGAATGTATATACCATTGTACCACGGATCAGGTATTTATGCTGAAGCTGAGTAAATTTTCTAAGATTATAGCAACAAATAATACATTCTCTGTCCAAAACATGCATGTTTTTTTCTTCTGCTACATTGAGCTGCTCATGACAAATTCAATGTTTTCCTTGCTTGCTCTGCCACCTCAGACTCCCACAATGATTTTGGTCATCCCTTTCTTATCTCAGCTGCCTTTCCCTCCAAATTTTCTTGAGCTCTCCTCTCCCTTCAGCTTCTTCCTTTTGTCAAACACCTGGGGAAAGAGGAATAAGTCAGCAGTGCTGTTGAGGGACAATAATATTTACTGCTCTTTTCTTTTTTTCGTGGAGAACAGAAAATTTGAAGTGTGGAAAGAATAATGTAAGAGAAGATTTTAGGTCATTTGAGCAGGAACTTTATTTCTTAGATGTTGCTCAGGATTTAGCCACCCTGATGGAGATGGATGTGACTCCTCGTTCTCACCAGATTTTCAGGATAAGAAGAACAGAGGCTCAGCAATGTTATGGTAATATCTTGAGTCTCAGCATGGAGTGAAGATGGTGACAGTGGTTTTCCAACAGGTTTATTTGTAGTCACACCTTTCTTCCTTAACCAGATAGTGAGTTTAGGACAGCATTTTGTTCAACTACAAAATGGATTCTTGAAAGTCCATAATCATCATTTAAACACATTCAGTCTGTTCCAACCTCTTCCACATGAAATGAGGCTTATCTTAGAAGTTATCTGCCATAACATTCATAGGCCAAGAGGAACTTTTCTGCTCTTTATCTCAGCCAGACGACTTGAGATACAGACTTTTGCACCCTTCTTTTCTGAGATTCTGCCCAAACAAGTTTCACTCGGGGATTTGACCCTTAAAGGGAAAATTACAATATCCAATTCTGAAACTAAGTATGAAAACAATACAAACAAGGTTTTAATGTGATGTTAAAGCTCCATTCTTGAGGGTGTTAGTCAATGGATGTTCGACAAAAATGCAATCAGGGAAAACCAGGTCATCTTGAATTCCATGCCTACAGTGAGTTTCTTGCTCTGAATTTGATGACTCAGACGGTTTTTATGGAAATGTTGGGAGTCCAGTCACCAGGCGAATTTGATTTGGGAAGTGAAAACTCCTGTTGTTTTATCCCAGAAAAGGTGCCGCAAGGGTGTCTTGTTATTGGAGAGATGGAATGTTCTCATCTGCTATGAAAACCATACAATCGCACATTTTGTTATTCTGCTGGTATATATGATTAGATTCAGTTTTAGGTAGTCTGAAAGAAAACAGGTGGAAAACCAGTGGACTAGATTCTGTTTTGGCAGTCAGTGAGAGGTTTCTGGTGGCTTTCTTGAAACCAGTATTAGTTCCTAAATTAATCAATCCCAATAAAGAAGTAAACATAAGAGGGGCTGAATTAAGGTAGGTATGTGGCTTATTGCTACTAGATTTGTCTTGGTTTTCTGCTGTTTTCACTCCTACAGCATTATGTATCATTTCACTTCCTATGTTATTATGTAACAGATTTCATTTCATACGGAGAAGAAAAATAGCTGAATTTCAGGAAATTATTGATAGGTTGGTGCACAGAGACAAGTAGAGAGGAAAGGGGATAAACAGGGCTATTACATATAGAAAATGTCTTGGGTCAACTCCACTGCATAAACCAGTGATTGAGGAACAGAAGCTTGACATTCACCTGATAAAGTAAACCAGGTCAATGCATAGTTAATGTGCAATGATGAGAATCTACTACTGTGTAAGCACACATTTCTTCATCTTTGCAAGGTTGCTGGGAAACTACTGGTGACTGCTGAGAAACAACTGACTGATTTGTCAACAGCCACATAAACCAAATGCCATCTTACCCATGGGTGTCACTGATGGGTTTGTGGAAGTAGCAGACGCTGCAGTACAGCTTGGATAATGACATTAGCTCTCCAGCACACATCAATGGCGTGTCAGCCAAACTGGCAGAAAGAAACACTTTCATGAGTTTTACTGGTACTGACTTGCTTCTCCACTGGACTCGCAGATCAATCAGCATGTCACTTTGCTGTACAGTACATCACAGCTGTCCCCAGTCTTTGTATACTTACATACTGATCATTGGACCACAAGCTACATAATATTTATATTCAAAATAAACACCTGTTGCCCCTCTTACCATTCAGGCGTTAGCCCTTCAGAGACATAGAAACAGAAGGCTACCCAAGAAGCACAGACCAGATGGAATTTCTTTAGGTGAATTCAAGTATCTGCTGGTTTAATATTGCATTGTTCCTCTGGAGGCTCAGTAGCTGAAATGCAGACACATTTTTTTATTCTTTATGCATCATCCCTGACATTAATGTGAACTGACTTCAGCAGGTATGGTGCCAAGAGGAATGAAAATCAATGGTATGAGCAACAGATGGCCAAGAATCTGTTGAATATGAAAGGTAAATAGGGCCACTTCAGTCTTTTAAAATGTTTATATATTTATTTAGAAGACATATACCCTGCGTATGTCTATATTTGGTCTGACAGGAAGATCTTTCATCACAAATATCACGCAAGCCAAGAAAGGGACTAACAGTATAAGACGACTCATTCAAGTACCAGTTACATTTTAAATGTAAAATAAATAAAATGTTCCCTTTTTTAAAAATCTTTTATTGAATCAGCTAACAACCACAATTTTGTGATCTGGTCTGATTGCTAGTTTGTTGTATAATCTAGTATGTGTGAGAGTATTTCTACATGGCCACTGAAGGAATACTTTCCTTTCTGTTTTGCTACAGTTTTTATTTTGGTAGAGATTATATTAGTCTATTATTATAATTATTGTTGTTGTTGTTATGATGATGATGATGGTGGTGGTGGTGCAACAATTATGCATGTTTGACTGTATAACATCCAGCTTCTAAACAGATTTAAATAGTTCATCTGATTTCCAAAGGCATACAGAAATATTTTGAATTAAATTACTTTTTTTTTTGCTGGCCATCATAGTTAAAAACTTATTCAAATATGCTTTTTAAATATAGTACAAAATGTTATACTGCTCTGACAAAGTTTCTAGTTCTGAAAATACCAGTACATTTCTTTTAAGTAAAGTTTAACTGTCTTCACGATATTTTGTATTGATACTAAAATTTACAGTAATGTGACCAAAATATTGCACTGCGACAAGATTTGAGAAGTTTGATTAATGTAACTAACCACAAGTCTGACCACATACATGAAAGTCTTGAACTTTTAAGACTGGTCTGATCCAGTTAGAAAAATACATCTCTTTCTAATATATTAAATACTCACAAGATCCATACTCTATGCTTTAGACACATAGTCTCTTAGTTTCAAAATGTTCTAGTTTTCAGAAGTATTGTAATTATTACTATATGTGGATGTTATTTCAGGAAAAAAAAAAAAATCTAGGCCAGATCTGTTAATCTCAGAGTCCCTTACAAGAACTTTATAACTTCTTAGATCCAGCTAGATAACTTCTTCCATTAATGATTCCTTGGTAATATACCTGACTAATCTGGTTCCTACTTTCAAACTATCCTTAAAATTTAATGTGTATTTTTTTAATAGAGTGGGTCTGGCTTTCATCAGGATTCTTTGTTCTTTCATTGTCAGCACTTATGTTAGTCAAAGGATCAGTTTTGCAGCTGTCATAGCTGATTCCCAGAAGCAGAGCAGAGGTAGTGAGCTTAGCTGGACTGTCTACTTCCCTTCTATAGTTGCTCTAGAAAATATGATTCTCCTTCAGTATAACACCTCCTAAGGTTTGGCCACAAGCTCAGTGATAACCAGGTGGTACTTGGGCTTATTTGTTTGTATTTGTTGCAGCAATTCACTCTCTGATGGCACCTCTCTAGTTTTAAAAAGGCTCGTTAATTTCGCCAGCTGAGAAAACAGCCCGGCACAGAAAATTAAGCAAAATTCCTAAGGAATTTTTACAGATAGCCAAGCAGTGGTCAGAAGTAGTCAAGTTTTTGTGAGGGGAAAGAATTCTCAGAATGTGTTAGTTTTTGCATTTACAGAAGTGGGTCTTCCAGCTTAAGGGAATCTGCTTCCCTGAGTAACTTTGCTGACCCCAGACCTAAGACAAAGACAAATATGCTATAGAACATTGACATGAAGCAGTAGAGTTGTGTCCAGGAAAGGAAGTAATAAAAATTATGAAAATCATAAGGAAACAGTATAGATACAACTTATAAATTATACCTATACATTCATAAGCGTCTCATGGATTTTACAGCATACCTCAAATATAATCAATAATTAGCTTCTAATAGGTTGCTAATCACCATCTGCAAAATTTCTACTAATGTACTAGTGAGTTATTCACCAACTAACTGTGTATTCAAAGATATTAGTTATCTTTTATTTGTGGAATGTAAATCATATGGTATCTGCATCTACTATTTGAATAGCACAAAGTGATAGACATTCATGAAAAGTCCACGAAAGTGAGTTTCCCACCTGTTTGCCCTTTGGAAACTAACTGTTTCTCTGAAAAGGCTGACATTTCTCTTCCCTACCTTACCATGCACGTAGAAAGCCATGTAAGGCAGCCTCAGAAAATCTTTTCTGTAGCTTGAGCAGGCCTGCTCTGTTATCTGAAGTTCTTGAGAAATGCTATGACCACCCTGAAAATTCCAGGTGAAAGGGTCTAATGTTTTATTTTCTAAGTACTTGTTTAGTTATCCAGCTGGAAGGAAGTGGATGCTGGTTATTGGTATGGCACTCTGTCTCCTGCCTGGTTTGCTGTGTTGAATCATGCCCTAAATATTCCACCGCAGGCAGCTAAAATTTCAATTTTATTTTTGTCCAAAAAATAATTATAGCCAAACAAAAATACCAGCAGTCTATTTGAAATGAGAAGTTAATGCAGTACTTGAGGAAGAAGAGAGCACTTTTGTCAGTCTTCTGATTTCAGGAAAAGTCAGTTGAAAGCCTGAAGGTTCAAGAATCTTCTCAATAAGCAAACATAGCTCAGGAACATCCTTTGGAAAATACTATTTAAAATGTAAAAACTCTTGCAAATATCAGAAATATCTAGAGCAATTATCTACACAACACACCTGTGACATAATTTATTGTGAATGGATTTAACAGATACTGTGATGGATTTTACAGCTCCAAAGGTTGATCAGTTAATTTCTTTGACTCATTATAAAATAGGCAGAAATTCAGCAACCTGAGATTTGTTCTAACTTGCATGACAATAGGTGCAAGGAAAGTGGCAAAGGCACATCACTTTCATATGTGTTGTTTCATCTAGCATAAACAGATGTGATTTTAAGCTTCCTACATTGCAGTCCAGTCACCAAGGAGTAACAGGAAAATAAACAAATTTTCTACCACTCTGCTGTTTGAAAAGGCGATATTTTTTGCCTTGAAGTCCAACATCCTCCTCTACTGTTAATCAGCATAGCTTTGTTGCATGAAGCAGATGATCTGCCTTCTATGTTAAAATTAATTACTAGGCTCCATACTTTCCACCACCAACCAATGGCTTTTGTCTGCTTATGTCTTTCCTGTGGCTGACTTGATATTTTTTTTCCTCAGCATGAAATGAAATTTATGCAATATAGCACAGAGAAAACAAGATATATTTGTGATGTCTTTTTTGCTTTGTATAGATGAAATTCATAGTAACTACATGTGCTTGCCTTTTGACTTCATTGGTGAATCACTTTTACCTGTGAATCGTTGTTAGCCTGTTTCACAAGTATAACCACTCATGTACAGTCCCGAGATGCTTTTTATCATGTCTTAATATCACTTTCATCTAACTTTTTAAAGTGAAGGAATTTGATGTATATAATCCATGTATTACTAGGATTTTTGATAGCGGGTTGTTGGATTTTGTCTGATGATTAAAAGATGTCATCTTGGCATCATCATGTAAACGGCAACAGAAGAAAAAGAAGGCTACAGAAGGAAAAGAGTAAACTGAGTGAAACAATAGGTCTAAAATTACTGCACTTAGTTCTTTTTAATTTGTTATTTTGATTCAAATTGAAGTTCCATCTATATATGCAGGAAATTTCTTTCTCTGCAAAGTTAATTTGATTTAATCATTCTGGTTAGGCCTACATAAACATGCCATGCTAGTCTCAGATTCTCCTTTTTTTCCAAACTTGTAAAATTTGTGTTTTTCACACAGCACTTACGGCCCAGTAAATCCATCCACACGGCTAGCAGCTCCCTAGGATTTTTTTACATCTGACTCTTCCAAAAATATCCAGTCCATTTTGGATCAAGAAAGTTTTCATGGTCATTCTAAGTTGTCAGCTTTCTGGACTAATTAATTCTGAGGATATTTTTACTTAAGCGACCTTATGCTTACCAGTCCTTATGGAGTGCTAGTGCTCTGACTCCTAAGCTCTAAGTAGTAATAGAAGAAGAGAGCTTTACAGTTAATGCAGGACATGTGAAAACTTTTCCAACTGCTTAGACAAACTGTCTCCTTTGCACAGCAAGCAAAAATGTATTTGACAAAATTATTCTCATTGCCCCAAGTTATGCATCTGAGTCCATAGCTGGTCACACACTGATGATTGCTTTCAAATTGATGGCTAAATGCAGCTACTGCTGCTGCCGTGCCTAGGAGCGTCCAGGGTGGAATTTGCTCTAAATGGCTGACAGCTCCTACTGAGGAACTTAACTAGAGATCTGAATGCCTAACTTGGTCATTTCAGGTTTTAACACCTCAGATATACCTTAGCAGATCTGATTTAACAGATAGACACAGAGCCTTTTGATGGGAGCTCTAGCTTGTATCTGGACAGAGGCTGATCTGTGCCTAAGACTCTCCATTGCACAAGTTGTTGGAATATATGCACCCTGACACTGGAAATAGACTGCTTGTGTTATCACCCAGCAAACACAGACAGAGGAATGATGCTTGTGTTGCAGAGAGTGTTGCTCTGTATCTTCAGGATTGTTTCTGCAGTTGCTCTGAAGCTGCTAGTACATCATCATCAATGTGACAGCCTGCAGCTTGGGCTGTCAGTGAGGGTGGAATTAGTTCTGTGCTCTAACATTGTTCTTCTCTCTTCTTTTTCTTCCTTCAGAAATGCAGAGTCTGTAGAAGGGAGAAACATGGGGCACTGATATAAGATTTTCTCTATTATTGATCTCCTACAGATTGTTTTAGTCTTCACAGCTGCTAAAAACTTTTCCTACATGAGTGTCGAGAAAGTGGCCACACCATTCTGAATGTTAAGAGTTTGTCTTATAGAAGCTGTATTATTTACTAGTAAAAATCCCTAATATACTTCCCTGACAGACAGCTGAGATGTGATAAGCAAAGTATATCATAAGGGCAGTAGGAAAGGGTGGAAAATAAAACATCTGATGATTTTAACTGTAGGAAGAAAAAAATTGAGTAAGATTTGCTCACCTATCTCAGGACAAAATGGCTTGTAGATAGCAATGGAACAAATGCTACTTCCAAGAGGCATGGTCCTGCCTGCCTGAAGAGATAGAAATCCCAGAAGGACATAGTGCTACAGCATTTATGGTTTATGTAAATGTGTTTTGAATGTCAATAGCATCTTCTTTCCCGTGCCATTTTAAGTACTGCGGTTGAATATAGTCAGGGAAACAACAGCCTGGTGCTGTTTCTGAGAATCCTAGATAAGCACCGGTGAATCCCTTACCAGAGTATTACATGAGATTCAAACACTGGGATGTTTTCCCAGAATTTTAATCAGCGCTTGTTTGTTTTCTGCATAAAGACATTCACAAAGCTGTAGATAGTCTGGCTGCTTTCAGAATACTCTGTCAGAAAATCCCAGCTCTTAACCTTATTTGCCAGCTGTGTTGCAACAAACCTTTCCTAAAATTATGAAGCAAATGAACAGTGAACAGAATAAGAGATGATCCTGAGGGTCAAAAAGAAGTGCGAAAGTAAAACGCATTGACAAAATGAGCTGGAATGACAATGCTGCCATCCAGCTTTCCTGTAATTCTGCCCTGGAACAAGTTCGGAGAAAAGGCAGAGTGAAAGACATTGGGATTTGGCTTTTTGGTTTGGTTTGGTTTGGTTTTTTAAGTCTGTTTTAACAGACTGTACTGCATGTCTTGCCTTTATCGGAGACTTACAGCAGAAGATGAGATTACTTAAATATTCCACTCAGAAGTTCTCTGTGTCAAAAGTGTGGTTATGCCATAAAACTAACAATAAAAAAAGGAACATGATTTGTGAGATGAAAGTGGGAGAGAATTCCTTTGCTTGTATTTTTTACATTGTATATATATACTAGTAGAATGGAAAATCCTCAGTCCCAGTGCAATGTCCTGACCACTAGATTAAAAAGAAAACAAACAAACCAAATAAAAAAAAATAAAAACCAAACAAAGAAAAGCTATATATATAAAATTATACATGATCTGAGAACTGCCAGCATGCCCTACTTGTGTGTATTTCAATTCAATGACCTTTGAGTGGTTAGGTTCTCAGCCAGCTGTGAAGAATGGTATCTATACGTTCCATACGTTTTCATAGCATCGCACAGTAGCTGAATTTGGATGGGGTTGTGTTGTGAACCTCCCTCCTCAAAGCAGGGCCAGCTTCATGTTGGAACTACTTTTGAAATTGCAGGTAGCTGAGGGCAACTCCTCTGAGCGAGTGCTGAGTGTTTCCCTGCCTGGAGGTTCAGAAGCCTCTCTGGGCAGCCTGCTCCAGTGCATGATCATCCTCATGGTTAAAACTTCTGTTCTTTGTACCAAATAGGAATTTCTTTTGGTCCAGCCTATGTTCATTGCCTCTTGTGCTTTTTTTTGAGCATTTTTGGGATGAGTCTGCCTCTGCCTTCTCTCTAACTACTGCATGGTCCAACCTGTAACATCTGTGTATTCCCTTTTAACTCTGGGTCTTAAAAAAGAAAAAAGAAAAAAAAAAGCAGCAAAATGCAAAACTGAAGGGAGTTTCAAGAAAGTTGTTCATTTTCATTGTATCCAAAGGTTGATAGGGAGACTGAGTAAAATATATAGTATTTCTAGAGGAATTATGACTCTATTGGGAAAATTTGTTAGTAGAGTACCTGCCCAAAAAGTATGTTTTAGCTGTTGGGAATGGTAGCTCAAAAGCTGATCATATCTGCCATACTCAAGCCTAACAACTATCTACTAGGTGTCCTTAGGAATACCTAAAGGATGATTAGTATGTGAATATCCTCATACAGTACCTTCTATGCAGTTATTGCAATACAGCAGCAAGTTTTCTGCCAGAAAGTCCTCAAAAGAAAGGGTTCGTATTGGGAATCTCTTCATGGAGACTTTTGTTAAAACTGTCACTTATACAATGTTTGCACACTAGGTACACTAGCGTCCTTTTAGATTCCAGCTGATGACTGTGCAATACAGTGCCAATGATGCTAGCTGGCTTCAGCCAGGGGACAATAAAGCACATGAGCATACCTAGGCACCTTTCCACATTTGAAACATGACATGTTTATAACTTAGCCATCTGCTAATAAAAAATGTGCAAGTATTTATACACAAGTCATTTTTGTGTTTCATAGCCACAGTGTAACTGACTAAACAGAGTATTGGTAGATCAATACGTTATACCCTTGATTCTCCAGAAAATGCAAGTGCATAACTGTATGTGTTAAACAGCATAGCTAACCAATACCTGAGATGCCATTCAGAATATAAGCAGTATCACTTACCTTCTCCCTCTAAATTTAGGTATCCACGAAAACATGCATTGAATTGATGCTTCCAGTTTAATTTCTTCTTCATTCCTTGATCATTGAATTAATAATGTAAGCTGTTTTAGTAAATCATAGTATTGTTAAGACTGAACAGCAAATCCTCAGTGCCATTTGTGGGTTTTAGAGCATTTGAATAAAGTTTTTGGAGTGTGATTTGCTCTGTCTTTTGTACCTAGGAACACTGAGACCAAATCCTCTCTGCTTCTTTATTTTGCTGTTCCAGAAAAGATTAATTTTACAAGCTGTGGTGGCATGGGATCCTTCCGCATTTCCCATTTATACATTCCACATGCCAAAAACATGAATAAGATTGGTGTAAATACTGAGAAATAAATCTGTGAAAACATCTGAACATGTGCTAGGGGTTTATTAAGGTCAGGAAGAGTTAAATACACGCTTAACCAAGAAAATATTTGTCCTTGCTGAACTGGGAACTCCATGGTAAAAGGAATATATTATACCCAACTCTTTAAGAATATTTCTTTGTGGTATAACACTTCTTGCTTTGAAGAAATAAGATGTAAGATACAACCTCAATGCCTCACAGCCTCCTTTAAGGGCATGTATATAAATTTATCTTTAAAGCAAAAGCTATCCTCTTCTGATTTTAATGGGCTTACCAGTGGCTGAAGTAACAAAATGAGGAAATAAGAAAAAACCTGAAATTGTATTTTTAATATCAATTAATAAAAATGCTAATTTCCTCCATATATTTTCCTGTATTTTTTAGAATTTATTTTAATGTAAAAGAAATACAAATATTGCCTCTTTTATGAGTTTGTCATTAATACACCTTTTTATAGTCTACATTTCTATGTAGAAAACAGTTCCCAAAATGTTAAGTATGTGTTTAAATTCTGTCTGTTCAATAGATTCTTTATATCTCAGGTCAGAAAAATATGGAGTAAACTTCATCTGCAAATAGGTGATGTTTATCAAAATGCATTGCTTCTTGATTAGAATATTGCTTTGTTCTGACCACTAGATGGTGTAAATGTCTGCACATATGTATGTCTGCATGGGGATGTAATGATACAGTTATAAATATTATTTTTCTGACAAACAGATATTTCCTGGACTGATTCTCTCAGACATTAAGCCTGCCAAAAGAATGAAGTTCAAGACAGTCTGCTACCTGCTTGTTCAGCTCATGCACTGTCGTAAGATGTTCAAAGCGGAGATCCCTTTCTCCAATGTCATGACATGCGAGGATGACGATAAGGTAACCCATGTAGGCTCTTTGGGCATCAGTTCCTGGGCTGCATCAAGCAAATCTGCTCTGAGGACATATGGGGTGACCTGATGTGGTAGAGGAGTTTCTGGTGTTCCTGCTGGAGCTAGAGCTGTCTGATGCCCACAGTCTTCTCACAGTAAAGACAAAACTTAATTATAACAGGCCTCAAATTTGGAGCTCGTCTTGAACAAGCCAGCACAGGTGGCCTATGTGGCTTCCTTCACAGGAATTAAGAGTTTCTGAGGCTTTTTCTGCAGTTACCAAGAGCTGTTCTTTTGCATCATGAGTCCATCACAATCTGAAGTTGATGGCAGCAAATGCAAAATAACAGAATAATTTTGTATCTCTAGATAGTTCTCTAAAAAATGAAAGGCAACTGAATAACCAAAAGACCTTAGTCCCTAATATAAATCCTAAATCCCTCTTTGCAAAGAGGGGTTCCCTGCCCATGGCAGGAGGGTTGGAACTCGATGATCTTTAAGGTCCCTTCCAATCCGAACCATTCTATGATTCTGTAAGTCCCTAATACAGCTGTGAATACTGCTTTCTTGAATGGCTTGTAATGCCATAACTCAAAAGTGCTTTAAATACTAGTAGTCTGGTTTGCTTCCTTTTCTTCGTGCGGATCTACCCAGAAATTTATGGAGAAACAAACTTTTGAAGAGTTGCTCACTGCATTTTCTTCGCCAGCAGATGGCAATATTACATAGGTCACTCTACCAGCACCCCAAAGCAGGGCATGTGTGCATTAGAATCTTTATTTCATCTTGGCTGATTGCTCCACCTTTCTTCATTTGTTTGTTTAATAATATACATTTATTGAAGATTCAGGCTAAATCTTACTTTCAGAAAGCATTCTAAATTTTATATTTTGGATTTTACATGTGCTTGTGTTTCTTCTGCACGAAAAAGGGAGAAAAGTCTATCAGTTAATTTAAAACAGTTTCAGTGAAGACTATCAGAAACTCCAGATTTGATTTTGAAATTCACCATGTACAAGGCCTTCCAACTGTGAATTAGTACTGATCTTTGAGTATTTAAAAAAAAGTAACTCACACATTCTTTGAAGCATATGCAATACTTTACAATGTGTCTTGTGCATATATATGTATAAATATGGTAGTATATGCAGAAAATCCCAATATGGGGTTGCTAGGGGTCTGCTGAAACTTTTCTTGTGTCAAAACATTTGCAGTGAAGTACTACAATGCTATCTTTAACTGAACCAGTTGTTCTGAGCTTTTGTACCTAATAGATAACATTTATTGTGGGGCATGATATATGATTTTAATATAAATACACTGTGTTGCAATGCAGGGTTTCTTCAGAGATATCAATCCTCAAATTATGTAAAACAAGCTATGGGTATAAAGGCTTCAAAGCCAGTATTTTACTGTAGCAGACTTTTACTTAATTTCTGAGAAATATAAATACTGGATCTTGATCACATATATGACATAATGTAAGTCTACTGTGTGAAACAATAATAGAGATAAAAATAAGATACCTAGAGACAATAATTATCTGTATAACAACAGCTATTTTGATTAGGCACAGTAACTTTGACCCTACTTGAAAGTCGCAGAATAGGTAATATAATTTATTCTATATATCAGAATAACTCCCATCATCTATTTTCTTTTTTTTTCTTCTAAATGCTATTTTGCTCACTCCTATTATTATGCAATAGGCTTAAATTTGGATTATAAAAAATCCCCAAAGTTGTACTTTCTGCTGTACCTTCAGCAATACATGTGCTAACTAATTTTTGTTTGTCTTTATGAAGAGGAAAATTCCTGACTGAAAGCACTCAGTTTCCCTACAAACTCGTGGGACAAATGTCTTCTGCCAGAAGATGACTTTATCTCTATTTTAAAACACTCGAAATAGTCATTTGGCTGGCAATTTAAGATTTCTATGATGGCTAACAAAACCCAGAAGATTGGATTTGAAAGCTCTAATCCATGTATGTCCACAAGATTATTTTTCAAGTTGAAACAATTAGTTCTTACACCACAGACAACAAGTAATGAGATCTGATAGTTTGAAGAAAAATGTTTCAAGTAGCCTCATAATTGTTTAATGGTGGTAGAACCTGCTCTCTCCATATAAAGCCAGCTAAACAGGACTTGGAAAGTTATTTTATCTTTGCTAAGGTCCATTCTTCTCTACGATCAGAAAATTAAGGTATTAGTCAGCAGTTAACCCTTCCCACTATTGATAAGTATTCACATATAACATAAGCTATGTAAGCTAATGAACTGCTGTAGTTCACTGTTCACTGATGAGGATCTCATGAGAACTACTTCTTCTGGAATAAGACAGGAAACGGCTGTTCCTGCAGAATTACTTAAATAGCTATTGCCACCTCTTTTTATCATCTGGTTTAAAAGGATATTTTGTAGTATAGCCTTTAAAGAGTGGGCTATTGCGTACTGACTGTTCTGAAGAGAGAAATTTTGTGTGCTTTTGTAAGTTTGGTGACAGACTCTACTGATTATATCCTGAGCCAACGTTGTCCTTCTCCGTGAGCAGACTTGTCATTTCATGATGTTTTGAATTGTCTTCCTGAACTCTGCAGATGTTAGATTAAAAAAGTATTCCGTTAACTGGATGAAAAGAGTCCAACTTGCCTGAGCTTGGTTGTCAAAACTCTTCTGGGAAGTAAGGCTTGATCCCTTTTGAGGTGAAAAGGATATTTAATTGATGTTTTTCTTCCTGCTCTATGTCACCATTAGGTGACTGTTTTTTCTTTTATGAGAATGGCCTACATCTTTCTCACTTTGTGTTTAAAAAACACTGCATCTAGAAGAGTGTTTTGTGAAGGCCCTGATCCTTTCAGTGTGCTGGGCAATGGGCAGTCATACCAGTGCAGATCTAGCTGTAATGGTTTAGATTACAGTGCCATCAACTGAAAGTTACTGCCTGGGTGGCTGAGATGCTGCTCACCATCTTTGGAGTGCTCTCTGTGAAAAGTGAGACAGATTGTCTAAAATCCCTTGCACATACGCTCTGTGATAAATCTTTTGCACTGAAAAGGACTAAGAGGGATCACCTTGACAGTTGTGCTATCTCAGCCGTGGAGGAATTAACCCCAGTGAGCCACAAGTTAGCTCTGATAATTTATTGTACTCCTCCATCTGGATCTGCAAGTGAACTTAAGGCATACCCAAGAGATAGGAACACTTGAGACTTCAGACCTTCTGAAGTAACATATTGTCATTCTGCATACGGTTAAGGAAAATTATCTTTTCAAAATATATATTGTTACCTAGACAGTCTTGGACACTAGGACTTTTAGAATCATTGAATGGTTAGTGTTGGAAGAGACCTTAAATATCATCACGTTCCAACCTCCCTGTCCTGGGAAAGGACACCTCCCACTAGAGCAGGTTGCTCAAAGCCCCATCCAGCCTGGCCTTGAACACCTCCAGGGATGGGGCATCCACAACTTCTCTGGGCAACTTGGGCCAGGGTCTCACCACCCTCAGAGTAAAGAATTTATTTCTAGTATCTAATCTAAATCTCCCCTCTTTCAAAGTAAAACCATTACCCCTCATCCCATTGCTACATTCCCTGATAAAGAGTCCTTCCCCATCTCTCCTGTAGGCTCCCTTCAGGTACTGGAAGGCTGTTATAAGGTCTCCCCAGAGCCTTCTCTTCTCCAGGCTGAACAACCCCAACTCTCTCAGCCTGTCTTCATAGGGGAGGTGCTCCAGACCTCTGATCGTTTTTGTGGCCTTCCACTGGACTTGTTCCAACAGGTCCATGTCCTTCCTGTGTTGAGGACTCCAAAGCTGGACACAGCACTCCAGGTGGGATCTCATGAGAGCAGAGTAGAGGGGTAGAATCACCTCCCGCGACCTGGTGGCCACACTTCTTTTGATGCAGTCCAGGATGTGGTTGGCTTTCTGGGCTGCCACTGTGCACTGCTGGCTCACGTTGAGCTTCTCATCCACGAGCACTCCCAAGTCCTTCTCCTCAGGGCTGCTCTCCAGCCATTCTCTGCCCAACCTGTAATTGTGCCTGGGATGGCCATGTCCCAGGTGCAGGACCCTGCACTTGGCTTGGTTGAACTTCATGAAGTTTGCACGAGCCCACCTCTCAAGCCTGTCCAGGTCCCTCTGGATGGCATCCTTTCCCTCCAGCGTGTCAACTGTGCCACCAAGCCTGGTGTTGTCAGCAAACTTGCTGAGGGTGCACTCCATCACACTGTCCATGCCTCTGACAAAGATGTTAAACAGCACTGGTCCCAGTACTGACCCCTGAGGAACACCACTCATCACTGGCCACCACTTGGACATTGAGCCGTTGACCACAACCCTTTGAGTGTGGCCATCCAGCCGGTTCCTTATCCATCGAGTGGGTCCATCCGTCAAATCCATGACTATCCAGTTTTGAGATCAGGATGTTGTGTGGGACGGTGTCAAACACTTTGCATAAGTCCAGGTAGATGACATCTGTTGCTCTGCCCTTGTCTACCAATGCTGTGGCAATATCGTAAAAGGCCACCAAATTTGTCAGCCATGATTTGCCCATGTTGGCTGTCTCTAATCACGTCCGTATTTTCCACATGCCTTAGCAGAGATTCCAGGAGGATCTGCTCCATGATCTTGCCAGGCACAGAGGTGAGACTGACCAGCCTGTAGTTCCCTGGGTCTTCTTTTTTTCCCTTTTTGAATATTGGGGTTATGTTCCCCTTTTTGAGTCAGTGCAAACTTCACCAGATTGCCACGACTTCTCAAATATGATGGAAAGCGGCTTAGCAACTTGATCCGCCAGCTCCCTCAGGACCCGTGGACAGATTTCATCAGGTCCCATGGACTTATGCACCTTCAGATTCCTTAGATGGTCTCAAACCTGATCTTCTCCTACAGTGGGTGGTTCTTCATTCTCAGAGCCCCTGTTTTTGCCTTCTGCAACTTGGGCGGTGTGGTTAGAGCCCTTGCCAGTGAAGACTGAGGGGAAAAAGTCATTCAGTAACTCAGCCTTCTCCATATCCTGGATGACCAGGTCTCCTGTTTCATTCCAGAGAGGGCCCACAACTTCCCTAGTCTTCCCTTTATCCCTGACAGATCTACAAAAGTTTTTCTTGCTATCCTTGATGTCCCTGGCCAGATTTAATTCTGTCTGGGCTTTAGCTTGCCTAATCTGGTTGCTGGCCACTCGGACAGTTTCTCTATATTCCACCCAGTCTACCTATCCTTGCTTCCATCCTCTGTAGGCCTCTTTCTTGTTTTTGAGCTTATCCAGGAGCTCCTTGTTTATCCGTGCAGGCCTCCTGGCTTTCTTGCATCATGAAAAGCCTGGTTATGTTATCTTCAAGATATCCAGAGCTCCGTGTCTTCCATCAAGAAAAAAAAATCTAATTATTTTTCGAGTAAAGTCACATTGGTTGGAATCAAACTGATTATTTTCTCAGTGGCAGAGAAGTGTCAGGGCAGTACATGAAGACAGTTTCTGCAGATGAGGATTGAAATTGTGGAGTATAGTGGGGGTTTTCTCATCAATTTTAATGACATTGGGATTTCTGTTAAGGAGTTTTTAAAAGATGGAGATAAGATCTCTGTCTTTTTGTAGTTGTAATGAATTCCTCATCCTGGCTGTGAGCTTGAGATAATATGAACAGCAATGAAAAATTTCAATGTTAATATCTGTGCTTCTTTCTTTATCTGTGCTACAGAGGAGAGCATTAAGAACAGCCTCTGAAAAACTCAGGAATCGTTCCTCTTTTTCTACCAGTGTTGTATACAACACTCCAGGAACTCGAGTAAACAGATATATCAGCCGTTTGATAGAGGCCCGGCAAACTGAGTCTGAGATGGCTGACTTGAACTTCATTACCTTGAAGTATAAGCAAATTGAGCGTGAAAATAAAGTAAGGAGGTTTTTTTAATTATTTTTACTGATTTCACTGACCATGAACCAAAAAGCATTGGGGATTTTGTTTGCTTTTAGACAATATTTAAATTCTACTCACTATCTTTAAATAATCCTCTGAACTGTCTCTCAGTTAAAAGGGAGACATTATATCCACCTTCTATGGAAGCACCTGCAGGGGATAAAAAGAAAAATCATTATCTTGCTACTCATCAAGACGCGCCCCCCTAGAGTTACATATCCTGTGCTTTGGCCTTCTTTTTACTTCTCCAAACTGCCTGACCTGCATCACCTGTTTGATGCTGTCTGGTAGCAATGTGTCTGCCTATTGACTTGTCTGGTCTGGAGATGCATTAATGACAGGAGGATGCTTCCCTCTGCATATGTAACATGATAAGTATTGTTCCCATCAATCCTAGAAAAATATTAAAAAATCTTACATCTCTGGGCAAGGATGTGATCTTATGCCAGTGTGACTCTGCTGAAAGCAGTGGGCTTATTCCAGACTGATAAGCATGTATATAAGCTAACAAAGTAGACGTGTTTGTTCCTACCTTGTATGCGTTTTGTTTGTAAATACAAATTGTTTTAATTGAAAAAAAAATTGAAAATACTTTAGTTTATGTATTTGAAAAAGCAAAAGTGTGGTATGATTTTGGATTGATTTGGCAGTAACATTTATTTTTCCCCTGTAAATCACTTAGTAGTCTAAGATCTCATGTCAGTACTGTTTCGAGTCAGAAGTCTGTGTGCCACATTGGACTCAATTTCTTTAAAGTTTTGAGTATTAAGTTTGATTTCAAGTTTCCGCCGTGACTTATTTAATTGTAATTGTTTTCTATCAAAATAAGAAAGTCTTTTGTAAATGAGATTTTGTAAATGAGCCTGTCAAGGAAAATGTTGTGTAGACTTGCCTCATTTTTTTATGTGGGTGAGAATTAAGGAATGATTATTTGTATGCTTGTAAAATGGGTAGCGGCTTGTTTTATTTTAGGCTAGAGTTCTTTCTTACTGAGAATGGACAAGCGTGGGTGGCTGGGTGTGTAAAATGCTCACTGTCTTCATTTCTTCCTTTCTTTAATAGTACCACCAGCTTCAGGATGAGTACTTCACCAGTGCTGTAGTTCTCTCACTAATTCTAGCTGCCTTATTTGGCCTTGTCTACCTTCTAATAATACCACAGTAAGTTTCTGTCTTTTTGCTATTATAATTCAAATTGGAACATCTTCAAGCATCCTGCACAGGTCAAAACATTAATGTCTTTGGAATGGGAATTAGCCCCCAGGTCAGTGTACCCGCAGTCTAACTGTTACCTATTCCATTTGTCCAAAGGAGCCACATTTTGAGATCTTATTTAAAACAATTCCTTTCCTGTTCTCTCTCTTTTTTCTTTTTTCTTCTTTTATTTTTTTAATTTTTGGTAGAAGGATGCTCTTAGAAGTCTAAATCACTGAAATCTGCTAAACTTATTTAAAGCTGTAATGCGCTAAACTTTTTAAAGCTGTAGCTGCACTACAAACAAAGACTGCAGCTTTTCTAAACATGTTTGTGCTGGCTTTGGATGAGGTACTTCAGGTATTGATAGCAACGTAGATAAAGCTATACAGAGCTTAACGGGATCTCAGTACTGAAGTATCCATCCAGCTTTTTAACACAAATTTATAGCCTGCATTGAGGTTTGATATTGATTCTGTCACTACACAAACTGCTTAGTGCATAGTTTGGCCATTCCCACATCAGTTGCAGTCAGACCTTTGCTGCATTAATGCAGACATTACCAAATACTCATGATGTATTTGAGGGTATCTGATGCCTATTGTTGAATGATATAGTTTAGTGATTATTTCAGATTTTGTCAATTCTATGTGAATGCTTACTAAGTAAAAAAAGAATTCATTTTCACTTGCAAATCTATGGGTTATAATAAATAGAATTTTGTTCAATGTATAAAAATGATTAGTAATAAGCTTTTTCAGATGAGAATATCAAAACATTCAAAATAAGCTTCACTCACTTCTACTGATTTTTAGAATTTCAATGGGAATAGTACTGGCCACAGGATAATGCTTTTGAAAATCCTGTTTTAAATCCTGCTGTTTTCTATTCACAAATCCCCACTCAGAATAATATTTACACCTATATTCTATTATTTCTAATTGAAAGTTTGAGAAGCATCTTTTTTTACTTTAGTAAGAATGATCATCATTTAAATTTGTTATAGAACACTTTTCTTCTGAAGAATTCAGAGTCATTTACAAAACTCATCTAACTTCCAGACTAATGACCTCTGCTGACTAACTGAAGCATAGTTAAGAACTCTTTCACCTACTTTTAAAGTAAAGCCCAGCTGCAGTACATGGCAATTTAGAGCAAGAAGAGACAAAGAGTATTAGCGTAGTTGAGACTAGAATGAATTTCCAAGAATCATATGGTATCATAGTTGGCAACCTTTCCAAAAAGTACTGTCAATTAAAACACAGTTTATGCTGTGACATGACAGACACACAAGCTCCAGTTAGAACATGACCACTGAAGGGCATGAAGATGGACTGGTTCATCACTGGGTTAGTTAGAAAAGCCATCCACTGAATGGTCTTAAGTTCTCTCTTCCAGTGTCTGTTGGTGGTGGCTTCATACAACCAAATTTATGGCTTGGGCTTTTCCCTCAGTGTGACAGAGATGCAATCATGAACTAGACTAAAACTCTGGAAGTATTGCAAAATTTTCCTTCTCTACAGAACTTGGAGCTTTAAGTTGCTCCTTAGATTGCCAAAGTAATTATGACAAGAGAATGCAAAAGCCAAGACAAGAAGTGTAATGTGTTACTATAATGGGAGAAATGATAATAATAGTGTTTGACATGTATCACAGTATTCCAAGGAGGAGGTTCAAAATCTAGAGACAAGAAAATGTTGTAAGAAAGCCAGTTGCTGCATAAATACACAGAAAACAATGGGCTTGACATTCTCACAATTCCTATGATCATCTGAGCCGAACAGCTTCTCAGCTAAAGACATATTTTGTTTCCCCAGATGGAGTTGGTGAAAGTAAGGCTATGTTCCTGTCAACCTAAGCTGTCCAATTATGGAGGCACACATGCAGCGTAGCCAACAAAAGCCCTGATGATGAAACTTTCTGTTGTCTTCTGCTGGGTTTATTTTTAAAAAACAATGTAGCCCTTTGTCACTGGTGTCAACTCAAATCTCTGTAAGGGTTCCACTCAGTCTTAGCGTCAGTTGTTGGTTGTTGCTGCCTTAAAAGATGCTATTGCAATCATATCCCCTGCAATTTTTCTAGCGTACTACCATCTTGAATACAAGTAAATTCTCTAAAAGCACAAGAGAGACTGCTGTCTATTAATACTTGTATTCAGAATCCATGCTGACAGCATCTGGAATCACGTCCCCATTTTGGATATACATACTACATGGCAGAATTTTCCCTATTTGTGTATTCGTGAGAATTGTTACATGAATTTGAAATCAAAGCCAAATACTGAGAAATTCTACTTAATTCTGCAGGAGAATTGCACTCTTCTCTTCTACTGTTAGAAACCCTATATAAGCAATCTTTCCCCAGTAATGGTCAAGGGTATAGATACATATATGCCTGCAGCCATAGCTCACATCTCCTGTACTGGCTGGATTGTTCTCACAAGACTAGAAAAGAAGGTGTGAAGATCATATTATGCTGCTGTCATACAGCCCTGGTTCCATGGCTGTCTTGGGGCCAGGCTGTCCCTGGGCATAAATCAAAGCACCAGCACTGGTGGTCTTATTTTTTCCAGCTTGCTTACCTCCATAAGGTCCTGTTCCAATAACACAGGTTTTCTGGAGGAGGGAAGTGTTTGGTCTTCACCCCTCTTCTCACAAAGAATAAGCCTATTTTGAAAGATCAGTAGAGGGAAGATTAAGAATTTAAAGAATTATTGCAGCACGTTTATGAAACCTAAGATTTTTCTAACCATTGAGGAAGACTCAAAAGGAAGGAGTTGCTTTGTTGCATTAGAAAGGATCCTGGTCTTGTTTGATTTTGTTTGACCTGGTAAGTGACTGAGTTAACAGATTTCTGATTTCTGAGTCTTTGAGAAGGAGACATTACAAGGGGAAAGCACCTGGTGACTGTTATACAGCTGCCGAGGCCAAATAATTGGGTTACACACTCCACTTATAAGTCATCATCCTGAATATGATGCACTAACCTAAAATTAGAAAGTGTCTCTCCTAACACACCATACAGTTGAATTTTTGAGGTGCTTTGATCTCCTTGCTGAGGCCAGAGTGGACACCATATACAAGAGCATTTACTGATTTCTCATTCTTGGGAACAGTGCATTTCACTGTGAAGTTTCATCTGCAATGGTTAGTATTACAGCAAGGGTGAGATCCTCCACCATTCATCCAAAATACCATTTCAGAAGGTCCCCAGTGCTGTTTGTTCTCATCAGCTACTGAGTTGAATTCCTTTACTTCTATTGTGTTTTAATTCTAGGAGTACCATAGTTCTTGTTCTCCTGGTGTTCTGCATATGCTTCCTAGTGGCTTGTATTATGTACCTACACGTCACACGAGTACAAGTAAGTGATTTAAGATTTTATGACTATTCCTTTTGGTGGCTATGCTTCATTTGTCCTTTGGAACATGAAGCCATCAGTGCATGTTTCACAGATTCATAGAGTCTGAAATCCATGTGCTTTCCAAGTTCCTTGCTGAGCAATGTACTAGGCACTTTAAAAAACAAAGATGTTTCATCTGAAAGCAGACTTTTTTACATTAGTAATCATTACAGCAGTGTAGCATTCAGTGCCATTAATGCTATGCTTTTTGTCTCTTTTGCTACATCTTCCCTCAACACCTATGACTAGCTCCTGAATCATTCCAGTGTTCAGATAAACAGCTTTAACCTGACTTTTTCTCCTTTTTGACCACAGAGCACGCTAGCTTTCCCTTCCATTCTGACTGGTATCTGGGTGTAAAGTCCTGCTAACTTCCCCTCTGTTTTCAAAACTTTTCCTACCAAAGCAGCAGCTGTTTGGATGGTAAAGCAGTGTTTTGCACATGCAACCCTTGACCTTTTAAAAACTTTTAGTAATGATTATTTCTCCTGCATTGCATTTTCACAACAGTAATGATGGACATTTGGTTGTCAGAGGAGAGAACTAGGTCTGCCAGATCAGAATAAAGCACCTACAGACTAATTTTCTGATTAAGGAAATCTGTAGTGGCTTAATCTAAATTTAGTCTTTTCAGAAAAATATCAGGAGAAAACACCTCCACAGTTAATCAGCTTTGCTGATTAGCATATGCTAATTTTTATCTAAGAAAAAATGCCCTTTGGCCAGAGGAAAGTAAGCGTTTTCATGCAAACATAAATATATATAAGCAGAGTATCTGACACAGAGCAGATCTGTATTTATAAACTTGCACAATTATTTTGGAGTAATTTTGATGATCTCTTTTGTTTCATAAAGGCACAGTAGTTTATCATCTGTTCTGTCTATGGACAGCAGAAACACACATTAAGTTTGTAGGAAATTGTTCCTTTTTGTGCCAATGCCCTGGGGCTAGTGCAAACTTAAGATTTGTTCCAGCTGTTTTGGCAGTCAACAGAATTTGAATTTATTCCAGCTTTCTCTAGAGGTTCCTGTTCTCTCACAGGATTAAATCCAGCATTAGAAAAATAAATAAATATAAAACCTCAGAATAATGCAGTTTGAAATTTTTGATGAAAATTTGTCTTATATATTAAATAAAAGATAATGAATATGCTATGTATAATGAATATATAATTTTAAACCTGTCATCCCCCTATTTTAATCAATCTTCTGGCACTTATTTGCTATTTTACAAGTGACTCAACTTCTCCATGCTTTAGTATCAAATGCCTCACTCATAAAACCACTATAATAATGTTTTACTGTATCTGTTACCTAGTATTTTGGGGATCTGATAGTACTTACTTTGTTAATAAAAAATCCACCAAAAAAAAAAAAAAAGTGATCTTAGAATGACCAGAAGTCAGAACTTTAAATCTTTTCAGTGTCAGTCAGAGTTTTAATTCAGACATGTCTCATAACTTACCTTTTTAACCCAATACCACATACACATAAAAATATCTATGCAACATGTCTTTGAATCTGCATTTTGATTTGTCACTATTAAACATGCAGCATTATCTTTGATCTACCGTGATTCTCTCTTTAACAAGCAGTAGATAACTTATTTGGTTGCAAACTGAATTACTGGAATATCTATATATTTCCTTCAAACATAATTATTATTTTGTATTTTATTTATATGGCTAAAACCACATATGTTCCACCTCATCTGTGCATAGGATTTTGGTCTAGTTTGGTGGACAATTCGATGCTTAAAAAACTGTCTGGATGATCACATTCAGAGCATAGCAGTTTATGGTCGTACTGTACCTGGAATAATAAGTGGGATACCACAGGATTTTATCCTGGGACCTGTCCTGTTAAACATTTTTATCAATGACCTGGAGAAGGACATGGAGTATACTCATGTTAAGTTTTCGCATGACTCCAGTTTCAGGGTAACAGCCAACACACTGGCAGGATGACCACTGGGTAGGACCTAGATAGCTTAACAGAAAGGGCCAACAGGAATCTTATGAAATAGAGCATGTAGAAATGCAAAGTCCAGGCCCTGAGAAGGAAGAACTCCATGCAATGGTACAGGCTGAGGACTGACCAGCTCTGCAGAACTGGCCCTGGGTGTCAAGGTAGACAGTACTTTTGGGCCCCTTGAGGTCCCTTCCAACCTGAACTGTATGATAATGGTGAATAAATGCAGAAATAGTCTATCTCTTTTTTCATAGGGTAATTTTGGACATTGCTGTATCCCTTCCATTGAGAAACAGCTTTTCAATGTGAGAATCTTACAATTCAAGGGTTTTGTTCTACAATATGCTCACTGTTTTATTAAAGGTGATATACCTTGAGTATCCCAATCTATTTTACTAATGCTAACAGTTAAACTGGTTTCTGGTACAGCAAATCAACTCAGGTCCTTATATGCCTATATAAATCTACTATTGATATTACATTGGTTGTTCCCCACCTATATTTACATGGACTTAATCCATACTGAAGCCAGAATGTATTTGCAGATCACACGTTTTTTGTTTTTTCTGTAATTGCTGTATTCTCATGTTTCACAGCCCAGGTGAAGTTGATTCACCTATAACTATCTCAAACTTTTAATTCATAGTCACACATACAGGGGAAATATCTCTGCATATGTGAAAGGAAGGGGAGGAATTTCAACATATGATTTCTCCTGTGCCAAGGCCACAGAAGCCCCTCTCTTCGGGTACTTTGCTGCCAGCTGGAAGCTACGCTTTTGATGTAGATGATACCCATAAAATGAACAGCTTTTCTTCAGGACTGGTGACTTTCATCCAGAAATTAGGAGTTTGCTTGCTCCATTTGATCATAAATCAAATCCAGCCTTGATAAGTCTGAGCCTCCTCCTTTTAAGGGACACAGGATTGTTCCCCCTTTAAATCTGATTGTTTCCTGGAGTTGATTCTTGCCCCTTGAAGTCACTGGAGGAAGTCCTGTGGTCTGAAAAACATACCGTGTATCCAGTAGATAATAGGTGCCACAAATATTCTTAATGCAAGGGGAAAAGAAGGAAAGTAGCTTTCCCTGATACCCAAGTAGATTAGTATGACTGGAACAAGCATAAGTACTAGAGCCTGACAGATTTATCCTTCCTCTCTCACCTTCTTTCACTGACTTTGTATATGCTCACAGCGGCAAGCACTTCACGCTTCACAGTGATGAAATCAGGGTAAAAATGGAGATGAGCAAGAGAGTCACAAGACTCCATTCCATCAGACATTTTTATTCTCTACTGCTTTTTCTGCTCTGACAAATTCAATATTTTTGATGAGTTCTGATAATTAAAACCACCCTGGCATTTAACAAGACTAATATGGCAGAAGACACAAATACCACTCCAAAGTTCTATGCTACCACAGTATGTTCTCTTGGGTCACTATTTGCAGCTGATAATTTGCAAGGCAAAATGCCATCCTAATTTATTATTTGCATTATGAGAAGACATCCTACTAACCTTTTGAAGAGCTTTAATTATAGTGAGAAATAATATATAGTAATAATAATTTCACATTTATTACCCCCAAAAATGCAATTACCATTAAAACGCATGTACACAACATGCTTGTTTCATAATTTGCAGTGCAGGCAAAATTTGTGTATCCCTTATTCACTTCTTTTTATAGACTACTGAAAAATAACAACCCCACTTTAAAAAATACTTTTAAATCTTTATAAATCTTTTTTTTTCTTTCTTAGTGTTTTCCAGGGTGCCTGACAATACAAATTCGTACCATTTTGTGTATTTTTATTGTGATCTTAATATACTCTGTGGCTCAAGGATGTGTGGTGAGTATTTAAACAAGTATTGCTTAATTTAGCATTCTGTTTAAAGAACAACCTGGTATGAATCTGTTAAATACATACCATATTCTCGTCTGGTGAATTCCTACTCTTTTTATTATTCATACTTGCAGAACATGTTTCTTCAAAATTAAAGCCCTTTTCTATAATTTGAACTTTCACTGCCCTGAGTCAGGATGTTGAATTAAGAATGACAAAGCTATGAGCAAATTACATAGGTAATACCTAGTCAACACCTATATAAATTTTTATATCAAATCTGATAGTCTGCTGTTGTCATGTACTTTATGGGAAAACTTTTTTTAAATGTTCAACTTGGTTACTAGTTCAATGGCTAATATTTTGTGACAGGCAAGGCATGGTGTCAAACAACATTACTTATTTCTATGTGGCAATTTATAGAACGTATTTCTGTGGATATTTTTAGTCCAGGCAGATCAACAAAGATAACAAGATCTTAAAATATAGATAGTATTGCGTAATGAGAAGAGGTGCTCACACTGTACTACTTACATGATCCATTCATATCTAATGTCTAGGAAGCTTCTCTTGTATGAAGTGAACTTGCTCAATACTTCTGAAAATTGAGCTTCTTTTACTGTAGATTAGCAGCTAGTTCTGGTGGACTTGGTGGACTTGAATGTCAAATCGGATTTAAACTTCCACCTAAGTATTTGGCATTTAGTTGCCTTGTCAAATTCCTAGGACTCGATTTCAGCATTTTGGCTGCTAATGCTAATGAATTAAACATGTTAGGGTACCCAAAGGAAAGAATCCTCACAGAAATAGCACACTAAACACAACTGGAAATGCTGAGAAGGCAGATGTCTCAAACCATGTCTCTCTGTGGAATTTAGGCAATATGTTCTGACCAATAGAAAGACAGTGATTTCATGAGCAAGTCACAGTGCTGAGATGCCAAGTCCCTTTTTTTGTATTTTGTCTATTCACTCGTCCCTGGACCCACCCTGAGAACATCTACTAAGCTGATCCCCATGAACTAAATGGGCAGAGGATCCCTTGTCTGTGAATTCCAATGTCCTGAGAGGTACCAAGTATTACTGATGTTCAGACATTTCTGGGAATTCCTGAACACCAGCCATGTGATTGACACACAGCCCTAATAGCACTCAGACATATATGTCGTTCTTAATGTGCATATAAACCCAAAATGCATAGAGATGTGCAATGCCTCCAGGCTAGCTAGCATCTCAGCAAGTTCTGTGTATCTGACTTTGGGATTGAGATGCATATTATGGCAGCTGGAACCTTTCAGCATCAGCCCCCATAGATCTAACACTTTGACCAAATGGAACAAGCACCATTTTTGCCACTTAAAGATGGTGAAAATTAGAAACAGACATCATAAGGCATAAAGCAATGTTGAACACTGGTGGAAGAAGGCAGATTAGAACTCAGAAGTTCTGGCCTCCAACAAGGCAGTTATCATTCAATTACAACTTAGAATAGGTCACAAATATAACTTTATCCTTTATTCAAGCAAAAATAGCCTGTAACCATTAAAATGCTTAGGAGAAATGTTTAATCGGTAGAAATTATTAGTTCCTGCAAAATAATGCCTTTAGAATTCTCAATTAGCAGAGAAGCTAGGTGTAGAGCTTTCACTCTTAGTTGTAGAGCAGATGGTATTTTCCTGGATGGATTGCACATCATTTATGAAGCCCTTATGCATGCCTATGTTTTCGGATGAGTTTAGTATGAACAGCATTTTTAGTGATATTGAACAAAATCACATTTAATAGATTTTTCACTTCAGTCATTCTCATCTCATTTCATAATGTTAGCCATTATGGGTCATTTTATCTGTTATATCTCATCTTTTTAAATGACTACCACACTGTAAAATACATTGCTTAATCGCCTTTCAGGTTGTCAGTTATTTTACAGCATGCTATAAAATTTCATTATCAGTGGTTAGGATGAAATAAAAAGGTCTAATAACATACTTCAAAAGAGAAGCTTAAGTACAGGGCAGGGCTTATGTGACGATGCCTGTTAAAATCAATTTCACACTATCATCTCACTCTCCCTGTTTATGCTAACTCGTATCCTCTCCCTTCATACGGGGTGAAGGTTGGAATGCAATTAAAACTGGAGTTCTAGAGACTTGCACTATTTGCCAGAAATTCCTCCCTTCCTTGGGTAACAGCTCTGAGATGTGTACATGACATTGCCTTTGGAAGAAGCAGGTTAAATTTCCTCAAATTTCCCATATGAAATGCACTAAAACTTTTTTTTATTTCCCAGTCTAGAGAGGAAATGGAACTCCTTGGATAACGGTAATGGCAGGCGTAATTAAAGATGAAGCCTTGTATTTGAATCATATGGGATAGCAGAAGTAGGTCTGAGGTGGAGAAAAGATATTATTCATATTCAGCTTTTCAATAAAAGATTACAGTATGTTTTATTTTATATTTGATCAATCGAAGTTGATACAATTTACATAGTCAATAAAGCAAACACATTTTTTCAAACACATGCTCTGTGCAAGAACTTTCCTTGCCCACACAGACACATAAAATGTTTACTCAAGTTCCTTAATTTTGCAGGAATATGTTGGCTTGAGACTCTCTTGGGTTTTGAGCACTGAGAGGGAAACTATTCAACTAGCTCCAGACTTTAATTTGTTGGTCTTACTGGCATCTAATGAACAAAGAGCATCTCCCAACTAAAACTGAGTAAAGTGTTACAGGAAAAGGAGAGAGATACTAGGGCGCTGAGCTGGATGAAATGCCACAGCCATATTTTCCCAATTAGAAATGAACTACAGTCAGCCCCCATAGCTGCTGCATTTCTGTTTATTTAGTATTTAACTTTCTCCCCTTCTTACCTCTCCCATCTCTTCTAGGTTGGCTGTATGCCTTGGGTTTGGAATACCAATTCAAGCAGTTCAATAGTTATCATTTCTCCTGGTGGAACAAATAAAACAATGAATGAACTTCCATGTGACACAGCCCACTATGCTTTTCTTTCCTGTGTAGTGGGGACTCTCACCTTGGCAGTATTTCTACGTGTATCTTCCTTGCCAAAAATGATTCTCCTGCTTTTTGTTACAATTTTATACATAGCTATTCTGGAACTCAGTGGTTACAGAAAAGCAATGGGGTAGGTATCTTGCAAAGTTAAAGCAATGGATATTTCTGTATAGATAGTCACAACATTGACTACTCCCCTGTGAACTGTCTTCTAGCATTCAGTGCTGCTTAGGGCTATATACTCAGTAAAGCATAAGGAATGCTTAAACCATCTTCTTGCCAGCAACTATAGGAGTTGTAAAATCCACCTACAGGACATCAGCTTTTGGGAACTAGCAGCTGTTGTCCCATTATTCTGTAGTTTTATGTTAGCATACCTCAGCTGAACACACTGCAGTCTAATAATATGAAATAGAAAAACACCGTTAAAAACTTCACTTCCATATTTCAGCAGCCCTCAACTAATTCCAATTTTATTTAAGCTTTTGAGTGTTTTTATATATCCTAATTAAAAGTGTGCACACACATTACAATAATGTATAGCATTATAAAATCCTCAAGAAGTTCAGTGTTGGTGTGATGCAGTGATCAGATTTACTGTCACCCATCTCCCTGCCCTTATAAGCCTCTTCAGAAAAGGCTAATGATTAGGGAGTTCCCACATGGTCTAAACTAAAGATCTGATAGTAAAAATATGCAGTGTTAGGTATTAAAAAACCTGGAATAAACCATTTACTTTCTTTTTATTTTTAAGGGGTGGTTCCTTTTATATGCATGGCTATGAACCAATACTAGCCATTTTGCTATTTTCTTGTGCTTTGGCACTGCATTCCAGGCAAGTGGACTTGAAGCTGCGTCTGGACTACCTCTGGGCTGTGCAGGTAAGTTATAAGACTTTTCTTTCTACTTTCCATGCACACAAAATGATGCCTGACTTTTTGAATTGACTCACACTTTCAGAACAAATTAGTTGGACTAAGACACTTTCAAATTTTTTTCATGTCTGTTGGGGTTTACAGAGAAAAATTATTAAAGCTTTTCTTCCACAGGTCTATAACATTCATTTACCTTTTTCCAGCTGAAAATCCAAACCAAGCTTGTTTGTAGTTGTTCCACAACAGCGCATCATTAATGAAGTAATATAGATATACCTAAGCTGCTTTATGAATAGAGAGAATTTAAAACATGGGAAATTGACTGTTAGCAATATAAACATGAGATAAAGAAATTAAATCCATCAGGTTTTTTCATCTTATAATACAAAAAGGGGTGAAAATAAGTTGATGTTCAGGTAAACTGAAAAGAAGCAAATAAAACTGATAAAAGGAAATACTTATACCCATATCATGCAGTGAAACTATGGAACTCTTTCCCATAGGAAGATCAGAAATTTATTTAGATACCAAGTGCATGGATCTTTTTTTTTTTTAATGATTTCTTAAGTATCATAATCACAGCAAAGCCTATAGAAATTATATTAGCCATAAGCAGGGGCATCAGGAAATATCTACCTCCTGTCACACCTCTCAGCAGCCCTATTCCCACCTCCAAAGTGTTTTACGCTGGCCCCTGAGGGAAGGAGAAAGTTGAAGAAGATGTAAGTTTGTTTTGGTGGAATTTGGAAGTTGCTTTTCTGATAAATCTTACACTTTTGTAGTTCATAGAGGTCACATCCTGTTCTCACCTACATCCTGTTTACTATGTTGTTAAGAGGACTGCATAAATCATCACAGTGCTAGCTTTTACATGTAAGATCAAGACTGTAACACATTAGTTAAACATATCCCTGACTCTATGGTGTTACCTAGAATGGAGAAATCAGGAATGACTTAAGTCTAGTATCTTCCACTCTTAAGTTTTTCAACATAACAGTTAAGCTCTGTTGTGATTTTTTTTTGTGTCTTGATTTCCAATATCACGTCCACCTCCTTTATGATTTAAGTTTATCTTGTTCTATAATTTCAGTGAACTCTGTGCTGTTTAACTGAGTAAACAATGCATGATCACTTAATTTAATTTTTGTCCTATGACCTGCAGTATTGATGGCTGCTATGCCTGTCAGCCTCAGAAGTTTGTTTTGGACAAACTGATAATGGTTTCCGCTTGCTGTGGTGCCAAATGTAGTTTCCAGTTGGGAAAAAAGAAATGCCCTCACTTTGAAACTCAGAGCAGCACATAACAAGTTGTAGACCGGCTATCTTTATATAGGTTGGCACATGGTAGAGCTATGTGAGTGCCATATGATCCATGAATAATGGGATGCTTGCCTGCTGAAAGACCATAACTGGACAATAGTAAAAGAAGAAATATAATTTTTTTCTGTTCTCTTGGGGCCACGTTCTACAGAAATACCTAGTCATCTACCACAATTCTTAAAACTATTGTGCACTTACTCCAAAGGACAATAAGGGGAGTTAAGACATATGGATGCCTATCAAATTTCAGTAATGTCCAGCAGCAGCTTCAGGTGCCATTTCAAAAAGTGTTTTTCATCTGAGAAGATCAAATGCCATTTTCAGATCTTTTCAATTGCCAATCAGGTACTTAGGTGGTACCATCTTGACTGTGAGATTTGTATGATAATCAGAAAGGAAAACAAATCAGCTAGGTAGTAAATTCAGGAAGTAGGGATCAACACAACTACCATTCTTTGAAATCAGTGTGCTGGGTAGATGCTTGGCCTCTTTGATGATCTGGGCATATACCATCGTTATTCTTGGTTCCACGTGGAAGATCTACTCCCTGTACAATAAATAATAGTGGATAATATATTGTAAGGAATGTTGTCCTAGTTTCCACTCTGTGTATTGGTTGTAAATGATATTGAATACAAGGGCTAATTAACATACCAGCAGAAGTATCATCATGATGGATATTACAGAAGTGGTTATGGTACTTACCTATTCAACTAAATAAGTAAAAAAACCATTATCTTTGTACTTATTAGGCTTTTGGGCATAGTAATAATCTGAGTATTGAAAGTTCTGGAATACTGTTGGTTGGAAAGATCTATATGTTAAAACTGCCTTTGAAGAGTAAGCATACTCCAAGCTACTAATTGTTTGACAATCTTTAAGAGGAGTTGAGAGTAAAAACCACCTTCCTGAATGACAGTTTTCTTGAGCTGCTGGATTGCAGGAGCCCTGTATATGGTTAAACAGCATTTTTGGTCATGCTTCTCTACAGTTGCAGTGCTACTTGCCATTGAACCATGTTGGCTTAACTTGGTTACATTCTTGGTAGCAGACAGGGACTGTGGAGATTTTCTTCTGTTTTACAGAATGAGTGTGATGGTTCTTTGTGCAAGCACTTAATTGCATGAACCACTGCTAAACCTGGAGACTCGCATCTCCCAGTAACCAGCCACTGCTGTGTGAAGGACGTGTGAACATGTATTTTTAGGAAGCTTCTCAGTTGTTGGCTTACAACTGGGAGAATTTCAGACTCAAAGGCTGTTCTAGAAGTTGAAAGCACTAATCCTGTAAAAATGTCCTCAGATGAATAAAATCATTTGTGGCATAAGCTGCAATAAAAAGAATTTCATAGATATTTTCATTTACTTCATTGTGAACAGCAAACATCTAGTACTAACTAACTGATATTTTAAACACAAAGTATTCTGCAATTAATACCATTATTAATAAGAATATATAGATAGATGTTCTCTGGCCTTTGCTAAGGTGGGAGGAAAACCCATTTCCATAGATTTTGTCTGCCATATCAGGAAAAAAATGTGTTTTGAGGTAATGCAGATTTTAAACAAGAAAAACTTATTTAGGAAAAAGATATAGCTTCAAGGAAAGAACATCTGATTTCCACGCATTTAGGTTATGTAACCAGAACAGAGATAATAACAGTGCAATTTATGTACATCATGCGGAAAAAATACATTTTCCTGACTGATGATAAGTTGGTAAAACATTTATATTTGTACTTACTGTTCACGTGTCAATGGTGTTAAAGGTTATGTTGATTTTGCAATTTTTTTTCTGTACCAAGTTTAACTTTCTGAATATCACAATATTTCCCGAAAATATCTGTTAGTTTTGATTGTTTTTTTTAAGAAGCAGTGGGAGGAGAATTTCATTTTCTACATGATGTTTGCGAGTAACTCCGTGTGCCTCATATGACAATAACTGTGAATAGCAAATATAGGAGCATTTTACTTATTTGTGACTGATAATCACTTTTGCTTATGCAAGTTTTTCAACAAAACTGGAAAAAAAAAAGGACAAATAAATACAAGCAATGAATTTATGAAGTAGCGAAAACTGCCAAAAAAATGGAGTTCCTCAGTCATGCTGGATTTGTCAGGGGAGGAAAATAAGAATAATACAATGATATGACTGATTGTTGCATCCTTTAGGGAATACTAGAATATCATTCAGCTGTCTTTTCTAATCTGTGACACTTGTAAGAAATATGTGTTTTACAGTCGGCAGACAAGACTTGCCAGGTGTGCTTGCATTTCCTCTTAAAAATCTGGCCCTATAGAAGCAGCGTGATGGGTCTCTTCCCTGTGCTTTTAGTGCCACCTTCAGGTACAAAGATGAGGTTTCTGCAGCACCGGTGCCCAGCTTTTTTTTAGCTGTGTCTTGAAACAGTGGATTTTCATGTGATAACTCTTCAGTCAGTGACATTGCTACAGCATTTTTAGGCTTATTAAACAGTCACCTGATAGCTCAAAGTGATACAGCAGCTCAGACCACTACCTGAACAGAGGATATGTAACCAGTTACCAGCACTGTAAAAACTGTGGGATGCTAAGTAACTTTGTAAAATGCAATAGCTGTTAATTATATTGATGTCAAAAGCCATACTACCAAAGAACATTTTAAATCTTGTCACCAGGTCTGAAGCAAAAACAAAGCCTGCTTTTAAATATTGCAGTTCTGCAAATACAATTAAGTCCTGTGTTGTGGTTTCGGCCGACTTTACCAAAACCAGACCGACAGATGGCCCTTCCTCCCCCTTCTTCCCCCCCAAAAGAGGAGAGAGGAGGAGAAAGAGATAAGGAGATTCAGAAGTTTAGAATGAACTAAACTACTTTAATGAAGAATTAATATTAAAATAAAAATAAAGAAGAAAATAATGAAATAGATACAATATATACAAAACCGTATCAAGCTCCCAGGATGACAGTCACGTCACCGGCAGGCACTGGGGAAGTCCCAGTCTGGAGTCAGTGACGAATGGGAACTGGTTTCCAGCTCTGGAGTCAGGAACACACGGGTTGGGACCAAAGGCAGATGGACAGACAGAGTCCTCTCTGGACGTCGGCCATCGCAGGAAGGGGCTTGACCCTTTGATCCCTCAGCTTTTATACTGAGCATGGGGCAGATGGGATGGAATACCCCAGTTGGTCAGGTTTGGGTCACCTGTCCTGTCCACTCCTCCCCACTGTTGTGACCCCTCTACGTTTTTTCCGTTTCCGACCCTCTAAGGGGGCAAATAACAAAATTGACTGACCTTGGTTGTTATAGCAATAAGTATAAGCAAGGGCCTCCCTGCACACCATTCCTTGGCATGGAGCACAAACATTGGTCTTATCATTCTGAGAACGAGCAGTTCTCTCCACAATATGCCGTTACTTTCAGAGAGTTAGAGGAGGCCTAGCTAGGATGTAAAGTTACAGAACACAATATTGGTTCAGTTTTACTTCAAACCGGGACATTCTGTAAAATGACCTAGGTGCCACGAATATCAAACAGGTATAGCAATAAGCAGAATGCAAAAAATTATTTTGCTCATGCCTATATATTTTCTTTCTTGTTTGTTTTCAAAATAATATGCCTTAGTTTTTCAGCCAGCAGCTATTGCATAAATATCATGCAGGCAGCTTTTCTTAATTAACCAATAGGAATAGGGACAAATAGATGAAGGTTTGGATGCTATTTAACTGTCTGGGTACCACTTCCTCCAGGAATGTAAATACCTATGATCTGTACTATTATAATCTTCTTTCCCCAGCCCCAAGTACTCCTTCTCCCTTCTCAGTGTCTATTTTGCCTGGGAAAGGGTGATGCCTACGCATCCTTTTATATCAGCGGCTCAAAGAGTAGGCAGTAGGATTTAATGAATCACAAGGAAAAAAGACAGTTTTCATTGTATTCCCCCAAATGGCAGAAAGCAGGATGCTGGAAAAAGGTCCAGAAAATATCAGTAATCAGTTTATTTTCCACACACACACACAGAGCCATGTGATGGGATAGTTTTAGAGTTCTCACTGCTGAACATGACCAAGTCTTTTTTTACCTCACTTTCACTGCTTATCTTCCCTTGCAAGAGACACAAAGAGATCTTTCCTCTTTACCCAGGCAGCTCCTGAGGAGTTGCATATATGAGAACTCTTAGGCAGTGCAGGATGAAAGGGTGGATGCTCAAAATCTATGCAGTAGTAGCAGAGAAGGTACAGTTCATTTCATGTTCCTAGCAGATCGCTTTAATAAAGGCAGGATGTTAGACTTTGGTATGGCTGATGCAGTCCCTGCAGAGACTCTGGCTACAGTATCCATAACAAGATAGCAGTATTAACCCTGTGTGTAGTCTAAGCTAATATACCCTGCTTTTCAACACGACTAAGCAGCTCAGAAGGAATGCTGTGCTAATTTCATGAACATTCTGCTTCTAGGTCTGGGGCTATATCAGACAGAGTTAACATAGCTTATTCTTCATAGTACTGCATTGCTTCATATAGGTCTTGCCTGTGCAAACATCTCCCTGACCCACAGGTAGACAGTACACTCCTCTCTCCCTGTTGGCTAGGAAGTGCCTGACCTGAAATAGGCCAGGGCACAAAAAGCTAAGAGCATTTGACCTACATTCCCCTCATTCTGCTGTTTGCATAATACAGAATCACAGAATCACAGAATCTTCTTGGCTGGAAGGGACCTTTGAGATCATCGAGTCCAACCACAAAAAAAAAAAAAAAAAAGTACTGTGTACTGAGAACTGTGTTCAGTTCTGGGCCCCTCACTACAAGAAGGACATTGAGCTGCTGGAGCGTGTCCAGAGGAGAGCCACCAAGCTGGTGAGGGGTCTCGAGAACAAGTCATATGAGGAGAGGCTGAGGGAACTGGGCATGTTTAGTTTGGAGAAGAGGAGGCTGAGGGGAGACCTCACTGCCCTCTACAACTCCCTGAAAGGAGGGTGTAGAGAGGTGGGTGTTGGCCTCTTCTCCCAAGTGAATAATGACAGGGCCAGAGGAAATGGTCTGAAGTTGCGGTAGGGGAGGTTTAGATTAGATATTAGGAAGAATTACTTTACTGAGAGGGTGGTCAGGCCCTGGAACAGCCTGCCCAGGGAGGTGGTGGAGTCGCCATCCCTGGAGGTATTTAAGAAATGTGTAGACATGGCACTTCAGGGCATGCTCTAGTGCCCGAGCTTGTTGGTTTGTGTCTGTTTGTGGGTGGGTGTGGTGTGTGGTAGTGGGTGTGTTGTGGGAGGGTGTTTGTTTTGTTTGTTTTTTGTTTGTTTGTTTGTTTTTGTGTTTGGTTTTTTTTGTGGTTGGACTCGATGATCTCAAAGGTCCCTTTCAACCATGAAGATTCTGTGATTCTGTAATTTGTCTCTATTTAGGTTTTGCTACCATTAGTATTATTCAAGGGCCATTGCTACCCCATGGTATTATCAAGGGCCTTCCATGACCTTCACAGAATCACAGAATGATATGGGGTTGGAAGGGACCTCTGGAGATCATCTAGTCCAACACCCTGCCAAAGCAGGTCCACCCAGAGCAGGTTGCACAGGAACGTGTCCAGGCGGGGTTTGAATGTCTCCAGAGAAGGAGACTTCACCACCTCTCTGGGCAGCCTGTTCCAGGGCTGTGCCACCCTCAAAGTAAAGAAGTTCCTCCTCATGTTTAGGTGGAACTTCTTATATTCAAGTTTGTGCCCGTTTCCTCTTGTCCTATCCCTGGGCACCACTGAAAGAGACCGGCCCTGTCCTCTTGACACCCTTCCTTTAAGTATTTATAAGCGTTGATCAGACCTTAGTGGCTTTCATCTCATTTCTGGCAACTGACTTCTCAGAGTCAAAATTGTAGTTAAGTTTTGCATCCAAAGAGCAGAAGAGACACTTGCTAGGTGTGTTGGAAATGTAGCATTCTACTATGTTTCCTAGAAATGGTGACATCCTTGATGCCTTCCCCTGCTCTTAAGGATATTTTGCAACCCCTTCAATCCTGACTTTGGTGGTTTGGTTTGAGCCACTACTTCACTCAGGAGCTCAGTTCTCATCCTCTTAGTCACGGCTGTGGTTCCATCATTGTGAACATTGTCACATCCATACCTGCGCACACAGTCTAGTGCCACTGGCATTTCTCTACCAGTAGTTTCATGACCATGTTGAAGCAAGACAGACAGAAAATATCAAGGACCTATTTAAAAAACCAGACAACTACAGAAGACACCAATAGACTTAGCTGATCAAGCCCTGAAAGTAGTCATCAGCCCAGAGACGTTAGCTTGAATTACAAAGGACTTAAAAGGGATTTTGCCTCAATGTAAAAGCATAGTATAGGAGAACTGTTCCCGCTCTGCCTTGCAGGCATGATTTTGCTCAGTTTTAGTTTCAAAGTATGAATTAATAGAAGCTATTTGATTGCTTCGGCTAATTTTTTGCTTTTTGGAAAGATTATTTTTTTCTTCTGTCCCCACAGGCAGAAGAAGAGAGAGATGATATGGAGAGAGTCAAGCTGGATAATAAAAGAATCCTCTTCAACCTGTTGCCAGCACATGTTGCACAGCACTTTCTTATGTCTAATCCTAGAAATATGGTAAACCAAGATAAAATTTAAATACATACTGATGTTGTATGGGGGTAACCCTGTGTAGCTTGGGTCCCTTTCAGCTGTATGTTTTCAAGAAAGGCTTGGCTTACAAAATTTCTTTCATGTTAAAAGGAATAGTTTTGTAAAAAGTTATGTCCAAGAATAAGATTGGGATTATTTCTTTCACTGTAATGTCCTCTTCCTCTGACTAATTTTAGTAAAAAGCAGGGTAAGGGAATGTTGTGTCATTCACCATCAAGGCAGTCAAATGTTTGCATGCAAATCACTATTCTTTTTTCAATCAATTTAAGTATTGGGATTTATCACAGTATTTCATGAGCTCATTTTAATTCTGAATGGTGAAATATATGAACTGCTAGACATTTACATATGAACCACTCTAGTTCTGGAAATACGTTGCATTACGAAACCCATTCATTTGAAGTTAAAAACAGAGACTTGAACACACTCAAGGAAGACACAATAGCTTTTAACATGAAAGGCTGCAGTGATTAAATAAAGTGGTTTGGGAAGTCCTTACCAGAGTCCTCTCCGTGCAGCTGCAATACCTGCAGCACTGGGGTAGCCGTAATGGCCATGATACTGCTCTTGAGAGTTTGGATCAATATGTTTGAACCACAGAAGAGTGGTTTTACTTTCCATGAGCCCTCCAAATTCTTAAGCAGAAACCTTACCATACAGAGCAGCATTACATTTTTAATGTTGAATACAGGACTTTGCAACTCAGGGAAAGACATGAAGGAATGAGGCTGGTTTTGTGCTGGAGGGCAAAATTGTTCCATCTCTGATTAGTTATAAAACAAAATGGAGAAAATGCAATTATTTTTTATACAATAAAATTTCTACAACTGTTAAGACTTTCTAAAAAATTTTTACTCACTGCTTCGACGTCTAGCAGAGAAAAAGACTAAGTTGCTTTAAATGGGTTTAACAGCTTAGGTGTCAATTTTCTTTTGTGTTTCTGAGTGGAGAGATCTTTCAACAATTTTTTTTAAATAAGGCTGGCTTTCTCTCTACCAAAAATGATGGCTTTTTTTCCTAGATATTGCTTAGCAATAGAATAGATATCATAATAATGATGCCTGGTTTAGATTAATATTTTTAAATAAAAATTTTATCTGATTATGAACTGCAGGACCTTTATTACCAGTCATATTCACAAGTGGGAGTGATGTTTGCTTCCATCCCAAATTTCAATGACTTCTACATTGAATTGGATGGCAATAATATGGGAGTGGAATGTTTACGCCTGTTAAATGAAATTATTGCTGATTTTGATGAGGTAAGGTCTAAACACTTTGTCTTTTGACCATATCACTTCTACCAAATTATTATCAACAGAGATTATCTGTAGCAATTCAGTGTATCTTGAACTGCCTAATAAAACAGTATGGTAAACTTCCTTTTAATTGTAGTTGGTGTCCACCGGGCTTCTCCAAAGTGCCTAGTTTGTACTTTTGGGCACAAGAGTCTGACCTCAAAGTCCTCGAATATAGCAAGAGTATTAAAATGTGAGTTGATGGTAGTTTTTTCAATGACCTCAAATTGGGCAAGGCTCAACTTAACAAAAATAATATGGTTTAATCAACTTGCTGATAACTATGGTTGTTGTCTAAAATATTATGTAATATTTAACAGTTTTATGTTTTAAACAAAGCTTATGGACAAGGAATATTATAAGGACATAGAAAAGATCAAGACAATTGGAAGTACATATATGGCAGCTGTGGGACTCGTACCTACTTCAGGAACTAAGGTAAGAAGCTCTTACATGATGGTCATTTGTGGAGGAACCATTCTCCTTCAATTTCCAGAGGAACATGAGAAACACAACAAACTCTGTGTGATTATAGGTAACATGTACTACTTCTTTACAATTTAATTCTGAAATTCAAAGAACAACTATAGCCTGAAAAGAAAAATTGCTATCCTAGCCATTTCTTATATGGCTTCACTTGGGATTTCATTAGTTACAGCTCTGGATTCTCTGCAAACTGGCATATGAAGCTCCTAAGTCAGAGTGGTAGTGTTTTAAACCTGGTATCTTAGATGACCTCATAAGATGCAGGTAAGGGAAGACTCCAGGTGTAATGAATCGCTGCAAAACTAATATAAGAATATTAAAATGTGATTATTTTTTTCTTTCTTATATTGAAATGTGGGTGCAACCTACAATCAAAACAAGCAGCTTCTCCAAACCCCCAGCATGGACAGGAACTTAGTGCTAGGTACATTACTGCACTTTACCCTGGTCCCTCCAAATCAGCTCTTCTTTGTCTCTACTGCCAGCATTCTTTTTACCCCTTTAATTACTCAGCAGTAAAAAAAGTCAAAGTCATTTCAGACCCACTAGTTCTGGGGCACAGTTCTTCTTCTATATCCTCATTGCTACTCCTCAGTGTGTTTCTCACCTTAAGTTTATGTCTTGGAACAGAGATTTCCTAAGTTTGCATGTAGCACCTGGAAAAGCAGAGAACCCTGTGGACAGTATGCTGAATATATTGTATACAGAGTACTATGCACATTAATAATTATATTAATAAAATAAATGTATGAAAAGTTAATAAAATTAATACTATGAGGAATATAATGAAAATTAAAGTAATCCATGCACCTAGTCTGCCCACAATTTCCAGACATCTCTCCTCTGTTCTGATTCATGTACATATCTTATAGAGGTACACTAATGCATAGGGTTTAACATTGCAAAATAACACCAAACTAGAGGGTGAAAGCAAAAAGGGCCAGAAGATGGCCTGTGAACTTTCTAGCAACAATTAACCTTGTTAAGTAAATAAAAAACAAGGCCACACTGAAATCAACTGCTAGAATCATGTTGTCGTGTATCACATGCAAATAATTTTCTGATCTGCAAGGTATTTACAACTGATGCTTTCTTTTATATCATTCCTAGGAATCTACAAATTACAAAAAGGTATTTTTAAGACTCTGTTCATGCTGAAATGTTTGACTTCTGGGTCCTGAGGCAGGCAAAAAAATTGATCCTTTGAATTTTGTTCAGTGTGATCTCAGGCAAACAGGCAACAGCATACTTGTGTGTCTGCTATAAGTGCTCTTTGAACTATAATCCTGAAAACAAGTGTGTTATTGGGTAACTTTGGCAGTATATGTTCCAAAACCTAAACATGTTTATCTCTTGTATTTTATAGTTGCTAACTGAAGGGTCAGCTGAATTAGCCCATTACTGAAAATACCACTCTGAGCTTATGATAGAAATGCATTTTAAATCACTGGAGAAGGTCTTGTACTGAACTCTGCCTTTCTCTGAAATCTTGGGGCAAATTTTTATCTTATCTGTACAGGTAGAATTTATTTAACATTCAGAAAACCTAAAGATCTTGTATGAATCAGTCAATATCTTTTAATTTAACTTGGGGTTTCAGCTCTTCTGTGATCTCTTCCCACTGCTCGTGTGATGTAAACCAGTGAAATTATTCACATTCTCTTGGCAGTTTCCCACTAGGTCTTCAGCATGCAGCTATGTATTAAAAGTCCAATGATCCTGGGGAGCCCACCATGTGCAGATGACCACTGCCAGCCATCACACAGTCCCTGAGCTGCCTTACAGAGTTGCATCTGTCCATGGGGAGCCAGGCTCCTAACTTTGTGGTGTTCTTCAGTGCAGGTTCAAAAGAGGTCGCAAGTAATCCTTTTGAGAGGCATCTCAGCACATCCAGTAGTTGTCATCAGTCCTCTCTCCTGAAACCCCGGGGGACATTGCAGGAAATCAAAGCATGCATCAGGTAGCAAATAAATGGAAGGAGAAAGAATATAAAGAAGATTAGACGATTAAATAAAACTATACACTCCTCCTTCCGTCCTCCAGACATTCAACATTCTTCTCCTTCATGGTTAGAAGTGTAGCCAATATTCATTCTTGTTCTTCCTTTGTCTTGGTGAGGCTGGAAAATAGGCCTTGCAGCCTGTTGCGGCAGTTGATGTGGGAGAGAAAGACACATGTGGCAGTGAAGACATGAGTAGTGATAAGATGGTAACTGCAGAAATGTCTGCACATGAACAGGTGGGAATTAGTGCTTGCCCTCCCAGCAAAATAGTGGGACGATTAGCCCAGCTGAAGTGTATCTACATGAATGCACGCAGCATGCGTAACAAACAGGAGGAGCTGGAGGCCATCATACAGCAAGAAAACTATGATCTGGTTGCCATCACAGAAACGTGGTGGGAGGACTCGCATAACTGGAGTGCTGTGATTGATGGTTACCAACTTTTCAGAAGGGACAGGCAAGGAAAGAGGTGGTGGGGTGGCCCTTTATGTTAAGAGCAGTATTGTATGCCTCGAACTTAGCAATACGCACGATGACAGCGTTGAGTGTCTATGGATAAGAATTAAGGGGAAGACCAATAAGGCAGACATCATGGTGGGAATTTGTTATAGACCCCCAAACCAGGATATAAAGGCAGACGAAATATTCTATAAGCAGCCGGCAGAGGCCTCACGATCACTCCCCCTCGTACTCACGGGGGTCTTCAACTTCCCAGATATCTGCTGGAAATATAACACAGCAGAGAGGCAACAGTCCTGGAGATTCTTGGAGTGCATGGAAGACAACTTCCTAAAGCAGCTGGCGAAGGAACCGACTAGGGAAAGTGCCCTACTGGACCTGCTGATAGTTAACTCAGAAGGTCTTGTGGGGGATGTAAACGTTGGAGGTCGTCTTGGACAGTGATCATGAAATGATACAATTTTCAATTCTTGCTGAAGCAAGGAGGGGGGCCAGCAAAACTGCCACCTTGGACTTCTGAAGGGCAGACTTTGGCCTCTTCAGGAGCATGGCTGAAAGTGTCCCTTGGGAGACAGTCCTGAAGGGCAAAGGTGCCCAGGAAGGCTGGTCGTACTTCAAGGAGGCACTCTTAAAAGCCCAGGAAAGAGCCATACCCAAATCCCAAAAAACAACCAGGAAGGGAAGAAGACCAGCGTGGCTAAATAGAGAGCTTTGGCTGGAGCTCAGGAACAAAAAGAAGGTTTATGATCTTTGGAAAAGGGGCCTGGCAGGCAAGGAGAAATACCAGGAAGTGTTGAAGATATGCAGGGAGAAAATTAGAAGGGCCAAGGCTCAAGCTGAGCTCATCTTGGCCACTACAGTTATGTATAACAAAAAGGGGTTTTTTGGGTATGTAAACAGTAAAAGGAAGATTAGGGATAATGTGGGCCCACTGATGAATGAGATGGGCACCCTAGTGGTGGAAGACACAGAGAAAGCAGAGTTGCTGAATGCCTTCTTTTCTTCAGTCTTCACTGCTAAGGCTGTCCCTCATGAATCTCTGGCCTTGGAGGCAAGGGGGAGGGTATGGAGAGAGGAAGTTTTTCCTCCAGTAGAGGAGGACCAGGTTTGGGACCACTTGGCCAAACTGGACATTCATAAGTCCATGGGCCCTGATGGGATGCACCCACGAGTGCTGAGAGAGCTGGCAGATGTTATCGCTGGGCCACTCTCCATCATCTTTGAAAGGTCATGGAGAACAGGAGAGGTGCCTGAAGACTGGAGGAAGGCCAACATCACTGCAGTCTTCAAAAAGGGCAAGAAGGAGGACCCTGGGAACTACAGACCAGTTAGTCTCACCTCCATCCCTGGGAAGGTAATGGAGAGACTCATTCTAGATGTCATCTCCAAACAAGTTGAAGAGCGGGGGGTTATTGGAAGTGGGCAACATGGGTTTACCAAGGGTAAATCATGTTTGACCAATCTGATAGCTTTCTACGATGCTATAACTGGTTGGTTGGATGAGGGGAGGGCAGCAGATGTCACCTACCTTGACTTCAGCAAGGCTTTTGACACAGTCTCCCATAGCATCATTGTTGGGAAACTAAGGAAGTGTGGGCTGGATGAGGGGACAGTGAGGTGGATTGAGAACTGGCTGTGTGACAGGACCCAAAGTGTAATGATTAATGGAGCAGGTTCAAGCTGGAGGCCTGTAACCAGTGGTGTCCCCCAGGGGTCAATACTTGGTCCAGTCCTGTTCAACATACTCATCAGCGACCTGGACGAGGGGACCGAGTGTATCCTCAGCAAGTTTGTTGATGATATCAAACTGGGAGGGGTGGCTGACACCCCAGAGGGCCGTGCTGCCATCCAGCGAGACCTGGACAGGCTGGAGAGCTGGGCAAGGAAGAACCTCATGAGGTTCAACAGGGAAAAGTGTAAGGTCCTGCACCTGGGGAAGAAGAATGTTAGGCACCAATACAGGTTAGGTGTGGACCTGCTGGAGTCAAGTTCTGAAGAGAAAGATCTGGGGGTCCTGGTAGACAGCAAAATGACAATGAGCAAGCAGTGTGCTCTTGTGGCCAGGAAGGCCAATGGAATCCTGGGCTGCATAGGGAAGAGTGTGGCTAGTAGGTCGAGGGAAGTCATTCTCCCCCTCTCCTCTGCACTGGTGAGGCCACAACTGGAATACTGCATCCAGTTCTGGGCTCCCCAATTCAAGAGGGACAGGGAACTACTGGAAAGAGTCCAGCGAAGGGCAACGAGGATGATTCAAGGATTGGAGCATCTCCCTTATGAAGAAAGGCTGAGAGAGCTGGGACTCTTTAGCCTGGAGAAGAGAAGGCTGAGGGGAGACCTTATCAATGCTTACAAGTATCTGAAGGGTGGGTTGAAGGAGGAGGGAGCCAGACTCTTTTCAGTGGTTGCCAGTGAGAGGACAAGGGGCAACGGGCACAAGCTGGAACATAGGAGGTTCCACTGAAATATGAGAAAAAACTTCTTCACAATGAGGGTGACAGAACACTGGAACAGGCTGCCCAGGGAGGTTGTGGAGTCCCCTTCTTTGGAGATTTTCAAGACCCGCCTGGATGCAATCCTGAGTAACATGCTCTGACATGCTCTGGGCAATCCTGCTTCGGCAGGGGAGTTGGACTAGATGATCTTTATGGTCCCTTCCAACTCTAAAAATTCAGTGAAATTCAGTGAAAAGAGTAGAGCTAGTTGACATTGCAAGAAGCAGAATGCGAGAGACCAGGGCAGGTAAATAAAAATATACTTCCTAAAACTTGGGACTGGCCCAAGGATGACTTTCACAATTCTTTGCTAGCACTTTGCTCTAATTTTTGTAAACTTCCCAGTCACATGAAGGAACCCTTTCAAACTGAGCCCTTTCAAACTATAAAACACATAGCAATCTGTTTCTCAGGTTTCTCAGTCACTGTCAAGTGCTCCATTTATACAATCTCACTATCATAACAAAAACCCAGCGAGCTCTCATCTCATGCCAGCTGCCACAGCCCTGTTGTGCAACATCCTACTGAAGCTAGACTGCCACTGACCCTGTATTTCTTTCACCATATCTTACCTTTAGCCCACTTTCACTTTTCAAATCTATTCAATAATTCATATTTAATATTCAAATCAGAGCATAACATAGAAGCAACCATACTGAGTCACGTTAAAGGTCTATTCTAGTAACCTGTCTTTAACTAGCCAACAGTAGATCCTGCGGGAAGGGTATGGGTTACAGGACAACATGCAAACCTCTCTTTTCCACTTTCTGATGATATGCTGCTTAAGAAATTCTAGAGCTACAGATAATATCTTTTTAATACTTTGTAGCAAATATTTCTTCCATGAGTTTGAGTAATTATGTTTGAATCTAGCTAACTTTTGAAATCCAAAATATGCTCTGAAACTGAGTTGCACAGTTTAATTAGACTGAAGTTGTAAAAATTATTTTCTTATGTTTTGGGGTTTTTTAACAAGTTGGTACTTCAGCATTTGATTTGATCCCTTCTGGTTCTTTTGTTTTAATTCATTTATGTACAGTAAAACCACTTCAGCTTGCCTGGAAAGAAAAAAGAAAATGGGGGTGTTCTGCATCTCACAGGATTAAACAGGATTTTGTCAATGGGAACAGCATGCACCCCATGGAGCTGGGAGCTAGCAAAAGCCCCAAGGGGAGAAGAGGGCAAAACCTATAGTTATTAATAATCATCAGGCAAAGCAGTTTTGTAAGAAAGCAGGTTGTATTCCCTGCCACCCTAACAACAAACATCTGCAGCTCTCTAGCAACAGAATCACTTTACCACGGGAATTTTGTTTTCCATTCTTCCCAGAAATCAAAAACAGAGAGGAAAGGAAAAAAAAAAAAAAAACCAGTACTTGAGAAAAGAATGCAAGTGCTGTACCACCATCAAAAGTTTCTTTTCACAAACAGCAAAGTGGGTTAGATTCTTTTCCTAAGCCATCTAGTTTGAGCTTTTCATTGTTTTTCACTTTGGTATTTCACCTGCCTCTCAGAAACATACAAATATAATGTGCAATACTATTTTGTTTCTAGGCTAAAAAATCAATTTATTCCCATCTGAGTACACTGGCAGATTTTGCAATAGAGATGTTTGACGTTCTTGATGAAATCAACTATCAGTCTTACAATGACTTTGTCCTACGAGTTGGTAAGTCACGTTTCTACGATTATCTTACAAGCAGAACACTGCTGTTTGTTGGCTTTCCCTGTGCTGTCTGCAAAGAATAACCTATCCTGCACTCATGAATAGAATTGAAAAGCCCCCTTTAGCGGTAAAGTCACATCCATGTAGAAGGTCAGCAGGCTGGATGGTAAGCATCAGTATTAAGGAATTACAATTGTGTCCAATTCGACTGTGTTTAATTAATCTACACACTAAAAGGAGTCCTAAAGTTTCCTAAAAGGAAACTGCACCGATAATTTTATACAATATTACTAGTGTGCCCCGTCTTGTGGCTTACACTGGTTTGCCTTTCTAAACTGTTGAAAACTAGGTCTGACTGTACTTAACTATTAAGTTGTTAACTATGAAGTTAAGTTTCATCTGCAAAAGCTTTGTTGGCATTAAAAGCGTGATGGGAGCTTTTCGTCCACAGATGCCAAATCACCTCAACCAGATCTGTTTTCTCCAACAAATCAAATCATAGCATCACAGAATCATAGAATGGTTATAACTGGAAGGGATCTTGAAGATCCTCTAGTTCCAACCCCCCTACCATAGGCATGGACATCTTCAACTAGACTAGGTTGCTCAAAGCCCTATCCAACCTGGTCTTGAAAACCTCCAGGGATGGGGCATCCACAGCTTCCCTGGGCAACCTGTGCCTCATCACCCTCAGAGTAAAGAATTTCTTCCTAATATCTAATCTACATATACCGTCTTTTCAGTTTAAAACTGTTACCCCACCCTGTCCTATCGCTACACTCCCTCATAAAGAGTCCCCCCCCCATCTTTCCTGTAGGTCCCCTTTAGGTACTGGAAGGCCTCTATAAGGTCTCCCAGGAGCCTTTTCTTCTCCAGGCTGAACAACCTCAACTCGCTCAGCCTGTCTTCGGAGGAGAGGTGTTTCAGTCCTCTGGTCATATTCATGGCACTCGGGTGGACTCACTCCAGCAAGTCCATGTCTTTCTATGTTGGGGGCTCCAGAGATGGATACAGTCCTCCAGGTGGGGTCTCACCAGAGCAGAGTAGAGGGGCAGAATCACCTCCCTGGATCTGCTGGCCACACTTCTTTTGACGCAGCCCTGGATGCAGGCTTTCTGGGCTGCAAGTGCACATTGCTGGTTCATGTTGAGCTACTCATCAACCAACACACCAAGTCTTTCTCCTCAGGACTGCTCTCAGTCATCCTCTCAAGTACAGGCTCTGCCCAGCCTGTATTTGATGGATAGCAGTTTAGCAAATTCATCTGCAGTTCCCTCAGGACCCATGGATGAATCTCATCAGGTCCCATGGACTTGTGCACCTTCAGGTTCCTTAGATGGTCTAGAAACTGGTCTTCTCCTACAGTGGGCAGTTCCTCATTCTCCCAGTCCCTGCCTTTGCCTTCTGTGATTTGGGCAGTGTGGCTGGAGCACTTGCCTCATGAGGACCAGGGCTTGTGAACATGAGGCTGCTCCTATCTGTCTATAGAGGGCCTCATCCACTCAGAGCCCCACTGTAATGTCACCTGTCCCTGTACTCCCTTTTAATCCTGACCTATAAGCTCTTGGTTGGCTCTTCATCCATCCCCAGGCAGAGCTCCATCCACTCCAGGTGGTCATTGACATAGAGGGCAACACCTCCTCCTTGTCTCCCCTGCTTGTCCTTCCTGAAGAGCTTGCAGCCTTCCATTCCAGCACTCCAGTTATAGGAGCTATCCCACAATGTCTCAGTGACAACAATAAGATCATAACCCTTCAGGCGTGCACACGTCTCTAACTCCTCCTGTTTATTTCCCATGCTACATCCATTTGCATAGAGGCATTTAAGTTGGTCCCCTGATGAAGATGACTTACTGGCTGGACTGTCTGGAATGCCTTTGTGCTGAACTCCAGGTATTCTGTTGACCTGAAATCCTTCTCCAGCCTCTGGGCATCTATCGCTCTGGGCATTGGCATCATACTGGTAGGAGTGGGATGGATTAAGGTCCCCCCCAAGAAATCCAGAAATCCTCTGGTCTTCACAACACAAACCTTCCCGTGCAATCCTTTACATATTATTATGTGTCTTAACCTCTCAGACTCCTTTCTCCCAGCCTTCTTATAGAGTAAGTTCCCCTCTTCCCTTCCTTCTTTGCATCCTAATCCTCTCCAATGGTACTTCCACTGCTGTTCTAATTTTTTTGCATATTCTAACACAGATAGTTTTCTCCAGTTTCTTTCTCTATATATTTTCATGGCTGAATTGAGATAATGGGCTGGACCAGGAGAAAAGTGAGGTTGCTAAGAGCAGAAGACTGAGAAAGACCAAAGACATCAAGGGTAGCAATAGGAGAGTTATACATCTCTGCCCTCTTGTACATTCTAATAATTATAAAGCCCAAATTATTTTTGAACTGCTTTTTCCATGTTCACAGAGGGGCAGAAGACAAATATCTAATGCCCATTCTGCTGCATAAATTGCCTGGGAAACCCCTTGCAATGAACCTCATGCAGGATTTAGCATCTGCAGCTCTTTAGGGCACTCAGAAGAAGGAACCTGCTCTTTTATCTTCAAAACAAGGTGTCAAAATCAGTCAGTAATGTAGAATCAAGCCCTGTGGTTTCAGAAAAAAGATGCTTGAGCTATTTTCACATACTTTTGTCTTCTTTCGGTGTCTCCCTGATCTGTGTTGTCTAGTAATGACAACCAATGTGACACACTTCCCTTACCCCATTCCTTGTGTCTTCCAGGCCACTATTTCTGTTTGACTTGGAAAATCTCTATTAAAAGGCCTTATATGACCAACCACAGTGGAAGTCATAGAAAACAATTAAAGATCTTTAACAGTTTGTCCTGAATTGTTCTATAGCTATACTCTGCACTACCACTGCTTTTCATTTTTTCTCAAAACAAACAAAAAAAGAAAATCCACAGATGTGCCATATTGTATTTCCAATAAGATATCTCTGTGTATGTCTTTATTCTCTTTCTAAACCTCGTACAAATATGGAAGTCCAATTGGCATAATTTGACATATTATGCCTTATGACCAGAAAAGATTGTGTTAAATCTATTTTGCAGGATTCGATTGGATAATATGCTGTGGTGTTTGAAACTAAATTCATTGTTTTGATTTTAGGTATTAATGTTGGGCCGGTAGTGGCTGGAGTCATTGGAGCCAGAAGACCACAGTATGATATCTGGGGGAACACTGTGAATGTTGCCAGCCGGATGGATAGTACCGGAGTGCAAGGGAAAATTCAGGTCAGTGCATACTGAGACAATTTTTCAAACTTTATATACCTCCTGTTTTATGTGTTACATTTTCAAGATCACTTAGAAAACGCAGCTTCACGTTATCTTGTGGTTCTTATGAAAAGAACAACATTCTCCAGTGACTCAAGCATCAAAGGTATAGTTGTTTTCCCTCATATCTGCTTCACTACTACTAGGCAATGAAATCCTCAAATAAACAATCATCAGAAAAAAACAGAGTTCTCTGCTGCATTGCACAAAGTTGGAGGCAAGCCTGGGAATGCCGACACTGCATGGGTTAGTCCTTGTGCTGTAAGAATTTTGCCTGAATAAGGTCTACAAGGAAAGGATCTATGTCCATTTGCATCCCGCTGCATTTTATGTAGCTTTAAAAATTCCTTGTATACTTTTGGATCGGAGTGGATACACTGACAGAGAACTTTGTTGTTCTACTAGAGCTTGGCTAGAAGCTATGCTGCACCTCTCAAAATCTCAATGAACTCTTGCAGTCCTTTATCCAAAATACCTGTCTAGTCTCCAGGGATCAAAAGTTATTCTGGAGTAAATTAACGTCACTGGAACTGAACCAGCTTACAACAGTGGACACACTGGTTACACATTTCTGTCGGACAGAGCTTAATTTGACTGTGTCAGCTCAACACCAGAAGTTCTGCTTCTCAGATTCCAGTTTGGTCAGTGATTTTTAATTCTTTAAGAAAATTCTAAGTGAGCCCAAGAGCAGCAGTAGGTGCTAATTCGTTCTGCTTATACATATTCCATGACAGAGAAATAAAATGGGGAGGGGTGGGCAGTTCTAGGATTAACCTTATGTGAGCAGGAAAAACTAATAGTTCTTTATTTTTCTGTCTTCAGGTGACAGAAGAAGTTCAGCGGATACTAAAAAGGTGCAGTTATGAATTCGTGTGCAGGGGTAAAGTCAGTGTAAAGGGAAAAGGTGAAATGTTGACCTATTTCCTGGAAGGAAAGGCTGATGGAAATAATTCACAAACACGGTCTTTAAACTTAGAGCGGAAAATGTACCCTTATGGGAGAGCAAACATTCAAACAAAACTGGGCACCAGCTGTCCATCAGTGTCCTCAGTTGCTAGCTTTACTGTAAAAGCTGGGCTTGGAGCAGGTCAAACATCTGCCAGTCACACAAATCAAACACTACATTATCTTCCTTCTGTGCCAGCTGTAAAGGAGGCATAGAGCAAAGGAGATTTGGTTATGCCGTTTGAAGTGAACTGGGAAAGCAATGGTTGTCTGAATTTTTACCAAGAGATCAGAGGTCATAGGCCATGGAATTAACCAAGGACCACTACAACCCAACCAAAGAGAACCTGGGGACTTGTGTAACGAACTCTTGGGATGGAACATATAAGGGCTAGCAATTCTGTTAGGAAAAGTCAAAACCTGATTTTCTGGAAATGAGGAATATTTTCTTGGCATTTTTAAAGGGTAAATGAAAAAAAAAAAGACATAAGCGTGCAAGCAACTATTTATGTGTGTGTGTATATATGTTTTAATCTATATATGCACATATACAAACAGTCCTGTGTAGACTTAATAGGGATTTATAGAGATACACATAAAAATATGTATTTATTTACACATCCACCTGCAATGACATAGCAAAGAGATTTCTCTTTCTGTCATAACCAGCATTGTTGGGTCTGGGATTAGCAAAACTGCATTTAACGGTGGAGTGTGGGGCAGCTGGAGACTCTCCAGGGCTATAGCAAGAGTTAGAGAAACTGTGCTCCTAGTGCATGAGTTAAAGCAAGGAGGACAGTGTTCATTCTGCTGTCAATGGCAGATTAATGAAGGCTGGATTCAGCGAATTACTAAACCCCATGTATTTTTTAAAATTCTCCTTCCATGCTCCAAAAACTTCAAGAAAAAATTCCAATCCAAACCAAACCATAACACTAAGATATGAAGTAGATAAACCACAGAGCTTAAAGGTTTGGCAGAAGAGCAATATATATTCTTTCAATTCAAAAAAAAAACCAAAACAGGATAGTAGGATAGTAGAGTTTAGAAGTTGCTGCCTCTTCACAGGTTGTCTGACTCCGTGCAAGAGAGAGGAGCCACCCTGCAAGCACAGCAATATGGTTATGCAATATAGAAACATTCCTTTACATACAGTGCTGATTTTTGAAGAGCAGAAGGATGGTATTATTCCAGGCTTTTACAAACAGTACAGGTCCTGTGGCTCAGTTCCAGTATTTAGCTTTACCTTTTTAAGAAAGAATAGTCCAGTAATGGTGACAAACATGCTTGTTGCTAGCTTTGTGACATTTGTATGTTTGCCAACATAGTCTTACATCTTAATTGATTTTTAAATTTATGCCACAGTTTTATTATATCTTGATTTTACCCAGGCTCACTCTTCAAAGCTGTACAATTATAGAAAGCTCTAATTTTGAGAAACAAGCACAGTCAAACTTTGCCCAAATGAGGAGCATGCTGGTAAACGTGCCAGGAGAGTGAGGCCTGCTCTTAAACTGCATAAAAGGGAACATATTTTGACTGCTTTTTCCTCTAATGCAGCCCACATTCTGTTGTTCATGGTTTCATCTTGAAACGCTGGTCTGGATGTGAAATGTGAAGTGCAGCTCCGTAGTTGAGGTGGGGGCAGTTGGAGGTCATCCTGCTGAGGACAGGTGCCATGCTGTCCTGGTGGGGATACACAAGCTAACCAGCCTCCTTGCTTTTCAAAAAAGAAGTAAACATGCAAAACTTGTTTTAACTGAAAAAAAAAAAAAACCACAAAAACAAAACCACCACCCCCCACCCCAAAAAGAAACCCCAAACTTGAAAAACCCACCAAAGACTGCAGAAGTTGTCCAGGTTGTACATGTACGGTAGAAAACTTGCATGTACTAGATGTCACATTTCCCTCTGGTGGGGCTATTTTATTACTTATTTCAGTGGAAAGGAGATTCTGAGTGATTCCTCTGCAATCAGCATTTGCTTTGGAGCAGTCACTGTTTGTATTAAAAGTATATGGACAAATACTGTGGCAACAGATGCAAATGGTTAAAGCAATGCTACAGGAGTTTCCATTCTCCATGTAGCCATATCAGGCTGCTGTGGGACTCCAGTGGTTTTCAGCAGGGTTTTTAATTAATTTTTATGTACCCTGTCAGCTAAGTGCTTCATTACAAAGCTAGCAATATTAGTGTTGTGATTAAAGTGACTATAAAAAACTGAGGATTGCTTCCTAACTGTACTAGGTGTATGCACCCTGACTGATCTGTGGAAAGTCACTGCATTTCTCTATCTCCCTAACAGCTATCCAGTTCAAAGGTATTCTTCTTGAATAATTTAATTCTGTTTTTGAGGCATTCAAAGCCGTTTAAATAAATAAATGTAGAGAATACAGATTTAAAAGAACAAATATTTATATAATTAAGCTGAATAAGTGATATCCATGTAAACTACACTGGGTATTTATGGTTTTTAATTGGTTTGTAAGAACTAAATCATCACATGGGCGAACTTAAATATTTAAGCAAAATGGAAAGTATTACGTGCAATAGCATTAATCACTGAGTTCCGCTCACAAAGACCCCAAGTTATACAATTTTTGAATCTGTGAATTTGGTATAACATCATCCATAATAATAAAACATTATTTTTATGTATACTCTTACTAAAAGCATCTTCAGATCCTAGCAGTAGATCTGATAGTACATGAACACATAGACCAAATACAGCCATTGACCCATCCCAAAAGCTTACAATGAATTTATTTCTTTGTTACTTTTTTAGTAGGTCCAAGATATAGGCATATTGCCATTGTTTCTTTTAATCACTAAATGGACAGTGAGCAGAAGTGAATTGTCCCCTGTGTTAATATTTTCAGGACTGTTCTTATTCTCAGAATCATTTCCAGGCTACCTGGAGTAACGTCAGCAGTAGATAATGTAGCAAGGTAAATTTGGACTATTTGTTTTAGTATTTTAAAAGATTAGCAGGTGCTAGTAGAATTAGTCCAAAGTTTTTCTAAGCCTGATCCTCCTCTCCAACAGTCAAATGACGCACGTGACTTTAGTAAGAATGTTTTCCGTGTTGAATGGGGAGGACCAGAAGGTGCTGCCCATCATCAGTTTCACCTTGGGCCCTTTTGCAGGAGGTCTGTGCCTCCAGAGCGGGTAGAGTGGACCAGGATGGCTTCCTGGTGCTGCAGCCAGTCCAGTGTGGGTGTGCTGGCACCCACTGATGGTCTATTAGGAGTCAGTTTCCAGGTTTTGCTTGAGTTAACATTGTTCATATTTTTGTTGTGGTTGTTGTTGAGGGTTTTACTATGGGGAAAACTACATTTTTCTATGTAGTCCTGGACTGAGTAGTACAGAATCATGAAGAAAGTTCAGCCAAGGCACAAATTAGTAAAAGGCCATGTGAAAATGATAGGCAGTGTGCAACACATTTCAACAGAGAAAACTAGACGCCCATTGAAATAACAATATAATGAAGCTGTGCTCTTGCATTTATGCTTTCCCTCCCTATTTATATAATTTCTCCCCATTTTCTTCTTCTATGTACATTTGTTTTATTTCAGGTCTCATGTGATAGCTTTAAATGACAGATTTACTCTCTGCTTTTCTGCATTCTTTGATATGTTCGGCAATTTTTATACATGGAAGGAGGTAGTAGTAACACTTCCGATAACTCCACAAATGCACATTTTCTGCCAAATTAGAGAAGCTCGTCATCAAATTTTTATTGGCAATTGGCTGGAGATAATACGTAGCCCACTCCAATATCCCTGAAAATCATCAGAAGGATTTCCTTGGATTTTTGTGGGATTTGGGTTGTATCCACCTTAATGCACACAGTTGTATTTCCTATCTTGCATTTATTAATTTTCTGGTCAAGCTCTGTAACTTTTGCCTGGGTGTCCTTGCTGTAGCCCCAGCGAGGAGTCAGTTCTGCCCTATAGTACCCCAAAGTCCCTCATGATTAACTGAGGATAGTACCTTGTTGCATTGTGGGCAGAATAGCCTCCTGCACTTCTGTTCACTGTTTAGTGCAGCTATTAGATTGAAAAAATTAAGATATGAGCCCTATCACAAAGTGATGCCATTTTGGCATGTCGGTGTCTGTCAATAGCAAGCACAATATTTCACAACAGTTTGCACGTTTCCTCTTTCAGATAATAGTAATAATCAAAGTCTTTTGTTCTTTATATAAAGAGAGAAGTATGAGAAATCTTCAGACTTCACTGTCTTGGGAGTTAATTTCAAAGTGTTCCTATGCTATCTTTATCTTTAAATAATTTTTTAATTATTATTCTCTGCTGAGATTACAAACTGGCATTCAGTTGAATTACTGGCTAGATATTTCCAAACATCTTCCATTTTCATTGACTAGAAAGCTATTTTATCCAGCCTGTAAAATAGGTTAGTTTTTATAGCTGCTTCCTGCTGTGGCAAGTCACGCTCCCTTGTTTCACTGAAATACGCGCAAATTCTCCCTTGCTTTCTCTAGGTGAGACTGAGAGCCAAACGCTTCAGCTCGTTATGGCTGAATCTGCATCCCTTATGGCCTGCAGAAATCACTGGGAGTTTAGCGTACTTATAAAGGTCAGGAGTTGAGCTTTTGTAGGCCAAGTTCTGCTTTGGGTTACAGTGATGTCTCATGTTGGTCCTGAACTGTATATTTTACAGCACTGTAACTGAGAGTGGGTTATGCGCCTAAATCTCTTCCACGCTTTTGCCTGCAATTTATCTGTCAGGCAAAAGGAAGTACTTAGGGGTCACTATTCGGAGGGAAACAGTATATTACCTGTGCCATTTCAGTGCTTTGAGGAGCCTGAACTCATTAGTAAGTAGCGTGAATCATTTTCATGTGTTGAATTCCTGCTTGTAGCGGAAACAGTATTTTCTTTACATCAGCAAATTCAGATCCTGTATGTGTTCTGCCCAGGCAGAAGGAGTATTTAGCCATAATGTTCTTTCAAGTTAGAGTTTTGTATTACAGTGAAAACCAACATTTTTTAATTTGTGATAAACCTGTATTATAATGCCTTATTTATTTTTAATCTTGTACAGTGTTACAAAACAACAGAAAACATTGGCCTTTCATGTATTATTCACTTTAAAAGATGTATTGTATTATGAAATTTTGTAAATAGTTTTAGCTCTGACAGGTAATTGCATGTACACTTGTATAAAAGGAGGCAAAAAGGCACACTTTTAACAAATGTTAATGGTTTTTGTAAGAGACATTTTACATGTGCATGGAGATTATAAATCCTTTGAAAATGGATGTCTTTTTGTTTTTCCTTGCAATCTACTGCATGCCACTCATGCCTGACTTCAGTAAAACAAAACAAAACAAAACAGTAAGGTTTTCTAAATGTTTTTGAAATATCACTTCTGGCACAGAGTTAAATCCTCTAGTTGCATGTGCGTTCAGCAAAGCAAAATCAAAATGCAGACAGCAAATAAAGAAGAAAAATAATTTAATTATTGTAATCTGCCAGGCTCAGTGTTCCAAGATCCATAATACAGTATATGAAAAGTGTTATCAACATCTATGCTGTCTTCATAAGGTACTTTCCGGTCATTAGAAGCAATAAACTCTACTTACTGTAATATAAAAAGCAAGCAGATATTCTGGTTCATAATGGTGTAATATCTGACATTCAATGGGTATTCTCTGGTACTGCATTTGATGTAGTACTTGATGTGTCATCAAGAAGCACCAAGTGTCAAATCCATCATTGCTGTATGCAGGTGCAACACTATGGAAGGTAAAGAAGGTGAGTTTGGCCCATTGATGTTACCCAGAGTATATTTCTAATGTGGTAATAAGTTATTGTATGTGAAAAGTACACAATGAGAATAGATTGTTTTCCTAGATACATACATATGTATATATATGTATGTATATATACAAAAATTAAGTATTTTACCTTATTTTTGTTAGCTTTTTTGACTCATTTTCCAATAACTTTTATTGCTAAGCAGAAAGTATTTAACAGATCTATTAGGAGAAGGTTCACTGGGTTCTCTGGCTTTGAGCCATCTGGGTTCTCTGCCGATGCTAGTCCTGCTGTCACTAAAGCCATGCTTATAGGGATGCCTCCCTTACGCATCACAGCCAAACCCACAGCTCAAGGCCTATGTCAGTTAGTGACATAGGAATAAGAAATCAATATCCAATCCTCTAGCTGATTTTTCCCATATTGCTGCTGAAAAAAACCCTTTAAATTCTGAGGCACTTTACATGTGTCATTTTGAAAGTTGTCATATCTGTGTCACTACAGCCTGGGTCTACTTCTCAAATTAGTTCTATAATTGCTGTATGATAAATGAGGAGTATTGCAGAAGCATAACACTGAGTTGGTGGCAGAAGAAAATGGGTGTGGACTGTGAGTACTTTCTACTATGGACTAATAAGGACTTCTTGTATTTTAAAGATTTGAGCTAGTTTTATATACAGGACTTAGAAGTCTGTTAATCTGTTTGTTTAATCAGGTGACTGTGGTGTTAACAAAGCAGTGCAGCTTCTGCAAGTACTTCGGTCATCCTAAATTAAGATGTAAATTCATACAACGTATCGCAGTTGCCTGCATACAAGACCGCTACCTTGTACTGATGATTGGCTTCATAGAGCAGTTAAGGGTTTCTAACAGTCATAAAGTAATTGATCTCAAATTCAGTGAGTTTCACATCTCAGTGTGGCATAATTGTTGTGACTAATGACAATCTGGACTCTGCTTCTCTACCCCAATTCTGTCTATGATCAGCTTTTTCCAGAAATTTGTACAGGCTTTTTTTAACTCTTAGCTGAGTTTTCAGGCCAAATCTAGAATCATAGAATCATAGAACTGTCTGGGTTGGAAGGGACCTTTAAGATCATCTAGTCCAACCATCAACCTAACTGATAAAAACCATCAGTAAACCACGTCTCTAAGCACTATGTCATCCCGTCTTTTAAATACCTCCAGGGATGGTGCCTCAACCACTTCCCTGGGCAAAATCTAAGTCTGTTCAAATAAAAAGCTATTAAAATCTAAATCATGAATAAATATGTACATGTAAATAAACGGAAAAAAGTACACATAAGGGAGGGCTGTCTGTTGCTCTTTAATTACTCCTCAAAATGTCACACTGCTTGAGTGGCCTGTTGTGATTTATAATCTGATTGGTGTAAGGACAAAAAGAGGAAAAGAAGAAAAAAAAAGCACAAAGTTACCAGGAGCACAAAATAACAAGGAAAAAAAAAGAAACCTTTGAGATAGCAATTGCTGAAAGGAAAAGGTGAAAAGCCAGTACTCCTTCTGAAGTCAGTGGTAAAGCTCTCAGTGACATGGGACAGATCTGGAGTATTTGAGCTGGTAGAGTACTCAACCAGATGCCTAGTGCAACAAAAATAAGGCTTGTGTTTAACTGCATGGCCAGATCCATTTCTGAGTTTTCATGTCTGTTCACATTCACAAGAGTGTTCATTATCTCTTGGTGAACTGCTTTCAGAATTTCAGAAGGAATTCTTAGAAATGGTTGGGAGTTGTCACCTTTAATGCCTATTTTCTGACCACGAGGAAGCACCTTGAAATTTTAATTAGCATTAGTTTATGTACATAGCCTATGTGCTGAAAGGACTTGGTGTTGCTTGTGCCTTATTGCATGCTGGAGGATCTGCTTCTTTATATTAGGATCCCCATTTTATGCCTTCTGTGGCATCAGGCATGTCACACCTGCATAAAACTGAAGGAACAAACAGTGCTGAAACACTGTGAAGCTTTTTTGCTACTTCCTTTCCTACTTTGCTTTACTACCGGCAGAGCTATGTGGATGCAACGAGTACTCCAAGTGTTTCTGGAGGGAGGCCATACACAGGTATACGTGGGTCCAAGCTAAATAAGAACAGATTTCCTGGAAAGCTCCGCCACAGAGTGAGCTGGGTTCTGCAGAAAATCTGTCCAGATAGTTTGGAGCTCCTTTGAAAAAGCTGGCTGTCCTCCTCTTCAGAACAGGCTTACACAACACATTGATTAAAAACATGCAGAACACTTACCTACAGCTTGTCACTGCACTGACACATTTGTTAGACAGAGGTTAGACTGCTGGTGGTAAAACAGCTAACAATTGTCGTTGTGAGCAAGGCTAAGGTGGGTTTTAATTACAGCGGCTGTGCACATTATCATATCTTACTTTCAAGTGCCTGACTGACTGCTTTGATCCTAGGCCTGTCAATGGTGGCATCAGTTATGAAAAATTTGAGCTGGCACATTGAAATTATTTAGGTGATTTCTCGTGTCTTTTATTCCTTTGTGCACATGGGTGCACACCTTGTCTGTTCTTACATTTCGAACGCCATTTGAGCAATATATCGAGAATTTTCAGTGAAATGGAAATGAAAATGAACTACCAGTGCCATCACAAATTGCTTCATGATTATTACATTTTTAATTTGTTACAGTAGAAATTCTTGTTCACTTAGAATTCCTGCTTTAACAGTAATTCTGCTAGGGTTCAATTAGGAAAAAATAAGGAAAGGGATTGTGTAACTTGCTCCCATTTACAAGTACAGTTGTCTGCACAAATTTGGACTTAGACAAAGCAAATCAGGAATTTCTTTTCTGCATTCAAGCAGCTGGTTGTAACACAGAGGTAGCCTTGGAAAATGTTACAGAATACAGTAAGAATGAACATAATGCTTTCAGAGTTACTGGTCCAAAAACCAAAGTCCAAGAGAAGTTACCATTTCTAGCGTAATTTAGTCCAATACAGAGAATTCTAAAGCAGTAATATTATTTTCAGTGAAATTCTGGCAGAGGTTAAAAACCTCTTATTGGAGGTTCTTTTTCAATAATCTACTTGTGTGTAGATTTGTCTGTGTGCCAATCATCGGTTTATACATAGGATGTGGATAGTGATGCAAAACAGTAATACACGTATTTCACAGTTTCAAACCGATTCAGCCAAATTTGACCCATCCCTACCACTAAAACTTGTGCTGCAACTCACATCTGTCTGGATTTTATCCTGTTGATCAGTCCTTGTACTTTCTGCAGTCAGGAGACTTCTGGTATATGCCCATAAGTTCTGCCTGGAAATGAGATGTTAAGTATTTATCTGATCTGTTAATTGAAAAGATTTAAAAGTGTATGTGATTCCTTCTTTTCATAATGAAATTTTCAGCTAAGGTAAGAAGCAAAAAACCACACAGAGCATGTGTTGTACAGTCAAAATTGGTCTGCCTACACATGATGGCACAGTGTCCGTTGCAGGCTTACCCAAAATTTTAAGCATCCTAGAAATACTTAAATGTAATAATATATATACCATAGCACTAAGAGGAAATGGAGCTAGGCATGCGACATAATTCTTTGGACATAAAAACGTGACTTGCAGCTCATAAAACACTGCTTCTTAAGAAATCAGTGCCCCTGCTGCCCTTAATTGACCTTCAGTTCTTCAGTGCCATTACATTTTTGTCACAGGCAGTGACTGTCTGCTCAGGCCCACTTACCAACTCCTTCTGTAGGTCCTCAGCACATGGTTGTCAAACTTCTTTTTCAAAAGGCAGATTTTTCATATAATAGGTGTTTAGGGGAAAAGAAATAGCTTTGAAATAATTTGGTGAGGAAGCAGTACATATGAGAGGAAACCTGAAAAGGTGAATAAACATAGCCTGTGGTGGGAGTGCAGGCACCAGCAGCTGGCAGCACGCTGGGCAGAGAGGCTTAACCCTTCCAGCTGCAGACAGAGCAGCATCTCTGCTCATGTGCCCAAAGAGAGACAGATAAGGAGGAGCAGGGTAGCCTAATTCATGTTCCCTAGCAGTTTGCTAAATGTGCAAATCCATTTCAAGGGCAGTCATGTCATCTGTGTCTCTATGCCAGTCTTTATTAAAAAATAAGAGCAAGGAAAGATACAATCTTGGGGTTTTATAAAGCCTGGTTGAATTGAACTATTCAGGAAGAAGACTGTGCAAGAGGAACCATATCAGCTACTTAACCTGCAGATGTTTGCAGCAAATTCTGTATTGCTTCCGAACTAACTTGAATATTCTGCTTAGACTTTGAAAAAAAAAAATTATTTGCATCAGGTAGAGATAGTCCATTCCTCAAATGGAAAACAAGATGTATTCTTCTCTCTATTTAATTGGCATACGAGGTTTCAGAAGATCTTTCAGTCTGATTTACAGCCCAATAAAGTTAATGGAAATATTGGTTTCCATGATTGTTCAATTGTTATATCAGGCCTTCTTCTAAGGTCTGCTCCTTTCCCACTGATGTCAAATGGGGTGTTGCCAGTGACTTCAAAGGAACCAGGAGGAGGCCTAGTGTATCACAATAGAAAGATCTACGTAGGTAAATAAAATGAATAGTCCTAACTTAAAGGAATGAACCAGTAAGTCTAGATGTCATTTTTCCAACTATTGTAGCCCACTGAACCTATAAATAATTTTTATATCTATATAGTTACACTATATATATATATACGTATGTATATACATAATAACAATACAATAACTTAACACTGGGTAACTTCTCATGATAGATTTGCATTAATAATACGGGTCTATTTTTATGTACATAGAATATTGTAGAATATCTTCCAGTCTTTTTCAGGATTGTTAAACTGAGAAGAGCAATTGAATATTTGTCCTATTTTTATGTTAAAAAGTGAATGGACTGAAATGTTAAATGTGAATGTAAATTTCTTATTGCAACTTTTATACTGAGTGTTTGCACTATTATAATTTCTGGAATCTAATAGAAATAAAGGGAAAAAATTTGCTCGAATAAACAGCTGTTTGGTATTGTTGTTTTGGTTTTGCTTTTTTTTTTAAAAAAATCAAGTTGCATTCCTTGTTCTATACCAAGCTGCCTTTCAGACAGTCCAACTACAGCTTCACAGTTTTCAGGCTAAGAACACGCATCAAGAAATACTGTAATTTTACTTTCACAATTGCTTTGAACTAAAGAATCTTATGGGAACAATTTAGCTCCCTTGTGAGTCTTGTTGACTTTCTATATTGACCACAGTGGAAGGCAGTTTGGGTCAAGTGCTCCATCCATTGTGCAAGCAGGAAAGTAAACGTGCAAATACTTGCAAAATACTGGCCACATAGACCAGAAGATGGGGAGGGGAAACTCATCTCTCCCTTTCCACAAGCCAGAAATAATTGGTCAACTTAGGCCAAAGGCAGATCGTCCAAGCAGATTATATTGTGCAAGATACAGAACCAACCTAAGTGCAAAATTGCATAGTTTAGCTTAAAATTGATTTGAAAACTGATGAAGCTGTATCAGGTAACATGTCTCTCCAGGAACTCTGTAAGCTTGGGCACTGTACCAAAGTAATTTGATGGTACTGCTTCCAAATCACAGCAGACTCCCATCTGGACAGCTCAGAGCAAAAGCAGAGGGGCTCAATTCCTTGTCCATGCAGATATGCCCTGAGATAACTTGGAAATGCGAAGTCCCTTGTGATGGAAAACAGCCTGGGCTCAGATGCAAGGGGTTTTATTCCAGACACTAGACTAAGACTCCCCAGCTGTTTCTCTTGCAGGTTAGAGAGCACAATATGAGTTGTACAGAATTATTGTGATGACAGTGAGCATGATGGAACTGTTCATGGTTTTCCCTTACACCAGTAAGAACTGTTTGAGGCCTTATGTAGCCATTTTTTTTTTCTTCTTCCCTCCTGAAAGACAGTGTGATCTTCATAAGTGTCAATCAGAATAGCTCAGTTGAAGTCAAAAGGACATAAATAAACTGAAAATCTGGCCCTCATCTTTCACTAGATCTGTCCTGCCACATTGGTATTTTAAATCTTTCTTTTAGCAGTAAAATGCGCAACCCTCCCTGTGTTGCTTTGGGGGATTTTATGTATACGAATACACACACATATATATACTCATATATAAAATACATATCCACACATATGTTTATGAGACAGTGTACATTCTGGATTAATGATCCAGGCCAGGTACTTGGAAACATTTTTCTACCATGCCCCGTTACACAGCTGGATCACTTCAGAGGCACAACCATACAGTATGATAACTTGTTTTGCTTAAAGAGTGAGGTAGTATAAGAGGTGGGTTTCTTATATCCTCTGTTAACATTTTGGACAAGAACACCAGTTCCACTTGTGGTTGGTTTATGCTATAGAAATGCAGTCCCTGAATGAGAAATTCCACGGAGACTGCATTTCTATAGCATTAACCGGCCAGGACTGGAACTGGTGTTCTTGTCCAAAAATGTTCCCAGAGGATATTGACAGTTTAAACTAGAGGAAAGGGGAGAATGGAAAATAAGAATATTGTGTACATCATACAGGCATTATTGCCACGGTATCCATATCAAAGTATTCCAGTTTTGCAGCCATTCCCTAGGGCAGTGGGTCACGTAATGCACGGTTTCTGCTGGCAGAACATAGAATCATAGAATCATAGAATGGTTAGAGTCGGAAGGGACCTTAAAGATCATCGAGTTCCAAACCACCTGCCATGGGCAGGGACACCTCCCACTAGAGCAGGTTGCTCAAAGCCCCATCCAGCCTGGTCTTGAACACCTCCAGGGATGGGGCATCCACAACTTCCCTGGGCAACCTGTTCCAGTGCCTCACCACCTTCACAGTAAAGAATTTCTTCCTAATATCTAATCTAAATCTACCCTCTTCCAATTTAAAACCATTACCCCTCATCCCATTGCTACATTCCCTGATAAAGAGTCCTTCCCCATCTCTCCTGTAGGCTCCCTTCAGGTACTGGAAGGCCGTTCATTATAAGGTCTCCCCAGAACCTTCTCTTCTCCAGGCTGAACAACCCCAACTCTCTCAGCCTGTCTTCATAGGGGAGGTGCTCCAGACCTCTGATCGTTTTTGTGGCCTTCCACTGGACTTGTTCCAACAGGTCCATGTCCTTCCTGTGTTGAGGACTCCAAAGCTGGACACAGTACTCCAGGTGGGATCTCATGAGAGCAGAGTAGAGGGGGTAGAATCACCTCCCGCGATCTGGTGGCCACACTTCTTTTGATGCAGTCCAGGATGTGGTTGGCTTTCTGGGCTGCCACTGTGCACTGCTGGCTCACGTTGAGCTTCTCATCCACGAGCACTCCCAAGTCCTTCTCCTCAGGGCTGCTCTCCAGCCATTCTCTGCCCAACCTGTAATTGTGCCTGGGATGGCCATGTCCCAGGTGCAGGACCCTGCACTTGGCTTGGTTGAACTTCATGAAGTTTGCACGAGCCCACCTCTCAAGCCTGTCCAGGTCCCTCTGGATGGCATCCTTTCCCTCCAGCGTGTCAACTGTGCCACCAAGCCTGGTGTTGTCAGCAAACTTGCTGAGGGTGCACTCCATCACACTGTCCATGCCTCTGACAAAGATGTTAAACAGCACTGGTCCCAGTACTGACCCCTGAGGAACACCACTCATCACTGGCCACCACTTGGACATTGAGCCGTTGACCACAACCCTTTGAGTGTGGCCATCCAGCCAGTTCCTTATCCACTGAATGGTCCATCCATTGAATCCATGACTTTCCAATTTTGAGACCAGGATGTCGTGTGGGACAGTGTCAAACACTTTGCATAAGTCCAGGTAGATGACGTCTGTTGCTCTACCCTTGTCCACCAAGTCTGTGGCAGTATCATAAAAAGCCACCAAATTTGTCAGGCACGATTTGCCCTTGGTGAAGCCGTGCTGGCTGTCTCCAATCACCTCCTTATTTTCCATGTGCCTTAGCAGAGATTCCAGGAGGATCTGCTCCATGATCTTGCCAGGCACAGAGGTGAGACTGACCAGCCTGTCACCCACCCTGGGTCTTCTTTTTTTCCTTTTTTGAATATTGGGGTTATGTTCCCCTTTCTCCAGTCAGCAGGAACTTCGCCAGATTGCCACAACTTCTCAAATATGATGGAAAGCGGCTTAGCAACTTCGTCCACCAGCTCCCTCAGGACCCGTGCATGGATTTCATCAGGTCCCATGGACTTATGCACCTTCAGATTCCTTAGGTGGTCTCGAACCTGACCTTCTCCTACTGTGGGCAGTTCTTCATTCTCAGAGCCCCTGGTTTTGCCTTCCGTGACTCGGGCAGTGTGCTTAGAGCCCTCGCCAGCGAAGACTGAGGCAAAAAAGTTATTCAGTAACTCAGCCTTATCCATATCCTGGGTGGCCAGGTCTCCTGTTTTTGGTCCTGAGCTTGTCCAGCAGTTCCTTGTTCTGCAGCAGGCCTGCTGGCTATTTTGCCTGACTTCTTTTTTGGGATGCACCTCTCCTGAGCTTGGAGGAGGCGATCCTTGAACACCAACCAGTTTTCTTGGGCCCCTCACCCCTCCAGTTCCTTTTCCCATGCTACCCTGCCAATCAGATCTCTCAGGAGACCAAAGTCTGCTCTTCTGAAGTCCAGGGTAGTGAGCTTTCTGCACACCCTCCTCGCTGCCCTATGAATCTTGAATTCTACTATTTCATGATTGCTGCAGCCAAGGCTGCCCTTGAACTTGACATTCCCCACCTTGTTGGTAAGGAGAAGGTCCAGCATAGCTCCTTTCCTCGTTTGCTCTTCAATCATTTGAAGAAGAAAGTTGTCATCAACACATTCCATGATGTTCATGATGTTCATGATGTGCAATGGAAGGAAACAATTATACAGGTACAGTCAGGACCATATTCTCATTTGGGCCATTCTAATGGGAAAAAAAAGCCATAACTGGAAAGTGAGTCAAATAGTGGAACTTGTCTGTGACAATTCTGGCTGCCATTAAACCCACTGAACTGTGGAGAGAGCATTTGAGGATGGGGATCTTCAGGTATAGCCAGGCTACTTAGAAGTCCTGATCTGATCCTAAACATCAAGTTCTGCTCAGATTATTTCTGCTGTCAATTGCAGCAGTAGTTAGTGTAGGTTTTCAAGGCTCAAGAGAATCACAGAAACACAGAATGATACAGGGTTGGAAGGAACCTCTGGAGATCATCTAGTCCAACCCCCCTGCCAAAGCAGGTCCTCCTAGAGAAGGTTGCACAGGAACCTGTCCAGGTGGGTTTTGAACATTTCCAGACGGAGACTCCACCACCTCTCTGGGCAGCCTGTTCCAGTGCTCTCTCACACTCAAAGTGAAGAAGTTCCTCCTCATGTTTAGATGGAACTTATTATGTACAAGTTTGTGCCCATTTCCTCTTGTCCTGTCACTGGGCACCACTGAAAAAAGACCGGCCCCATCCTCCTGATACCCACCCTTTAAATATTTATAGGTGTTGATCAGATCCTCCCCTCAGCCTTCTCTTCTCCAGACTAAAAAAACCCAAGTCCTTCAGCCTTTCCTCATTAGAGAGATGCCCCAGGCCCCTAAAATAGGCCTCTAAAATAGAATAGAAACTGGGTTTTAATATTACATTATTATGAGCCTCCCGGGCTTATGCTGTTTCTATACTTATAACCAGACCTCGGTCCACTATTACTAGGTTTAGCCATAGCGAGCTCGCAATGAAGAAGTAGAGGAGCTAGAGATGAAGTCATGATTATTATGGATGTTCACCTTTTCATTTACTAGGCATAGTCTGAAGATGCCAATGAGGACTTTTCATACAAACAGTGTAACATATCAATTACTGCACCACCACAGATGGAGCAGATGAGCTCTACCAATGCTCTGCTTCACCAAGTCAGTGGGACTCCAATGACTTCACTAGCATTCCCTCATCTCAGACCACCTGGTGATTTGTCTGAACGATTCTAATATGACAAAAAAGAGCCATTGATATTCATCTGGCCTGACCTCCTTCACAGGACTATGCTCAGTCTGGCCACGCTTCTGCACTGCATAAACATAGCATTTTTTGTTTATTAATAGATGTAATAAAGTAAAACAAATCCATCATTTTCTGGTCACTGAGAGATTTGAAGTTAGACATTTGTTTGGCATTGGCCAAACTGTGCTCATACTGTTGCCAAAGGTCATGAAAGCACCACCGACTGTTTTCCCCTAAACTCTATAGTTACTCTGTATGTTTATTGAACTTTGGCAATAATATTATGTGCTCCTCAGCAGCACTGCCAACGTAATTAGAAAGGAGCAGTCATATCAGAAAACACACAGCAAGTTACTGAAGAAAGGTCCCAGTTGAATATTAACTCAGACAGACTTCTGGGGTGTAGAAACACGTAGAAAGTGTATAGGACAGGGTCTAGTGAATAAACAACATGCAGATAGAACACATTGTGGCACTCGGGTAAGACTGAAGTGGATAAGCATATAATGAAGAGGAGTCATTGACGTAATTACAAAGGCAGGTGGTGGCACATTGATTTTATCAAGGTCAATGACTTCTACTGCTATTAAAGTGTACCTAGTTTCTTACTACTGAGGTAATTAGACTTTTTGAAGTCAAATATTAGTCTACCAGACCTTTGGATAAAAAAGTCTTCTCAATCTGACATTCCCCACAATTGTTTTAGAGTGGGTACTTGTATATTTTAACCTTGTTTAACCAAGAGATGCAACAATCTTTAATGCCGTTTTTATCGTTGATCTTAAGATAGCAGCATCTTTAAATATGTACATTCTAATCCTCCGCTCACTTAGACACCAAGCATTGCATCTGAGGGCAGAGCTAGTCCGTGCTGAGGTAGTATGTGGCACTGAACTTGTCTATGAGCGATAATGTTTTTTATAAGGCTTTTGTTTACTCAGGCCTAACGTTATATTAAAGCAGAAAAAAAATCAGCTGTTAAAATACTACTTTCAATTACCTGCAATTGGTAGACCTAGGTGAAAATTTTATAACATGAACATCTATATTAAAAGCATTTAAGAATATTTGCAATGGTTCAGAGACAAAGAGCCAAGTCTCATTGTTCCTCAAACTCTCACTGAAATGAATCACATAGAAGGTGATTTAGATGTTTAAATAAGGGTTTGACTTTCTGAGCAGCCATGAAACCCAATTAGCATATTGGGTTATGGCATATGGGATCCAGTGCCAGGAGGCATGGGAATGGTTCAAAGTTGCACCAGAGAAGATTTAGACTGAACATTAGGAAGCATTTCTTTACCGAGAGGGTGGTAAAACACTGGAACATGCTTCCCAGAGAGGCCGCAAGCCTATCAGGGTCTAAGATGCATTTTAAAAATGCCCTTAATAACATGCTTTAACTTGGTCAGCCCTAAAGTGGTCAGACAGTTGGACTAGATGATCATTGTAGGTCTCTTCCAACTGGAAAAAAAATGTCCCATCCTATCCTATCCTATCCTATCCTATCCTATCCTATCCTATCCTATCCTATCCTATCCTAAAGTGTCTTCAAAACACATATATAAAATAACTGTCCCCATTGTATACTCTATCACAAATCCCAGGATTTTCAGTAGTGCCCAGGCATGTAATTCCTACTGAAAGAAGTGGAAATAAAGTGCTATGGTGCTTTTGAAAAGTCCCACTGGGTTCCTCTGTGCAGCTTTATGTACCTAAAGAGGATATGTCCACAGGGACTGTTTCCATTTCAGTGGCTGTGGCTGCCCAAGGAGCTTACAATTCATTGGGACAGAATGCTCCTCTTGCATGGCCCACTGTACCATAATGCTGGAAAGACCAAGGGAGGCACTACATCTGCAGAGGTTACTTAACGATGAGGGTCCCTGCTGGTTTCAGCCTTCATGTCAATAAAGGAGATGTTCTACTCCTATTTTCACTGGGGAGTTCAGCCTGATCAGCAGTCTTAGAGCACTCCTGTTTGACTCATCTATACACAAAACTCAGATACAGATACAGGAAGAATAGGTTTTGGGAATTTGAATCAGATTTGCATTTTAATGGAGCTTCATCCATAAATGACTCATAATCTGGACCTAAGTCTTCTAAATCATTTAGGTAATACAGTTGAATTTCCCTTTTTTTTTTTATTTTTTCTTTTGTCTTGCCCATTCCTTTAATCTTTCTTCTAATTTATTCTTTCCATAGGGCTCTAAATCTAGGAAAGTATTTTCATCTTTGTGTCCCTCTCTTCATTTCTTCTTCTTCTTTTTACCCTCCTTTTACTCCCCACCACCATATGTATTCTTCTTCTGGCTCTTCCTTCTTCCAATTGTCCAAAAAAGGGTCATCCCGAGTGCTGAGCTCCATATACTAGGTCCTACTGCCTATTATGTCCTTGTTTGTGGAATCACACTCTGCACCAAAAAAACCATCAGACTAGTTGCAAGATCAGGGAGAAGGCCTGATACTGTTCTACTCAGGAAAGACTGCACCTAACTCCTAACTGCTTGGACACTTTTGCAAGATTTGTGACTTCACAAACTAGAATTACACATCCAATTCAATATAACATGTTAGGGAAGCATACGAGCTAAGGGCTGGTTGAGCATCCAAGATCCCTTCAAGAAAGCTGCTGGCGACATCATCAGAGTGGGAAATGAAGAAATTAAAAGAAGAACAATTAAAGAAGTGCAGTCTCTCAGATTAGACCAGAACAGTAAGGGAAAAAGGTGTCCTTTTATGTCCCTGTATGTATGTTATTCCTTGGCAAGCTGAAAAATAATTCCAGTTTCATCCTCTCCCAGATGAGTGCTCCTCAAACTCCCATGTCTCTGCAGTGAATTTGTGCATTTGAACTAGAATGAAAGGGCTGAAATTTGAACAAAACACTGTGCAGTTTTTGTTTTTTCTATTTTTGTTAGTTTTGGAAGTAAAAATATTAAGAATTAATGTTTCCTATGTGGGTTTTGTATTTTTGCAACTAATTAAGAAAGGGAGATGAAGTTATCTCCTAAAATGAGATGAACAAAGAATCTTTCAACCCATAAACATAAAGCAGTGGGAGGTCTGATATAATATACATGGAGGTGCATAATAATATTGCTAAAATTGTGTGTCAACTTCCATCACACAGCAAAAGAGAGAAAAGTGTGTAAACATAGGCCAAACAGCTGGATCCAGACCTATGAAGTTACTGCTCAAAAATATCAGGTAGACAATGCTGACAATGATGGTCATACCAAAGAATGTAATTTTACTGAAGGAATGGTTCATAATGAATACACAGGACACAGTATGTATCATTCTTTGAAAGATGCAAGAAGCCTTCAAGGTGTCACTCATGCCAGAGATTGGGTTTTTTCTGTCCAGGCTACAGATACATCAAGGCCAAGGAAACATCATCACTGCAGCTGATCTGCTGAGCTTTGCACGCTTTACATTAATTTTGGACTCTTTTCTGTCTGGTGTCTGCATAGTTATATCCTTCCTGTTCTCTGTAACATGCTGTCACCACTTCATAAAAAGCTAAATCTGCAGGACATAAGAGGTTAACAGTGAGAACAACTTGCAAATCTCCTAATTTATATCTTGCTAACATTTGGCAAGGAACTAGAGGAAACAGCAAGTAATAGCTTTGCAGGAAAGGGGAAGGTTATTTTTTAAGAGGTTTGTAGGAAAAGGCCATGGAAGGTAGTCATAAAGCTGATGCAGCTACAGACAGCACTGGTGGACAGTGAGATGCCATGAAAAGGATGCACTAGAAAGTGAGGGCAAACATGGTGAGGAGCACAAAGAACAAGCTGGCAATCAAAGCCAGGAGTTTTTGAAGGGGTCCAGTGACATTACGTCAATTTTGCTCAGACTCACCAAAAAGCTTCTCATGCAGGTTCATGCCGTGCAGCATTATTTGTATCACTGCCTCGCTGGGAGAGGAGATGTTATGTTCCACTGACACAGCAGGAGAGTGCAAACATTGCAACACTATGTCAAGACATCACTCCCTGCTCTGTGCTATATAAGGATCTGGCTTGCCAAGTTCTGCAAGGTACAGTATGGCTGACCTGGTGGGTTTGCTTACCAAGCCACAAGGCCACTAGTTTGAAAACTAACTACTAATATTCAAAATGAGGTAAGGGTTGGTCTAGTCTCTTCTATGTTTACAAAGGACTGAGAATTTTATATTATTTTTTTTCCCCAGCCATGAATATCTCAAAATAGTTTCTGTTTAGTTCTCAAAATATTCCTGGAGGAACCTCCCTTGAGAGTTTAGGAAATAAATAGCTTATCCTGTACAGACTATTTATTTCCAGGATGTTTACTCCTGCAATCCATGTGATTGTAAAGTACCTCCATTTCTCAAGCTCTCTTTCAGGTCCTTAGGGGCACATAATTTAAACCTAGCAACTTTCCCCATATACTGACAGACTGTTATTCCTAAATATTGAACTGGTAGCTCCAATTCTCTATTCATAGTGCAATTATTAATGTGGCAAGAGAGGGTGGTATATGATTAGGTTTGAAATACCCAGACTCCCTGGAACCACAAGTTCAAGTCCTGGCGAGATCAGCCCTTCGCCCCTCTGTCTGCACTAGATGCACTCTACAACCTCAGGTCACACACAGAAAGCCCTTAATTTAGGTCTGTCCAATCAGCTTAGATTTCAAAGGTCCACAGGTCATGCTTTGTCAAAAGGGCCTACCCCAACATTTGTGCACATGCTCCCTCATGCCTGTGCTTACTCTACAGTGTTGTGGTAACAGCTGTTTACCACCACCCACCACAGAACTTGCAATTCAGCAGGCTGGTGCAGTCCAGCTGTTTTCTCTGTTCTCATCCAAGAGCTGGTATTTTGAAACCACTTACTTAAAGATGCAGTTGCCATTTCCACAGTTGTTAGCTGCAAAGGCCATGAAATTCAGACTGCAGTAAAATAATCTTCAGTTTATTCTCACTACCTATTTTCCTAAAACAAGAGCTTTTTCATTGCAGATTTAACATTTGTTTTCTCATTTATATTTTAGGCAAGAGAAGCAGTGAGAAAATAAAATTAAGATGGGAACAGATATACTCCATCAACATATATATATGCATCAACATACATTCATCTTGTGACAGATCCTCAATGTGCCTTAAACAGTTGTGTGAAGCCAGTTAGCCACTAGATGTGTTTTTGTGACTGAAATAGGCAGCAAGCAGCAGAGATGAAATAGCAATAAACATAGCACATAGATAAATTGGCTAGCCCACTTTCCTATGATTAATTCGTCCAGATTTCTATTTAGTAGTTTATTCAGTTAGCAACACTGCTGAAATTCCTAAAAAAATGCTAAATGTGTGATTTAGGGAGTCTCTGAAGCAAAGGATGTTGGGAAGCTAGCAGGGCTATAAGTCAAGTAGCAGCTGAAGCCAGAACACCTGAGAAGCAGAGGAAGGTATCAGGAGGAACCTGGTAGGTCTGGTAAGGCTGGGGTTTGGGTTTGTTTGGGGTTTTTTTGGTCATGGTTGCTGCAGGATACATTTTCCATGGTAGACTCTGATATGCTTCAATGGTTTATCTTTCTCTGTTGTTTTTAGACTTCTCCCCTCCTTTACCTGTAATAGTGTTATTAAAATAACTGAACAGAAAATGTTTGTTGCTTGTATATATCTCTAAAGCACAGAAAACTGTGAAAGGAAAAAAACCACATTTTGTTGTTTTTCTCAGAAGCTTTGGTTTAAAGTGTTCTTTATAAAACTAACTGTAAAAAAAAAAAAGCTTTTAACTGACCATCTAAACTTTAGTCAGTAGGAGGAAGGCATCAAAATGTATAGCTGAGGATAGGCTTGGAAGAGGGGAGGGTGGTTGCAAGCTCCTTCTTATTCCCTCTCTAAATTTAATCATGCGAGCTTACTGGCAGTGAACTTTCATGACTTCCTTTAGTCTTTCTTTATCAATGTGGCTGAATGGGAAAGGAAAAAGGCAGTGTCTGTAGGCTGAGTCTTCCTTATAATGTGTCACGCAAGCTAGCACTGCTAAGGAGTGAGAAGAGAAATGGGTATCTAAATAAAAGTGATAATGGGGTTTTCTACCCACCCACCCCCTGCCTTTATTCTAAGGAGAAAAAAAAAAAAAACCAAAAAAAAAAACACCACCAGAAAACACCTGAATCTTGTTTATTGAAGAGTCAGTGCCCTACCTTTTGCCCCCTGTTCTTTAGAAACACAAAGCAGATGTGAAACTCTGCTAAACTCAGACCCTATACAGATGCAAAACATTGACCACGAATGGAGAACTCATGTCTTTTACTTCAGCAAACATATCTCCCTGTTCTCCTGTGGCCCCCGTTTCTTCTGCCCCTAACACCTGCCAAGGCCTATGATTTATAGGGCTTAGAATATGGGCACTTAAAACACATTGCCCCTTGATGAGCTTCATGCAATCAACCTGTGTGAAGTATCTGTACTGCCTCATCTGTAGTCCCTCACAGGAGAGATGGGGAGGGACTCTTTACCAGGGGGTGTAGCAACAGGACAAGGGGTAATGGTTTTAAATTGAAAGAGGGGAGATTTAGATTAGATATCAGGAAGAAATTCTTTGCTGTGAGGGTGGTGAGACCCTGGCCCAGGTTGCCCAGAGGAGCTGTGGCTGCCCCATCCCTGGAGGGGTTCAAGGCCAGGTTGGACAGGGCTTTGAGCAACCTGGTCTGGTGGGAGGTGTCCCTGCCCAGGACAGGGTGGTTGGAACTCGATGATCTTTAAGGTCCCTTCCAACCCAAACCATTCTATGATTCTATGAAAGCAAAGAGTTCAACAGTTTCTAGAAGTACTTAACTGCTTATCTGATTAAGATATTTATCTCAAATATATCTTAAATTGGAAATATTTATCTTAGGCTTCTCCATGCGTAAGCAGTCAAGTTCCTTTTTGTTGTGGGTTGGTAAATGGGTAGAGGAAATCCTAACAGAAACAACCTTGCCACTGTTGTAAATTCAGTTGAAAAGAGTCTTGCACAGAACATAGTTGTTTTAGGATCAGCAGAAGCAAGCCAAATGTCAAGTAAGTTGCAAGGAATGAGAGGTTTGTGAGCCCCCTTTTAAGAAAATAAGAGAAACAAAATGGCAGTTGAGATGCTTGCTTGAACCCAGAACTCTTCTGCACATCTCTCTAGAGCACTTGAATTTTTGCTACATTATGGTAATCCCTCTGGCATGTAACAATTCTCATTTACCTACCCAGTGTTAGTAGCTGCAACCCCAAAAGTATATTATTTGTATACTCTGAAGGAGAAAACACTGTCTTAATGATGTTACAGTTAATGAGATATCTTAAAAAAAAATTTAGCATATATGGAGCTCCACGTGCAGAGTGCTGGGACAGGACTAAGTGTTGTATGTGTGATAAGCTGTCTTCTAATGTTTTGTTTTCAACATGGCTCTTCCAAACCCTTGAAGAACACTGATCTATATAAACTAGAAATTCCATGTAAAGACAGAATGCAGACATGAAAATAGGAACACCTTGGATTTGGTATTGCAGCAGCTGAGCACCTCACATGGCATCTCTCGCTATGTGAGCAATGACATGATTTTCTCTTCTTATTTTCTTAAGGCAATAAACCTGACCTCAAGATGTCAGATGAAGAAGATTCTTTTCTGAATGTTAAAAGATCTCTGAAGAAGAGAATAGTGAAACACAGCACTCCAGTGGATTCAATGCTTTCAAGAACAATGCCATCTCTTACAGATTTGACAAATCACTCAATCAAGGACCAAAATGCCAGTATGAGAGTTTATGGATCTCCAGTGCCAAAATCAAATATAAGTAGAGCATTAGCTCAAGTATCATCAGTACGTGTTGAAGCACACATCCCTCATGTGTCCCCAAAAAGGCTTTCAACAGTGTTTGACTCGCAAGAATTAAACAAGAAGATGAGCCAAAGCTCTTGGGTTGTGTTTTCTAGAAGGAGGCTTTCCACGGTGTTGGCCTCTGATGAATCAAATGAAGAGCCAAGTGACGAGGTTGACCTGAACATGGAAACGCAAGCTCCTGCTGAAGCATCTGAAGAGGCTGCAGTAAATCCCAGGAGTGGAACTTCATGGCTTATTACTGGAATACCAGGGATAAAAGATCTCCCGATAGTAAAAACCAGAAAGAAGAAAATTGACAAAGCTCTTGTGGTAATTGCTTTCCCTTAGTTGTGAAATATCTGTAAACGCTAAGCTATACAATTTCCTACCAATGCTGAACATATACAGATCCTTCTAGTCAGATGGGAATATTTTAGTTATGGAACATCTCCACAACTTTACCAGTAAGAACATATATTTATTAATTGGTTCATAACCTGATAGACTCTTTAGTATCATTCCTAATCACAGACTGGTTGGGATGCAGTCTTCCAAACGAGTACTTGCTTCAGCTTGTAAACTTATATGACTAGTTGTGTAGACTAGTGCAAAAGTACATTTTTTAATGTATCTTTGTTTAGGAGAAACTTAAAAATGGGAAGAAATCAGTGATTTGAATTCTTACATTTCTTAATGTTGGCAAGTTAACTAAAACTGGAGAAAAAATAATCTACTTCTTGTTTAACCTAAATCATAGTGCTTTATAAAAAGAAATTGTAAATGGGGTCTTGTGTGCAGTTCTTCGATTAGTGTAGGGTTTCCTGAGGAAGGCTTAGATTAACAGATCTTATGCAGGTTTTTACTTTTCTGTTCTGTGGAGCACGAGAACTCAATTTCCTAGAACCCTGATTATTGGCAAGGGCCCTATGGAAAGCCCATAGAAAGGATAGGGAGGCAGCAGAGTTAGGCTCTGAAACATGTCATGTCAGTGTGAAGCCACCAAATTCTGTTCTGGTTTGTTTTTCCCCTGTCCTCAATTCATGGGTGTGTTGGAAACTCAGGAAAACTTGCCTGCTCTGAGAGTAAAGATGGAAACAGATGGAAAACTTCAGCCAAAATTCAGTTGGGTTCATAATGCCTTTGTGTATGTGGTTTGGGTTTTTTTGTTGTGTTTTCTTCTTTTTTTTTTTTTTTTTAAGCAGGTGACATCTGAATGGATTAGGTTGTCTAAATAATATTTTCTCTTCTATGACAGAGAAAGAAACAAAGAGAATGGGTGCTTCGTCAACTTAAAAACATTGAGGAAGCAACTGAACATGAACTGACAATTGAAGAAGCTTGATCGAATTACCTATGGAATTAATGCTATCGCATCCTTCTTGTGGGAATAGCTGGTTCCAATAAATCACACACGTGATTATAGTGCCTATCAGGTTTCCTCTTGCCTTCCAAAATATTCTTTTTGTTATTTTGTGATTCTTTTTGCCTCTTAAATCTAGGAGGGGTCAGGTGCCTCTACATGAAAGCAAATATTTATTTATAATGGTTGAAGACCTGGAAGAAAGATGGGAGGGTGAACTATGTGTAAGAATCATTCTTTTCCTACCACAGCTCTTCCTGACCATACTGTTTTGTGTAGCGTTCAAATCTTCAAGGGTTGCTCATGTTCTTTAAGTGACAAAGTCCTAGTAGCCACATAGAGTGCAATCCTGGTTAGCCAAAGGAGACTCTCCTCATCTGAAGAGTAACAAAGCTGATGCAATCAGGAATGTTTTTGCTGCTAGCTGGGGAGATGAGGAAATAGTGAGAGGCACCAAGGAGGGTGGCCAGCCTCTAGAGATCACTAGTTAATGACAGTTTGTTTTGAAGTTTTGGTTCAAAATGAGTTTGCTCCTGATCGTAAATGCACCTCACTGTTGCATTAGAGGACCTTAACGCTCATCTGTGTGCTTTGAGGAGGTATGGGTTTTCTGTTTTTTCTCTAGAACTGCTGCATGATGAGGAAGAAGGTGTCTCCCTGGCAGCTGTACTGGCAAAATGGCAGTTTAGCTCAGAACAGCTTTTTCTGAAGCACCATTGAAGAAAGGATGTGAAAAGCATAATGTTCATCTTAGTTCCTACTGCTGTCTGTTACTTAATCTTTAGGCAGAGTTTAATTGATCACTTTTAAGTGATATATGGGGTGTCAGCAACAGGGACCCAGAACAAATTTACCTCGTGCACACACGTATCCCTGTATTTGTGTGCCTCTAGCACATGCACTTTCCTGGCTATACTGGTTTTGCAGCCTGCTCCGGGCATTACCTAATTACCCCAAAGGGCATCAGTTCTGTTCAAAAGAAGCTGCAAAATAAGGATGGAGGCAAGTGGAGCTTTTGCGTTTCCCTCTTACACACTGAAACGTGTAAAATCTTATGTTCAAGACAGCAAGAAGCAGAAGCATGGCCCAAGCCAACATTATAAGACAGGCTAACCAATAGCAGCTGTGTTAGGCTCAAAAATGCAAGAGTGGAGTTGTGGTTTTACAACCTCTCTCAGGATTTAAAAGCAATTAGAATTATTATACTAATGATTCCTGAAGTGAAACTCTTCAGAGTTTCTTAGAACAGCCTTGTCCTTAGACCTGGCTCGCTGTGGTAGCCAGGCAGTGGTGCGATGTTGCCCCTCAGGTCACTGTCCAAGACATGCTCGCTTGGTTTGATGTTTAGTTAATGTTCTGGTATTTGTTTGTGTGTGTTACCCAGGCTGCTTGTCTGGCCTCCACAGGTTCCTCTGGCAACCAGGGAGCTTCTGGCTGATGTAGATCCCAAGCTGCTTTTGAGATGAAATAGGCATGGTTGCAGATATGCTGCTATTCCCCTTGAGCTTGCAAGCATTTCATCAGCACCTATGATTTGTGCCATGGGCTGAACTAAGATCAGGCAAGTGCAAGGTTAACATAAAAACCCTCCTCTACTTCCTGGGACAAGCACAGATTAGTCTGGCCACATGACCCAACGCTTAATCCAAATGACCCAGTTCTGGCTCTTGTTTATTTGTACCTTTTCAGATAGGCAGTTCCACTTGTTTCTTCTTCGGACTTCTCATCCTGGTCTCGAAAAGCCTTGGTACTGCTTCTGCATTTCTCTCTCCCAATCACATCTCAGAGTCACTCTTTGCTCCTCCCTGAGCCCATCCAGTTCCTTGGTCTTCTCTAATCTGGCCTCTGGCAGCTTCCTTCCTTATAAGACGCAGAAGTCTTCTGTCTTCTATGCCTGTTCTTCACTGCTGGATTCCTTGCCCATCTGATACCTGATGTTAATCTTCTGCCAAAATTCAGACTTAGCTGCCATACCCATAAGTACCTTTGTAGACCCCCTCCATGATGTTAAGCCAAATGAAGAGGTCATTAAAGGTCAATTGGACCAACTTTCAGCCCTTAGCAGGCCTGGGATATAGTTGCTGGGAACATCCTTCTCAGGCCCTGCTTCCCTTCTTAAATGCAAGAGGACTCTGGGGTATCTGGCTGCTTAACATTAAGAAATATTTGGGTTTCTGCCAAGTGCAATGCAAAACTTTCTAAGATTCAGAGCACGAAATGCTGGGAAAATTTTCCAGAAAACCAGGCTGCCACCCTGCCAAATTCATGGAAGTAGCTGGTGCCAATAAAATTCCAGAGACTTTCCTCAGTTGCCCAGAGTGGTAACACAGAATTGACTTTGATTTGGTCTTTGCAAGTCCTCAAGCTGTATCAGGCGGACAGGTGGACAAAACTAAAGGCTCTCAGGATTTTGGAAACCATTTTTATTTCCTCTCTTTGCAATGTTTAAATATAAATACAAAAGACTCTATAGCATTTCTCTTGCAGAAATTTAGGTCCTGGTGAATTTGCAAAAGTTGCAATATTGCTCTGATAGCCTTTCAGGAGGAAATATTAATAGAATTAATTGGTGCTTCAGGGGGTTTCTGAAATGTGTCTGATACGCTACATCAACAGTATTATTGTTAATTATAGGTTAGAATAGTAAGGGAATTCAACCAGACCTGTACAGCACTAAACTGCATGTTATCCCCTAGTAAATGATGTTCCCAAAGAAAGGCTTGTCTCTATTTTTTAAAAGCCAGACTGTTAGGGAATATGAAATTACATATATCAAACCACACATACAAAACTAGAGTGTTAGTATTGCCATATATATATATAAGTATATCTATTGGGGCAAAATTAAAAAAAACCTAGTATTTCCTTTGTTTACAGGGTTTGCACTTTCCTTTGTTTCTCCAGTAGACTCCCAAGTCTACTGGAGTTTTATGCTTAAGTTTAATGATAGAGATAGTTTTCTCTTACAGTACACACATACTTCGAATTAATAGGCTTTGAGAGAGGCATGAGTAGTATGCAGTTTCAATGTTGTTTAATGTTCATCCTCTAGTGGCAATAATGGCAAATTACTGTTTGGTTAGCAACTCTCTTCATGTGCAAAATTTCTTTATGCATATTTATATTGCAATATCACCACAGTGTAAAAATAAAAAAAAACTTAAAGGGAGCAAGAGAGTCCAACACCTCCAAAAAATAGGCCTCTAATTATTAGTGACCTTAAGTATGGATTGCAGGTGCTCAGGCTAGAAAAGATTAGGGACTACAGACATCAGATTCTTGTGAGAAGATAAGCCCCAAGGCATCGTGTTTTGTAAAATAAAGCCTTTTTTTTCCTGCATGGGTGAATGTGAATCAGAGTTGTAACGGGTTCTGAAGCCTTGCTCTGGTCCTGGCTTTCAAAAGCAGCACTGAACATGTTTGTAAATTCAGAACAGCTTTCCCACTGAGGGTGCTCTTTTAGGGCAGTATTTTTCCTTTAGGAGTTAAGCTATGACCTTGACCTAGGGAACTGTTTTCAGTATGCTTGTCTCTGAACGGATATTACACAATCTACCTGCTGATGGTGACTAAGCATGATGTTGGATGGAGAAGAACAAAAACACTACCAAGAACAGACGGAAGAGACAGAAATGTCTTCACCCTGGATTTATGAGCTCAGCCTTGTTCCCACTGAAGCAATGGTAACACTCCTATTGACAGAGTTGGGAGTGTTCTGCCCAGCTGCAGTACTTCTGTAGGAGGCCAGACGGAAGAGAAAAATGTTTAGCACACATATTTAACATATTTCAGATTTAAATAACAGAGAACTGGTAACTAAGTTACTTCTTCACTGATCATAGCCGAAGAATTTTAGGACAACTAGGAAAAGTGGAAAACTCTTAAATAGATTTTTTTTTTTTTTTTTTTCTCTAAATCACAACAGTTACATTCCTGTTATGGACAAAACCCTGAGTAATAAATCACGTAGCAGTGTCACTGACCTGTATTCCAGCATGTTTTGTTCTATAAGACATACAAGCACAAAAGTCCCCCTTAGCTCCATATGTTGTTACAGTCCACAATGCCTATTACAACAGTTCACTCCTCAACACTTTTGACTTACTAGAAAGAAATGAACAAACATACTGAAATTTTGACTGAGTGGCACCTGGCAAAATTTGAGCAGTTGAAGCTATTGAGTAACATTTTCAAATGTTATTAAAAGCTAGACCTAAGCACAGATCCTAGGGCCCCACCTAGGATATAGCCCACCCCCACCCCCCTGAAAACCTCAGATCTGCTACTCAGTTCTTGTACTGCTGTGTAGGTACCTAATACCCCTATACAATGAATTTTGTTTTATAGTGCAATCAGTCCCAGCAGGCATGCAAAGCCCCATGGAGCTTGACAGCATCTCTTGGTTACCAGTCTCCTGGCTCTGCCCATGCACATGATCTCATGGTACTTTACACCAGTCCCATCCCTCCATCCTGAAACGGGATGTGTGAGCAGGAGATGCATAGCAAACACCAGTCAGACAGAAGTTACGTCTCTCTGCCTTTAGTTTCAACAGCCCACAGGAAAAAAACTCCAGGAAGTGAGAGACCGCATTTCAAATCCCCTTCTCATCTGAGATAGGACCTTAACAGCAAGCATCGTAGGTCACAAGGCAGAAATCACCATCTCTGGACCTACTAAAGAGTCCAGGCTTCTAAGTGGTACCTATCAAAATTGTTCTACTTTGTCGAAGTATTCATTAGAAATGAAGATTGAACTTGCATCATAGGTCAGTGACTCACTGTCTTGCATCTGTGGTATTTTATTTCTTGGGTGTTTGTGGGGGTTTTTTTCTGTTTTAATTCAGTTTTATTGAAGAAATGGAAAGAAGAAGGGGGAGAAACATCCTTCATTACTCCCAGGGAGTGAAAAAAGAAATAAATAAATCATATCTTTTCTGCTTTTTACTGTTGCTGCCATTTTGATCCGTTTTGTTGTCCTTTTGGCCTTCTCTAGCTCTACCTGTCCTCTTCTAACTGGCTTCTGCTTTCACCTCTTCATGTCAGTGCAGGTTTGTACCCTGTAGTGACCCTCTTCTACTGGCAGATCCCATTGGACTCCTGAGTCTTACATCTTCTCCTGAAGAGATGCCAGCAGTGAAAGGGGAAAAGAAATATCTTATATCTCTAGGATAGGAAAATAAATGTTCTCTTTCTAGAAATGGAATAATCCAACTTTATAGTATGGAAGGTGATGTGAATTCAGATATATGGCCAACACTATTGAAAAATTTACTGGGAGAGGAACTGGATCCAAAAAAGCACTTACAAGATGCCTAGGTGAAATGGATTTCAAAGTATATACTTCCCAGCCAAGAAAACACCAAGCAATTTATAGCATCATACAGCATGCAATTAAAGCCAATTGGCGCTGCATGAGAGTATTCATACAAAGGAGATGGGTACTTTAGCACTTATTACTCCTCTCAGAAAAAACCCACACAAAAATTCAAAAGCTGCACAAACCATAGCTCAACAACAGCAACAGGCTTTGCCACCATGGGAGGGAAGCCATTAGAAGTAGACAAAAGGCTTACAAGTGCAATCAAAAACTTTTAATTACAACACATATGTTAATGTGTATATGTGTTACAACTGTAACTGTGCTAGAGGGAAGAAAGAAGGAGTGGAACTGGGATGGTGGAGAAAGAAGTGCTGTTTGGCATCCTGAATGCCCCTGGCTAGCTGAGGAAAAGTCCACTGAGTCTATAGGACTGAAAATAATACTACAAAGGTTATGATGCAAACATACTAACCGATAGTGTATCCTGACCTTGACTAGTATATTCAGTAGCAGGTGGGTTTTTTGGGCCACAACTGGGTAATGATAAAAATTGATTAAAGAAAACAAAACACAGAGCAAAGCCCTTACATGAGGCTGGCAAAATGAAAAGACTCTGATGACTACATCTGGAGAACAGATAGGGCAATAACAGGGCAAGCAAAACAACAATAGCAGGCTCATGACATCTAAAAGGTCATTTGGCCATTCCAGTTTCTCAAAATGCAAAATCAGTGGAGTTAATGGAACATAAGACTTGAACTGATATTTTAAAATATTTTAAAAGGTGTCATTTTTTTTGCATATAATTAATAAGTCTGCAGAACACATTTTCACTAGATATCTTTGATACTGATAAAATTATCAAATCAGAGGGGGGGGAATATATGAAAATGTAGAAAATAATGTTTAAAAAAAAGGTGGTGTTGCGGCGGTTATTTATTTTTGTCATGTTGACCGTGTCATGGTCAACCAGTCACTGATTGTAGTAACAACAGCAACAACAAAAATAAAATTTGTCATACTTTTATAGTTACACATATAAGCATTTCTACAACAGCTCAATCAACCAGATTTCATGAGAGAAAAACTTGAGATATCTAATAATCCTTCTCTGTGTCTGTCTTAGTTTTTACAACCAGCCCATCATTACCAAACTGTGGGTCACTAGAAGTTTTATTCTTTTCCATGTGGTGTTGCTACAGAAGGCAAAATCACAGTGATTTATTGGAGCCAGTCAAATTCCTATTTGTAAAGAGATGCACTTTGCTTTCATCTGTAACAAAGCACCTTGACAATCTAATTGTGGCTTTTTGCTTTGTTTCATTATACATTAATTATATTGATTTTTTTTTTTTAATCCAGTAACTCTGTGTGATCTCTGTGTTTGATGGCAGAGACTATTTATACAGTAGGTCAGGCAAATATTCATATGACTTTCAATCTTATCTCCAGTGTGATTTTGATATAATAACCGGTTGGATTAACCCCTTCACATCTCTATTTGCAAAATGTGCTCTTCTTCACGAAGCCTTAAACTGCTGACAAGTAAACTTAGCAGCTTCAGTTTTATCTAAAATGCTGGCTGGGGTGTATTCATCCATGAGTAGGTGCCACACAGGGTGACCTGCCCGAACAAGGGTGTTGTGTCTCACAGTTACTTTGTCTTCATGCTGTTCTCCTACCTCTTTCTATAGAAAGCAAGCCCTCCTCCCCTCACACTGAAAGGTTCAGGTGTCCCAAGAAGAGGCCAGCATGAGCATCTTTGTTCCTCTGGACAGTATGAACTTGCTTGTACCTCACTGTGAATCCCCTGCAACGAGCTTGAAATAGGAAATACATGTAGATTAAGGCTGCGGTGAGCATCAAAAGGTTTCATAGCTTGATAACTATCAGACACTAATTCAGTGGTGGTGATGTTTGAATGGTTCAGGCAACCCTGTATCCCAGCAGCAGCTTACTTGTCTCAGTTCTCCACACAAGCCTCAAGCTCTCTAGAACTAACTTAAGTCCCAGACTCCCGTGTCTCATGCTCTGGTGAAACCATAGAGGCTCTGAAACCTGAAAAAAAGTACTCTTGGTATTACTAGCAACAATATTATTATAATAATTAATGGCAATGATATTGCTGAAATCAGAAATGCTCCAGGACAAAAGGCAGGGACAGGTTTCTTGACAAAAGCAGCTGGACAAACTGCTTTATTTTTGTAAGAACTGGTGCAGAAATGAATAACCTAAACATGGAAAACAATTGTAAATGATCCAGAGGAATGTGCCCTCCTCTTTTAACAGCATATCATTTTGCTGTAAGTAACAGCGCTCTCGTTCTCTTGCTAAGATTTTCTAGCTGCTGTCTTCTGCTCTGCCTGCAGCCCAGCTCCTGTTCCTGTAGAAGGCACAGCTCAGGTGTGTTTGTCCCCCAGCTTTGGCTTCCCTCTTCATAGGATGGATAACCAGAGAAAAGGGACCTCTTGACTTACTGTGGTCTGGGTCTTATACCTATTTTTATTAGCTTTTTTAAAAGCATAAAAGATGAAATAATGGCATTTTAGGTTCTACTACTAACAGTCAAATATACTCATGGAGGAGAAAAGCCTCCATGAAGCCTCAGAAGAAAAGAGCAGAAATTTGAAACATCAGGGGCTCCTCAGTTTTTGGGTTAGCAGTAAGTTCCTTTAAAAATCCAGCCTCTCTACTGTGAATGAGAATATCTGCTGTTGCATTTGATGAGATAGAAACTAATATAAATGAACTATTGTTGTCTGTTGTCTCACGGACACTTTTCCCCTAAGTTGTGCAACTGGCTGTGACTATGACGCCCCTGGTCTGGGGCTGGATCTCACTTTTTCTCCATCAGTACTGCTTACTTTTCTCCCTACTGCATATGCATCTGGCTTGTTCCTGGAAAGCCATGTATTAGTTTGGGGAGGGAAAGGGAGTTTCACGTGCATCCTGTAAAAACGCTTGTTCTGTGAAAGCTGTGTATCATTTTGGGGAGGAAAGGGGAGTTTTGTGCGCCTCCTGGCATTTAACCCATGTGACAGACCCAGGCATTAAAGCCTTCTGTTACTGTCTCAAGCTGTTCTTCATATAAGATGCTGTAATATGTATTTGAAAGCCCTATTATGTTTAAATTGCTTTTAGAGTAAATCTCTGGGGAAGTTACCTTTTCCTTTATCAGCATAACATAGCAAACCTTAAGAAAGCAAACCTAACAGTGTTGAAGGCTTGAGGCTCATGTCATCAGTGCTCACAGCCCTCAGGGACTGCAGTAAAGGACACCTTACTTGGTGGTGCTCTTTTCTGTTTCTGGGACTGGAGAGGTACAGTGGCTGAAGAATGCAAAGAGATTTAAACAGCTGATGTTAGGCTAGGTGCCTGGAGCCGGTGCTAAGGGGATCATTTACATTTTTCAAAGTCCCTCCTAAGCCATAGCTCACTCTGGTAGGCACTGAAAAGCCTTTATTTCCATGGCTGGTCCCAGAAAATACCTGGGGTTAGTAATGCCGACTACAGCAGAAGGGGTGAAGAAGCTTTTTCATATTAACTCTCCACATAGGAACCCATGCTCTGCAACATGCTTTCAGCTTTGACTCTTCTCAAAATGTTTCTGGATTATTTCTCCAGCTAGGCAAACTCGCACCTGTGCCATCACTGCATGGAGCAGCTGGCCCATGGTAGGATGACTACAGGACTTGAACCGGTCTTGCCAGAAGAGCTCAATAGTTCTTAGAAAATAATTGCCTGGCTGGTCTACGCATGTGCAGCATTGTGAACAAGGTGTTTACAACAGTGCCCAGACACTTTAGGTGCCACCAAAGAAATACATTACTTTTTTCTCTTTTTTTTTGAACCTGATGACCCATGATTTGATGCAGAAAGTCCATAGCCCACCCTAGCTAGACTTGCCACGAGACAGCCTCTCACTTCTCTTCTCTCACTAGAGTTTCTGCAGTTTTATTTTTAAGTACATCTAAAATATTTTCCACCTTTTAGCAAAATTAATTGCTGAGGAAAAAAATAGCAAAAGTCCATCTGGAAAAGTTAGAGAATATTAGTGCAACGCAAACTTGGAACACCTCATTATCTGCATCCAGAATCTAATTCTAAAAGTCATGCTTATCCAACCAGAATGGAAAAATAATACCGAATGGCATATATGCCATTGCTACAAAGGGACAACAGTCAATACATGCTTGAATCAAATTATACATCAATAACTTAAGCACTGTCAACTACTTCGATAAAAAATTCCTAATAATCCATAGACCTGAAATAAAGCATTTTTGATAGAGGATAAATGACAGAGAAGGGATTAGGTTTTTTGTATTTCTGTCATAGCTGTTTCTCTTCATATGCTTGATGCAATATATGTGTGTGTATATATCACATAGTAGTTTTGGATATTAAGCTTACAATTCAGGATTAGTTTCTTACCCAATGAAAAATAATGAGGATATTCCACTGGTTGTTTGGGGTTTTTTTAAACGTATCCAGAGGAGCAGTCCCAGTAGGAAATTATTTGGCAAGTCACTTGAATTTTTGGTGATTAGAGGATAAAGATCACTTATATAAAACTTTATGTTCTGTGAGTCACTCCATGTGGCTTTAAAGAAAAAATAAAAAATCCCAAACTTTATTTAACATGCAAAATTAGGTCATTGGCTAAGAATTACTGAGAAACAAATGGGAATAGTCTTGTAGAAAAGTAACCCTTTCCTAGGATTCATGTAGTGTCTTCTGACAAGTGGTTCAAATTAGGGGATGACAGTTGGAACACCTAAAAATTACCATCAAAAGTCTTCAGTAAACACAACTTTACATCATGGATGGTTTTCACCTCCAGACTCTTATCTGTTTGTGTTCTTTAAAGCAATGATGTCAGGGTCAGAGATGGAGATTCGTAGATGAGTTGCAGTATTACATCAAAGAGCCTACATAAACATATACACTACTTTCACTTCATTGATGCCCCATGGCCTATACAAAATCATTGCCTTGTTGATTGATACTGCCCTAAATTATCATAATCTGTTCTTAAATATGCTCATTACATTTATATAAATGAAATATGAAGGGACTGATTTTTATGGGTCTACCTTTTGTGCAGAACATCGGTTCACGAAGTCTGCTTTAGCAGAGTTTTAGGTCTCCTCACTTTGATTGTACAAAAGACAGCAAGGGAAAAAAGGCTGGGCCATCATTTAGAGTTGACCTGTAATCATAAAGAAAACAAAACAAGAACACCTTCAAAATGTTTTCTTAATCTATGGGTTTTTTCATTTATCTTTTGTTTATCTTACTGGGTAAACTGAAAAAATCCAGCTTCTAAAAGGCTGCAAGTTGTTAGGAATTGCCTGGCCAGTTCAGATACTGCCAGCTGCCTGACAGTAAGGAAAAACATGCCAAAGTCCTGAAAACATGATGTTGCTTAGGAAAAATGAGATTCTTCTAAAACTAATGGAAGTTTTGTGAAGTAGACTATGTCAGACAAGGACTCTCTTCTTGCATTAAGTGTCTTTCTGTATCTAGTTACGTAAAAATGATGGTGATGTGTTAAAAAATCCTTTTTAAAA